>NC_080540.1:131382335-132021294 GCF_028640845.1 Ahaetulla prasina
GTTCCCCCCAACCCCGTCTAATCGCTGAATGTTTCTATGTCCAATCTCTTGGCTCACCTTGAGTAATATCGCAGGAGGCACAAGGTTTTCCCAGTTTGCCTTTATTTTTGGATAGTCCCTCTGCGACCATTTTAAGCTATTTTATTTTGCTTCTCCTTCGCCAGAGTTTTGAGGTTGGGGGGGGGGAGGAAGCTGCGTCCCGGTGACCAATATTCCTCCTCCCCACCACTCACTTCTCCCACTTCCATGTTGGTTCCCGTTTGTTGACCGTCGTTTCCAAACGTTTAAGTGGTCCCCCCGCTCCCACTTCTGTTTCACACATCCCGACCTCAACAGTTGCTGCGGGAAGAAGGGAAAGTTATAAAATAATAACACCGTGACTGATACTATCATAACTGGTGATGCGCTGGTACATTATAGTATCGGTGCTGAAAAGAAAAAGCGGACGGCGGGAAAGGAGGCTTCCAGACGGGTGGAGAGAGAGCTGGACAAAACCGAGAGGACGAGGAGCAGCGGTAGGGGGGGAAAAGGGGGGGAGGGGGGATAAGGAGAAAGAGAAAAAGGGAGAGGGAGAGAGAGGGGGGGTGGAGGGAGGAAATATGAAAAGCTAGGTTCCTCCCTCCACCCTCCCTCTTTCCTTCCTTCCTTCCTTCCTTCCTTCCTTCCTTCCTTCCTTCTTCCCTCCCTCCCTGTTGTCAGTGCATGGAAATTTGCACCAGCAATTGTTTCTGGTATCTGCAAAGTCTCTGTGTAGGGGTTGATGTGAAGATGTATGCTGTGAGGTTCCTTCTTTCACTTTTCAGTATTAAAGTAGTTTGTGGACGCTTTGCTCTTTGAAGGTGCATTGGGGGAAGGAGAGAGTGAAGGAAGCAAGGAAGGAGAGGTGGGCACATCCTTAAATTGCCAAAGGTTGAAGTGAAAATAAAGAGCAAACGAACCCAATGTACCAGTAATTGGTTAAATAAATGACAAATAAACACCTAAAAAGATGCTCTAAATCAGGGGTCAGCAAAGCTGACTGAGGGGTTCTGGGAGTTGAAGTCCGCCAGGATTAAAGTTGCCGAGGTTGGAGACCCCTGCTCTAAATCACAGAGACTATTCAGAAGCAACAATATTCTCCTGCACCATTCATTGAGATAAACATTGAACCTAAGAGTTCAATGCCTAAGAGCTCTCTGAAGGATTAGCCTCAAGATTCTTGATTCTCTCCCCCACCAGTTTTATTTTACCCTTTTGGGGTTCTCTTCATACCCACCTTTTCCCATGCATTCCTTGACAAGCACAATTTGTATTGCCTGGTTTGGCAAATGCAATCATATAAATATATCATATAAATACAGCAGTAACAAAGCAATTATGGGAGCAGGCTAATGGAGTACTTTAAAAAAAAAAGCTGCAACAAATATTTCCCCAAAAAAGCAAACAAACGACCTTTCCATGGGTGAAACACTGAGACAAGTAGATGTTAATGGCACTTTCACTGCAGAAATAAATGTTCCACAAAATACACTACTAGTACTATATAATGGGATGAGTTTTGAGATGTCAAAACTCTATTTTGACATTGAGTAGATTCTGAGTTTGCTCTCCCACTTTTTTTTGCTTGTGATTCACAAGTGTGAAATACATCCTTTTGTAGCTCATAGCCAATTTCTCCAAAATGCTTTGGCATTTTCTGAGAAGGTGACATATTTAGTTTTATTCTACAAAAGTCTCTGGAATTTCTTCTTGCTTCCCCAACTTTTGCTTTACATAAAACTATTTGAAATACTTCAGACCAGCTACTTTTAGTATAGTAGCAGGTGTTTCCTCTCCATAACCTCCCTTTTAAATAATTTTTCCACCAAAATGATGTGATATTTTAGGAACTATGCATTATAGAAGCTGTATTGCTTCCCTATTTCTCAAATCGTTTTAAAAAGTACAATCAGAAAAAAAAAGTTGTGCAGCCAAAACCTAGTAGTCAGACAAACAAAAGCAACCCTTTCCTCCCTCCCAAAACTTCATATTTCCAGAAAAAAACAGAAAATCTGGCAGAATTAATACAGGACTGTTTAGTTATCTGCAATAGCTTGAAATGGATTGATGGATGGCAAAACAATTGAACAAGTCATAAAACCAAAGGATCCTAATGAATTAAGGTTATGAGTCTGCCATGCATCTGCCTACACCTCTGTATTTCTTGGATCTGTCACATTCCACTTGATTTAAGAAGGCTTTTATCACTCGGTCCATCACAAATACATATGATGTTTGAAATGTAAGTATAGATGATTTACAGCAGGAGCCCTTTGTCACTCTCCAATGATCTGGTGTGCAATCACATACAATGGCCTCTTTTTGGAAGTCAAGAGAACTGGCATGCTTTAGTTTTAAGCTTAGCTTTAACCTTTCATTGCCCCTAGATAATTGACTGGAGCTGTACTTTTCAACATTCTTCTTCTGGTTTTGAAGGTAATTAAATCCTTCTTCATTTCCATGCTCAGTGAGTTAAGATGAAACAGTTCCATTTACACTCACTGAATGTTGCATCAAGCTCCAGCCAATAGTAATTCCTTTAATCCTTTACTAATTCTTTACTACCGGTACTTCTTTATTAATAATGTTTTTGCACTTAATCATCTGGCTGAGTGCTTAATAACATCCTTTGCTCCTCTTCTGAAAGACCATGCAGCCTGTGTTGGAGGATGGATTATACATCCTCCAGATAAGTGGATGCAAGGTGGCAGACAGGGCAAGTTATATACTCTGAAAGACAAACCAGTGAAATCTGAAATGTATGTAGAACTTTGAAAAGGTGCTTTGATTCCAACGAAAGGACTCTATCGAAGTAGATTTGTAAATTGAAAAGAGATGTTCTGTGAACACGTTTCAGCTCTGCAAAGCATTTTGAAGACCAAATGGCTTTATGTGATGATTTTAGAGTAGTTGCAAACCATGTGCAAATATTTACTACTTTTAAGAATAAGAAAATGGTAGTAGGTCTGTGAATGCCATTTTATTTGGGGCTTGTCTATCTGTGGAATAGGTATTATATGTGTTTGCTGCTTTTGCTACACAATGTACACAATAATGTTCATAACCCCACAGTCCACAATTTGGACAGAACTGAGTCCTACCTCCTTAGGTTGTTCATATGGTGTTAGAAAGATCGATGTGGTTTGAAAAAGTGAATCCACTTTTGAATCATAGATCAATTTTCTGGAATGTGTAATTCTATCAAGAATGATGGATATGCAAAGCATGAGGGACAACAAGAAAGTACCACCCATGGATTACAATCTGGGATTGATGATGTAAATTCTCTGTACATTTATGAACTGTCTGTCTGTCTAGTACAAAGATTGATCAATACCGTATTATTTGTATGGTTAATTGCCTGTTTAAAAATTGGGCTGAATGATTTTTACTTACATAATTTAATTTGGTTTTGTGATTTCCTTTATCTTTCCCCTTGCTTTCGTTTTGTATTTTTACCATTGTTAGTCTTTGGTTCTTTCACTCTACATTAAAACCTAATGTAAATAACAGTGTGTATAAAACACCAACAACCAAGTGTTACACAAGAGAAATCAATCTTTGTCAAAGTGCCCATCAGGCCTAAAGCCTATGATGAGGACTTTTTTTTTGTCCAGAAAGGCCCAAGCTTACCCATATCTTCTGGCACCCAACAAAATCTAGTGCTCAGCAGCAACATAGCCAGCGGGCATTTTTCCAAGACATGCCCAGCCTGCCATCTGAGAAAAGCAAGTAAAAAAAGTAAGGCCTTAATTTTTAAACAGGTTTTCAAAGTTTTCATTTCGAGGGGGAAATAGAATACTTTCTGCAGTAGTTTAGCACATCTTGTCTACAGGCTCTTGGGTGGAGAAATTGCTGTGCTGTGCTTTTCACAAACCTACCACCTGTATCATAAAAGACATGCAGAATTACACACACTCACACTCACACACACACACACACACACACACACACACACACACACACACACACTGTATTGTATATATATGTGTGTGTGTACATACACACATATTGAGTAAAAGAGTTGAAATGGACTTTGGAGGTCTTCCAGTCCTCCCCCTTGCTCAAGCAGGAAACCCTATACCATTTCAGATAAATTGTCAAATCTCTTTTTTTAAAAAAAACCACAATTTCTGGAGGCAAGTTGTCCCACTGATTAATTGTTCTGTCAGGAAATTTTTCCTTAGTTTTAGGTTGCTTCTCTCCTTGATTAGTTTTCATCCATTGCTTCTTGTCTTGCCTTCTGGTGCTTTGGAGAACAGCCTGACTCCCTTTTCTTTGTGGCAGCCCCTGAGATATTGGAACACTGCTATCATGTCTCCCCTAGTCCTTCTTTTCATTAAACTAGACATACCCAGCTCCTGCAATTGTTGTTTATATGTTTTAGTTGTCAGTCTCCTAATAATTTTTCTTGCTCTTCTCTGCATTCTTTCTATACTTTCAACATATTTTTATATCTTGATGACTGAAACTGGATGAAGTATTCCAAGTGTGGTCTTACCAAGGCATTATAAAGTGATACTAACACTTCATGTGATCTTGATTCTATTTCTCTGCAGCCTCGGATTGTGTTGGCTTTTTTGGCAGTTGCAGCACACTGCTGGCTCATATTTAAATGATTGTCCACTACAACTCCAAGGTCCCCCTCGCAGTTACTGCTATTGAGCCAGGTACCACCTATTCTATACCTACTCTATATTCTATATTCTATACCTATTTTGTGTGTGTAGTATTAGTAGTGAAACCTTTGAAGGTATATCCATCTAATGAAAGCAGACTTAAAGGGGTTACATTTCCTGTTATTTCAGTTTATTCTTTAAAAAACGAAGCAGCTGCAAATGTTTCAGTGTTTGTCCATCATTGCCAATGGATGATTTTTAAAAACTGAATCTTGAAATAGCATGTATCAGGACAGTTTGTCTTCGCTTCTTGAATCACAAACTTGATTTCAGCCACACCCTTTTCAGTCCCCTAGGTAAATAATCTTATTGCTGATTTGCACAGCTCTAGAATGTACATCAACATACACTGCCTTGAGGTGATTGCCATGCTCCTTTCTCTTTCTTGTTTGAATGTGGCACAATTCATATGTACCAGTTCAGAGTAGACTTGTATCTGTTTAGATCATTGTATGTCTATGAGCCGGGAAATATCTTCATTGACTCTGACATTCAACTGAGTAGTTTTGACATTTCTTATTGCTACTGCATTCAGAGTGTCTAGCAACAATTTATCCATTGTAACCCTCTAAAATACACAGTATACTGACAAAGATAGATTTTTCTTTCTACATCCATTTCTTTGAAGATGTCAGTCGGAGTGGTGAGTGCTCTGTTTCCCTTTTACCTGCCCTAATGGGATATTTTCAACTAGCAAACTTGGTTAATAGCATCAGGCCAGAAGTTCTACATATTAACACTGCTAGGATCTCAGTGCTTTGTTTCAAAAGTCTGACTGTACGCCTCTTCAAAACTGCTTCATGCAGCAAGACGGTCCCCTTCTTTCTAAGACAGAATGTTGCTTCATTGTGCTCTTCTTTGGAAACTCCTCAATCCTTTTTTGTGTGTGAAGAACTTGGGTTTGTACAACTGTCTAAGAGGAACCTGATCTGGGTTCCCACACTAGGCAGTGATGCTTCAGGAAAAAGGAACAAATGAAACATTAGGCTGGAGTATATTTCTTTTCTTTATTATTTATGAAGTTTACTTTCAGATATTTTTTTAAAATCACAAATGCAAGCTGAGATGCCTTTGTCAATTTTATCACATTCTTACATTGTTTGCACAGATTGGTCCTTCTCTTCACCCATAGCGTTATCTGTCCACTTAATATTCGTTTTTGTTTTTCAATTTTCCATAAAAGGGGGAAATCAGATTGGTTGATGATCTCAACAAATTCATTGGGAGCAGAGGTGGGTTTCACATAATTTTACCACTGGTTCGCTGTGCACCGAAAATGTGAGCACACACACACGCTCCCTTTGCTCTTGCACATGACTTGCAAGCATACATGCGGCTTAGAAAACATGGCTTAATAGGACGGCATAGTGCCAGGGCGGGTAGGCAGGTCCACATGCAGGTCGCCACTATCGGTTCGCCTGAACCGATCCGAACTGACTGAATATCCCCACTGATTGCGACAGAGATCCCAGTTATGCTAAAAAGGGTAAATTTCCATGAACCTGAGTATATATAGTTTGGCTCAGATCGATGAACTCTATCCTGTCCATGGCTACTCCTCTATGAACAGTGCCAATTGGCTCCCCTTTTGTGCTTTATAGAAAATAATTTCCATATTTAAGAATCTTTTTCTGAAATTTGCATGGTAAATCCAGCCCCAGATGACCTGGCTGCAATTTCCATGGCCTTCGCCTGGAGGGCTTCAACTAGAACAGCCTACATTAAGGTAGGAGGAGGCCTGGGGTAGAGTCCATTCCTGACAACATCGCAACCGTATCATGCTCTAGTTTGATGTGGTGATACTTTGATGTTCTGCATGAGTTGTGACAATGTGACATGCTCTGTTAGAAGGCAGAACTCTTTTTTCTGTGTGGAAATAGTTTAGAGGTGGTACTGCAGGGAAAGTCTAGTTCGGTTCTGCTTTGTCCCAAGGACTGCAAAATGAGATTTGCTTGTTTTTTCTGCTGTAATCTAGGTTTAAAGCTCAGAAGTTTGAATTTAAAAAATGGTTATCTGTCCATGGATTAGAAATTGCATTGTTCCTTAGTTAGAGCCAATGCCAAAGGGACAAGCTTCAGTAAGCTTGAATGATTTTCCTTAAAGCGAAGCCATTGAGTAAATATACACTACATCTTAGTGGTTCAAGTGTATTAAACAAATCAATTTTTTTTTACATTTTAGTACGATACTTCTGATTGACCAAAATAACAAATACCAACAGCAATAATAACAGGATGTTACAATACATGGAGACTACAGAATAGAAAAGAAAGAACTGGGGGAAAAAATCACAAATATATAAAGATATAATAGAAGTAGAATGACTGTGGCAAAAGAAAGCAGAGGTAGTACTAATATTAAAAGGTGCTTTGGGTACAATCCCAAAACCTCTGGCTCACCACTTGAACATCATCAGCATTGACAAAATTCACCATCAGTCAATTGCAAAACGCAGCTTTATTTGGAACAGCTTACATCCTATGATGATACTTTTAATACTATCAAACAACATCAGCCTGTCCCAGGTCCTTGGGAAGGACTCAATAAGTGGATTCATGGCTAAAAATGTGGAATCCAGTCTAAACATCTGACTGACTACTACTAAAGAGAGCATGACAATTTAGAGCAGGGATCTCCAACCTGGGCAATTTTAAGACTCGTGGACTTCAACTCGTGGAGTTGCAGTCCACGAATCTTAAAGTTGCCAAGGCTGGAGACCCCTGATTTAGAGGGATGCAGGGATGCGGAAGTGGTGCCGGATTCACCTTTTTCTTTTTGCTATTTTAAATAATTGATGGCCCTGAATTTAGAACCTACCCTGTGATTCTTGTCTTCAGAATAGGATAGAGACATGCAGTATTTTTCCATTTTGGGTATTCCTGATCAACCTGACAACTCTTGAATTTTGCTATCTCATGGCTTCTTTGGTTAGCTTAGTACCTGGCTCTGTGCCAGGCGGGGGGGAGGGGAAACAAAACTCCTGGATCCTTTGGATTCCAAGAAACAAGGGCATTGAAAAGAAAACTAGGGAAACTGGTGCCATGTTTAGGCATGTGCTTTGGAATCTTTCCACCTCCACCCTCCTTTTCCTGAAGCCATGGTTAATTCTCCAAAAGTATTGGACCGGCAAACCTTGTTAAGGGGAAATTTTCTGATAGTGAGAACAATCAACCAATGGAACAGCTTGCCTTCGGAAGTTGTGGGAGCTTCATCACTTGAGACTTTCAAGAAGAGATTGGACTGCCATTTGTCAGAAATGGTGTAGGGCCTCCTGCTTGAGTTGGGGGTTGGACTGGAGTACCTACAAGGTCCTTTCCAATTTTGTTAATCTGTTGCACCCAAGGGACCAGGGGAAGGGGAAAGGATAATTGTAGATTGCCATGAATGACTCCTTCTTTCTATACAGCAGAGCTAACCTGACTTTGAGCTAGTTTGGGGTGCTACACTGGCTGAAGCATGAGGTACAAATTCTGGTATCAAAATAAAATATCAAACTCTGTTGCATGACAAAAGTAGTAGCAGTTGGGACCGATACAGCCTTCAATATAGTCAAATGGCCTTGCAGAGAAATTAAGACAGGCAAATCATAGATGTAAGGCTCTCTTGGTTCCCCCCCCCCCCATCCTCTCTCTCCAGCTCTTGGGTAGTTGATGCTATATCCTTCATGAAATATTGATGGCAGAACTAAAAATACTTGAAATTTACTGCAAACATGAAAGAGATTCTTTCTCCTAGCAATTCGGTTAGATGGAGATTGTGATTAGTGTATATGTGTGTGTATTTGGATATGTGTTTATGTATATTTGTAGTTTCTAGGACCATGAACTCAATCTACAGTCCACCATTATGTTTTATTTTGTGGCCTTAATGTCTATTCCATTGGGGTTAGAGATATCTGGAAGGGGCTAGGACCTAATCTCCATCTTTAGTTCAAGAGCAGTTGAAAGGGGCAGAAAGCAGGTGCAAGAAGTTCACACCTTTTCTTCCCTCCTCATCTCTGCAATCTAGTACACTGACCTCATCTCAACCTTATGATGAACAGAACAATTCCTCCTTGCCTTGAATCATAAGAGGGATGAATTGCTGTGGTCCAATTCATGCAGATACATATCCACAGCATGTGTGGGAGAAATCTTGCAAATCAGGAATAGATCTCTCTCTCCCCCTCCCCCTCTCCCCTCTCCCTCCCTCTCCCTTGTTTTAATGCTTTATTTTGTTACTTATATTGATTCTAAGCCACCTTGAGCTAGCTCTATATGAGATAGGTGGCATATAAGTTTACTAAACAAATAAATAGGATGGGGGGGGAACTATCAGCTTCCAAGTTCAATCCAAATCAATGCACATCTGAATATCAGGATAGTTGAGGGGGAAGGGAGTAAAAAGAACCCAGCATATGTAACTATGGTTCCCTCTTTCATATCTACTATCTCCTCCCCCCCCCGCCCCAAACACATGAAGGGACCTTTGCTGTAATCGATATGTGAAGGGTTTAAGCCCTAGATTTGGATGAAATGCCATCTTCAAATCTCAACTGAGATAAACATTTGAGTAATCAAGATCTTGCAAAGAAAGACAGAGCCTTTCATATAGGGAGAAATGTCAAATGAACAAGCCACTTTCAAATCAGATAGCTAACATGAATGGAGAAGATCTGATAATTCTGAGGAATCTTTACAATAAGCAAGAAGCTAATGTAAGAAATTGAATTTGGAGAAACTGCTTCAGAATAGGAAAGGGGGGTGGGACAAAGGCACATTTTTTAAATATAGCTATTTAATTTATATCTGGACTATATTGTAAAATTGGCAGGATTGAAAGATATGTGATAGCTGGAGTCGGTATTGGAAGCTGAATCACTGAAATACACAGATGACACTATTTTGTAAACCTAAAGTAAGGAAAGTAAAAAATGAAAAATGAATAATCTGGGTAAATGTCAGTTATTAAGACAAAGTAACATAACCAACATGCTTCATGAACTTACATCTTACAGTGAAGATATAGTTAGATATAGAAGATAGATAATTTTGGTGTCTGGGATTCAAAAATAAAGATGGACCTTGTGAAGGATTAAACCTAGGGAGGAAAGCAATGACCAACTTATGGTAGGTAAAGCCAGAAAAGGAAAAGAATATTTCAAAGATCAGAATAATTACTGCAGTGGTCTTTCCAATGGTAATGTATAGCTGTGAAAGCTAAAAAGAAAGAAAAAAAGAAAGAAAAGAGAAAGAAATAAGCATTTGAATTATTGATTAGAAAATAATTAATAAGATTATCATTAACTCCAAGAAAAATTGGTTAGTCCTGAATCAAATTAAAGGCATACTGCTCCCTTGAGGCAATTATTAGCAAGCAGAAACTCATATACTTTGAGCATGTGACATGGACAGATAATAACCTTGGCAAGATTCAACAAAGTAGAAAGGCAGACAAGCCTTAAGTTGGATAGATGGGATCAAAGAAGTCATAAGATTGTCCTTGGAGGAGCTACAAGTTATCACTGGATCCAGATTGTGGTGGCAAGTATTCGTTCATACTATTACTAGAAGTCAAGCTTGACTCAATAACAACTAAGTACGGTAACTATTTTATCTCAAGGATGATTTTTACCAATGCCTCCCCTGATATCAGAATGTTCTGTATGGAGAAAATAATAACAAAAGCAATAAACAATCAATTTCCTAATAATATGCAGGGAATCTTTACTGTCTTTCTCCATTAGGGTTGGTCTATTGCATTAGTTTTTCACCCCTCCATGATTCAATTCTCATTAAGCATCTTTTTCTGACTGCATATGGCTATTACCTTTCTTCAAAAGGTATTATTGTTATAAAGTACAGTGATTTCTGGGTTTTCTTCCCTGAGCTGTACCGTTGCCTTTCCATGAGGACAGGTAACAAATAACAGTTGTTAACTCCTGTTCTCTGGACTGGATGCAAAAAAACATAATAGCATCAGGTAAATTGACTCTCATTAGCCAAAGATGGCTAAGATGATGAGAGCTGGCTGCCTTGCTTGGTCAGTAAAAGTGGCAAAGGGAAAGGCACATGAATCTGATTCACCATCTAAAGGTTCTCTTGTGCCTCTTTTAAGGGTCTTTCTATGGAGCATCCAACAGAATGTTTATTATATTGAATTGGACCACGTGCTATTTAAGTGCATCATCAAGAATGCGATAATTCACCTTTTTAACTCATAACAGAAGCTCACTATAAACTTAATAACTTGAACAGCATATATGTAGGACAAGGGATGGCAGAACCTGGGGGTGGAGTGAAAAGGAGGAGTAGCCTAGAATCCTTACCTAGTCACAAGAGAACTGAGTCCAACACCCTCCCCCCTTTATTGTCTGTTGACTCTTTAAGCAAGTGTCTGTATCTTTAAGCAAGTGCCCATCCTTAGTTGAGAAGATTCCTGTGCATCGGCTATAAATCCATTTAATTGAACCTTCACATGTGCACTTGATCTTTTGCACCTGACAATATAGGAAAGAAAGGAAGTTTAGATTTTGTCCACTGTGGACATAAACACTTCCTCTGTGCTTGCATCTATTTCTGATCTTTACCAACTCTTTCAGAGTAAAGAGAGCTCTGGGCAAAGAACTCTGATTGCTTACCCATTCCCTTTTCCTAAACATCGCATGGACAATTTTGTAAAGGGTTAGGCAAAAATTTTGAAGGATATGACTGCTAATTGTGGTGGCTAATAGGACTTTACTATGGCAGGATATTAATATGGGTGCTCATGCTCAACTAAGTTAATGAGATGTCTGCGAAGAAATGCACAAACTGAGAAATAACTACTACATAAGTGGGGTGCTGAACTAGAGAATCCTCTGTGCTAAGCAGGGCTCTTAATAAAGTTTAAATGATCTGAAGCATTGAAGAGAGTGGAGACAGTCTGACAGTCCTCTTTCATGAGGTGGGCATAGAAGAGGTAATGAATGCTTTGGGGTGGGGGGGACCTAATAATTCCCTGCTTTCTGTGTATGACTTCTATGTTTATGTTGTGAGTGCTCCCATCCGAAACAAAGCCTGATTGACTTTGATGGACTAATGTCAACTGAATTAATATATTGAACATTTGAATTCTATGTCAGTGCCATTGACCTTGAATTAAACATTCAGTTCGTTCATTCAATTATAATTTAGGGTATATTGCAGGGATGGTTAAGAATTTGTTTATTTTTTAAAAATAAATAGAACTAACCAAAAGTATAAATTTATTCATAAATGGAATCTAAAAATGTTGGTTTTTTTAAAAATGCAAACTTGGAAGAAAGAAAATAACAGCAGCACTGAGGTTGAGAGCTCTTAAAAATCTGCTTTGCTACCTGACGCTAAGAAAATTCTGTCTACGCTGAGACACTTCATAATAGCTACCACATTCTCCCAGGAGACAATTGTCCTGCTCCTGTGTCATCCTACTACCAATAGTTTTCCTTTCTATGGGCAGGCTATATTGGATGTGGGTGGGTGTGTGTGCGCGCGCATGCATATGCATGCATTCATACACGCACATAGATAAATAGGTAGACACTTATACACAAAATGTTTGTATTGAAAGTACTATAAATTGAATTTATGCTACATTAACACATCAAGAAGCACATGCAACAACTAGACTAACATTTTAAAAAACCCTTTCTTACCACTCCGCTGGTCTATAATCTAGATTTACTCTTATCAGTTAAATTACAATAATGCAGTGGTTATAACATTTGCCTTGCAATGAAAAAGTTGTTGGCTTGAATCCTAACTTAATATTTATTACCATTTTTTTTTATTCCTGAGTTACCTGTTGGACTTTATTACTTTTTTTTTAATGTCTTGTAGTGAACCATTTCATTATTTCTCCAGTCATTTGAGGTGAAACTGAGAGGGGATGAAATCCTTTTCCCTCAAGAGACTGATGAAATGGTGAAATGATCCAGAACTGGTTTTAATAAAATAAAAACCCAGGGGAAAGGGGTCACTCAGGGCAAGAAAGATACTATTTTGAAAAAAATCTACCAGGTTTCCAAATAGCAACCTTCTACTTACAAGCCTTGTGCTATTATAGTGATACTGATAAAAGTAACTCTAGAAGCTCTAAACAGTTCTGAAAGTTTTAAAATATCTGAAATATTAGAGAACAGGGAAACTATAGTATTGATTCAGTTGAAAGGACATTGCTGCCTCTGTTAAGTAGCCAATAAACTGCGGGGCTAGACTGCAATGAAGCAAAGCATACAATATCCCAATTAGATACAAATTTCAAGGCAACATAAGGGATAAAATTGTACTTTAATGACACTAAAACACATCTGAGAGGCACATCTGCAATTGTGTGAAGCAATATCATCTGTTCCGGCCTTCCAAAAATGTTTCTGATCCATTCTGATAAAAGAGCAACCAGGCAGATAAGCTGTTAAGAGAAGAAGGATCTGCTTGGCTTACCACTCATTTGTCTTTTTCAGCAGCTGTTTATATTTTGAGGTTTCATTAATATAAATAAAATTTTATTATAAAGAGAGTTTGTCCATATATTTAATTGGCATAAGCCATTTCTCATAAGGCGTACAATCAAATGGAAACTAAGAAATTTAACATGAGTAATGGGTTATGTTACTACTTGGTAATAGAGGACATGCTTAGAATGCAGAGTGTTCCAATTTTCCTTTCTGGTCTCTAATTACAAGGATCACAATAAGCTGCCATGCCTTAGACCTCGAAGTTCTTCTGCAAGTCCAACAGGACAATTTTGGTTGGTTCGGTTCATAGGAGGAATTGTAAGTTACATATTCTAAATTAACCAGTGAGAGGATTTATTCATTATGCCAACCATCATGTATTTTAGCCTTGGGTTTAGTTGTAATCAAAAACCTAAACAATGATGTTTAGACCACAGCTAATTCCAGGCCAAACAAACTACATTGTACAGTAATTCATTAGGTAAAGATAAAGGTTCCCCTCGCACATACGTGCTATTCGTTGCCGACTCTAAGGGGCGGTGCTCATCTCCGTTTCAAAGCCGAAGAGCCAGCGCTGTCTGAAGACGTCTCCATGGTCATGTGGCCGGCATGACTCAATGCCAAAGGCACATGGAACGCTGTTACCTTCCCACCAGTGGTAGTCCCTATTTTTTCTACTTGCATTTTTATGTGCTTTTGAAACTGCTAGGTTGGCAGAAGCTGGGACAAGTAACAGGAGCTTACCCCGTTACACGGCAGCACTAGGGATTCAAACCGCTGAGCTGCCAACCTTTCGATCGACAAGCTCAACGTCCTAGCCCCTGAGCCACCGCGTCCCTATTACAGTAATTCATTATTTGAACTATAGCTAATCTGGTATGACATTTAATAAGTTTACATTTCTGTTCTTAAGCCAGGGATAGAGAGCCTGTGACCTCCAGATATTTCTGAGCTACAGATGTTGTCATTCCTCATTTTTAGCCCTACTGATTGGTCTTGGTGGTCTTGTGGTGTTATAACATCTGCAGATGCTATTACAGATTCTCATCCTGAGGAAGATCTCAGACAGGAAGGATATTCCATGCTGGAACATCAGCAGTGTTGTCTCTGGAGAATCTCAAACATCCAGATATGGTCCATCTGCAGTTGAAAGACAAAGGCCACTCTTTTGAAGACACCAAAGTCCACATTTTGGATAGAGAGGACCATTGGTTGAAAGAGGGGTAAAACATCTGTGTTAGAATTGAACACCACCACCCCTCAATAGGGAGGGGGAGGGATAAGACACAACCTATCTCTGCCTATTTCTGCTTAGTTTACAACACAGGCAGAAATTCCAAGACCAATTGCACTCTGATACAGATAACTGAGAATACAGATAAACCCTTAGGTGGCCTCAACAGCTCTCAGAGAGTACTAACAACAAGACCACCATTCCCACCCTCCATCCTATCAGAATCTATCCTTCCACCCACACGCCTACCATCAGAACTGATGAAGTTTCTTGAATGAGAAGCGAAACGTTTTCTCTTTCTTAAAAAAAAAAACCTGTCCAGTTGCCTTCTGAAGAAGAAAAAAGCACCTTTGACATCAGCAGTGGTGGTGGTTGTAGGAAGAGAACGCTCAGAAGATAGCACTTATCCATAGCACTTAAGACTTATATACCGCTTCACGGTGCTTTATAGCCACCTCTAAGCAGTTTATAGAGTCCGTATATTGCCCCCAACAATCTGGGTCCTCATTTAACCGACCTCGGAAGGATGGAAGGCTGAGTCAACCTTGAGCCAGTGAGAATCAAACTGCTGAACTGCTGAGAGCAGTCAGCAGAAGTAGCCTGCAGTTACTGCATTCTAACCAATGCGCCCCCATGGCTCCCAGTGAACTGATGGAATCTGCTCTGCTGGGATACTGTGGCAGTGGCCACAGGAAAGAAGGGATTAAAAAAAAAACCTGGGCTGGAGTGGGTGCTGCCTTAAGATATTGGTAGGAGTGGTGGTAGGAAAGCAGGGTGGAAAGATTCTGGGAAGATCAAGAACAAGTTGTCCAAAGGATATTTTGTAGTGGCACATTAATAAATGTAGACAACCTCCTACAGAAAGGAGGGAGGGGAAGTGCTGGAAAGATTGGCAACAGACCAGGGGCGGGTTTCAAATCACGTCACTACGGGTTCGCTGGTGCATGTGCACACAGCACTTCTGTGCATGCGCATAAGCGTCCAGGTGGGTGGGCAGAGCCTCCCACCGCTGCTGCTACTGGTTCGCCTGAACTGGTGCAAACCAGTAGCAGCCCACCACTGCAACAGACCAATGATATATACTATGATGAGAAGTTCATACCAGTGATGCAAGGAAGGAGAAAAGTTTGCAATCCCATACTGCTTGTCCTGATTTACAACCGTTCATTTAGTGACTGTTCAAAGTTACAATACCACAGAAAAAAGTGACTTATGACCATTTTTCACATTTACAACCATTGCAGCATCCCCATGGTCATGTGATCCAAATTTGGGTGCTTGGCAATTGGTTCATATGACGGTTTACAGTGTCCCAGGATGATGTGATCTCCTTTTGCCATCAGTCAATGGGGACTCCACATTCACTTAACAACTTAACAGTTACTAACTTGACAGCCACAGTGATTCACTTAACTGTGGCAAGAAAGGTCGTAAAATGGGGAAAATTCACTTAAGAACTGTCTCACTTAGTAACATAAATTTTGGGCTCATTGTGGTTGTAAGTCAAGGACTATCTGAATGGGCTGGTGGGATATGCTTCAGTGAATATCGGGTATGGTAAAGACTGGAGGGAGGGACAGAAGTTGTTTGGAAGACCAATGATGGGCAGGCCAGTGGAATGTGCTATGCTGGGAACTGTGGGGGGAAGCCTTGTCCTAAAGCCCTATCTGGATTTGATGTCATATGAATCCTGAAACCACCATAGATGAAGAATGGAAGAAGAAGAAGAATAGAAGAAGAATTTTTTATTGGCCAAGTGTGATTGGACACACAAGGAATTTGTCTTGGTGCATATGCTCTCAGTGTACATAAAAGAAAAGATACGTTCATCAAGGTACAACATTTACAACACAATTGATGGTCAATATATCAATATAAATCATAAGGATTGCCAGCAACAAAGTTACAGTCATACATAGCGTTTCAAGCTGCACCAAAGGTGCTTTTTCAACAGGAAACTGGACTTTCTGGCTCACACTGAAGAAGCTTCTTGGATGAGAAGTGAAACATCTTCAAAGGAAAACAAGAAAGTCCAGTTGCCTCTTGAAAAAGCATATTTGGGGCAACCATGACCTGGATGACTGAGAATCTCCATAGACATTTTCAAACTGTAGTTCCGAGGAATCATGGCTGATACAGAAAGGTTCACCAGAAATACTGGAATCCTGCGGGTTTTGTTATAGGCTTGAAACAAAATATTTTCTCAATTTTATGCACATTTCTATTCAAAAATATTTGGTGAGGGACTTTGTCAAGGCTTGATTCAAACGTTCTCAAGACATTTCAGAATAACATGTAAATCACCCATTGGATTGGCTCATCTATTGTTGGAATTCAAATTTGGAGGCACAAGTTATTTTCATCTATAAGCCTATTGATTATTAGGAACAATAAATGTAGCGATAATTAGCAGAGGGATTTTAAGCCCTTTCGTTGTCCAAAAGATTTATGCCTCCAATTGTTTTGAAGATATTCTTGGGGCTGCCTTTACTTCCTTTTTCTCTTCTGCACATGTTCCCATTTCTGTTCTGATTCTGACTTCTACAATTTAAAGAGTGATTGGATTTTTTTCTCCATAATGAAAAATAACACGCTAACACACTCTTAGAGATAGAAACATTTAAATAATTTAGGCTTGCCTATCACCATATTGTTTCCTAAATACAACGGAGACTTCATTTCTTTTTCACACAAGCTGTAGTCTGAAAAATAATACACCCCTAACTTTGATGTGTCTCTCTGCCTGCATTCTTTCTCCTGCTTAATTAGCTATATGCTAGAGCAGTTAGAATGCTATGTGAACCCAGGCATTGATTTTGTATTGTGTGAGAATCAGGCCACTGTAATTCAGTAAATCTACATTTTTCAACCTTTGAAGGTCCACAGATCTCCTCTTAATTTTCTAGCAAGCACTTTTATGAAGTTACTGTTGCTGCTGCAACCTACCTTAGATTAAGAGGTGACCCAAAATTGCTATTTGAAGGCCAATAATATAAAGAAGGTAACAATTCACATTGATTAGGAAAAGTGTGTGTATAGCTTTCAGTTGTCAGCTTTGGAAGCCATACTAGGCCGGAAGCTTCCGTGCTGCCACTTTCTCATGTGTGGGAAAGTAGGAGGGGGGGGGATTTAGTAGAGGTGTTGTCTTTAGACATAATAGCATCCTTCCTGTCCGTCAAGGTCAGGTCAATCCTGCATCTGGAGAAGGAGTGGTCGGAGTATTGTCTCGAGATGGGACAGATGGCGATTGGAGCATGTGATCAACTGCGGAGTCAGAGGATGGTTTTTTTGTGGGGGGGGGGGTTTGATTTACTGAGGAAAAACCCGAACCTCTCAGATTCGGGTTTTCCCAGATGTGCCAGTTTACCTATCCTAGTAAATAGAACTTTGAAAGATGCTTCCTTCAGAGTTTTTACCTGGAGTGAGTTTTTTTTTTTTTCTGGAACGCTGACATCAGTAGGAGAGTGATATTGCTTACAGTGGGCATATAGTCTATAAAAGAGGGATAGGAAGATTGATCGGTTTTGATACACATTCATAACTTTTATGTTCCTCAGGACCAATTTGGGGGGGGGATACATTCACTAAATGATCAGTTACAGGTTTTTTTAAGTCATCATTTGATGAATGAAAGCTCTTCACCTGTGGGTTGACATAGAGAATGTGTACCCTTGTCGCTTAACCGGTGAAGCCTGAAAGGACCAGCCAGCTAAGGTGGGAAGGCCACTGCTCCACTACACCACTGCCAGCTTCTACTATCTTGACCTGAGTGCGGGCATCAGAGCAAGTAAAGCACTTGTGGGTGAGACAGTCAGGAAGACAGTCTGAGCCATAGCAGCACAGGCAATGTCTATGGTCATTTTGCCTGCAACACTGAGGACCTGCATGGAAAGGGAATCATTTGGGCTGCAGTTTGCCATCCTTATGAATCCATCACTTGAGATAAAGGGCTTCCTTTGCTTCAGGAGTTGTCCAGTCCTTAGGTTATTCAGTGCACACTTAGTACAGACCTATGTGAACGCTATGGGAAACATTGACCTTTAATGCTGTTATTTGTTGCTTCAAGCGTGCAATGCAAAGGTAGAAAAAAGCAGGTTGATGCTCAGGACCACGTGGAATTTATACGACTGTTAGTTAGACTGGGAAGTCAAAAAACATCCTGGAAAATAGCATGACATCACACCTGTATGGCTGCCAGTAAAATTGCATAGATGCATTTCCAGACGTCAAATGGACTTAAGGATGTCTTTTTTTATATGTACATGCCTGTAAGATTTCCAGATTCATGAGTATATGGATGTACACTGACATGCACATGCAAACATGCTGGTGCATTGGATGTAGGAAACACCACTGTAATACTACGTTTCCTCATAACAATCACCACTCTCAATTGCAGTGCCTCCATGTGAATTGCTTAGGATCAGGGCCCCAGGGTAGCTGAAGAATCCTTTTCCAAACTTGTTTATATTTTGCATACCCATGATTGGCAGCTTTAAGTGCTGCATTCTCCAAAGTCATTAAACCTAATTTCTTTCCCTTAAAGTGCTTTAAATTTTTTATTATTGCTGCTGCTTAATCTTTCAGTTGATGGAGTTGAAGGTACCTATCAGGCTGTGAAATACATATACCCAGACATACACAACTGAATGGAAGACAGGCTGTGCCGTGGCAGCTGACACCATGGGAGACAGAGGAGGAAGGGAATGGGAAGAGCAAAGACAGTAGTCCTCCATAGCTTCACTTCAAAGGATGTAAAATTGCACAAGGGCATTGAACTCCTTGGAAGCAAAGGACAAGTGGGGAGAGAAAGAATAGATATGAGAGGGAAATATATAAATGCATACATGCATATATATTGATCATCAATAATCTCTATCATCTATGATATAAAAAGGAAGGGATTTTAATTGAACACTCAAACATTGAGAAGCATGTGTGTATGTAGGTGAGAAGGAAGGAAGGAAGGAAGGAAGGAAGGAAGGAAGGAAGGAAGGAAGGAAGGACGGAAGGAAGGAAGGAAGGAAGGAAGGAAGGAAGGAAGGAAGGAATTATAGGTGAATGTGTTATCTGAAACAGAATACTTCAATCAAGTGACAAATATGTCACACTGTTTCAAGTCACATTTATCTGCCTGTGTTTTGTTGGGTTGTGGAGCATCTTAACTATAAAATAAAAACTCAGAGTCCCTATTCCCTATAGAAGAAAAGTTTGAGATATACCTGCTCTTTTTTTAAAGGTTTGGCAAACTTTTTTTTAAAGGTTTGGCATCTTTAGAGAAGATGCCAAACCTGGTGCTGTTACCACCCACCTTTGACTAAAACCAATTTGCCTAAATTTTATCACATTTGATGGTGGATATGATTGTTTGTGTTAATAGGATTTGAGTTGTCCATATACAGAATTAAAAATGGTTTTTCCCCCCCTTCCTTTGAACTTTAGCAAGATACGCTTTTTCAATGAATTTCTTCCTCTGATCACACTGTTATTTCCTGTCACGTTTGAATTCTGCTGTTAGCCTAGATTTCTTCGAGCTTTACAGATAGGTGCACATTGAAAGAAACAATGTCTCATTTCTCAACTTTCTTCCTGATCTTTCTTGATTACTCCGAACATCCATTTACTACTTTTCAGCAAATGCCCTGCATTTTTCCATTTTTCTCTAGCAAATACTATTGCAGACCATCCAATTTCACCAGATTATACTTCTCTAGGTTCAGAAGAAGTGAAAACAGTTTCATAGGCTGTGAAATAGGAAGACTGGGGGAATTCTCAATTCTTTCTCAGGGTTAAAAACCAAAAAGACCAGACAGAAAAAAATGTGAAGGCTGTTACACTGAGATGACTATTGTAGCTTGGGACAGAGAGTCCGGAATGGGATAATTTGGTGTATCCAATTCACCATGGCCAACTCACCAGGGGACAACTTGCTGTGGGACAATTCAACAATTCAATTTAAGTACTTAAAATAATTATTTTATTATTATTAATTATTTTAATTTCTATCATTCACATTTCATTTTGTCCTTTCTTTCGCATTTTTTAAAAAATGATTCTATTCCACCTTTTCTTCATTATTAGTGTAACTCTTGTCCTACAGTCAGTTGGCCATGGTAAGTTGACTGCAGCATGTTGACTGTTGCGAGGTGGCCGCGCCTAGTTGGCTGCACTGAGTTGTCCTAGACCCTAGAGGGTCAGCATGATAAATGATATTATGACAAAGGTCATGGGCCAGACTCAGATTTCAATTGGCCAGGAAGCTAGTCACTCTCATAGAACTTTTATAAGACTAATGTCTCTTTGTGTTTCTGGGAAGAAGAAAACAATGCAAATCGTCTTGGGAAAGATGATACAAAATTGACATCTTATCTAATACTGTTCAGATTAATTGATTTATAAAGGAACACAATTAGTGATCAGGAACAGATGAGAAAAAAAACATGCAAAGATATCTTTAGTGGATTCTTTGAAATAAAATCAAAGCAGCATGTTTATCACATTCAATATACATACATACATACATACATATATATATATTTATTTATTTTCTGAGGTTTTCGTGGGTGTTTGTATGTAGGTCTTTGGTTATTCGGTTTTTCTCCCGTGTAAAATTGGAAGTGTCTTGGCGACGTTTCGACGAAGTCTCATTCGTCATCTTCAGGCTGGTGTTATCAGCTTCATAATTGCTCCTAGAAGCACTGAAGCTGATAACACCAGCCTGAAGATGACAAATGAGACTTCGTTGAAACGTCGCCAACACACTTCCAATTTTATGCGGGAGTAAACCCGAATAACCAAAGACCTACATACACACACACACACACACACACACACACACGTTAGATTTAGCTGCTTATTTGTGAAAAACATTTTCCTTTCCCAACAGAAATATCTTATTTCTTCTATTCAATTGTAGGAAACCTCATAAAGCATTAGTGCTCAGCTCCATGTGAAAGTTTTAATATTGCAAATGCCCAGTTTAATAACTTTTGTGGCAATTCTATTATGTTTCATGGGTATTCTAAAACGTAAGTTCAGAAATGTTACAATGGATGGACAATCACTTTTACGTACCCACCTCTGTTAAAGCACCTGCAAGCTATTCACTCTTCATTATTTTCCTTGGGAGGAAAAGGTATTTGCATGGACTTTACGGTGGTTTAGAATATTTAAATTGGGTGATTCGGTCATTTCATTTCTATTTTCAGAAAAAAACGTAACTGTAATATGTATTTTGCCAGCAAATACGTGTACTCTGCAAAATTTAGACTGTACAATCTAATACAAATATTGCTCTAAATATTTGTATTAGGGGCTGCTGAAATGTTTCCAGGTAGCCTAATGTGGATGGCAGATGGAAATAACAGGAGGGCCAAATCCAATCAGGACTCAGATCTATGTCCAATGAAATGAGAATAAGATACATTGAAAGCAAGTTCAGCCAACCCCTCCCCCTGTATCTCTTCCCCCATTCCAGGCCTCTGCCTACCTGATACAGGGGTTATTCAGTCATCATGCAGATGTTAAGTCCAATCCAGCATCTTTCCCCAGATTTTCTTCTGATCATACGGACAGCAACATATAGAGTTTTAAAAATATTAAATCTGGGATAATCCAGAAGGCATCAACTCTGATGGATTTAATGGAGGGCCAGCTTTATCATGAAGCAAACTGAAGCAGTTAAATGGGTGATTGGTATGTGTGTTTATGATCAACTGGTTTAATATATTTTTAGTTTTAGAGTTTGTGATATTAGTTGCTTTAGACATTTACGCAACATGCTAAAAAGAATAAAATCATTTTAAACAAATAACGGTTTCCTATATTTCTAACAAAAAAATTAAGCTACAAGAATATATGGCACAAGGTGGCAATATAGTAATGATGATTGTAATTTACTATAATCACTATAGTTCAGATCTTCTCTATCTGAAGTAGCGGGTCTTTTTACATAATTTCCTTCCAATATGCCATTGGGCTAGAATGAGTAATAAAAATGAGTGTGGATTTTAATAATAGAAATATAAATAGCTTTCAGGAGAGAAAAATAATAAGAAATATAATAATTGAATAGTGAGGGACATGCTGTTTGTAAAATTAAAACAAAGAATTCTTTCAGTATTTCAGGAGTAAGAAATGGTTGCACAATGGGATAACAAGGGAATACACGGATTATAAATGGAAATTACATAGGATTGGCCCAAAGTTATCTTTCTCTTCCTCTTGGCACATACAAGAGGAATGTGGTCTTTGTGGTTTTTCCCACTACTTTTAGGGCGCATCAAATTTTTCAATGTTCCATTTCTAAACAGGGGTGCTCAAAAGATGTGACATGCCTTGGGGATTGTAAAGGTATTTTGGTTACTTTAATATAATTTAAATGTGCTTGGTAAGTAACTACATAAGTATCATAACTTTTTAACATTTTGTTTCATAAGTGTCACATTCACTGCACAGCGCTGCTTGACAAACCCTATAAGTTGCCCTCAAATCTTCTTAACCTGTAACCAACAACTTATGTGCTCCAGTTTTGGTCTCGTTGCCTTTCTCTCAAAATATCCTAGTTATCTTCCAGGGCTTTCTGTATATCCGACCTGTTGGCAGCCCTCCAACATTTTCCTTCTTCATAAATTTCCATAAAAGGGTGGGGAGGTTATTGTTTTTTATTGTTTTTTATACTGGGATTTTATCCTTGTAATCTGCCTGGAGTCACTGAGAGTGTGTTGGGTGGTCATATTAATTTTATTAAATAAATAAATTATGACACCCCTTAATCCCAACCTCTAGTGACAAGAAGGGGGGGAGGGGGAGAAATTATTCATATAAATATGACCAATGGTTTGCTTTTAGCTTCTATTTATTCTATTTTTTTATTTTTTTTGAACAAGGGTACCGGGAGGGGAGTAAAAGTAAGGGAGGAAGGAGTTGTTGATCACAACAGTGTTTCTTCCCTTAAAGAGAAAATATAATTTTAATTTGTTTGGTTTAATTAAATATTGTTTATTTCCATTGTACAACATTGAGCCACGTGATGTTGGTTGGGAGCCATATCAGTACTAGAAATAAGTAAATAAATTTAAATAAATAAAATATAAACTCATTTAAAACCATTACTTATGTTGGAAGAAATATCCATCTGGGTTCAGTTCCAAGTGGGGACAAAGACACTGGAAACATGGAGACTGCTTGGAAAGATGGTTTAATGGTGGTCAAGATCACATGGCTTGAGATCCTGAACAGAAAAAAAGGGGCGAGATCCTGTGTGCTCCCTGGTTTTATGCTTTTTCTGAGCTTTGAATTTCCTGGGGCACAGGAAGAGTATCCTGATTGGCTGTCAGACTCCCAGGGGGTGGGGGTCTTAGCTAGCCTTGCTGGCTGATGTAATCTTCCCAGGTGCCATGTGGTGAGTTTCAGTTGCTAAATGGGTTCTATTATGATGCAGATGATGGCCCATTAACAAAGGTGGAGGGTGGCAGGAAGTTGCAGGGAGCTGCTTTGTCTTTAAAACATGTTTCTCCATTTCTCATCCAGGGAAACATATTCTGCTTTTTTAAATATTTTCTAAAATATTTCATTCTTCTAGGAGGGGGATGGGTGCTAAATTCCTACACTTATCATTCGTGAATTCATCAGATAATAATGTAAAACTGCTACCATGTTAAGGGAAGTATGGATGTTTTCTCGATATTACAGTTTAAGTTTAGTTATCAGCCCTCAGGACATAATGATCTGATCCTCTAGAACAGAGTTCTCAACCTTGGCAACATTATGGACTCCGTCCCAGAATTCTGCAGCCAGTACACTGGATGGGGAATTCTAGGCGTTCAGAATCAAGAACAGAGCTGGAAGGGACCTTGGAGATCTTCTAGTCCAACCCCCTGCTCAAGCAGGAGATCCTATACCAAATCAGACAAGTGGCAGTCTCTTCTTAAAATCCTCCAGGGATGAAGCACCTACAACTTCTGAAGGCAAGCTGTTCCACTGGTTAATTGTCCTCACTGTTTGGAAGTTTCTCTTTAATTCCAGGTTGCTTTTCTCCTTGATTAATTTCCATCTCTTGTTTCTTGTCTTGCCCTCTAGTGCTTTGGAAATTAGGTTGACCCCCTCTTCTTTGTGGCAGCCCCTCAAATACTGGAAGTTGAAGTCCACACATCTTAAAGTTGCCAAGGTTGAGAAACCCTGCTCTAGACTAGACCATTGTTCTCATACATTAGGCTCTTACATTTGTATCTCTGCTAAAAGAAAAACATAATTCAGCAAAAAGGGCTGCATTGGATATGAATGTTCCCACTCATATTAACTAAAATGCACTACTCTTCCTATCTATACAGAAAGAGGGTAACACTCCAGTGCCTTGTGTGTTTACCTGGTGACAATGCTTCCTTTCAGAGGTGTTATCGTTGTGTTGGAAGAAATGTCCATCTGGGTTCAGTTCCAAGTGGGGACAAAGACACTGGAAACATGGAGGCTGCTTGGAAAGATGGTTTAATAGTGAACAGGATCACATGGCTTGAGATCCTGAACAGAAAATGGATGAGATCCTGTGCGCTCCCTGGCTTTATGCTTTTTCTGAGCTTTGAACTTTCTGGGGAACAGGAAAAATATCCTGATTGGTTGTCAGACTCCCAGGGGGTAGGGGTCTTAGCTAGCCTTGCTGGCTGATGTAATCTTCCCAGGTGTCATGTGGTGAGTTTCAGTTGCTAGATGGGTCCTATTATGTTGCAGATGATGGCCCATTGACAAAGGTGGGGAGAATGAGTTTCTGCCTCTGACCCATTGACAAAGGTGGGGGGAGTCAGGAAGCTGCTTTGTCTTTAAAACATGTTTCTCCATTTCTCATCCAGGGAAATATATGCTGCCTTTTAAATATTTTCTAAAATATTTCATTCTTCTAAGAGGGGGGTGGGTGCTAACTTCCTACAGTTGTATTGTCTTTTACCTTAAATATGTACACTTTGTTCAGCGTACAAACCATCAGCCAATTTATCCTTAAGTACTTTGCAACAGATGAGGTGAGGGAGAGAGAAAAAGGCTTCATAGCTGTAGAAGCATTATAGTAGCCAGGATAATAATAGGGAATAAAAATGAACAGCATAATAGTTCTCGGGCAGAATACAAAGACATAAAACATGAACTAAGGCTGGGTACATTAGTTCAAAGGGATCGTGAATCTATAGGAAATTATACAAGGAGGAAGCTTCGAGATTGGCCACTGAGTGGCAATAGAGGGAACTTGAGAAGGGAAAGGATTCAAATTTAGGAAAAAAGTGGGGGAAACGCGAAGCTTTTATGAGTTCAGCCGCAGGAACTTTTGTGAAAGTAATTGAATCAAACACATTTTGGAAAATAAATGCAGATGTTCACTACTGCAGCGGGTTTTGAATTTTTTTCCTTAGGGTCCTAGTTGTACCCAGAGTTCTGTGACTCCTTTCTTTCCCCATTGTTGAGTTGCTGGAGTTGTGTGGCTGTAGCTTTTTGTTTTTGTGTGTCTATGTGAGTGTCTGAGAGAGAAAGAGAGAATAGGCTAGCCTAAATGGAGGAAAGGGAGCAGATTAGTCAGCCTAATTTTTGCTCTTTTTAATGGGGGGATAATGAAGTGAGTAAAAGATTAGGGATTGGGAGATTGGGAGAAGTCTTCCATTATAAGCCATTCCCTATTTAACCATATAAATATGCACAGTTTAGTTTTTGAAAAGAAAAGCTCAGTGGGAATCCTTTCACAGGTCATCTGAATAACAACGTGAGGTTTTATTCAGAAAGAAACCAGTTAGTGGGGAAAAAGACTCAAAAGTTCCTCTTGCATAAATGGACCTCAGACAATATAGAAACAGCCGCCCCCCAGCAGCCCCACTTGGCACTCCCAATTTTATCAGCTTAGAAAAAGGGCTAATCTAGCCAGAAAAAAAGGCAGACAGAAAGAAAGAAATGCAAGAGGGATGGGGAGGGATAGACAGATGCAACAGCTTTACCCATAACAGACACCAGCCTCTCTTCTGACCTTCCCAAGAAAGCTTCCGGTCAATAGAAAAGAATGTTGTTTATTCTACGTTTATTCTACATCTCTCCTCTTTCTCATTGGACTTGGTGGATTATTTCCCCCCCAAAGAAAAGATGTTTATGAAGTAGAATAATAGAATTTTATGATATTCTTTTGGGAGGATGTGGGAGTGTGGTGCTTAATAATACGTTAAAGTATTTGTATCTTTAACAATTCTGATTCTGTGTCTGACAGACTATACAGTTTTCCTTCTTTGCACTTCACCACACAATAGACTTCCTCTCATGGGCCTTTTCTGGATTGCAAAGTGTGGGCAAACAGTAACAGAGTTGGAAGGTACCTTGGAGGTCATCTAGTCCAACCCCCTGCTCACGCAGGAGACCTGTACTAAGGATTCAAACCGCTGACCTTTCTGATTGACAAGCTTAGTGTCTTAGCCACTGAGCCACCTAGCCAGGGAGTTGTGAAGCTGTTCAAGAGAGGCATAACAGAAAACGCCAGGAACAAGGATTACATCCTTAGGAAAAAATATGTTAGCTCACGATTGAACTGAGGGTCCTTGGTGCTCTTTGAGCTTGGTGGTTTTCTTACAGACATTTGATTACCAAATTAGGTAACATCATCAGTGCTAGCATTGATGATGTTATCTAGTTTGGTAATGAAATGTCTGCAAGAAAACCACCTAGCTCAGAGGCCACAAAGGACTCCTAAATTACATCTCTTGACACCTTCCAACAATTAAATAAGCTCAAAAAATAAAGTAATCACAAACTAGAACTGGATCTGAAGTTCAAAATAGAGTGAGATAGTTTCTTCAATAGACAAAAATGATTCTCAGAATACAAAAACCAAATATTTGATGCAGTAAAATATGAAGATGGAGAGAAAATTGAGGAGGCAATAGATGTAATATGTTGTATAAAAGGTTACTGTAAAACAGAATGATGGAATACAGAATATCAAGTGCCCTCCACACTTATTTTATTTATTAATAAACTTTATAGAGCCATCCATCTCAACAAAGGTGATTCTGGGTAGTGTAAAAAACAACAACAAATAAACCCATATATAAAATCAACAGATATAAGAATAAAAACATCATTTAAAAATAAATAGTATAAAACAATGGTGGGTTTCTACTGGTTCACCCCAGTTCAGGCAAACTGGTAGTGGTGGCAGTGGGAGGTTCCGCCCACCCACCTGGATGTCATCACGGAGGCTCTGTGCATGCGCAGAAGGTTCGGCACATGCGCAGAAGCACAGTGTGCGAGTGAAGCGAGTGTGCACGTGTGTGCACTCCCAATTCTGAACCAATAGTGAAGGTAAGTGGAACCCACTACTGGTATAAAAAACAGAGATACAAATCCTAGGGAAGAGAGGATAAGAAGAGCCAACTCAGCAATGGAACCATAACCTAACCAGGTTTTGAGGGCCTTGGACTGTCAAAAGGGATGGATCTAATCTAATTTTTGCGGGGAAATGATCCATAAGGCGGATGCCATGGCAGAGAAGACACGTCTCCTAGGACCCACCAAATGAAGGTTCCTAGCTGATGGTACCCATAGCATGTCTTTTCTGTCAAATCTCTTAGGGAAGGCTTATATTACCGGGGAGAGGCAGTCTCTCTGATATCCTGATTCCATGCCATGAAGGGCCTTACAGGTCAAAACCAGCATTTAAATTAGACATGAAAGCAAACTGGCAACCAATACAGTTTGTGGAGTGGAGGTATAACGTGCTGTTCTAGGAGTGCACATAATTGCCTGTGCTGTGGTATTCTGTACCAGCTGAAGCTTCTAGATACTCTTCAAGGAAATTTCCATGTACAATGCATTGCAATGGTTCAACTGATAAAACAAAGGAAGAACCTTAATAAGGATGAATGAAAGACAATAAGGAAAATAGAAATGGGGGAGGAAAACTTGATGAACAGATGACATGCTTAATTATAGAGCAGGGATGGATGAGGCAAAGAGGTCTTGAATTATGAGAAAATGAGAGTCACTAGGGTTGAAATGCTAGATAGTTCAAATGTTGGGCAAAGTTCACTTCATCCATGAAAACGCTCTGTGTAACTTTGGACCAGGCACTCTCCCACTCCAATGGACCTCACAGAATTGTCATTGTAGGATAAAATGAGGAAACATCCTAAGGAAGATCCCTTGAGAATGGAGACATGATGGAGTATCAATCTCAGAAGCAAGCAATGCCCCCCCACATACCATTATTGCTTAGTAATATTTGATAGAATTTATTTTTCTATAACTCAGGACTGTTTCACCCATTACATATTCTTAGATGCCTATTTAAGACTTTCCCCTAAGTCTAGAGATAAAACTGAAGAAACTATCCAATGTGGGAAAACTGTAGATTATAGTTTGAACTAGTGTATAAGGCACCAGATTAGAAACTGGGAGATCATGAGTTTTAGTCCTATCAGAATCACACATGCAGAGCTTAAGCTAGCTACTTTTGTGGTTATGCAGTGACTCCAGGCTAAATATGTGCTTGATCCTTGCTCCCTGTCAGCCTGGGTTCTTCTCAACAAGTCCTGTCTTAGCCATGAAAGCCAGCTGGATTACTCTGGACCAGTCGCTCTCTCTCTCAGCCCAATCTACCTCACAGGGTAGTAGTTGTGGGGAAAATAGGAGGAGGAAGGAATATTGGTATGTAATAATAAAAGCAGGATATAAATAAATAAATGTGCTTCTCCTAGAGCTGTGGTTGACCCTCTGGGTCCTGTATGCTAAGAGGTGTAGTCAGGTTTCTTGAAATACAGTGTGTAAAATAGCTCCCCAAGGTCCAACTGATAAAATACATCATCTGTACTTTCCACTCATTCCTCCCTTGGATGCTTTCCATAATTTATCTTTGTTCTGACTTTCAGGGGCTCCTTAATGGCCATGGACAGAACATTGGCAAACACCCTGGTGCTGTCTATGGTGCTGGGCTGTTCAGCTGCCCTAATGGATACTTCGGTGCCAAACTCCAGGGAACCTGTGGTAAACGTGGCTGTGGTTTTCAGCAGCTCTTCATACTCTCTCCATATCCGGAGCCGACTTACATACCAGACCTTCCTGGACATGCCTCTACAGGTCCATCCAGTCACCGTGGTGGTCAATGACACTAATCCCAGCACACTCTTGACTCAAATCTGTGACATGCTCTCCAGCACAAAAATCCATGGAATTGTCTTTGAGGACAACATTGGTACAGAAGCTGTGGCACAGATCCTTGATTTCATCTCATCCCAGACCTATGTACCTATCGTTAGTATCAGTGGAGGATCTGCTGTAGTCCTTACACCTAAGGTGAAATTTCATTGTTATTCTGGGAAATTGAGCTGGAATGGGCCTGTAGATTATTCTCGGATAGCTCCTATGTATTCATTTATTTATCTATTGCCACAGTTTTCTACAAGACCATTCAGGATATAAATCCTCTTAACTTAAACAGTGGTATAATTCTATTGCAGTAAATGACTAACAGCAATTGTTGTTCACTAAGAGTCTGGTTTTTTAAAACAATATTGAATTTTGTTTAATCTAGACTTGAGTCACACTGTACACTTAACATCTGCAAGTGCCAGTGCAGATTGGGAGATTCACTAGTTAGTTAGCTGGGCAGGAAGACAAGGCTTGACAAGGGAAATTGACAGCAAAAGATTAAGCAACAACCAGGGAAGACAGCCATGCAAGCTCCAGGCACATATCATGTAAGACTTAAGTAGATTTGGCTAGGAAGCCACTTCTGCAAGCCAGAGCAAGGAGACCAAAAAATATGTTATTTTGCGAATGCTCTCTTGAATACTGGCTGCCTTGGTGATGTTGCATAGAGTATATTATATATTTACTCACTGATGACAAATCGATGGTCATGTTATTATGCTCTCTGTTCAATTATTTAGAACCTATTTCTACCTAGAGCCACTCCTTGCAGGTAGAGCAGTTCCTCTTCTCATTCAAATGGTCTCTTTTAAGAATGCCAACTTTTTTTTAATGAACTAGCACTTGTGCCTATAACCACAGTGAAATGAATAAGAATTTAAAATGGAAAGGAATTTGTCAGTGTGTGCACAGAGTGACTATTTTGAGACAACCCAGGATCAAAATAGTGTATATAGAGGTTTGTCTTTCAAATAGTGTTTTATATACAAGGAATATATACATACACATACTAGGCAAAATCAGGCAATCAGTCATCAACTATAGCATGGAAGCACACACGGAGAGAGAGAGACGCCCTGACAGGGCCTCTCTTATATATACAGCCTCTTAAAGTCGTATCAGCCCAAAAACTTTGCTGACTCATTCCCTGCCTTATATCATTGTAGCTGCTGGTCAGCTCTTAAAGTATTTCCCTGACAGGGTGGAGGGGAATCTCCTTGGAATTTGACCTGAAGGACAAATTTGCAAAGATCAATAAGAAGAAATGTGGAGGCCCTGATGTGAATTAAGGAGGTATATTTCTGAGTGGTTAAACAACAGTCTCTTCCAATTGGATGCCTCCAGATCTATGGGATCAGAAATCCCCTTCACCTTGCTGGCTGTTAGCTACTGTCCAATAAGTCCTGATGAACACCACGTTGACCGAAAGGCTGAAATGGGAAGTCATCACTGCAAAGGATTTATACTTCCCATTGAGTTTTAAAAACTGGCTTCTGATTTTGTCATTTCTATAAGAAGGAGAAGTTTTTTCTTCTTTTTTATAATATCTAGAAGTGTTGGTAATAATATTTAATGGTAGAGTGGCTCCATATACATAGAACTATTATTTTTTTTAAAAGTAAGGTTCTTGAAGAAAAATGTATAAAAAATAAAGCAATTAAACAGCATTATGATAGAAGTCCTTCATTGATCAAAAGTTGATCAATGAATCACTAAGCACAAGTAATCTAGTTCTTGGATGAGCAACCCAGAGAGAACAGTTCAATTGCAGTTGTGGTTTTATCAAGCAGGATTGCTACAGTCCAACATGATTGCTTGGGATCTACTAAGTATTTATAATAAGGTAGCTGAATGATTCCTAACCTGAAGTTACCTCTGATACAATGAATCCCACCCCACCCCACAGCTACCCTCCTGCTTCCCAGACCTGTCTAAACTAAATAGCAAACTGTCTAAATAGTTTGGGTTTCTTTTGGGGAGTTGCAGTTTGAATAGTGAAAGTGGATTGATTATTTATCTGTGCATGTCTTTGTAGAGGTGGGTGATATGGGAATTCTAAACGTAATATGTATTATGAATAGCTTATATAAACTATTTAAAATGTAACTTTTTATTCGCAGAATAAAAAGGTTAAATCTATCCTTTAAATACCACTTCACTCCTTATGTAAACTAAGCCAAGCCATAGCATTTATGTGTGATTTCCTTCCTTCCTTCCCTCCTTCCTTCCTTCTTCTCTCCCTCCCTCCCTCCCTCTCTTTTTCTGTAAGGCTATTTTTTATGGAGAAATGTGTATTCTTTTTATGGAGTTTATCAACTTTGTAATGTTATGAGTTATGAATTATTAAGGTTTTAAGGCTATCCTTTTGATGGATGTTTGTAAAACTATTCCTTTATGGACACAAACTATAACCTAGAATTGTGGAAGCTAAGGAAGAAGGCACAGTATTTTGACCACTATTTCACCAGATTATTCAGAATTCTTACAATATATACGTAGAAACAAATATTTTTGTCAGGCAGGTCAACCAGTGTTCATTGAATGCTGCTAAAACTAGTCTTTTGATAACCGTTTATGTTGCTGAAACAGGTATAAAACTGGAATATATTAATTTCAGGAATAGAGGAAAGTACAGTCAAAATCTTGTCAATGTGTAACATTTGTTTATTGATTTCTGGATCAATAATCCTGTACGATTGGGATGCAGCTCATGTTGGCAAGCGCAAAATCCTGTTCTGTTTTGTTCTAGAAAAGCAGCACTTGTGTCTTAAATCACTAATTTAGGGCACATGCAACTACATTGCAGAGACTACTGTAGGACACACTGAATTTTTTTTACAGATGGGCTGTGCACTTGGGTAATTATTTTTAGCTTGCTCACCTGTCACAAGTGTCAGTGGTGGTTACTGTCAACTTCTCACAGGAAAATAGGGTATGTTTCTGTGCCTTGTTAGCAGCCAACACAATGTGGTTTTATTTGTCTAAGTCTGATCCTGGATCATTGTGTTATCTATAGGCAGAAGAGCTCATTCAGACATGATTAGAAATAATGAGGATATTCTTCAGCCTGTTCCTCTGGCTTGGCCAGATCTCTGTTTATAATCATTCCAGTATCAGAAAATGGCCCATAAAGTAATATATAGGACTGTGCAATGGTGACTAATGACAAATTTTTGTTCTCCAGTCAAAAAAAGCTTTAGGTTATTGAAAGGAAATTTCTACCTGGAAGCAATTTATCCATAGCAGTTCAGCTTGACTGGCGATGATGTGTTTATGGCAGTCAGTGGCAGAAATATTAGGTATACTGTCCACTATTCTAAAGAGCAGGCTTCCTGCATGGAAGCAGAGAACGTAACAACCTTATTTAATTTGTTATCGTCCAGATATATTGGGCTTTGGTTCAGATAGGTTAGTATCTGACTAGCCATAAGTAACTAGCCAGCATGAGTATCGTCAGGCTGAATTAATCGACAATACAGAAAGTCACCAGTTTCTTAGCAGGTGTACATGTTCGTTAACTCAGTGGATCTTTGTCTGTTTTGGAGATAGTTACAAAAGTTCCTTCTTAGTGGTCTTTCTTCCGTTGTTGATGGTTTCTGAATTGGGTTAAGAAAGTGTGCTGTATTACGCAGTCATGAATATATTTCTGTGGCTAGTCATTTTGGGGAAAGTAAGGATAAGTCATCATAAAGATTACCAATTGTGGCAATATGGTTTATAAAGGACTGGAAGATTTTTGCTCTGCCCAATCTTGGAGGAAAATGATCCAATTTTTTTCTCTTCTAAGCAGAGTGCATTGCAAATGATCATACTTTTCTCCAGGCATGCTAGCAATATAACCCAAGCAATACCTTTGAGTAGAATGGGTAGAATTCAGGCTTGTGGGATTTACTTTGAGATATTTACTGGATAATTGACATACAGCAAGTGTTTGCATAGTAGCTCATTGAGGCATATTAAAGAATGGAAATGTTTGATTTAAGTCTTGCAGAGATTTAAGTCACTTGAAATTAAGAAAGGCTAAATAGTACTCTGAGCATATATTTAATCCCAGAATGTGCAGGAGATAGGCTATTAAAAATCCATTCCTGTTTCACCACAACTTCCCTTTACTTCATCAACTAGAAAAAGAGAGATGTATTTATGATTCAGCTTTTTTTTTTAAAAAAAATGCTTTGCTTCCAGAAATCACATAGTTGCTGATATTAGGAGGTCAATGGGGTAGAACCATTTCAACCTTTGGGGATGGGTAAATATTTTTGTCCTGTAAACCAATTGGAAAAATTGGGCCATGTTTTGTTGCTGCTTTGGGGTTTTAAGAAGATGAAAAAGTGACTCTACTTCTCCCTTAAAATCTTCAGATAGCCACCAAAAGGTACCCCTCAACTTCTCTGGGAATATTCTCAGGGCCACAGAAGTGGTGTTGAGGAAATGCATGTGGCCAGTTCTTTAAGCCACAGATTGCATGGATATGCTGTCAATTTTTATAAGGAAATGTTTAATAAATTTATGAGCAAAAGGAAAAGAATATAAAATTCAAGTTACTTTAAAATATTGGGCATCTATTCTATTTAAGTGGGTGGAGGGAAGAATTCAGGCTTAACTTGACACTAAGTTTGACTTTGTTTGACACAATCATCACAGCTAAACTGGAATGTAGTCTTTTCTTGTTATAAAAAGAATCCTTAGATTTTCTTATATATTGTATGATGTAATACCTTTCAACATTTCTATAAAATTAGCTGCTTTTGTCTGCCTGCCTGCCTGCCTATTTGTGTAATTAACCTTTGTCAGTTTGGGATGGGGAGGGGATGCAATTTCAGATCTATTTTTCCATTATCATTTCATTCAAGCATTGTGATAATAATTATGTCATTTGTTTAAACATGAGCAATGTTGTGATGAATTGGTTGTATTTACACAACAGGTTCCACTAAGTCAGTTACACATCTTTGCTAGGTTTAACTGTTTTCATGTATTTATCTCTATGTGTGAATGGTTAATGTCGATAACCCCAAGTTAGTTGCTCCAATGTGTTATGAATAGAATAGAATAGAATAGAATAGAATAGAATAGAATAGAACAGAACAGAACAACAGAGCTGGAAGGGACCTTGGAGGTATTCTAGTCCAGTCCCTGCTCAGGCAGGAAACCCTATACCATTTCAGACAAATGTTGTCCAATCTCTTCTTAAAAACTTCCAGTGTTGGAACATTTACAACTTCCGGAGGCAAGTTATTCCACTGGTTAATTGTTCTTACTGTGGGGAAATTTCTCCTTAGTTCTAGGTTGCTACTCTCCTTGATTAGTTTCCATCCTTTACTCCTTGGTCTGCTCTCAGATACTTTGGAGAATACTTGACTCTTCTTTGTGGCAACCCCTGATTAACCCAGAAAATGGGAAAATGGGTTAATTCAGTAACCAAACTAAATAGATTGTATTTAGGTGCCTATGCTTAAATTTCACTAGAATGTATATATTTCATAAATAGGCAAGTTGAATGTTCCCTATGATTCCTAGATATTCCATTTAGGTAGATACATAAGTAGATCTCATTTAGGTACCACATCTATTTCTATCTACCTATGCATGGAACCTACATTATGCTGAGAGCTGAAGATTATAAGGAGGTGCTTCAGGTCAAGTCTAATTAAGACTCCAGGAAGCTCAAGAATATCTGCACCGCTTGACAGCAGACAGGTGGGATTTTGATGAGCGCATCTCTGTAGAGATGGTAAGGAGTACATCTGGTCCTTTGTCATGCAAAAGCGTATGCAATACTGCTGACCTATATGTCTTCCCTAAGGAAGATGGCTGCTGTTCTAAACCAGTGATTTAACTTTATTGGCATGCTTATTTTTAAAGAAATAATCTTCTTCAAGGTCTTAGCTGGCTTGCATTTGATTGCAACAATATGTTTTGTTCATATTCATTACCTTCATTGCTAAATTAATCTGGGAATTACAGAATAATGACACTTTCCTATTCTGAAGAAATGTCCTTTTCTTCTGCAAGAACAATTTATTCCTTCTGCTGTCTCAGGGTTCCTTTTTTAAAATAAAATATTAAAAGTTTTAATTGCAATAGTAAAAGATAATGCAAACTAAAAAAAAATAGAAAAAGGTGCAACAAAGCAAAGAAGAAAGAAAGAAAAATGAAAGAAAAACCCTAAGAAAGCAACTTCACCTTCATCTTGAGAGGTCTAAACCATTTCCCAATCTCTTCACCACCTCTTAATTAACAGATACAGTTCTTCTTTCCATAACTCATCTCTTAACTATGGGCAAATCCAGTAAGTAACTTTCTCTCCAATTCAGGTGTCCAAAAAGTCCAAACAGAGTCTAAAAACATTAATTAACATATATAAAATGCAGCACTCTTAACAGTAAGCAAATCCACATTTAGGAGGCATAAAGCAGTCCCACTATCCTAGTATGAAGAAAAGACTGAAATTTAACATGACAAAGAAGAATAATTTCTCCTTTAAAGAGAACAAGCTCACAAAAATTCCTCGCTTTAAGTGAAAGGACAGTTAGAGACAAAGCCAATTTAAATACTGTCATATTAGGATACATAAAATACAGTAACTGTACTTAAAGAGGCTTAAATATCTCATTAACTGTAAGCTTGCGGTTTTAGTTTCTGAGACAGCTTGTCTCCCACCTTCTCTGCCAATTTATTTCATATTAAAATCTTTGCTTTCTAATGATTCACTTTGCTGGGATTGTTTTAGATCTCTCTCTTCTTTTAAAGAAAAATAACACAATTTATTTGGAAATTACAGTAAGTTGCTCTGAAAAGTTATGTGGAACTTCCATTTGAATTTCACAAGCAACGAAAGCATACACTCTCCTGTACACATTTTCTAAATGATTAAAAAAAATCAATGCACATATATTAAGAAAGGGCTTAATTAGTACTGAATATGTGTATTTTAAGACTGTAGGTTTTACTATAAAGAACAATATATCAAGGATAAAGATTAATACCGATTTGTTTAGAAAACTATTAAAATGTGATAAATGATCTTTCTACAAAATGTTACACTGAACATTCATAAGTTTGGGGGGGGAAAGTGAAGGTTTGTGTTTTGTTTTAAAGTCTGGTATATTCCATTGCTGTGTGGTATTTATTCAGTAGTTTAGAATTCAGGAAAATTACTTTTTCTCTACATGGGTCTTCTATGTATGTGTATTATGTCTACATCTATATTAGAGGGAAATAGTGTGAAATGCAATCAAACATAAAGGGTGGGAATTAGGAATTTAAAAAGGCACAACGAGTCAGAATACCCGATACAGGGTTGCTGAAGCAGACCTAGTAGGTGTTGGTTAAGAAATGATTACTATAATTTAAGTTCACAATAGATTTAGAGATTGTAGTGGTGATAATGCTTTCTGTTTTTACTTGGAAATGATTCATATGAAAGCAGATATCTTTTTATTTATTTATTTATTTATTTTGTCACACAGTATATATAAGCATAAGCATGAAATAACTATACAATACATAAGCATATATATAAATATGAGTATGTAATAACTATATTAATTGGATATAACGAAAGGAAACAATAGGACAGGAACGGTAGGCATGCTTGTGCTCTTATGCACGCCCCTTACTCTTAGGAATGGGGTGAGGTCAATAGTAGACAGTTTTTGGTTGAAGATTTGGGGATTTTGGGAAGAGACCACAGAGTCAGGTAGTGTATTCCAAGCATTAACAACTCTGTTACTGAAGTCATATTTTCTGCAATCAAGATTGGAGCGGTTAACATTAAGCTTAAATCTATTGTTTGCTCGTATATTATTGCAATTGAAGCTGAAGTAGTCTTCAACAGCAAGGATATTGTAATAGATGATTCTATGAGTTAAACTCAGATCATGTCGAAGGCAGCGTAGTTCTAAATTGTCTAAATCCAGGATTTCAAGTCTGGTGGCATAAGGTATTTTGTTGTATTCAGAGGAGTGGAGAACTCTTCTTGTAAAATATTTCTGGACACATTCAATTGTATTGATGTCAGAAATGTGGTATGGGTTCCAGATAGTTGAGCTGTATTTAAGAATTGGTCTAGCAAATGTTTTATATGCTCTGGTTAGTAGTCTAGTGTTTTTGGAGAAGAAGCTACGCAAGATTAGGTTTACAACTCTTAAAGCCTTTTTTGCGATGTAGTTGCAGTGGGCTTTGGCACTTAGATCATTGGATATGAAAACTCCAAGGTCTTTAACAGGGTGGGGTCATCTGTAAGGTAATGTCCATCAAGTTTGTACTTAGTGTTTAGGTTCCTTTTTCCAATATGTAAGACTGAGCATTTGCTGGTTGAGATTTGGAGTTGCCAGGTTTTAGACCATTCAGATACAAAGTCAAGGTCTTTTTGAAGGGTAGCTGTATTGTTGGTGGTGTTAAATAGTTTGACATCGTCAGCAAAGAGAACACAATTACTTCTGATAGGGTCACAGAGATCATTAACAAACTGCGCATGTCCAAGATGGCGCCACGCCGCTGAGTGGGAGATGCGGCGACGGGCTTTTTCTGGACCCAGCCGGGCCGGGGGGGGGCTTTTTGAGAGCTTGGGCCCCCTGCCCAGGTAGAGGACAGTGTGGGCACCTGGAGGATGGGTGGTTTGATGCTGGGCGGCTCCGGGTCGCTTCGAGAGGAGCCCCGGAGCTGTCTCTCCCCTGCCGGCGGTGATCTTGGCAGCCTTCCAGCCTTCCGGCAGCGGCGGCCTGGCTTTTTCCGGCGGCGACGGCCTGGCTTAGCGATTAGCGGCTGGGTCTGGCGGCCGGCGTCTCTCCCTTGGCGGCGATGATTTCGGCGGCCTTCCAGCAGCGTCGGCTTGGCTTTTCCGGCAGCGACGTCCTGGTTTGACGGTTGGCGGCATGGCCCAGCAGGCCCGGCGGGTGAGCGGCCTGGCCCGGTGGGCGAACGCGCGGCCTGGCAGCCTAGCGGCCTGGTGGCCTGGCGGCCTGGCTTAGCGGTCGCCAACTGGCCCGGTGGATGCCTTCTTTGTCATCTGGAAGGATGTCCACGGGCCCAGTGGACGCCCTCTTTACCACCCTGGAGGACGTCTATGGGCCAGCTGTGGGGGACCCTTTTAAGATCTTCGGTCCCCCCCCAGACCTTGGGAGAGAGATGGCTCGGCGGGTGAGCGGCCCGGCCCAGTGGGCGAATGTGCGGCCTAGTGGCCTGGCGGTTTGGCGGCCTGGTGGTTTGGCTTAGCGGTCGCCAACTGGCCCGGTGGACGCCTTCTTTGTCATCTTGAAGGACGTCCACGGGCCCAGCGGACGCCCTTTTTATCATCCTGGAGGACGTCTATGGGCCGGCTGTGGGGGACCCCCTTAAGACCTTCGGTCCTAGTTGGGGGAGTTGAGGATGGTCCTGGACAATCTTGGCAGTGTCATTGTAGGACTCCATTTTTTCCCCTCCCCCCTCTTCCACAGACCACCCCTGGATTGTATATGAGGGGTTGGTGAATTGACTGAACATAGCGATTTTTGTCCATCTACCGCCTAAGAACTATTCCTCGACTGTTTCTCACCCGGAATTGCTGGCATTGTCATTTACCATCTTGACTGGTCCAGGATGGGTCTGCTTGCCGGACTTCTGTTATGCGGACATTTACAGCGGCTGACCTTCTTGCCCTGCGAGATTCCCCTCTCTCATGGGTTTGGCCCTCCACATTATTGAGGGCCCACCTTGAGGACGGGTTTTGGAACCCCGAGAGGTGGCATGCCAAAAATAGGAGACTTAGGGGATTTTTAATTAACTGTTTTAGCCGATTTTTTAAGGGGAGTTTTAATGGGAATTTTAAGGGGAGGGTGGAAATTGACGGGTTTGGGTTGGGGGGAGGGGAAGGATGGGTCGGGGGGAAACCCATCAGGGAGGGAGCCAAGTCCAATGTGCGTTCGGGGCGTCAAGTTAACAGGTCCGAAGGTGATGGGGGAGGGTTTTGTTCCAGTTTATCAGGGTTGTGTTATTGACACGGTAAGTGGGAGAGGCAGATATGGCGGGAAGGGGGGGCCATATCAGGTTTCGGGGGTACGCCCTCGCTATTTAAGAGTGATCACGTACTCCAGCCCCCCAGATTTTTCCCGTTCCCCGAGTGGCCAGAGTACTTGGGACTTGGGCCTCCGGCTGATGTTATGCAATGCAAGGTCCGTGGTTAACAAAGCCCCCCTGATTTCAGATCTACTTCAGGAGGGGACCATGGACATTATGGGCATTACGGAGACCTGGTTGGGCACAGAAGGGGGGGTCCCCGTAGTGGAGATGTGCCCACCAGGTTTCCGAGCATTCCATCAGCCGAGGGCCCAAGGTAGGGGTGGTGGGGTGGCGGTTATTATTAAGGAAAGCCTGGAACCCATTGTGCCTCAGATAGCTGGTTGTGAATCCCTCTATGTGAAGTGGGGTCGTAGGACTCAGGTGGGCTTGTTGATTACGTACCTGGCTCCTTGCTGCGTAACAACAGCCCTGCCTGAGCTGTTGGAGTTACTGGCCGGGTTGGCAGTTGAAACCCCTAGACTGTTGGTCATGGGGGATTTCAATTTGCCATCAACTGGCGTGGCATCCTCGACGGTCCGGGAGTTCATGGCTTCCATGACATCCATGGACCTGACTCAATTAGTGGACGGCCCTACCCACATCGGGGGAGGCACTCTAGATCTGATTTTTATCTGTGGCCAGTGGTCGAATGATCTGATTTTAAATGATTTAGTTGTTGAGCCTTTGTCATGGTCAGATCATTCTCTTCTTCGTCTGGACTTTCGGACCGCTACTCACCACCGCAGGGAGACGGAACCAATGCGTTGGTTCCGTCCCAGGCACCTGATGGACCCAGAGAGGTTCCTGATGGAGCTTGGGCCGTTTCCCGAGAAACTGGCCCGCGGCACGGCTGAAGAACTAGTCGCGGCTGGAGCTTTGGACCGTGTCGTGCCTTTGCAGCCTCAGACCCGGCGTAGGTCTCAACCAGCTCCTTGGTTCTCCGAGGAGCTGAGGGAGATGAAACGCCGGAGAAGATGCCTAGAGAGTGCTTGGAGATCCAGCTGTTCGGAAGCTGACCGGACACTAGTTAGGTCCTATAGTAGGACCTACCTAGTGGCATTGAGGGATGCAAAATGTTCTTACGTTTCCTCCCTCATTGCGTCGGCAGATAACCGCCCGGCCGCCCTGTTTCGGGTGACCCACTCTCTCCTTCAACAGGAAGGGCGGGATGACCCATTACAAGGGCATGCTGAGGAGTTTAACAGTTATCTATACGATAAAATCATTCAGCTTCGGGATGGATTGGATCAAAATTGGGTAGATCCAGGCGAGAGATTCGAGACACGTCTTGTTGAGACTGTTTGGGATAGTTTTGACCCTGTGACTCCCAAGGACATGGACAGGTTGCTGGGGAGGTTGAATGCCACCACATGTTTGCTGGACCCGTGCCCCTCCTGGTTGGTGCTGGCCACGCAGGAGGTGACGCGAGGCTGGCTCCAGGGATTACAAATGCTTCTTTGTGGGAGGGGGTCTTTCCTGCTGCCTTGAAAGAGGTGGTGGTGAGACCCCTCCTCAAGAAGCCTTCCCTGGACCCAGCTGTTCTAGGAAATTATCGTCCGGTCTCCAACCTTCGCTTTATGGCGAAGGTTGTAGAGAGTGCGGTGGCACGTCAATTACCCCAGTACCTGGATGAAACTGTCTATCTAGACCCATTCCAGTCCGGCTTTCGACCCGGATACAGTACGGAGATGGCTTTGGTCGTGTTGTTGATGATCTCTGGAGGGCCAGGGACAAGGGTTACTCCTCTGCCCTGGTCCTATTAGACCTCTCAGTGGCTTTCGATACCATCAACCATGGTATCCTGCTGCGCCGGCTGGGGAGTTTGGGAGTGGAAGGCACCGTTTATCGGTGGTTCTCCTCCTATCTCTCTGACCAGATGCAGACGGTGTTGGCAGGGGGGCAGAGATCGACCCCGAGGCGCCTCATGTGTGGGGTGCTGCAGGGGTCGATTCTCTCGCCTCTCCTGTTCAACATCTATATGAAGCCGCTGGGTGAGATCATCAGTGGCTTTGGGGTGAGGTACCAACTGTACGCTGATGATACGCAGCTGTACTTTTCCACCCCAGGCCACCCCAACGAAGCTATCGAAGTACTGTCCCGGTGTCTAGAAGCTGTACGGGTCTGGATGGGGAGGAACAGGCTCAAGCTTAATCCCTCCAAGACGGAGTGGCTGTGGATGCTGGCACCCCGGTACAGTCAGCTGCAGCCATGGCTGACTGTTGGGGGCGAGTCATTGGCCCCGATGGAAAGGGTGCGCAAATTGGGCGTTCTCCTGGATGGGCGGTTGTCTTTCGAAGATCACTTGATGACCGTCTCCAGGAGAGCTTTTTATCAGGTTCGCCTGATTCGCCAGTTGCGCCCCTTCCTTGACCGGGATGCCCTATGCACGGTCACTCATGCTCTTGTTACCTCTCGCTTGGACTACTGCAATGCTCTCTACATGGGGCTCCCCTTGAAGAGCACCCGGAGGCTCCAGTTGGTCCAGAATGCAGTTGCGCGGGTGATAGAGGGAGCGGTTCGGAGCTCCCATGTAACACCCATCCTGCGCAGACTGCACTGGCTGCCTGTTGTCTTCCGGGTGCGCTTCAAGTTATTGGTGACCACCTTTAAAGCGCTCCATGGCTTAGGACCGGGATACTTACGGGACCGTCTACTGCCATCTTCTATCTCCCAGCGACCTGTGCATTCTCACAGAGAAGGACTCCTTAGGGTGCCGTCAGCCGAGCAATGTCGGCTGGCGGCTCCCAGGGGAAGGGCCTTCTCTGTGGGGGCTCCTACCCTGTGGAACAAACTTCCCCCTGGACTTCGACAACTACCTGACCTTCAGACCTTTCGCCGCGAACTTAAGACTTATTTATTCCGTCTTGATGGACTGCCTTGAATTTTTAAATTTTTAGCTGATTTTATGGGTTTGTAATTTTTATTAATTTTATAGGGTTGATTGTATTTTAATATGGGGCCAAACTGAATAAGTTTTTTAATGTTTGTTTTTAGTATTGTATGTGTTGTTGCTGTATTTTATTTTGGCTGTAAACTGCCCTGAGTCCTTCGGGAGAAGGGCGGTATACAAATTAAATAATAATAATAATAATAATAATAATAATAATAATAATAATAATAATAATAATAATAATAATAATAGTAGTAGTAGTAGTAGTAGTAGTAGTAGTAGTAGTTGTTGCTGTTGTTGTTGTTGTTATTGTTATTATAGTATGAAGAGTGTTGGTCCAAGAACGCTGCCTTGGGGAACGCCACTTTTGACAGGAACAGGATTTGATAGAGCATTGCCAATTTTGACCACTTGTTGTCTGTTTGACAGGAAAACTGTTGTCCAATTGTGGAGGGATCCTGAGATGCTGTAGGATTTTAGTTTTAGGAGAAGTTTATCATGTACTACTGAGTCAAAAGCTTTACAGAAGTCTATGTAGATTGCATCTGTTGCTTTGCCCTGATCAAGATTTGTAGTCCAAATATCAGTCCATATCCTGATATGCCCCATTTTTATGAAGCAAATAGGTGGCAAGGCTGAAAAGCAGGATGAATTTTCTGACTTCAGAGCTGCAGCCATGCTATAAAAGCCCTCAATTTGAGAGTGTTAGGAATAGTAACAAAAATGTTCCTCAAGGCCACTATTCTGAGATAATAGCTATGGGTGGCTTTCCCCAATTTTTCAGGTAGGTCACATTCACTTGCATAGAGGCCACGCTGACTGTAAAAATTATGGAAACTGAAGTACAGCACCAGGTTGGGGGAGGCTTAGTTAAGATATCAAGAAATATACATTGTTTGCTAAACTCTTGCTTATCCTCTTCATTCATTCTCTCTCTGTTTCTTAGGAGCCTGGCTCTGCCTTTCTACAGTTGGGTGTCTCCATTGAACAACAGATACAAGTGATCTTCAAAGTCTTGGAGGAATATGACTGGAGCTCCTTCGCTGTTATCACCAGCCTCTATCCAGGATATAACATCTTCTTGGATGTAATTCGGTCCTTCACAGACACCAGCTATTTTGGCTGGGAGATCCAAGATGTCTTGACCTTTGAGATGTCCCAGGATACGAGCATCTCCAAACTGCAGAAGCTGCTGCGCCAGATAGACGCCCAAGTCATGATCGTCTATTGTTCACGAGATGAGGCAGAGTTCCTCTTCCAGGTGGTCGAGCAGGCCGGTTTGATTGGCCCTGGCCATGTCTGGATTGTGCCTAGTCTAACAGTGGGGAACATGGATGTGCCACCTACCTCGTTCCCTATTGGCCTTGTCAGTGTGGCCACTGAAAGCTGGAAAATGAACCTGAGACAAAAGGTCCGGGATGGAGTGGCTATCATTGCTATTGGAGCTGAGAGCTATTTCAAGGCCCATGGTTATCTCCCCATCGTGGGCAGAGACTGCAATAGCAAAACTCCTTCTAGAGCACCAACGAACACTTTCTACAGGTCAGTAGAGGTAACACTGATTTAAACCGATGCTTGTGGGTGTGTATTAGAAATCAGAATTTGATTGACAACAATGTTTCATCATGAAATAACGGGCATTTTCAGCTATGTGAGAGGCAGTTTAGCGGTAATCCTAATAAGGCTTCTTAGATTTCTATAATTTAATAACTGTAGCTTTAAAAATTAACACACGTCTCTCCTCAGCATTTCTCATAGCCAGATATTTGCATGTTCAATAATAAGAATTCTTCAGGCTGAATATATGTACAGTGAGAATTTCTGAAATGGTGAAAAAGGCATGTTCATCCAATGGAAGAGTGGAGACAGTGGAGAACAGTGCAGCCATAGCAAGAGAAGCTTAATGGTTTTAGGAGCAATCAGAGAAGTTATATGCATTGTGCATATTTATCCTGATCCTCAACAGCCTAAGAACAAATTCTTGTTTCTGAATTCTGATTTAAAATAGATAGGCTCTCAATAAATTCAAACTTTATAACTCTTAATTTTAAAAAGTTTTCAAGACTGCCTCAAATTCTATCATTTCTGGACTTTGGGAATGAATGACATTTTCAATCATGATGAAGTGGGTTGATGAAGTGAATCTGCCGTGATAATTTTTTAGTCTTAAAGGATGACCCAAGTCTTTTATTTCTGAAATCCAGAGCACTTGGTTGTGTAGGAACAAGGACACATTTGACATCATACCACTAAGCTATAGCAGGGGTGTCAAAACTCGATTTCATTGAGGGCCACATCAGGGTTGTGTTTGACCTCGGGGGGGCCAGGGTGGGTGTGGCCAGGTTGGGCGTGGCTACCTCCAATTCACTCATGTCGGGGGCACCTATGGTGACCTGAGCTCCATTTTTACTGGCAGAGGTACCACGGGCTGGTCCTTTGCTGTTTCCAGGGCAGCCCCAAGGGCCGGATCCAGCCCGCAGGCCTTGAATTTGACACCCCTGTATAAGAGGATCTTGCTTCCTCTCGCTTCCCTTTCAAATAAAAGAGATTATAATTACAGTTAGTCCTTGACTTACAATAGTTTGTTTAGTGCCCCTTCAAAGTTACAACAGCACTGAAAAAAGTTACTTATGACCATTTTTCATACTTACGACCATTTAAGCATCCCTATGGTCACCTGATCAAAGTTGAGATGCTTGGCAACTGTTTCATATTTATGACGGTTACAGCATCCCGGGATCACGTGATCACCTTAGCAGTAGAAATGTTGGATTCAAATGTGTTCATTAGTTGGGGACTACCTATACTACCAAGGGAGTGAAGGAAGAGAGGAATACTAGCATGAAGTATGTGGAGAGGTCACACCAAGCAGTTGTCACTGCTGTCCCACCCAACACTCCTCTCTGTTTGAGATCAATCGCGCAAGGAAAGTTCACCTCCAAGAAGCAGTGACAGTAAGAGTGAACAGCCAGCAAAGTCCTGAAGCAAAGCAGCTACGCTGATGCTCCTCTGTTAAAAAAATGGATCTCAGAATATAATCGCAGCACTCTGAGTCTATTTTACTTTAATTTTATCTTTATTTTTAAACTGGTTCATCATCCAGAATTAAGAGCTGCATTGAATGCATTAAAAAACAGATCTTTCTTACATACGCTTAAAATGTAGGCCACAAAAAGACAATGTCATCTGTAGCAATTATAAAGACTGGGAGAAGTCCAATGAATAAGCAGATCAATATTTGCTATTGCTGATACTTTGCAGTACCAGTACAGTCCACATGGGGATTGTGCCCCTTTTTACATGGGGCAACAAATGGATGGCAGTGCCATGGAGAACTGGTGCCAGGACAGTGGATGCTACTGGCTTGAAATTCTATCTTGCTGGTGGTAATTGCTGAGTGGTTTTTCCAGCCTCATCCACTTTGAAGGCCTGTGAGGCTAAAAGTGGAGAAGCTCCCTTCCTGTGTGCTGCCTTGGAAATGAAAAGATCACCGTTCAGCTTTAACTAATAAATATCTTCTTCATAGCCAGATTTGCAAAATAATTTAATTTGCAAAATTAAAATACTTTCTCCCACTTTATGTTTGGCATCTGAGACCTCAGAGATCTTAGCTGGCAGCAAGGACGGGACTTGGTATAAAGTGTCCATTTGCCATCTTTTACAAGGTAAAGCCAGGCCAATTTGGGAGCATTTGCTTTCAAAAGAAATGAAAGTGTTATACCAAAAAATAAGATGAATGGCTTTCCTTATTCTCCATAGGCATTTACTCAATGTGTCATGGGAAAACAGGGATCTCTCCTTCAACAAAGGTGGTTATTTGGTAAGGCCCACCATGGTGGTGATTTCACTGAACCGGCATCGACTCTGGGAGATGGTAAGGTCCTTCCTCTGTCCTTCCCTCCCTCCCTCCATGCTCATCATCTTGTCTTAAGTGCATAGTCTCTTAGAACTATAGTTTCCTTGTTCTACAAATGTGTTTGTCTATAATTCACCCCCAGTTTTAAGCTTACATTGCAAGATTCACTAATATCTATTAGGGCTATGCAGGCTTTGACAATGATTGAAAGAACTGCTTTGGATCTAATGCAAACCTAATTGTGATACATAAGCAGATGAAGCCAATCTGACTTCATATCATTTGTCTACTTTATTTTTCATTGAATTTTCCTGTGATTGGAAACAGTGGAGGATATCTACGTACCTGGGAGTTCTTTAGATTAAGAAGCCGCCACCTCTCCTTCAGATCAGTGGTGGGTTGCTGCCGGTTCTCCCCAGTTCATGCAAACTGGTAGCAGAGTAGGTGTTCTGTTTCCCTCCCCCAATACTCCCAACAAAGAGTCAGTCAAAGGCCTTCTTTTCTAATTTATTTACATAGATAAATGTTCTGGCCACGTCTACCCATGGGCCTGCCAAGTCTCTGGAGATAACAAGGAAATTATAGATAAGGCCAGAATTACTCACGAATATATTCTTCCCTCCATTGATACAGTTTGCCCGTGCAAATTCACTGCTTTGTCCAAGACAAAAAACCAGGAAGTTCCGCCTCTTTTTTATAGTCTCTGCAGATGTCACTGCATGACTATCATTCTTTGGCTTTGTCCCAACGCTTCCTCTACTGTGCGCGCCGGTCACATCTGCGCAGTCTTGCATCACTCCAAAACTGTTCTTGGGGCGTTGCCAAATCAGAAGAAGGCCCGGGAGAATCAGGCCTTGCCGGCCCCTCCTCCTCCCTTTGGGTGGGTGCCAGGGAGGGAGAGAGCACAGGAGAAGCAGGCCTTGCCAGGTCTTCTCCCTCACTTTCTGAATCATCCGAGTCCAGGAGTCCAGGTCCAGGAACCTGGGTCACAACAGTAGGTGAGGTGAGAGCTCTGATGGTTAGTTTGGCCCTTCCGCCCGCCCCTGCATTATACATATCTTATATTTGGTCGTTTTTAGCCCAGCTGTTCCTTAATACACTGTGCTTGCACGGAGCGAATGCATGACGCGAACCGGTGATAACACCAGTTGAAACCCACCACTGCTTCAGATACAGAGAGACTGTGTCTATCTGAATTCCCAGCCAGCAAGACCACAAAACCAACATTTTGGAAAATGCCAAATGGGAAAGACTGACTCAGAAACTCTTCGATCGTATTTAAAATCTTATCTCTGTTATGAATATTAGGGCTACGCCCAACTGACATGATTCGTAAGAACTGCTTTTATACCTAGGTCAGGCATAGGCATCTCTCTGGAATTCATTAAAACAGCCCAATTTCTTTCTGGCTTTTGCAACAGAAGGCTGGCAGGTATGAGAATTCTGAGCAAGAATTGGCAATTGACTATTCCTAAAAGTCACCTCTTATTGTCCTTCTTACTTGCGCAGTGCAGGCTTTTTTTTTTAACATGTCATTAAAATAAATAATTTCATTTGATAAATAAATTGAAGCACCATGAAATGAATTTTTAGATTCATTTATTTTGTATGTTTGCAACTAATTTATTTAATTTGCAATGGAGGCTTGATGCATCACATGCCATAAGGCACATAACTCAATTGGATGAATGCTTGTTGAGCAAGATGACTTTGTTGTTTCTTTCCAGTCATTAAAAATTGAATTAAAAAATAAAACTCAACAAATGTTGTGAAAGCAGATTGGTTTAAACTGCTTATGTACCAAAGATTAGGTTTTAAAGAACATGTAGGCATATTAGAAAGCTTGCCAATAAATTACTGTCTTCCCAGAAAAAAAGGATAAATTTTCATCAAGAGTCAACCACAACATCATTAATATTGGTGTCAATCCAAAAGATAATTGCTTCCCAGATTGTCCTTTTTCTGGAGAGTATGATCAGTGCTCTTCAGAAGAAAAAGAGTTCAATGAGAGAAATTTATTTAGATATTTGGCTTCAAAACTCTGCATGTTAATTTACATTGTTATATCACATATCATGTCCATGTTTGATGTAGCCTATGCTTCACAGGGTTGGTTGTACTATTAAGCTAAATGAGGAAGCCACCGTAGGTCATTGGTATTCGTTTATCCTGAAGGGACAACAGTAATTGAATTAAATTCTATCTCAAGCGGCAAAGAATTTTTACTTATGTTTACTTTATGAATAACCTTTTGTGTGAGAAAGACTGCATGTTATGTTGTAGGAGTAAAATGCAACTGTCCATTTATTTTCTTCCTTACAAATCAGCCCAAATGATCACATTTTAAAACAAGGCCACCTTAAGCAACAAAAAGAACTATTTTTATATAAAATAATGTGATGTTTTGTTTGTTGCTCCATCTCAAATAATATGTCCTGAGCCCAAATTACATAATTTTTTTGCAATTTCTGCCGTTCCAAAGTCATTTCATTTATTCTGACCAGGTTTTTAATTTTGAGGAATGTTCCATATCTGTTAGCTCTGAAGCTCTCATCCCATTTGCCTACAATATTCCAGAAAACTGGAGGAATATTAGAATGATTTTAGCTAGCTGGGCATTTAGATTGCACCATCAATTTTCCTAGAATCTATTCCTGTAATTACGTATTTCTCTTAATGAGAGAATATTGATGAGGTTACTCTCCTGCTCTCCATATGCGCAAATGGACATCTAAGCATCTGCAATGTAATTTTCTATATTTCAATTGGAAAAAAAAAAAAATCACAAAGGAAACCAAGTTGCTTGTGGTATCTAAGTATTTCTCCAATTTTCCCTCTTTGCGGGTTATCTAAGTATATCTGATTGGGTTTTATGTTATCTTTGGATAATTACAAAAATAATCAGAAAGAGATGAACACTATTAGTAGAAAAATACTGGTGTTAATTAAATGAGCTATTTGTATAATTGCTTTCCATTATCACTTTTCCTTTATGATATGACTTTCTCTGTTCAAGTGTTTTCCATAAGTCACAGTAATTTACTACTGAGTTTTCGATAATTCTGTTAGGAATAAAGAATACAATTCTACTCAAACATTTAAAATTTATCTACATTTGCAACTTTAGAGTAAACTGTTCTTTTAGCTGCTTCCGAAACTCCATGGATGAAGGGCTTAGGAGACATGCCAGATGATAAATTCTCCACTTTATATTAACTCTTCTTCCTTATATCATAATATTCTATTGAGTTCCACTGAGAATAAGAGTAAAACCAAATTTGAAAGGAATTGTTTAGAGGTCTCAAATCTGAAATTTGTAAATTTCAGAACCATTATAAATAAATAGAATTTGGCTTGAAACATAATGGAAAAATGTAAGGTTTAATTTAAACTTTTTTTAAAAAAATAAAAGAAATGTTTAATGAATTTCAAGCTTTTGGGGAAGTATATCTGGAAGAGTAACATGTTTTGAGGGCTGTCCTTCAAAGGCCCTTGCTGTCGTATGCAGAATATGCATTGGCTAAGGAAAAAGGCCCTATTTCCATTATGCTGTTTTCTCCAAGGGGGGAAATACCTACATCTACTGTAATGTTGTATAGCTATCAAATGAAAGCCTTTTGATTTTTGCAACATTTTAGTAATGTGTTAAATGTCCAGTTTTCTTGTTTATTTCTGCAATAGATTAAAAAAAAAAGTTAGAACAGTTTGGAGGCAATAGGCTGACTCTCTAAACTGCTTAGAGAGGGCTGTAAAGCACTATGAAGCGGTATATAAGTCTAAATGCTATTGCATCCATCAAGGCCATATTATAGTGTCTGTTACATTTTTATGACTTTGATCTAGCCATACCAAGCCTTGGTCGGTTCCTTCCTTCCTTCCTTCCTTCCTTCCTTCCTTCCTTCCTTCCTTCCTTCCTTCCTTCCTTCCTTCCTTCCTTCCTTCCTTCCTTCCTTCCCCATGTGCCTTGGTAAGGCCACACTTGGAATACTACATCCAGTTTTGGTTGCCACGATATAAAAAAGATGCAGAGACTCTAGAAAGAGTGCAGAGAAGCGCAACAAAGATGATTAAGGGACTGGAGGCTAAATCATATGAAAAACAGGCTGCAGGAACTGGTTATATCAAGTTTAATGAAAAGGAGGACTAGGGGAGACCTGATAGCAGTGTTCCAATATCTCAGGGGTTGCCACAAAGAAGAGGGAGTCGGGCTGTTCTCCAAAGCACCTAAAGGCAGAGCAAGAAGCAATGGGTGGAAAGTAATCAAGGAGAGAAGTAACTGTTGGAAGAAATGTCCATCTGGGTTCAGTTCCAAGTGGTAAAAAGACACTGGAAACATGGAGACTGCTTGGAAAGATGGTTTAATGGTGGATAGGAATCACATGGCTTGAGTTCCTGAACAGAAAAGGTGATCACATGTTTCAAGGTGTTGGGTGAAGAACCAGAGAGGAAAGGAGAAGAAGAGAAGAAGAAGAGGGCAGAAGGGCAGAAGGGCAGAAGAAGTGTTAGGTGCCTGAGTTTATACCCTCTGTGGGGCCCCACCTTGGTGTTTCCTGTTCTTGTATAAGAAATGTGTGCTAACTTCCTACACAACCTAGAACTAAGGAGAAATTTCCTGGCAGTTAGAACAATTAATCAGTGGAACAACTTGCCTCCAGAAACTGTGAATGCTCCAACACTGGAGCACTTTTTAAAGAAGATACTGGATAATCATTTGTCTGAAGTGGTGTAGGGTGTCCTGCATAAGCAGGGGGTTGGACTAGAAGACCTCTAAGGTCCCTTCCAACTCTGTTATTCTGTTTTCTGTTTTTCCCTCTCCTATTCTCACACAAAAGGTTATTCATGAGGGGGATGACTATCCTAGCATATTGATAAATAAATTTCCCCCCTTGCTTTCCATGCATAAGTAGAGTGATTATAGCAATAGCAACAGCACTTAGACTTATACACCGCTTCATAGTGCTTTACAGCCCTCTCTAAGCAGTTTACAGAGTCAGCATATTGCCCCCAACAATCTGGGTCCTCATTTTACCAACTTCGGAAGCTGGCTGGCTGAGTCAACCTTGAGAATTGAACTGCTGCACTGCTGGCAGCTAGCAGTCAGCAGAAGTAGCCTGCAGTACTGCATTATAACCACTATGCCACCACAGCTCTTTATTTTAACCTGTGCCATGATCATATTTTTTTCCTGAACAATTGTTATTTCAGTAAGGAAAATAATACACTAGCCCTCAGGTTTTCTGGGTTGGTGCATTATTCAGTGGTTGGCTGCAGTGTCTAAGTAAAAAGAATACAAGTGACAGCGCAAACGGAGGGCAGAAGCCTAATGAGAACAGGCTTAATGGCAAGGTTGTCCATTTTATAATTACTTATTAGAGTTGCTCAAATATTCCCGAAACAACAACAACAACAACAACAATTCTGTACCCATTACTCCATTTTAAATCTAATTTTTTTCTGCTAGGAGTTACATCCCATTCATTTCCAATCTTTGTAAATAAATCTAATTACCTAGACTATTTCCACTGAGTCATTTAAAAATTCAGCACAGTTTAAAGCTAATATAGTAATATCTATTTGCGAAGTGCTGTAGCTTAATGCCATTTGCAGCACGAGTGCAAAAATGATCACCATCCATGAGGATAACAGAAATAAAATGTCTAACTGCTGTATCCATATAAAACAGATGGAACCTTAATAGTCTCAGATCACTCATTATTCAGTGATTACTGTCAAACTGCTTGGCAAATTGTTCTAGATTATGATTACCCAAAGGCTATAGATATTTTTCTGGGTAGAGCAAAGACTGTCAACGGCATCCAGTCCCAGAGCTCTAGAATCTGTCCTGGTATATATATTCTAATCTTGTAAGGATCCCTTCATGCTGCTGGTTTGCTTTAAGCTATAAAGTAAGAAAGAGAGTTGGTTATTCTTCCCCATGGTCTCCTCCTCCTCTGATGTTGTTGAAGGTGATGATGATAACGATTCTCAAGGAGCCTTGTTTACATAACCTATTGACAATGGTATATAAAAATCCAAAAGCACTCTTATTTACATGGTTCAAACAGCATCCCCCACTCCTTTCCTACTGCACAGGTGGGAAAATGGGAAAAGGGAATTATCCGCATGGAATATCCAGTGTGGCCACGCTATGGATCCTTCCTGCAGCCCATGTCAGATAATCGCCACCTCACAGTGGCCACTCTTGAAGAAAGACCATTTGTGATTGTGGAGAACACAGACCCTTCCACTGGAGTATGTGTCCGCAATACAGTCCCTTGCCGGAAACAGACCAACTCCTCCGTAAGGTAAACGAGAGGGATGAATTCAAAGGATGTAAAGCAGTACTGGAGCCAACAGAGGGTTGGCTTGCTAAAGGGAGGAGTGGGCTGGCTTCCAATGTATATCTTTTCCCAGAAACCCGAACATGTTTTCTCATGTAAAACAAGTTACATTAATTTTATTCCTAAACTAATTGCTTACTTCACTGTTCACCGTCATTCATTTGTTTTTGTTTTTTACTTGCCTTCTGTTTCATTATAAAAATTTTTCCAGTCTGGTGTCCTTCAGATAGGGTTGACAACTCCTCCACAATTCCAGACCAGGACATCCCTCAGTCTTTGATTGTGTTGCCTAGGAATTATGGGAGATTTAATCCTATTTATCTGTCATAGAAAGTAAGGCACAATCTATTAACTTTATGATTATGATAGTGAATTTTGGATCCCCGATGTCCACTTTCCATGATTCACCAAGGGAATTAGATAAATGTTTAAGCAGCTTTAATAATTTAGGTTTAACCCTTTAGGTTAACTTAAACTAAAGGTTCTCAGCCAAGTGTCTCCCTCAGTAGCAGAACCTGTGTGTCACTTATGCATTTGTCTATCCAGTATTGCTGCTGCTTCTATCTTCTTATTGGCATCCTAGTAAGATGGAAATGTTTATCCAACTTGGGTGAACATCTGAGAGACTGTGTCTTTTCTTTAGAAGGTGTGCTTGGAACACGCCAATCCTTCACTCTGCAGGATTTCCCATGAAAGAAGGAATGGTGAGGAAGCCTGAATAGTAGCTGCTGCAAGCTTTGAAAACTTTCCAAATTAGTGGATGAATTCCGGCATAGGCAACCCCTCTAAAGCATGGGAGGAGGGACCAAGTTTAGCATTCAAGTCTGTAGCGCTGGGATGGCTTTCAATTCAACCACATTGCCCAGAAGAAGCTACTGTGCAACCTTTCCTTATGTGCTGCCCATCAGATTATAGGTTTCATCCCTCCCAGCCAGCAGGGTCAAGGAATGATTGGCACTGGTAATATGATAAAATATTATTCCCTAGTGCCTATTCTGTACCTCTGTCTGAAACAATATGAATCCTAATGGAGGCATATAAAGAGCAGGGTACATGAATGGAATTGCTATATTTTAATTGATCTCATGCTGTTAAACTAAATTTGCATAAAATGAACACAAACATGATGGATATTAGGTCATGGATGAAAGAATAGTTGCCATTTGTTTGGAATGCCATTTGTGCGCTTCCTAAGGTGATACTAGAAGTAAAAGTTGTTTTGATTGATGAAAATTATTATCAGTCAATGGAGATCTCAATTTTGAAACATTTAACAGGGAAAATTACTCCTGTATGCAACAGTCAAAATGCTAGTTAGCTGCAAACTGTTCCTACTCTTACCAGCCTTTTCTCCCCCCTTTTGGCATGACCTAGGGCCTTTAAAGTTGCAAGTATCTACATGTTAGGACTATTGTGATTTATTGGCTTCAATTTCAACGTATTTTACACCAGATATGATGGCCTCCTTTGAGAGTACTTCACTCAACCACATATATTGGGTGTACTTTTTAAGGGCATATTGGTTTTTGATAATGAGATTGAAGTTTTGAAATCTAGAGGCCATTTTATTGCATATATTCATTGTCAAATGGAAAGCTAAATTTCAATTATAGGTTATGGAAATGAAGGGTTTTTTTTTCCATCCCAGTTCATGGGCCCCGTGAAATTTATTCATGGATTCCCCAAGAGTGTAGACCCCAGGCTAAGAATCCCTGCTTCGTATTAATAAAAGTAGCTGCAATTTTGTAGTGATGTTTGAAAATAAAACATTGATAGTCTTAGATGAACAGAAAATGCTGTTTCCTCTGAAACATGGGTAATTTTCATGACTGAAGTCAAGTCAAGATAGAGTGGTGATGCAAAACAAGTATGGCTATGTTATGTATGTGGGGAATAACAGATTACTCTTTTTGTCCCCAAGTTTAAGAGAAAGGATTGGGAGTAATAGTTTGCAATTTAAAGTATATTTGTCCTATTTTGACCACTATTTCCTGAAATAGCCATGCTTTTTGCAGCTGTGCTATCAGAATTCTGCAGTTAAATGCAGATTCTTAGGATTGCAAAACTGAGATTATCTAGCTGTGATTTAAAATATCAAAGAGTTTAAAAGGGATTTCCTTGGTCAGTGTTGAAGAGAACCAGGAATAGGTTCATGTTTCTGCTTCAGGCTGAGCGGTGAATAATCAGTCATGATTCCTGGAAGCATACAGTGGATAACCTGGTTTGCAGATTAAAGGCTATGGCTGGTTGAATGAGGTAAGTAGCTGGCACTAGCAGTCAATCTGCATTCATACATGTTGGGGCCCAGAGACTGAGCTTTTTAATCATTTGCCTGTTCCTGACCTCTGTAATTCTCTAATCAAGACTGAGTCATCAATGTTCCTGCTCAATGGAGAAAGTTACATTCTTCCCCTAATAAATGTAAGCTGAAAGCTAATAGAAGTTTCTGGCTTCATTCTTCAAAGATCCTCTTTACTGTTTCTGATGCTATAATGCTTTGTGTCATTCTGTAAGTCCCAGTTTTAACTGACATCACGAACAGGCTTATGTTTTATACATTTTTTCCGCTTAGAATCTTTAGTCTCCTCTAGTGTCCAGTTTCTAAAATCATAAAGTAATTTCTCTTTGTTATGACTTAACCATAACCAGGATAGCTAAAATAAGTCTGTTTCCCACAAGAAGCTGTTTATATTGTATAGTAAATTTCAGAATCTTATAGTAAAAGACAATTTTCCAAATTTATCTGGATCCTTATTCCATTTATAATCTCTTCATCCCGTGTACTCAAACCTGTGGGAAACTGCTGTCTTGCAGTCTTCTCATGAGAAACAGCCATCTGGAGCACAGGTGGGTGATCTCTCATCCTCTCCTTATCTGGAGAGGTTCCAAGGAATCAGTCTACTTACCAGTTCCCTGGTCTTCACTGTGCTCATTGGTTCCATTTTCATCAAGATGTCTTCAGTTTACTATACCTCAAAAGTCTGCAAAATGGTCAATTTTCAATAGCAAAAAGAGATATGAGAATGGGAAGGAGGCCTCCTTCTCCCAATCAGGAAGCAAATTTGAAGCCAATCCGTGCAACAGTATTAAAAATATGAAAACAAACATTATTCCAAACCTCCTTGTAAGGAGGAAGCTGTGAGTGCTTCCTGTTTAAGGAGATTTGCTTGGTAAATTTTCCTTCAACCGCAGGAGCTCCAACCTCTTTCCTATGATGTCTTCTCCTGTTGCTGGATAGTGCGCAAAATATCATATGATTTCCCCCCCAATCCTATTGATAAAAATCTTGGATACTTCTGATGTGTGCCCACTAGGTGACATAGGATCCTGGGTTCAATGGCCTGATCCATCAAGGCCCTCCTTATGTTCTTTCCTCTCCTCTTGGGTCCATAAGCTGTCACAGATGTTATTAACAACCGTCTTGATGATAAAGGTAGCATATCATCTCCTTAAGTTTATTGTAATGTACTTTGCAAAATTAATATATTTTCCCACCCTAAATTTGGTTGCTTAGGAAAAGCAAAAAAAAATGAATTATTGTGTAAAAGGACTAGCGAGCTCGAGTCTGGTACCAACCTAAAATTCTCAGAAGCATCCTGATTCTGAATTTGTAGTAAGTCCTTGCCCTTAGGAGTCATTATTTGCCACTTCAGTCCAAATGGCGAATCTTAGGATTTTTGTTTTTATGTTTCATTTAATGCAAGTGAGTTTCTTTGAAGGAACACTGACATTCTTACAGTGGAGGAAATGATTGTAAAGATATCAGAGTTGACTGAAGAGATTTTTGTAGTATCGAGAGGGAGCAGTAATAATGAGTATATAACTGTTAAAAAGAAAGTCAGAAGTAGCATATTTTTTCTTGTTTCTTTAACTAGAAGTTTAACAAGTTCTTTAACTTCTTTCTTATTCTGCTTTGCTTTTGCATTTATTTTTCTTCTTTCTCTATATTTCTTTCTCTTTTTTCTTCATTTTTTTCTTTATATTTGCTTTTACATTATGTAAACTTTCTTAAATATATATTATGGTGCATTGCAGAGCTAGCCAGATGTTCAGATTGGATTTGGTATTTTTATTCATCCGTCCATTGTCTGTCTGCCTGCCTGCCTGCCTGCCTGCCTGCCTATCTATCTATCTATCTATCTATCTATCTATCTATCTATCTATCTATCTATCTATCTATCTATCCACACACAAACACATACACACCTAAGACTACCCATCCCTGGCTTAGAGAGTAATAATAGAAAAAGTACATGTTGACAGCTAGAGTGTGTCTGAGCATTTGTGTGTAGGCATCCCTGCCTTCTATAATGGTCCTCACGCACCAAGGAGATGCTCCAGAAAATAACAAATGTGGAACATTACCAATTCTAGCCACTGATGAAGTTACACAGCTCATTTTTAATGTGTCATATCCTGTGATGGCATGCCCATTATTCAGTGCCATGCTAAACTGGCAAGCTGATTATTTATGACTGCGTTTTTCTAAAGACAACAGGACTGTAGATAGCAATAAGGATACAGGACTGCCACACATCCCAGTAATGGTTTAGTTATTTTTATTTTGGAATAGAGGAATTGGGCTAGTGACTATAATGTCACTCTAAGGAAACATATCAGGGCATAGTGATTTAGGTTCAGGATATCTCAAGGCTTTGATTTGAGCAATTGTACATAGTCCTGGCATGATTTGCTTGGAAGACAGCGGTTCAGTGTGATTGTTGAGTGCCTTCTCATCTTTTTTCAGTGGGAGTGAACCTATGGACCCATATACCAAACTCTGCTGCAAAGGTTTTTGCATTGACATCCTAAAGAAACTAGCCAAGACTGTGAAGTTCTCCTACGATCTCTACCTGGTGACAAATGGAAAACATGGTAAAATAGTGGATGGTTTCTGGAATGGCATGATTGGTGAGGTAAGGAATTAGGCATCCTAAAACCCTCATTGTTTGGATTTTAACCATGTACACCTACAGGTTTAGTACACTGGTATTTGTCAGAAGTTCTCCATGTGGAGAAAATAAAAACAGACATGCAACTTTGGTTCTCTTCTAAAGTTATCCAATCCTTCTGAACTGTAGCACATTCCTAAAGGCTGACTTACCTTAGACCAGTGGTCAGCAACCTGTGGCTCTGGAGCCGCATGCGGTTCTTTGGGCCCTCTGCTGTGGCTCCCTGTCAGGTGATTCCATCACTGGCTAGCCCCGCCCCTTACTCTCCCCTCCCATTCATTCCTCACCTGGCCCAAGAAGGTAAGGGCGATGGGGGGAGGATGGAAAAGTGGCCAGGGCAGAGACAGAAAGATACAGAGAGAGGGGGGGAGAGAGAGAGAGAGACATAGAGAAATACAAAGGGGGGGAAGGAAAGAGGGAGGGAGGGAGGGAGGGAGGGAGATGTCAAAAGGATTTTGTGGTTCCCTGTGTTTTTTAACAACTGGTTCTCTGCCCTAATGACTGGCTGGGTAGGCGTGGCTAGGAGGTCATGTGACTAGTGGATGTGAGTGACATCGAGTTGGCCATCCCCACCCAGGTTTTGTGCCTCCCAGTGTTTTCTTTTCTGTGGGAAATGGGTCCAAATGGCTCTTTGAGTACTTAAGGTTGCATTCCCCTGGCTTAGACCAAAGGCAATGAAAGCTCTATAACTACCTCCCTACACATCAACGAGAAAGAAGACCCACCACTCAGTAGTCCTCAACTTTGTCTGTGGGCTTCAGCCTTAAGAGATGGCAGCCTTAAGAAGATGGCTTTACAAATAAGGAATTACTCTCTTTCCTGGGCAAATTTGTGGAATGTGAAATGGAGCTAGAATCTTATAGTCAAGTTGGTATTGAGCTATGCTAACCTGGGAGTGAAGTCTCTTGTCTTTGGATAAGCATGTGTAAAAGGCATACCTTCCATTACATGCAACTTAAGAGTCTGTCTTCATCCCTACTGCTCTGCGATTAGGCCATCCTTTGAATAAGATAAAGGGCTGCTTGAGTGTCAAGAGCTCTACCTCTTGGTGCTGATTGGGATATTTAGAGTGACTCCTAATCTAGGAGCATGGTTTAGGATTTCTCACCTAGTTGAGATGCAGGAGACAGATTCCTCTGTGCTGCCTGAAAAGAAATAGAAAAAAAAATGAGACGCTGCACTTTGGGGTTCTCCTCCTGTTTTGCGTTAGTCCCAGAAGGAATTCTAAATCCTTCTGAATTGGATGTCTGTTCAGAAGCATTTCAAGAACCATCTATAAGAGAAAAAGGGCAGCGTTGTGAAAGAATCGAGCATCACACTATTTCTGGCCAGATCTATTCCTTTTCTTGTGTCTCTACTGAAAGGACATCAGTGGCAATCCTGACATGCAGAAGGGAAAATGGGATTGGGAGAGTGATAAATGGTGGGGAATTGTTTCTTGATGGTGCGTGAACACATTTGTAAGGGTTGGACTCATCCAGCTACAGAAATTTTCAATCAAGAAAACTCTTCTTAAGTACATGTACACACCTAATCTGAAATTATGGTAGTGTCATTTTATCTGTAGGGTTGCCATGCAAAGAGGTCTCTTTGAGGTACAACCTTTTTCCCTCTTGAAAATAAGTCCCACAGAGTTCTGTGTGTCTTATTCCCAAGCAAGTCTGCATAGACACAAAGGCTCATCCTCAACAGGGGGAAGCACCCGTCCCATCTTGTCTGTGCTTGGAAGGGTAGGGCCTGGTTAAAATTTGAATTAGGACACCTCCAGAGAAAATAACAGGGTTGTGGGCTACATTGGGAAGTTTTAAAAAGTTGTGGAAGAAGACAACAGGAAACCATTTGTTTATTTAACAGAATTCTATGGCTACTCATCTTGAAGCACAACTCTGGCTCAAAGACAACCAAACCATGTACAGAGGTGGTATTCAGCAGGTTCTGATCAGTTCTGGAGAACTGGTAGCGGAAATTTTGAGTAGTTCGGAGAACCGGTAAATACCACCTCTGACTGGCCCCACCCCATCTATTCTCTGCCTCCCAAGTCCCAGCTGATTGGGAGGAAATGGGGATTTTGCAGTATCCTTCCCCTGGATTGGAGTGGGAATGGAGATTTTACAGTATCTTTCCCCTGACATACCCACCAAGCCACGCCCACCAAGCCATACCCACAGAACCGATAGTAAAAATTTTTTGAATCCCATCACTGACCATGTACATACTGTTTCCAAGAAACCATATGAACATATTCACAGACTCACCAAGAATCACAGTTTAACTTCAGCTCATATTTACCTTTCATCCTTTAGTTTGCTAAGATTAAAATAAAAGCAAGCAGAAATTTATCAGTATAGTATAAGATCCATTTGGAGCTGGTTCTGTTGAAGGACATTATTATTCAGGCCCTCTCTCTCTCTCTCTCTCTCTCTCTGTTCCTCAACCTCCCAGGTATATTACAAGCGAGCAGATATGGCCATCGGATCTCTCACCATCAATGAGGAACGCTCACAAATTATTGATTTTTCCGTACCTTTTGTGGAGACGGGCATTAGTGTCATGGTAGCCAGAAGCAATGGGACTGTCTCACCCTCTGCTTTTCTAGGTAAGAGCAAACAAACATATGCTATAAATACTAAAAAAAAAGTGAGATTTGTAACAGAATATAGCCATATGGAATGCTTGTGTGTTAGTTGGTTATGGAAGGTCATTTTCACTGTCCTTTTCATCTCATTTCTTGACTATTGTAATTATTTCTACATAGTCTGCGCTTGAAGACTTCTTAGAACCTAGAGCTGGTTCAAAATGTGGCAGCTCATGCAGTGATGGGTTCTCTCCCTGTTACCCATGTGTCTCCTTTATGGAATGAGGTTATTGGTTATCAGTTGACTTCTGGGTGCAATTCAAAGATAATTATTACCTTTAAACCTTATAGTTTTGGGCCTGAATATCTTAGGAGCCTGCTTACTCTAATTATTTTCTGTTCAGTGAGAATTAATAGGGGGGCATGTTATGAGTATCATCCCTGAGAATATCAGTGATAGGTTGGTTTTCCCTTTCTCTGGAACAGTTCATCCATGATGTAGTGGCACAGTGGTTAGAATGCAGTAACTGCAGGCTACTTCTGCTGACTGCTCTCAGCAGTTCGGCAGTTCAATTCTCACTGGCTCAAGATTGACTCGGCCTCCTATCCTTCCAAGGTTGGTAAAATGAGGAGCCAGATTGTTGGGGGCAATATGCTGACTCTGTAAACTGCTTAGAGAGGGCTCTAAAGCACTGTGAAGCGGTACATAAGTATAAATGTTAAGTGCTATCCCTGTTGTATTTCAGAGACCTGGCTCTTTTGTTCAAGCATTTGAGGATACCATAGATAATTGAGTTGCTCTTAAGAATGAAAGAGAATGCCAGTTCTTGGCTTTTATTTGACTGTTGTTTAATCTTAATTTTCAGTCTTATGTTTATAGTTTAATATTATTTTGTTGGGGAATTGTTAAATACTCAAAGTCTCAGGATAGGAGCTACCTATATTGTCAAGCAAGTAAGAAAGTAAATAATTTTGGCCCTATACATTGATACTGTCCTCTGTCCCCTTTCCTATATTGAGCAAGCTCAGTCCCTATTGAACTGTTTTAAGATTTTCTTAAATCACTTTTACACAGTTATTTCTAAGTATTTTGGAAGCCTGCATAACTTAGGCTTCGATTACTTAAGGAACACCACTCACACCAGCAATAAAAAAGGAAGGAAAGGATTTCCTAACATAAATTTATATGAGGTAAAGAGTTTTGACTTGCAATATTAACATACGGTTAGATGTTTAATATTCCCTAGTTTAAATTTTCAGTGTGAAAATAGCGATTTGGGGAATAGAAATCTTTTCTAAAACACTGTTTTTGAATATGTCATACTTTGGGCATTAATGTTTAAATAATAGTATAGAGTAGAGTAGAGTAGTAGAGTATAGCCTTTATTGTCATTGTACATCATATATACAATGGAATTGCTTTAGCCTCTCTGGTGCAATTCATAACAGAAAATACAAAACAACATAAATAGTGTAGAGCAGTGATGGCTAACCTTTTTGCCCTCATGTGCCAAAAGTGGGGAGAGTACTGGTGGTGGGGGGGTCACACATGTGCATGCCCACACCTATAATTCAATGCCCCCGTGCCCTGCCCCCCACGAATGTGCGCACAACCCCTTCCTGCGCTCCCCCATGCATGCACGCACAACCCCTCCACGCCCTGTTTTGGGCCTAGCAGGACTACCTGAAGCCTACAGAGGCCAGAAACGGCCCAGTTTCAGACTTCTGGTAGGCCTGGTAGGCCCATTTTTCACCCTTCCCAGGTTTCAGAGGCTTTCCTGGAGCCTGGGGAGGGTGAAAACAGGCTCTCCCCCCCAGAGGCCCTCCAGAGGCTGAAAACCCCCTTCCAGAACCTCCTTGCGAGCCCTGTACTTACTTGGCATCCAAAACATGCTGCATGGAGACTCCTCAGAGGGGTGGGGCGTCATGAGCGGGGCCAGCTGAAAATCAGCTGGCCAGTGCGCGCATGCGAGCTGGAACCGAGCTAGGGCAACGGCTTGCATGCCCGCAAATATGGCTCCACGTGCTACAGGTGGCACGTATGCCATAGGCTCGCCATCACGGGTATAGAGAATAATCCCTATACAAGTAGGGAAAAAGACTAGTCATATGTTTCCGTATGTGCATGGAGTGATTGTGAGTGTGCTTAAGAGTCTGACAGCCCATGGGTAGAAGCTGTTTTTAAACCTGTTTGTTCGGCTGGCTATGCTTCAATGTCTTCTGCCCGATGGTAGAAGTGAAAAGAGACGCTGGCCAGGGTGTGAACTATCCCTAAGTATCTTCCTTACTCTGCTGAAACAGCAAGACCTGGCAATGTCATCTAGTGGTGTTAGAGGGCAACCGATGGTTTCTTGTCCTGAATTGATCACTCTCTGTAGTGCCTTCCTGTCTGCAGCTGTTAGACCAGCATATCATACTATTATACAGTATGTGAGGACACTTTCATAGACCGATAGAAAGAAGTCGTCAGCTGTTTTTCCACCTGATTTTTCCGCAGGACTCTAAGGAAATGTAGTCTCTGTTGAGCCTTACTAACCACCAGGGACATGTTGTTTTCCCAGGTGAGATCTTGACTAATGAGCACTCTCAAGAATTTAAAAGAGGAAAGCCTCTCCACAAAGCCCCCCTTGATATACAGTGGGGCAGGTTCCTCTCTGTGCTTCCGGAAATCTAGCACCATCTCCTTTGTCTTGCTAGTATTAAGATGTAAGTTGTTTTTTGAACACCATATGGATACCTTCTGGACTTCTTCCCTGTATGCTGATTCGTCCCCTCCAGTTATAAGCCCCAGCACCGTTGAGTTATCTGCAAAGTTTATTATGGTGTTAGATGGATTCGAGGATATGCAGTCATATGTATACAGCGAGTACAGGAAGGGGCTGAGCACGCAGCCCTGAGGGGAGCCTGTGCTGAACTTCAGGGTGGAAGATGTCAGACACCCAACCCTTACTGTTTGTGGACAGTCCGTCAGGAAGTCTTTGACCCAGTCACAAGTGAGGGGAGGGAAATTCAGGTCGGTCAGCTTTTCAGTGAGAATGCCTGGTAAGATGGTATTAAAGGCTGAGCTATAAAAAGCATTCTGACATAGTTCCCAGATTTTTTGAGGGGTCTCAATGTAGTATGTAAAGCAGTGGCAATGGCGTCTTCTGTCGACCCGTTGCTTCTATAAGAAAACTGGTGTTGATCAAAATTTAGTGGAAGACAGGACCTGATGTGTTGTAGAACCAGTCTCTCAAAGCACTTCATCGTTATAGACATCAGTGCAATAGGTCTATAGTCATTCAGGCTGTTTATGGCTGCTTTCTTCAGAACTGGAATGATTGTGGCTGCTTTCAAGCAAGATGGAATTCTAGCCAACAGCAAGGAGATGTTAAAAATCCTTGTCAGGACCCCTGTTAATTGGTTAGCACACATTTTTTATCACTTTCCCCAGCACTCCATCTGGACCTGCAGCTTTGTTGGGATTTACGGCCTTCAGCACAGCTCTCACTTGATGTTCATGCAGGGTGAGTGGCTGGAGATTAGAGGGCCTTTGAGCTACAGCCACAGAGACAGGTCTTTTAACCTCAAAGGGGGCGAAGAAGCTATTCAGCTCCTCTACCAGCAGGGCATCAGTGCTGGCTGTTTTAATTGTATTTCCCTTATAATTGGTTAGATGTTGCAACCACTGCCACACCTGGGTTATTATTTACCAGATGCTTCTCTACTTTTTGTTTGTAATCCTGTTTAGCCGCCTTAATGCCTCTCCTCAAGTTTGCCCTGGCTCGTTGTATTCGTCTTTATCTCCTGCCTTGAAGGTGGAGTTTCATGCTCTCAGAAGTATTTGTACCTCTACTGACATCCAGGGTTTACAAATACTGTAAACTCTAATGCACTTATTCACTATTACATTGTCTGTGCATGTTTTAATGTAAGAGAGTACAGCATCAGTGAATTCTTGTAGCTCCACATGTTCAAATATACTCCACCCATTAGTCTCAAAGCAGTCCTACAACTGGCAGAGAACTCCTGTTACCCATGTGTCTCCTTTGTGGCAGACATTTATTGATTATTAGTTGATAATAATATCAAATAATACAAGAATATTCATTTTTGCCATCATATTTGCTGTTATTACTTATAAGCAACTTGTCATTACTTGCTTCTTAAAGTATTAATATAAGGTATCTGGAGATTGGGGATTCACATAATGAATATGATATCAAATGTTGCATACCTAATAAGATTTTGCTATTTTAATTATGGTCATTGGAAGAAAACAAAGGTAATTGACTATGAAAGCACTTTAAAATAATAGAAAATACTTGTAGCTCAGGTTTTAGATTTCGGCAGTGGTTTGTTTTCCAAGCTTGTTTTAATTTAGTTTCTGAATGTTTTGTTACTAGACTAGGTAACATCATCAGCAGGATTTTCTCGTCCTATTCTCTTCAGCTTATAAATGGCTTGCGTATAAAGACACTTTTTCTTGCATGTAACTAGGTATCATACAGCGACGAGCATGACAGGCAATGCAGCATAGTCAAACATTTGATTATGTAAAGACATCAGTAAATGGCTTTAACTGAGAATGAGAAGAACAGTGTCAATGAAATGAACAGTGTCAGATATTTTTTAAAAAGTGTTTTTTAATGTTGCTAATAATAATTACACCCAAAAATATAGTCTGTCTGAATCCTGCCAAACAGAAGATGATCTGAACATTCTTGAAATGCATGACATCCAATCCTTTGCATTAGAGAATTGGGCAAGAGTTACAAATTAATATCTGAGCTGATGATTACAAATATGGAAAAATCAGTTAATAGAACAGACCATACCAATGAAAGGCAGAGCCAAAATGATGCCCTGCCTCACAAGGTATTTGCTGCCATTTTCTTCTTCAGTTTGGTTTATAAGAAACCTATAATGTCCATAATTCCATAATCATTGTCACAAAGTTCCTTCTCCTAAAACATTGCTTAAATGCCCATCAACTCTTCTGATAGATCTTCCTTGTGACAGAATGTTTGGAAACGAAAGGATCTCTACTGTTTACTCTAGTTGGCTGGTATTCAGCAAATGCCTCGGTTCAATCTCTAGGCACAAAGTCATAACCACTGTGGATCCTGATGAGGAACTATTTATTGGCTCAGCATATCTTGTTGGATTTTGTTTTGGTCGTTTTCATTTTCATTACCGCTGAAAACAATGGGTTCCAGGAACAGAATGGGATAAACAAGCTTACTGGCATCCTGAGAAACATTATCGTTTGTGGTAAATTGGGCAGGGTTGGAATTTGGCAGAAAAAGTGTAGAGAACCCTGGCATTGGTGTATCCATTCCCTCTCCTGTTCCAGAAACAGGAGAATAGACAACTAAGCTACCTGCTGACCATTACTGTCACTTTTGCAAATAGGTTGGCTAAGCAGACTTTCTGTCTCTCAATATTTTTTGGAATATCTCTGGGTGTAGTATCCTTACTCCCTGAAAAACACCTTGTCGTATTCTGCCAACATGGAGGTTAAATACCTGTCTGCATCAGTCCATTTCCTTCTTCCTCCTTGGGTCACAATGTAGGCCTTTGCTGTGATCTTCTTTTTATCTGAATATCTCTTCCCCTCATCAGAGACTCCAAGTCCATCAGTGTTAGACAAAACTGCCCTCAGTTTCAGGTAATTAATTGGCATTTCTAACTGGGACATTTAGTAATTAATTGGCATTTAGTAATTAATTGGCATTTTTAATTGTCAACCTAGCAGTTCGAAAGCTCGTAAAAAATTTAAGTAGCAAAATAGGGACCATCTTTGGTGGGAAGTTAACAGTGTTCCGTGCGCCTTTGGTGTTTAGTCATGCCGGTCACATGACCACGGAGATGTCTTCAGACAGCGCTAACTCTTTGGCTTTGAAATGGAGATGAGCATCTCCACCTAGAGTCGGGAACGACTAGCAGGTATGTGTGAGAGGAACCTTTACCTTTACCTTTTTACCTGGGACTATTGGCCTTGGACTGAACAGGACTGAAGATGGCTTCCCCAGCCTGTGGTCAGCTGCTCTCCATTCAGCTGTCTAAATCGCATCTCTCTTGTCACTGTCTGACTCTGGTCACCAGAACAAGGAACTGGCTCTGTCAGTCACAGCTGGGATCGGCAGTTTTTTGTTTCTGGAACAGGAATAAATGAGATAGTCTGGAACAAAAACGGACTGATGACACCAGGTCTCTGGTTGCTGTCTTCGCCCTCTGAAGTCTTGCCGATGCTAAAAGGGAAAGGCTGAGGGGGTGAGGTGGGGTGGGGGGAAGGAAAGGGAAAGGACAAGATATAGATCTTTCTCTGCCAGGGTGTTTAGCGTCTTCTTCGTTTCTAAAAGTATCTCTTCACTTCTTCATCTTATGGTTATTCTCTTCCTTGCAGTTTCTCTCCCTCCCATTTTTTGGATTCTTCAGTATAAAATAGAACCACCAGTAACCCATTCTTCTTCAGGAGACAGTTAAAGATTGATACAGAGGGGTTAGCCTCTCTTGGATAGCTAAATTAAAAAAAAAGTTGAGGTTAATATTATCCTGTTGGTTTTCTCTTTGAGTGCTTGAAAATGAGATTTTCCCCCCTAGAAGGATTATATTAAGTAGTAAGAATTTTTGAATTCCTTCGAGATGAACCACAGCCACCTTCAAAGTCTTTGATCAGATTTCTATAGATGAGGACCTAGGTTAGCCTGTATTCTAGTTGACATTGTTTATAGTATAGTTAAGTGGTTAATGTGTTTCTTAAAAAGGGTTCTACTTTGGGCACTGAAGGCTGTTTTCACAAGTACGCATGAAACTGAATTAGGTTAGGTGTTAAGCCAACTTATTTTGTGCATCTGGCTTCACAGGCCTAGTCTCTCTCATCATCTGTTATTTTTCTGGCGCCTTGATATGTAAATTTTAGCAAGGTACATATTTTACGTTTCTTGCCTTCATCCTAATTTGCAAAAGGACTTTACAAAGCTAAGATTCAGTCATTTTCATCACTGATTTTATGAATTATTTAATGCTTCTTGGAGAAAAGATAAAAATTTATTGCTCTGATTATTCATTCTGACTGATCATTGCTCCACTGTATTTGTGTGGCTGAGCTCATATCAGCTCTCATATATATCAGTCACCTTCTGGATTCTTAAGAGTAGTTTGGAAAAGGCATGAAATGAAAACTAGGGCATGTTTTAAACTAGGATGTCATATCAACTAGATTGGAGAAAGTTCATTTGACAGAAAAAAAATAAAAGCAAGATTTGTTTTTCTCATGCATGTTAGCATTCCCCCTGGCAAATCTTTGTTGAGTGTTGATCATCCAATGCTACTTAATAGTCTCAATTTACAGTATTGTATATCAATATATTTTTGCTTCAGTGTTTCTTTTTGTTTGGGGTTCATTCTCCTTCTCTCTAGAGCGAGAGAGAAAGTTAAAAGCCTGAAATAATGAACTTGTTATATATTAACTAGAACATATGACTTTTATCTGATAATTGTAAAGAAGGAATCCTTTTCTTTTTCAGAGACTGATGTTTAATAGTCCAGAATGGCTCAATTAATGGGAGCTATTTGTCTGACCACTTCCTGATATAACATCTCATTGGAAAGTTGTGAATAGGAGCGTTGTTAGAGTTTGAAAAAGGCACAGCACTTCCCTTATAGAAGGTCTGGGTAACAGATGGAAGATAGTTGTGTCGTAATTAAGATGCTGGGCTCATTGACTGGAAGGTTGGTAGTTTGTGACCCTAGTACCACAGGACGGGGTGAGTTCCTGCTCTTGCCTCAGCTTTTTTTTTTTTTTAATTTACATTTATATCCCGCCCTTCTCCGAAGACTCAGGTCGGCTTACAGTGTGTAAAGCTCTTGACAGCCTAGATGTTTGAAAGTATGCGAATGCAAGTAGATAAATAAATACCATTTTGGTGAGAAATTAACAGCATTCCATGAACCTCTGCATATAGTCATGCCCATGGAAACATCACCAATTCCATTGACTAGGAAAGGGAAATGAGTACCGCCCTCTAGAGTTGGAAACGACAACTTTAGCTCTAGTTGCATTGTCATGCAATTGTTGTTCACATTAACAAGCCATAGTTAAACAAACCATAGTTTAGCAATACAGTGAATGAAATGCTGTGATATATTTACCTCAAAGTCCACTTCTGTAGTTTATCCCCAAGGCCTATGATCCTGACCTCATCCGATAGCTTCTTGATCGACATTCTGGTTTCTGAACTGAACAGGCTCTCTGGTTCATTGGATGCTGCAGAAACAAGGACTTCCTGTGGAGCTCTTGGTGCTCTTTGAGCTCGGTTGTTTACTTGCAGATGTTTCATTTCCTGGGTAGGTAACATTGTCAGTGCACAGGAGCATCGTCAGTGCACAGGAGCATATGTGCAAGAAAATAACCAAGCTCAGAAAGCACCAAGGGCCACACAGTTCAACCCTGAGCCACCGATATTTTCTTTTATTGAAGAGAATAGCCTCAATGTCAAAAGTAGCTGCAACACTGACAAAGTCAAAAAGACTCAGGTCAGAGGGAATTTAATCTTCAGCAGAGACTGATTAGTGAAAGAAGCAAGCTGTGAATCCACAAAGATCTTAGAGTTCTGTGCACGTGCACCACGTGCATATAAATAAGTGACACAAAATGCCATTTGACAATTATGTCAGTGACTTCGGAAATGTTTAGACCTATTTTAGGCATATGTCAGAGAGTGGAAGAAAAGAACGGTAATATGATTCTACTGAATGGAAAGCCACAAAGAACAGCTTCCTTCTTTCCTAGAGCTGTTAAGACAAGTGATAAAATCAAATCTCCTTCAAATCAGATCCGGCTGCATCCATGTAGGTGTTCCCTATTGCTGCCTTCTGGGATGTTTTTCAACTGTCCAGTCCACCTAAGTTTTTCTGATAATCTTTCATCCAGACTTGACTCTTCTTAATTTCTCAAGGTCAGTTGGGCTGCATTGGACAAAGACTTCCTTAAGAAGTAAAAGCATCCGCCTTCGAAGTGAAAACTCAGTTACAGCAGCCAGCAACTGATAAGTTATAAACTGCTACAGACATTGCTGTATGGATCTTTATCCTTTTCAGATGGATGTGTGTGTGTATGTGTGTTATGTTTTTGTGTGTGAGAGTCAAAGGACAAAAGAGATTCAAGAAAAATTCAAGAGAACAACCTTGGTTTGTCACATGCTGTAAAAACAATGTTATGTCTGTCCCAAAGGGAACCATTAAGTTTGGAAACAGGAGAAAGAATGAGTAGCATCATGGCCTTTCTCTCAAAATTCACTCCCAAGATATGGATTTGCTGCTTGGTAGGAGTGCAGATTGCCTCTGTTTGCATTTTTTTTTTAAATAAATAAGCAAATAATACAGAAAAATAAACTGTGAGCCTCTTGAAGTGAAACAAGTTTCAAGAGCTTCTGATGCTTTGAGGAAATGGAAAATATGAAACTGTACTCTAACAGAGCTTATCCAGCATTGCTATCTTATCATTTTTAGAAAATCATCTAGTGAGCTTGCAATCAGAGTCAAAGTAATGGTGATGATTTCTTTCTTTCTTTCTTTCTTTCTTTCTTTCTTTCTTTCTTTCTTTCTGTTCTTTTTCTTCTTTCTTTCTTCCTCTTTCTTTCTTTCTTTCTTTCTTTCTCCTTCCTTCCTTCCTTCCTTCCATCTTTCCTCCCTCCCTCCCTCCCTTCCTTCCTTCCTTCCTTCCTTCCTTCTTCCTTCCTTTCTTCCCTCCCTCTCATCCCACCCACCCCCATCTCCACTCACTCTTTCACTCATCGCCTTTCTTTCAGGAATTCAGGAAGACTGGCAGTATTCCTTCCCCTGTTCCTTATCTCTGCAACAGCAACCCTTTGAGGTAGACTGGAGTGAGAAAGAATAATTAGCAGATGACCTGTAGTATAATAATTATAGTTGTTCATGTGATGAATGTACAGCTCCTCATGATTGTATCTCACCTTTCATCAGCTGTAGCTTAAAACCTATCACACACAAGTACAAGTTAGCATCTCATTGTATTCCCGAACAAGTGAATTTCATCTCACAATGCTGCCATTTTTCCTGAAAGAATTGAAATGCTATCCTTAAAATGTACAGCCGTGTTTGCCTTTTGAGCTGACAAGTGATTCATTGACCTAGAATGTCACAAGAAGGTTGCTTGACAATTGAGTGGACTCTATTATTCTCCACAATGAATCTTTTCACATAAAGACAGTATTCCTTGAGAATGTGTTATCGGCTAATTCCTGGATGAGTAGAGATTTCATCAAACCAATTCCTACTCAAATATAAGTTCAATGAACACCAGCAGCTGGTATTTCTAGGAAGAAAACTGTAGGCTCCCTAGGGAATACTTTATTTAGAATTTAGAATTTCAATGGGATTAATAGGTAGACTATTAATAGGTCACCTTACTGAATGAATCGTTAGGGATGTTTGGGGCATTTGCTGAGACTGTACAAACTGATTTGATTTGCATGTTCCAGATTAAGGTACAGTATGCCTTTACAGTTGTTTATAATTCCAAATTTTGTGATGCCCCATTTTGTGCAAAAGAAATGTAACATGTTTTCAGAAAGTCAGAAGCATTCAAAATAGTACTTTTACTATTGATAATAGAGGAAGAACAGGGGCCCCCTTGGGTGAGCATGAGCTGCCTAGGGAAGATCCCTGGGCCAGTGCAGAAGATTTTCTCTTGCCAGCAGAAAGATTTTTTGGTCCGCCTTAAACAGGATTAAATATTGCAATTCATTTACCAAGGGTGCCTCTGGTATACAAGGTGCCCTTGTGCAGAATTCCATTAGTGTCCCAGCAAGTTTTTAAATATTCCAGCTGTGTGAATGTGCTCTTGCTTGCGGTTAAAAGCATATTTTAATGTTCCAGTTAATATGCCCACTTGTCCACTGTTAAATCTTTTTCATATCTTGCCTCTCCCTCGTGTGGCTCCTTCGGGCAGCGCCAGGTTGTGGTGGCCTTTGGGACAGTGTCTTTCTGTGTTTAGCAGAGTGTGTCCCCAGTTAAATGCAACTAGGACTCCAGCCTAAGAGTATTTAAATGTATGCTATTGAACAGATATACTATTAGAGAGCAATCTGTATCCATTTAGTTTTTCCTTCCCTCGGGTCCTTCCCTCGGGACAGACCTAAACTCAATAGAAATGGAGGACTCTTCTTACTATTACGAAACCTCCTTCCCTTCCCTTTCATCTGCCTCTCAGTATGCTAATGAAATGCATCTGATGCCATCAGATAAAGTTTATGTCCTTTATGACAGGAAAGGACAAGCTGACAAATGGCCTCAGTGATGGTATTTGGGGGGACTGAATTAATCCCATTATTCAGTCTGCCTTTAATGCTGGAGCTCTCAGTGTCTCTCTGTTGCTGCCAACATCTGAAAATGGCCTGGTCTCCCTCTCTTTCTCTCTCTCTCTCTCTCTCTCTCTCTCTCTCACACACACACACACACACACACACTGTTTTTCTTCATCCCATATGTTTTTGTGATTCTGTGATTGTTTCCCTATATTGATCATGTCCAGGTGGGTGTTCTGACACCAATGATGGAGTCTCTCACAACTGTCTACTCATCACAAACACAAGATGGGAGTCCTAGCCTGTATGGCCTGATGTGCAGAGTTGGCTTTCTCTCTGCCCCTTGAAAACCGCAAGGCTAATAATCATCTCTGTACCTCTGCCCCATCCATCTCCCCTGGGTCCTCTTCAATCCTTACCTGTTAGGTAGCACATCTGGAACCTTGGACATTGCCCAGAGAAATGGGAAGAGTCAGAAAACAGCCACGCTGAACCCCGATCTGCAGTAATCTATTAGACAACCCCCAGGTGACAGCATTATCATTGTAAGGTACCCTGAGCTGCCTCTAAGCAAGATGGGTAGCACATAAGTTTAATCATAAGTAAAAATAAATTTGTGAAATCATTGACCTGCTATGATATTGATAGAATCTATCAAAGAAATATAGGTTCAATATGAATCAAACATGAGAAAAAACAAGTCTGAGTGACTGGAGGGGCTGATTTGAAGTATTGTTTTATTCACGTTTACCAGTGGGAATATTGATCCCATAGAAAATACCGCTTTCATGAAATCAATATTCCTATGTTCAACCTCCACACACACACCCAATAAAAAAGAAAAAAATAGGCTGCATAAATGAGAAGACTGGACTGTCATAGCCACAATTATATGGCTATGAAGACCCATGGCCCATTGATTGGACAGGAGTGGTCATCTTACAACGACGACTAAACCTGAGTGAATTTCTGACTATATCATTCGAAGCTTCCTTGAGATGTGAATTTTATATTAGGGAGTTTTGAATTGGGATAAGAGGAAAAAAACCACTTTCACACTGGAACTTCTTAAACCAGTGTCAGATTCCCACATCTGAGGCTAGCAATGAAATATACATATTTTCTATGAATGGTTAGTAGGGTCTCTTTTTACCTCAGTAAACAGTATATGAGGGTGAATTGTTACTTTAACAGTATTAACTTGTGCTACATGATCCTCTATCAATTGGAGATTATAATTAAGGAGGATTTGATTTCATTGCCACTGTGTGGTAGTCTAGCTTGTGGCTGTTTGAAGATAATATTCTGATCTGTTGGTTGCACTCCCATCATCCCCAACCAACAAGGCCATGGTTTCTTTTCTATACTATCCTTTTGAACACATCTCTAAAGGAATATTTATTTTCTTCTTTGTCTTTGGGGTTCTTTGCAAGACAATACCAAAATGACAATATCAAAAGAACCTCTTTCACTTCTGTCCTTTTTTAATTTGACTTTGATTTTCTAAATGCTTATGAAAATGTTTCACCCTTGGTTCCTTGACTGCTAAATGCTAGTGACAATCTTGTGCTAGTGATAATCTTGTGCTGTCTTCCTTCATTCCTTGCATATATTTCCTGTGATTATCTGCAGAGTCACCTTTTAGCGAGTGAATGTTTCTCCTGTTGGGTAAAACTCTTGTTCTCTCCTTTTTGTTGTCCTATCAGTTTAGGTTTTATTTTTTTTTAAAAAAAATGCTATATATAGCAGGAGTGTAGCAAAGGTCTTTCCTCAGCGGGTGCATAAAATCATTCCAGATATGAGTTTGATATATGTGATATTTGTTCTGATTGGAGCTAATGTAAGTACTCCCCTCCCCATGTCCCTTTCTTTTACTTGAATATCTTGTAATCTGGATCTCCTGCCTTGAGTTTCAATGGAAAAGGGGTCAGGTTAGATTCAGCGTTAGCTTCCTCTGGGAATTAACTTCCACTTGTGTCTTCAGGGGCAATGCTTCTTCGGTCTTTGAGATGAGGGATGTATCTAGACTGCCCCATCTCAACAATGAACCAATGTAGATCATGTGACTGCAGAAGGGGGAAAAAAGCATGCAGCTACAGCATAAATGCTTGTTTTTGAAATGGGAGCCTTCTGTGAAATCAGGAGCTACATATCAAGCATCATACTGACATCCTTCTGATTATGAGTGACAGCCTCCCGACAGCACAGGGAGAAGAGAAAAGAAAGTTGGGGGAAACAAGAGAAGCTGGAAATTCTACAGACATTTTCTAGGCTCTTGGGTCATCAGGAGAGCAACCATCACAGCAAACCATGGCAGCTGTACTTGCAACAACTAAGTGAATGAAATTGCATCCAGCAGAGTCTTCTAGCTCAGTCTTTACCAAAATTATATCCTGGAGATTCATTGGATTCCACGTATGCCTAGTTGGATGGGGAATGTTTGGAATTGACTCCCAACCCATTGGGAAGACAGCAGAGTAAAGAACGCCATCTCTCTATATAGTTGGCACTGCTCCTTGTGTGTGCAAGGGCTACTTAGGAATTTAGTAGAATGTTTGTTCCTTTCTATTTACATGAGTCCATTCTCAATAATCAGTATATAGTCTTGGCTTGAATGTTGCTTCTGCCAACATCCATACATACTTTGAGTTTGCTCTTGGAGAAGCAACAACTCATGAATTAAAAAGGCACTTGCTCTTTTATAATATATGCTAGTCCTGCCTACTGTTTGACTCTCATGTCAAGGTAAAATTCTTTATATCCATCCCATCCACCCATCCATCCATGACTGACTAACTGACTGATTGTCTTCAGGTTCTTAGGACCAATTTCTAGTGAGTCTTGACACCAACTATGTTTTGGAGCTGTTTTCCATTTCTTTATTGCCAGTATTCAGAAGTAAGAAGAGATGAGGAATTAAACCCTATTAGCTATGCACAAGAGAGAGACATCAGCAGATATGGAAACACACACACACAAAATTTGGCAGTGTATAAAGAAAATTCCAAATGAGAATTTAGCATGCTGGTCCTTCAACACAGATGATAGCAAGGGGTTATGAGGGAGAATAGAAAAGGGGAGGGGCAATAAAATAGAGTGTGTGGGTAGGGCATGTCATACTTCTTGGGACAATAAATTGCAACATTTTTGTATTCCTTCCATGTTATAGATCTCATTTTTGCTTATGACGATGTAAAGTTATAAAAGATGTGATGGCAAATTTTTTTTTCTCAGCAGACATTGCATGTAAGTCTTGGTTCATGTCCTTTGGGTTATCCTTCCAATAGGAAGTACATATAGCTTGCAGTAAGAGTGCATAAACAAATGATTTTTCTAATCAATCCTGTTATCCTGACTTGATTGGCTTCCTCTCATCTTCTAGAGCCTTACAGCCCAGCTGTGTGGGTGATGATGTTTGTGATGTGTCTCACGGTTGTTGCTATCACAGTCTTCGTGTTTGAATATTTCAGTCCTGTTGGCTACAACCAGAATTTAACCAGCGGCAAAAGTAAGTAAGTTTCCAAATACCTCAGTGATTGAGTTGCTTTACTTGGATGGTGGGGAAGGAAAGGACAAAAAGCGGGATTATTCTTTTATTAAGCATTTTCCTGCCAGTTATTTCAATGAAATAGACTAATGAAGTCCAAAGGTACTTGCCAATTGGCTTTTTCCAAGCATCCTAAGAAGAATGACAGCCCAGAATGAACAGAAAGATTTAAAGTAAGCAAGGAGTAGAAAAAAATATAGAGCATGCTCTCTTATGGTAATCTATTAAACCAGTGATTCTCAACCTGAGTCCGGGGAGTCCAGGAGGGCAGCAAGATGTCATCACAGAGGGTCCATGAAAGCTTGAAAAAATATTATGCTTTAAATCTTCAGTTAAGTCTGGGGGGGGGCTCCATGGCCATAGTCCATGGCTACAAAAAGTATTTAAAGAAGGTCCATGGTGAAGAAAAGGTTGAGATGCACTGTAGTAAACCACATGCATAAGAGAAAAGGTTTGCCACTGCAGAAGATAATGTCTCCAATTAGCTTATAAATATTTTCTGTATTTTGCATGGAACCCATTGCAGTCCCTGCCAATGAAGATGTTGTGACCAAGGCCCAAGTAGTGATTACTAAATACAATTCAGTCCTCAACAAACTTATTTTATTAAAACAGCTGAGAATTAATTCATTCTCAGCTTAGTCCAAAACAAAATTCTTAATAACCAGTCCGTCAGCCTTATCACCAAACTTTGATGTCTTTGGCAACCTGCCAAAGGTTTTTCTTGGCAAAAACCCCACAAAGTTCAAGAGACGCTGACAAGAAGCACGGAAATCAATGTTTATTTTCTACAAAGAACCCAACGGCTCGTTGCTGCTCTTTTAAGCTTTATTTATTTATTTTTATTTATTTTATTTGTCACAACATTATATATATATAATTATTATATATTATATACAACATTATATATATATGAAATAACTATACGATATATAAACATATATATATAATCAAAAGTATGTAATAACTATATGAAATTGTATACAATCAAAGTGAACATTAGGACAGGAACGGTAGGCACATTGGTACTCTTATGCACGCCCCTTACAGATCTCTTAGGAATGGGGTGAGGTCAATAGTAGATAGTTTTTGGTTAAAGCTTTGGGGATTTTGGGAACAGACCACAGAGTCTGGTAGTGCATTCCAGGCATTAACAACTCTGTTTCTGAAGTCATATTAAGCTTAAATCTATTGTTTGCTCATGTATTGTTGTGATTGAAGCTGAAGTAGTCTTCAACAGGAAGGACATTGTAACAGATGATTCTATGAGTTAAGCTCAGGTCATGTCGAAGGCGGCGGAGTTCTAAATTTTCTAAACCCAGGATTTCAAGTATGGTGGCATAAGGTATTTTGTTGTAAACAGAGGAGTGGAGAACTCTTCTTGTAAAACATTCCTGGACACGCTCAATTGTATTAATGTCCGAAATGAGGTATGGGTTCCAGACAGGCGAGCTGTATTCAAGAATTGGTCTAGCAAATGTTTTATATGCTCTGGTTAGTAGTATAGTGTTTCTGGAGAAGAAGCTACACATTATACACTATATAATCTTTTCTGTATGATACTTATATATATTGTTGTGACAAAATAAATAAATAAAAATAAATAAATAAGATTAAGTTTACAACTCTTAAAGCCTTTTTTGCGATGTAGTTGCAGTAGGCTTTGGCACTTAGATCATTTGATATGAAAACTCCAAGGTCTTTAACAGGGTGGGGGTCATCTATAAGGTAGTGTCCATCAAGCTTGTATTTAGTGTTCAGATTCTTTTTGTTGGTTGAGATTTGGAGTTGCCAAGTTTTTGACCATTCCGACACAAAGTCAAGGTCTTTTTGAAGTGTAGCTGTATTGTTGGTAGTGTTAAATAGTTTAACATCATCAGCGAAGAGAACACAATTGCTTATAATATGGTCACAGAGATCATTAATGTATAATATGAAGAGTGTTGGTCCAAGAACACTGCCTTGGGGAACGCCGCTATTGACAGGAACAGGATTTGATAGGGCACTGCCTATTTTGACTACTTGTTGTCTGTTTGACACGAATGCTGTTATCCAATTGTGGAGGGGTCTGGAGATGCCGTAGGATTTTAGTTTTAGGAGAAGTTTGTCATGTACCACTGAGTCAAAAGCTTTACAGAAGTCTATGTAAATTGCATCTATTGCTTTGCCCTGATCAAGATTTGTAGTCCATATGTTTTTGCAGTGTAAAAGTTGTAAATTACAGGATAATTTTTTTCTGAAACCAAATTGTTTATTAGAGAGTAGGTTGTTTGTTTCTAGGTGGAGGGTAATGGATTGGTTGATGATTGATTCCATTACTTTGCAGGTGACGCAGCATAAAGAGATTGGTCTGTAATTTTCAACTAGGCTGGGGTCTCCTTTTTTGAAGACAGGGATGACCGTGGCTAGTGACCAAAGTTTGTTAAGGGAGCTGGTCGTGAAAGCTTTTTCAAAGATTATGCTTAGGGGTTCTGCTAAGTTCGTGGAAAGCTTTTGTAAGAAGTATGCACATAGACCATCAGGTCCAATAGATAGAGATAGTTTCAGTTTGCGAAGAGCTTTTACAACATTATCTTCTGTGAAATCTATTTGTGTTAGGTCATTGTACTCATTGTTGGTACGACTGGGGAATGATGGGTATGAGCCATTACTGTTAACAAAGACTGAGCCGAAGAATGTATTAAAGAGGTTTGCTTTAACTGTTTCATCATTATATTCTTTGCTGTTAGATCCTTTTAGTGATGGAGTTTGTTGTTCACAAAATTATAAAAAGTACGATTGGATTTTGTGCGCAGAAGGTCTTCTTCTTGTTTGGTGTGGTAATTGGTGCATTCAATTTTTATTTGGTTGCATATATTTTTGTAGCAGTTTCTGAAGTTGGTTACATAGCCAGTTTTGCTTCTTCGCCAGAGGGATTTCTTTTTGGATTGGAGCTTTTTTATTGATATGGGTAATTTGTTTTTCCTGATTTTGGTGGTGGTTTGTAGTACGTATAGTTTAATGACTCTATTGACTTCAAGTAGGAAAACTCTATAGTGGTCTTCAGCAGTGATGCAGGTTGAGAATAGATTTTGCCAGTCAAGAGATGAGAGATTGGTGTTTATAAGTTCATAGTTGGCTTTTTTGAAAATGTAGTTTGGAATACCATTATTATGAAGATTTTTGTAAAGGCGTATATTGAGACAAAAGTCTATCATGCTGTGGTCACTGTTGGAAAAGGGTTCTTTTATTTGTAGTCCATAAATTGAGTTTGCGTTGTTGCAGAAGATGAGGTCAAGGCAGTTGTTGTGTCTTGTATTGTTAGTTACTAGTTGTTGTGCCTCGTCCTCCCTCCTCTCCTCAGCCGGGCCCCTCCCGTCTCCACCCGGGCCTGTTATCATTCTCCGAGTCTGATAATGAAGATCAATGGCCTGTCATGCCTCCAGCCCCTGGCCCTGGCCCCATGTCCGGAGAGGATGTCAGGAGTGAACAGACAAGCCCGATAAACTTCACTCCTACAGCGTGTGAGCAGGAAGCCGATGTCGTGTCCCACTCCTCCTCTGACAGCCGGGTCTAGGGAGTCCGTATCAAGCGTGGCCACGAAGCCTCTGCAGCTTTGCCAAATTCCTGTCAGAGTTCTCAGGGCAGGCAGGAATCCAAGGTGTGACTTCAGCGACCAGATTAGACTTTGCCTGACTCAAAGAATGCCAGAAAGCAGATCCTTTATATAGGCCATGGGGTGTGGCTCCATGACTCAGCACTTATCCAGGCCTGCCCCTCCCTTCCTTTTGCTGATGTCGCCACTCCATTCTCCGGAAGCATGGATCTGTCCACCCTTCGTCTGCCTGCCCAGCTGCCGGCAATTCTAGCTCATGACTGGCTTCATGCTCATCATGCTCACACGCTGTGGGGGGGAGGTTTATTTGCTCAGTCTGTCCGGGCATGGTGCCAGGGCTGGGGGCTGGAGGAATGCCAGGCCATTCGTCTTGCTCAGTCTGTCCGGGCATGGTGCCAGGACTGGGAGCTGGAGGCATGCCAGGCCATTCGTCTGCACTATCAGTCTCTGGCTAAGATAGCAGGAGATGGGAGGGGCCCAGCTGCGGAGAGGGGGCGGGCGAGGCACAACAGCCAGCCACATGTTGGAATTACTGACAGCAGATCCAGCTGAAGAGAATTGAAAGTGGGAGGATCCTCGCTTCCGGAGATCTGAGAGGCGACGCCAGCAGAAGGAAGGGAGGGGCAGGCCTGGATAAATGCTGAGTCATGGAGCCACACCCCACAGCCTATATAAAGGACCTGCTTTTGGCATTCCAACCTTGAGTCAAGCAAAGTCTCATCTAGTTTGCTGCTATCGGACTCTATCGCTGAAGTCACAACTTGGACTCCTGCCTGCCCTGATAAACCTCGGAAGGAATTTGGCAAGCTGCAGAGGCTTCGTTGCCATGTTTGATACGGACTTCCTTGACCTGGTCGTCGGAGGGAGAGTGGGACACGACACTAGTTGATCAAGACCTAGATTTGTAACAGGGTAGTGTGGATGGGTTCAGTTTGTACATTCATTTGTTATCCAGTTAATAAGAGGTAGATTGAGGTCACCCAGGAAGATGAGAGGATATGGGCAAGAGATGGCCCATGTTAGTAGTGTGGTTAACATGTTCACATGTGCGATGTCGTAGTCAGGGGCTCTGTAGCATAGCAAGGAGCGAAGTGTGATGTTAAGGGACAGTTCGCATACAATAGTTTCAGGAAGAGCGAGTTTATGTGCAACTTGAATATTTTTTAGATTCAGTGACTTTTTGTAAAAGATAGCCACTCCACCTCCTCTGAGGGTTTCACGATCTGACTGAAAAACATGATACTCTTTGTCTGAAATAATGAAGTCAGGGAGGGATGAGTTCAGCCGTGTTTCGCATACAAATATAATGTCAAATGTATCAGTATTTAACAAGAGGAGAAATTCAGGCAATTTGTTTACAATGCTTCTTGCATTTATCAGTTTGCATTTGAGATCTGCAGTGTTTGGTGTTGAGGAAATAAGGGGCGTGCGTACCTAGTTCTGAACGACGGGTGGTTGGAGGTTCTGTACGACGGATGGTTGGAGGTTGATTGGTTGAACGACAGTTGGTTGAAGGTTCTGTACGACGGATGGTTGGAAGTTTTGTACGACAGATGGCTGGATGTTTTGAGTGATGGGGGGTTGGATATTTGTCAATTGACTGTATGTTTTTCTTTTTATTCAGTCAGCATGGTAGTCAATGTAAAGGTTGGTTTTGCCTTCGTCTTGTCGTCGTTTGAGTTCTGTGCGGAGTTCACTGGAGCTAATCCGTTGCAGAAATGATAGATCAGGCCTTGCTCTAAGTTTGTTGAGGCTGGGGGTGCTTCTGGCAATTGAGTATGTAGCATGAATGAACTTTCGTTTGCTGGTCTCATTTATGCAGATGACTCTACAGAATTTAGGCGCCACTGATCCATCACTGTTTTTTTATTCAGGTCCATCTCTGGAGACTTTGGTTATTTCTTCAGGGAAGAAGGTGGGTGAATTGTAATTTTTAATGGTATTACGAACTTTAGATAGATCTGATTCATTGGTAATATCTAATCCAAATAATATAGCGTTTTGATGTTTTTGTTCCTCTCTCGATGGTATCTTTTACTAGTATTGCTACGTTGTTTGGTTGATTGGCAGATATTTGCGGTTTAGGTTGTGGATTAGGTAATGTTTGTTGGATTGAATTGGATTGTTAGATTTGGAAAAGATTTTGATCTGCTGAGTTTCGATTTTTTTGTGCTGTAATTTTTTTTCAAGATTTGTGAAACGTGGTTCTAAACATGCTAGTATTCTTTTTTCTAAGCTTGTCTAAATGGAGTCAATGATAGCTTGTTGTGACTTTATAGTTGTTTCCATGGTATGGACTCTATCAGACATGAAATTTAGGTAGTCTAATTTAGGAAGACAAGATGGACAAAAATGGATAAATGCAGGATCTGATTTCAGGAAATTGACTATTGATTTGTTTATTTTCAGGCAGGAGTGGTGGGCATAATTGGTGCATAGTCTGCATTTCTTGTATTCTTCACTTTCTTTTATGGAATCATTACATTTATAGCATATTCTGGATTTGTTTTGGTCATTATTTGTAGTGACAACTTTTGTTTGAGGACATTTGGCAGGTCTTTTGGAATTTTTGCTTGCCATGTTCAATGTTCCATATGTATTTTAAAAATTAATTTGTCAATATCAATAGTGAAATAGTAACCATTAAGTAATTATTATGATAACAATTTATGCTAATAGTATATCAATTAACACAGAACAGTAAATAATGATATTTTACTTAACTATAGAGTTGCTAATAATTAATTAATTTGATTATTTATATTTAACTATACAGTGTTAATTAATGAGTAATGATAAATTGGTATTTGATAATTGATAAAAGTTAGTAGTGGTAATTAATGATTAGAGTTACCCTTAAAGGAGTATAGTTGTATGACAGGATTAGCTAGGCAATTTAGGATATCAATTAATTATACCGAAAAAGCTACGTTTTAAAAGTTTGTGGCTTCCAGTATCAGCCTGTTTTCTGTAGACTTCCGATTGGAGGGTTTTTTGAAAAAGCCTGCTTTTGTGGCTTTCAGGAATGGCAGAAACTCCTTCTGGTGCTGGTGGAAGCACGATGGCTTTTGTTGTTTTTGCTGGGCCTCCCAGATGGGCTGTGGCGTCGTTTGTTGGTTTGGGGAGGGGAGGCACGATGTCAGTGGCCAATCCGATTTCCATAAAAGCCCCCAAGCAAAAGTTTTCTCAATCTATCTCAGATCCACAACGAACTCATCAGGACAGGATTTAGCAGTCCATCTGCATCCAGAATAAGTCCTAGTGATCCCAATGAGATTTACTTCCAGGTAAGACTTTTGAGGACTGAGCTTTTACCATAAAATATCATCCGGAGCCTGCAGTCAAAAGCTTTTTTCAGGCTGGACTCCCATGCGCTCTCTGCTTGTGTTTCCTCGCTCAATTCCAGTTACCTAAGCACAGTGCTGGCATTCAAGGAATTTAACAACCAGTTCTCTGCCCGAATAATTTCTTCCAACAACCAGTTTGCCAAACTGCTCAGAAAGTTAACAACTGGTTCTCCCGAAGTGGTGCGAACTGGCTGAATTCCACCACTGCCTAAGCAGCTTCCTCCAGCTGCAGAGGAATGAGGTGAGCAGCTCCCCTTACTAAGGCGATGCAGATACGGTATAATGCACTACCGGGCACGTGCTGCAGCCTCCTCTCCCTTTCTCCAGGCAACTTCTTTTGTAGATGGAAGCTGAAACTTGAGAGTGCCAAATGCTTGGCTCTCTCAAGTTTATACCGGACGATCCCACTTACCTCTGCTTTTTCTTTTCTTTCCTTTTCTTTAAAAGCTGCTAGGTGAAAAATATTCTCTTTTGCAAGCAGCTTCAAACAATACCGCGGCTTTTTCTCAATTCGGCTGAGGAGCGGCTACTCGCTGCTCACCATGCCGATCGCCATCTCCTGGCCTTATTCCTGAGTTGTCCTCTTTGCTTTAGCTGCTCTTGCCTTCTAGCAGCTCTTCGCTTACATGCACTAGGAACAGGCTTCTCCTGTTCCTCTGCCTCTCTGCTGTCCGCCTCTGGAGGCTCCGGAGTCCGCGCATCGCTCCCAGATGGCCCTGGCCCCATCTCTGCCTCTGATGCAGAGCCCTCTTCCAGACCTTCCCCTGACTCCAGGACTGGCCCATTGTCCTCCCCAGCCTCCTCACTGTCTGACTCTGTTGCCAGGTCCGTGGGCTGCTGGTGGATCACAACAGAAGAGTCATACAATGTGTTCCTTCCAGGGTCCGCTTTGGTCTGATTCCCAGGATAAGAATTCTTATACTGCTTAGTTACAGGGATGTGCAGCTCTTCAGAGCAAGTGTGGACTTGCTATTGGACCTCTGCATCTCAGAGATTGTGCAACTGCCATGTAAACCAATGGTGGTATTCAGCCGATAATATCCGGTTTGGGCAAACCGGTAGTGGCGGCTCTGAGAGGCTCCACCCACCTGCCCAGATGTCATCACGTCCTGCTTTTGATGCTCTGCACATGTGCAGAAGGTCCTGTGCATGCACGGAGGTGGCGTGTGCAAACGAAGCAAACACTCATGCACGCACGCTCACATTTGCAAACTGGTAGTGAACGTAAATGAATACTACCCTTGATGTAAGCCCAGGAAAAGGCACAACGTTTTGAAGGAAGCAGCAGCAAGTGTAGCATATCTGCCAGGATTAATTCTGAAGAGCTGCACAAGCCCGGTTGATAGGGTAATTTTTCATTCAGTGGCAAAGGGCCGTAATAGCTCAGGCTGTTAGAAGCCTGTTATTAGAACACAGCAGCCTGCAATTACTGCAGGTTCAAGCCCGGCCCGAGGTTGACTCAGCCTTCCATCCTTTATAAGGTAGGTAAAATGAGGACCCAGATTGTTGGGGGGGCAATAAGTTGACTTTGTAAATATACAAATAGAACGAGACTATTGCCTTATACACTGTAAGCCACCCTGAGTCTTCGGAGAAGGGCGGGATATAAATGTAAATAAAAAAAATTAAAAAAAGGAACAATGAAGCAGTATGTGACATTAATTTATTTGTAATTGTTCCCAGATTTGTAAAGTCGTAAGTGCAAACTTGGCAATTACCACTGATCTCTAATACTCCAATGCTTGAAGGGCTGCCACAAGGAAGAGGGGCCAACTTATTTGCCAAAGCACCTGTAGGGCAGGCAAGAAACAATGGATGGAAACTAATCAAGGAGAGAAGCCATCTAGAACTAAGGAGAAAATTCCTGACAGTGGGAACAATTAACCAGTGGAACGGCTTGCATTTGGAAATTGTGGGTGCCCCAATATTGGAAGCTTTTAAGAAGAGACCAGACAGCCATTATCAGAAATAGTATAGGTCTCCAGCGAGAGCAGGAGGTTGGACTAGATCAGAGGTGGGCTTCATGTAATTTAACAACCAGTTGGCCTAGTGCAGAACTGAAAATGTGAGCGCGCATGGCTTCAAACTCACAGCAATTTTATGCAGGTGGCTTCCAGCACACCTTCTCGGGCAGCCGAAGTGAGTAGAGCGGGCGAGGTGTGGAAATCAGCTGGGCTGCGTGGGTGGGGTGAGTGAGCCAGAGAGTGAGATATATAGGATGGGGTAGCACCAGGGCAGTTGGTCGGAACTACCAGTATGGGCAAACTGGTCTGAACCGGCAGCAGCCCACCTCTGGACTAGATGACTTCCAAGATCTGGGTGGCAGATAAGGGTGGCAGATAAGGAAATGGGAACATGCACAATAGATTGGAGGCTTAGCAAATCTTGGGTGAGAAATCTAAAGGATGTTCAAAAGCTTAGATATTTTTTACACTATATTAAACACTGAACACACTAGATTTCAAGAGACCAAATCTGTTACGACTGAGTGGATTATTATTTTTTTTTAAATGAAAACAGCCATCCAAGGGTCTTTTGGGCAAGCTATACACACCAATCAAATGCAAAGAAGAACGATGTTCAAATGGATGTATAAAACTGGAAATGTCAGAAAATCCCTCCATTCTAGTCCTGGTCAGTTCTTCAACAGTTCTTTGCCCCTGAACTGTCATCAGCAAGCTAGATTAGCCTGATCTGCAAAGGTGCCTGTAGGCTTCTTGAGCAGATTCTCCAACTAATGTATCCCACTTCTTAGAGATTTGGAGAGCTTTCTCACGGCTGCTTTTAGATGCAAGCTGCTGTTGACCTCTATCCTTGATAAAACTTATACATCCTGACATGTAGATAATGAAAAGGGTGTGAGTGGAATAAATTCCTTCCGACTGTCCATTGCCACCTTTGTTCAGTCATCTCACCTTCCAGAAAACTCTCTGAATTTCTCACCTTGGAAAATTTGCTGCTGTTCAGAGATCATAGTTAAGGATGCTGGAATGAGATGGCAAACTAATCAGAAGGAGTGAAGAGCCCAGAGTAAAAATAAGCAATCTTTTTTTAGCTTCCATAATGTTCTTTGGCAGGGTATGGGACACCTGGATGTTCCTGATTGCTTTATTGGAATCTCTTTCTCCCCCCGCCCCCATCTCATTCACACACACAGAGTATTTTACATTTTCAGATTGTAGTTTTGTTTGTTGCATTTTTCATTTAAAGCAAAAAAGACTGTCGTAATACAAGGGTGGGTGGGAATGAAATATTCAGAACTTGGGCCCACCACTTTGCTTCCCTCCTGCTTAGAAATTGAAGGAATCTCTATACCCAAATGAAATGTTACAGCTCTAATCCCAGGGAAAATCTGCACTGCTTGGCCAAGTTCAGCATGTTGCTGCCTTCCTTCCTGCGGTTGCGTTTTAGCTGTGTGTGCAGAGAGGGATATAACTTTCTATTAGTCTGGGTTGCCTGTAAGCCAGTACCGTCTTTTTTCCTCTCTCTCTCTCTGACTCTCGGTTCTCCTTTGGTATCTGGTATCGGCGTTTGCTGTTCAGAGTCTACTTTAGGCAGCTGATTATGTTGGTCCTGCTCCTTCATCTTCTCCGATGACTCCAATAAATAGGAGCAGTTGTAGGGCATGTAACACCAATGCAGGGGCCTGGCCCAATCTAGCTGGTCAAAGGGAAATGGCAAAAACGTAGCCATTAACTTTTTAAAATTTAATACATGTATAGGTAAATGTCTATGGAGATTCTCAGTCATCCAGGTCATGGTTGTCCCAAAGTTGCTTTTTCAAGTGGCAACTGGGCTTCCTTGGGGTTTTTTTTGTTGGGTTTTTTTAAGACATTTCGCTTCTCATCCAAGAAGCTTCTTCAGCTCTTGAATAATATATGTACATTTAATGGCATATGCAGTACCATTAAAGCTAGACTTAGATTTCTAAGGTTCATATATTTAAACACTCAATGGCTGATCTCTTGGAATACTTAATAAACCCTTAGCCTTCGTTATTCCAAAGTATTTTGCAAAATTGTCCCGTTATTATGGTTTAATTAGAATTACATGTATTTTCATGGTTATAGACAAAGTTACCTACACTTAAATACATTGGAGAATCTCCTAACCACAGCTTCCCCTTTTTAGGGCAGAATGACAACTAAATATATAAAAGCAAAATCAGTCCAATCTGTTTTTACTCAATAACAAGCAAGCAAGTTACACTGAGTCAAAGAACACACAGAGATCCTATAGGAAGGATTTCGTCTCTCCAAAGTTCAAATAGATTATCAAATTGAAGATTCCAGTCAAGGGGCCGACAGGAATTCTGAACAGTTGAGTGGTAGAGCTAGAGAAGCTGGGGGATAATTAGAGAGAGGGTGGGCACATGTATCTGGAATACAGCCATGATCTTCTGTCCTCTCCACACCCCTGTTCTTTTTATCCTCTTGTTGTTGTGGCCCGCCAGCTGCCAAATGAGCTGGCGGCAGACTCGGATGATAAGGAGATTGAGGAGGAACTTGGGCCAGTTCTGGAGTCTGGGGAAGGCTCTGATGGATGTTCTGTGTCGGACGCAGAGATAGAGCCAGGGCTGTCCAACATTTCCCAGCCACCGGAGAGGCAGCTGCCTTTGGAGGCTGATATGAATGAGGAGGAAGAACAGCTGGGGCCTGTTCCAGATGCACGTATGCGCAGAGCAGTTAGAAGAGGTGAGCAATGAAGGACAAGGAGTCAACTCGGGGAGCAAAATACACGTGGACGCTGAATGGCCCCTCCCTGGCTGGGGAATAAATAGAAGGAAAGGGGAGTAGTTGTCGTAGGAGACAACAGTTCCTATTTCTGAAGATTTTGATCATTGTGTTTGGGCCACAAAGACTGCTTGCCAGAACTTAATTTGCAGCCTTTTGGCTGGGAGCTCATGGCCTTGCAATTATTGCAAGGAACTGATAAGGTCTGTTACTGCAGTTAACTCTTTGAAGAACTATTCCCTGGACTTTTCGGTGGGTGAATGCAATTAATTCACAATAGGTAAATAAAGAGGGGCTTTTTGTGACAACCAGTCTGTTTCTTGCCTCTGCTAAGGCAGGGAACAGGGAACCCTGTTCCCTTGTTTGCCTTTATTTTGCGGCCTTTGAATATTTCTAGTTATTTCCCATCAGCTAGCAAAGATAAACCACAATATTTAGCTTTAGTTCTAAAGAGACAGTTTTATCTCCAAAAGTGTTAATGTGTGATTAAAACAATAAGCAAAGCATGCAAATTCCAAAGTACACTACTAAAAATGCTCATTTTTACAAAATTTTGTATCAATGAATGAAAAGTCTTCAAGGTTGCATCCCTCAGGTGGCACTCATAATACTGAGGATGAAAACTATGCCTTACAGGCAGTGTTGGGATTCAAATAATTTAACAACCGGTTCTCTGCCTTAATTATTTCTTCCAAAACCAGTTCACCAAACTGTTCAGAAAGTTAACAACCGGTTCTCCCGAAGTGGTGCGAACTGGCTGAATCCCACCACTGCTTACAGGTTTACTGTATTGCTAAGAGACGTGTTTCTTATTTCAAGAAAGACTTGTTATTTATGTTCCTCCTTCTAGAGTCCGGTGGGCCATCCTTCACTATCGGCAAGTCGATCTGGCTACTCTGGGCTCTGGTTTTCAACAATTCTGTTCCCATTGAAAATCCCAAAGGCACCACCAGTAAAATTATGGTCCTCATCTGGGCTTTCTTTGCTGTCATCTTCTTAGCCAGCTACACTGCAAACTTGGCAGCATTCATGATCCAGGAGCAATATATTGATACCGTCTCTGGGCTGAGCGATAGGAAGGTGAGCAATAATGATGATTTAATTAATATGATATGAAGGTGGTAACAGCATTAATGGAGTAAGTCAACAGAAAGGTCAATGGTAGCAACTTGATGCCTCCATTTGTCCTAGGATCCCTTGTTATCGGCCATGCTGCTGGGAGCTGATGAGCTCAAAGCAGTGGTGAAATGTAAAATTCGTTACTACCGGTTCTGTGGGCGTAGCTTGGTGTTAGTGGGGTAATGTGACTGGGTGGGTGTGGCCAACTTTTTTTTTACTTTTAAAATCATTTTTTCTACAACCTCTTAGGCTGAAGAGATTGTAGAAAAAATGCTTTTAAAAGCCTCTGACAATCGGGCAACTCAGCTGGGATCAACAGAGCCTTTTAAAAGCATTTTTTACCACCTCTTCTGCTGAAGAGGTGGTAAAAATGCTTTTAAAAGGCTCTGACGATCCCAGCTGAGCCGCACTATCATCAGAGGCTTTTTTTTTTTACTTTTAAAGGCATTTTTCGGCCAGAGAAAAAATGCTTTTAAAAGTAAAAAACAAAACAAAAAACCTCTGATGATCGTGTGGCTCAGCTGGGCACGGTGGCGGGCAGGGATTTTTGCTACGGGTTCTCCAAACTACCCGCTGCCATTGCTACTGGATCGGGCGATCCGGTCCAAACCGGGAGCATTTGGCTCAAAGTATGGTTTTGAGGTTTGTTGTTTAGGACATGGTTTAAGACGCTGTTGATAATCAGTGAAGGTTTGTGAAGTTGGATTTGGTTTATCTCCAGAGTCATTTTGAATAGAAGTTTAGGGCCGTGTGAGGCACAACAGTAATAATTGTTCTGCTATCTTCCTTGGGGGCTCATAGAGGATCATGCAGCCATGGGGCTGGTGAGCAGCCCTGAAGACCCTCCCCCTTCTGTTAGTTAACATTGGATTTTAATCATCTATGCCTCTTTTTATATGTTATATATCGTTTTTATATTTTAATATTTTATTTGTACACCGCCAGAGTTGCTCTTTCAGACTGATAAATAAATAAACTGATAAATGCATCAATACTACAAGAAGCACACTGGTTCCAAATAGATTTCCAGATTCAATTCAAAGTGCTTGTCATCACCATTAAAACCCTGCATGGCAGAGAGCCAGGTTATTTTTGGAATAGGTTTTTCTCCCTTGGTTTCAGCCAGGTCCATCAGGGTGGGCCTGCTCTGGAGAAGGAATGGCAGAGTCAGGCGAAGAGGTGAAAAGAGGAATCAGCCTAGAATCACTACATAGCCACAAACAAAGTCCAACCTCACTTGACTTTTGTTGATCCATATCTAACTCTAAGCAGATGCTGACAGTTCGTTGAGAAGATTTCATGCGCATGGGCTTTTAGCAATAAATCACTTAAATCAAATGTTGCATGTGGACCTGGTCTTTTGCGCCTGACAAAACTCTCTCTGAACCAACTTCCGGACCTCCGAACCTTTCATCGCGAGCTTAAAACACACTTATTCATCTGCGCGGGACTGGATTAGATTTTAAAGTTATGGGTTTTAAGGGGTTTTTATTATTTATACTATTTTTAAATTTGGCAATAGAATAAGTTTTTTAATTGTCATTTTTAATCTGTATTTATATGTATTTAAACTGCCTGTGAACCGCCCTGAGTCCTTAGGGAGATAGGGCGGTATATAAATTTGAAAAATAAATAAATAAATAAAATAAATAAATCCTATGGGACCCAGGAGACATGTTTTCTCTACTTCAGAGCCTGCCCCCTGGGACAGCCTTATTCCTGAACTTACAGATAACCAGACCCTGTTCTTAAAGGACAGAATAACCTGGTTTCCTCAGGTATTAGAGCCAAGATACTAAAGCCCAATTTATATGGCAGTGTATGAGTTGCTAATAATGTGTGAATTCCCTTGCTTTATGTTTATATTATTTCATTATTATTTAATATTTTATTATTGCACTCTATATAGTTTTACATTGGTTTTTTTTATGAACACAGTTTAATGCACTATTTGTTAGTCACTCAGGTTATTTCTTTCAGATCGATGGCCATATAAATTTTCCAAATAACATCACATAATTAAAAATGAAAAAAAGTCAAAATGCAAGACACATGGAGACCACTCAGTTGTCTTTCATGGGCATGATAATTGTCAGAACCTGAATTTATATAAGTATTTGTTATCATAGGAAACCAGTCTTTGGAAAACAGCCATGTGAAAACTCATTTCTGGCTAACAGCAAAAGTTACTAAAAAATAATAGTCTCTGTATCTATATTATAACAAAGCAATTTTCTGGGAAACCATTTTGTGCTCTTATATTTGACTTTGATATGACTGAAGATAGCAGTTTTTCTTTCTTCATTTCCTTGAATGTATCATGACTCTCTGTAAAACGTAAATGGAACATTGTGGCAATCAAAGTTATCTGCTAAAATAAAATGAATGTGTATGTAACCTCCTTTCTCAACCTGTAAAATGGAAGGTACACAAATATGCACACAGCTCTTTCTGGGCTAGACTCTAGCGCTGAATAAAATACACCAACTATTTTCTTTTGGTCTTCCTTTTCAGTTCCAAAAACCTCAAGAGCAGTACCCTCCGTTCCGATTTGGAACAGTTCCCAATGGTAGTACAGAGAGAAATATCCGGAGCAATTACCACGACATGCATTCCCACATGGTAAAATACAACCAGCGTTCGGTGGAAGATGCCCTCGTCAGCCTCAAAATGGGGTAGCTTTTCATTTCTTCATCCTCAAGATTTCCTGTGTCTAATAATATTGTTTCTAATGAGATCTGATTAGGACAAGGTCTCTAGTCCTTTTGACGTAGCACCAACATTGATTTCTAGGACTTAGTCCTTTCAGGTTGTAGTAATTACTTTGTTTCGGTGAGGAAAAATTTATATAGGCATTCCAATTTGAGTCGGCTGTATCTACAATTACTTTCAAATAGTAGGCAGATGTGTTGAGTATAATACTATATTAGAAGGGGCAGCCTATGGTAGCCTCCTCGTGTGTTAAAACGTCCTTGATGCCCGAACTTTCTATATATTGTTAATGTTTATGGCATTAACTATTATGGAACTTCTACCAGTCTTCAGCCTACAGATAGCACTTTTGCATATTCTCATGTTACAACCTTACTTAGTCCCTTCTCTATCCGAAAACGTGAACCTGTGAAGAAACAATTTGATGTCTCCAGTAGAAGAGCATATATGTAGCTTAGGGTTGAACTGTCAAGTCCTTGGTGCGCTCTGAGCTGGGTTGTCTTGCTTGCAGATATTTCATTACTAGGAAACATAATCAGTGCTAGTGAGTTGGGTCTACAGCAACTCACCATGGCCAACTCACCACAGCCAACGTACTGTGGCCAACTCACTGTGGAACAACTCACCATGGCCAACTCACCGTGGGACAAGACTTATACTAATATCAAAGAAATAGTGGAATAGAATCATGAAAGAAAGTATGCCAAAGGAGGGACAAAATGAAATGTGAATTACAAAAATTAAAATTATTTTAAAATTATTTTGCATAGTTTGCTGTGGAAAGTTAGCCACGGAGAATTGGCCGTAGTGAGTTGGCCATGGCAGTTGGCTATATCGAGTTGTCCCATTCAATTGTGACTGTGGGGTTTGCTCCCTATTTATATACAGGAGCTTGCCTATCAGTATTGGTGGGGTGGGGTGTTCTCCCTGGTAGTTCTTTGATTAGGATTTTGGTAGTACCCTGAATAGGATTAAATAAGAATCAACAAAGCAAGAATTAATTTACAATTAACTCTAGTGGGAAGCCCGACAGATAAAATATTTGATGAAAATACTAATTGGATGAAAGATATCTTGATCAGGTTTATGTACTCACCTGGCATATGGGTCATTCTTTGTATGTGAAGAATGGCTCAGTAGTCTATAGTCCAGCTGAAGTTGCAGCCTTGGCATTCTCTGATAAGTTCAAATCCAGCAGTACCTGATCTACAAGCAGGATTGTGCATGCTTTGAAAAAGATTTGGAACATGGCTTCAGACCAGGGGTGAAATTCACTTACCTTTCCTACTGGTTTGCAAATGTGCATGCGCCGTCATCCACAAATGTGCAAAGCATTCTGCGCATGCGCAGAGGCTGAAATCATTGCAGAAAAGGGACTACATGGTGTCTGCGTGGGTGGGCGGAGCCTCCTGCAGCCGCCACTACTGGTTCGCCCGAGCCAGATAGAACCAGCTGAATTTCACCCCTGCTTCAGACCTCACATGAAGACAAGTATTCATTAATGCATTCTGACTTTTACCTGGCTTTCAAGTGAGCCTGGAGAAGCATTGAGGTTGCCTTGAAATGTTGACTTGTCTGAGAAGCCTGAAAACAGATCAGATTCCCTTAAATAACAGAGACATGCTATACTGGTACAAAGTTCAAAGCATTTCTTCAGAGTCATTTTAAAAACAGGGACATTCCTATTGTCTAATACAGCTTTTCCCAACGTGGATGGAGTCCCTAGGTTCCTCCTATTGTGTTTCATAACAATTGTTCCCTAATCTGCTTTTTCTGTGTGTTTGATTCCAGAAAGCTGGATGCTTTTATCTATGATGCCGCAGTGCTCAATTACATGGCTGGCAAAGATGAGGGCTGCAAGCTGGTAACCATTGGCAGTGGGAAAGTCTTTGCCACCACTGGCTATGGCATTGCCCTCCAGAAGGACTCCAAGTGGAAGAGAACAATTGATTTAGCTCTTCTGCAATTCCTGGGAGATGGTGGGTTGTTTTCTCTGTTAGTCACACGTTGCTAGCTAATGTTTAGGAGAAATTACTGCTTCATCCTATTTGTTTTCTTCCAGGGTCACAATGATTTGCCAAGTTCAGAGTAGAGATTTTTCTTTATTATAATACAGAGGCGTAAAACAAAAACACAACAAAAAAAACCCCCAAACATAAGAACCAAAGGAAAAAGAAAATAACAAAAAGATATTATATTACATGTTCTGTAGGAAACATGCAATCCATTTTTGAAACTACCATTAAACCTTGATCAAATGCAATAATACTGATGATTTTTTTCCCATTACACTAGCCCGTTTGTAGATAAAAAGTGAGCATGTATCACAGGTTCAATATTGTAACCTTGAGGCTGCAACTATCTAACATCTAAGAATAAATGTTTTTGTTAAACATCAAGCTTGATAAACCCATTATTCTTCATATATGATAAATTCCATTTTTTATCTATATAAGTAGTCCTCCATTGAGCCCCAATTTTTTGTTGCTAAGTGAGACATTTGCTAAATGAATTTGGCACCATTTTACAACCTTTCTCATCACAGTTGTTAAGTGAATCACTGCAGTTGTTAAATTAGTAACAAGGTTGTTAAGTGAATCTTTCTTGCCAGAAGGTTGCAAAAGGTGATCGCATGACCCTGGAACACTGCAACCATCATTAAATGTGAGTCAGCTCCCAAGCGTCTGAATTTTGATCATGTGACCCATGGGGATGCTACAACGATCGTAAATGTGAAAAACAGTCATAATTCACTTTTTTCAGTGCTGTTGTAATGTTGAACAGTCACTAAATGAACTGTTGTAAGTCAAGGTCTACCTGTAATAGAAAAATATCTGCAGAATTTAAATATCTATATTGTTGTGGCATATAAAATTATGGATATTGAATAAAAATGGGAGATAGAGAGACATACCTGTAGCATATGAGTAAGCATCCTCTCAGGCCTTCCACTCAATGATTTTTCAACTTTACAACTGTATTTCCTATTTCCTTTGATAGAAACAAAGCAGGATAAAGCAGCATCTGCAAGATGGGAAGAGGCAGTGGTGAAATGTAAAATTTGTTACTACCGGTTCTGTGGGCATGGCTTGGTGGTGGTGGGGCTAATGTGACTGGATGGGCATGGCCAACTTTTTTTTTTTTTTTAACTTTTAAAAGCATTTTTTCCACAACCTCTTCGGCTGAAAAGATTTTTAAAAAATGTTTTTAAAAGGCTCCTCTGACGATCCCAGCTGAGTTGCTTGATCGTCAGAGGCTTTTGTTTTCTTTTAAAAGCTTTTTTTTTTTGCCTTTAAAAGAAAAAAATGTAAAGGCAATTTTTTTTTCCTTTAAAAGAAAAGAAAAAAAGCCTCTTACGATCAGGCAACTCAGAAAAAAAACCTCTTACGATCGGCCGAAGAGGTTGTAGAAAAAATGCTTTTAAAAGTTAAAAAAAAAACCTCTGATTATCACGCGGCTCAGCTAGGCATGCAGGGCGGCAGGGATTGTGGTTCTCTGAACCACCCGCTGCCATCGCTACCGGGTCGGGCGATCCGGTCTGAACCGGGAGCATTTAACTCCTGGGAAGAGGGCAGATATTTTCACCAGAAGACAAATGGCTACTCCCACTCTCTCGTTGATCATTTGCAAATGTGCTGTTCACATAGTTTAATGAAAAGAAGGGCTAGGGGTGACATGATAGCAGTGTTCCAATATCTTAGGGGTTGCTACAAAGAAGAGGAAGTCAAGCTATTCTCCAAAGCACCTGAGGGTAGAACAAGAAGCAATGGGTGGAAACTGATCAAGGAGAGAAGCAACCTAGAACTAAGAAGAAATTTCCTGACAGTTAGAACAATTTATCAATGGAACAACTTGCCTCCAGAAGTTATGAATGTTCCAACACTGGAAGTTTTTAAAAAGAGATTGGACAACCATTTGTCTGAAATGGTATAGGATTTCTTGCCTGAGCAGGGGGTTGGACTAAAAGGCCTCCAAGGTCCCTTCCAACTCTGTTATTCTCTTACATATAAATTAAAATTGAATTATAAGATGAAAATAAAAGTAGCTCCAAAGCTTCAGCAAAGTGAAATTCATTAAAATGGAAAGCATTTACTTCAAGTTACTTTTTTTTCTATTACAGTAACACAATAGTTATGAAAGGCATCATTAGTTCTTATTTCCTCTTTATTTCCTAATATATGGGCTAAATGTTGCCCTAGACACCAACAGCATTTTACCCATTCTGTATTTTCCTCAAAATTCTGGTGCTGAATGTTGATGACGAATTCCTTAGTCATTGGAGAAATGTTGAAAAGTTTTTGGAAAACTGTTGTCCTCTGCCCTGCAAAGATTCATATTAAATGAAGTCAAACTCCTGGCAATTCCCTGATGAGATCTTTCTCTCTCTCTTCACTTCAGCAGGAATTAAATTTTCCACTACTTCAGCAGCTTTAATAAGTGGTTGATATACTATAAGTAAGCATGCAGGCATGTGCTTAATACGCATTAGAACTGGGGAAATTTAGGAGAAGTATTTTATTAACCAGACGTAGAAGGAGAAGAAAGAGAAGAGGAAAGCAAAATAAATATTTATGCCACTTACAGAAAGTGCTGTAAGTTAAAAAACAAATTTGGGATCCCTATGCTATGTCCTGGCACACACATGGAATGTGTCTTTCTCCAAAGCAGGGGTCTCCAACCGTGACAATTTTTAGCCTGGAGGACTTCAACTCCCAGAGTTCCTCAGTCAGCAAAGCTGGCTGAGGAATTCTGGGAGTTGAAGTCCACAAGTCTTAAAGTTGCCAAGGTTGGTGACCCCTGCTCTAGAAAGAATGCAGAGAACAGTAACAAAGATGATTAGGGGCCTGGAGGCTAAAACATATAAAGAATGGTTGCTGGAATTGGCTATATCTAATTTAATGAAAAGAAGGACTAGGGATGACATGACAGCAGTTTTCTGATATCTCAGGGGTTGCCACAAAGAAGAGGGAGTCAAGCTATTCTCCAAAGCACTTGAGGGCAGGACAAGAAGCAATGGATGGAAACTAATCAAGGAGAGAAGCAACCTAGAATTACAGAGTTATTTTCTGACAGTTAGAACAATTTATCAATGGAACAACTTGCCTCCAGAAGTTGTAAATGCTTCAACACTGGAAGTTTCTAAGAAGAGATTGGATAACCATTTGTGTGAAATAGTATAGGGTTTCCTGCCTGAGCAGGGGTTTGGATTAGAAGACCTTCAAGGTCCCTTTCAACTCTGTTATTCTATTCTAACTCCTTGGAATCCGAATGGAAATCCTATTGCAGTTCCTGTTTCTAGGGTTCTCACCTGCTCACTGTGCAAACACAGTGGTAAACTAGGTATGCCTTTAGATTTAATCTCCCAGGGTTTTCTGATCTGGCAAGCAGGAGCACTGAGTGGGTATATCCTAATTATCAGCAGTGGCCTATTCAAAAAATAATAATCACTGACACCTGCTTGCCTGGATGCCATTCCTGTGAAAGAGATACCAAACTAATGTAAAGGGAGAGATAGATTTAACCAATAGACAATGCATATGCATAGAAGACTTATATATTCAGTTATGTACTTCAGCATCTGCAAGTTTTAGAGACATCTCTGGCTTAAACTATAGCTTTATTTGTTAGCAGATTAAAGGTTTCAGTATGGCAATGTGCTCCAGAAAATGTCTGCCTTGGAAGCTTATAGCGATCCCTCTTAGCTCAATTCTAATTGTCTGTCAATTTAATTGAGAGTACTACTACATTTGGTATGTTTTCAATATCTGGTTCAGATACAGAGATTTGACATCGATGCAGAGCTTCATGCATACTGCTTTTAATCTTGTGATTTAAATGAGAAACTGGCGGTCAGGATAATGAGCTGGTCACTACCCACTCATGCTGTTCCACTGATCTAAAAGGCTGCACCTGCCAGGTGCTCACGGTTGTGAACTCCATAGGAGCGAAGGAAGATGATAGCTACACCCTGGATCCCTTGAACATTTGCACTGCTTGGAAGTTAAAACTTGAAATCATAATTGTGTTTTGCCTACATCATTAGTTCAGCCACATAAATGCAGAAGTAGCAAAAACAAAAATAAACAAATATGATTCACTGTAGGAGAAGAAGCTACTACCCCATGTTTTTTTTCCACCTCGGATCTGGCCATGTTAAAATGGTCACTTTGCACAGACATTAAAAAAAACCGAATAGCAAAACCCCTTTTCAGAACAAGACAATCCTTTTTTTATTCTTTTCTGTGAAATTTGTGCACCCCAAACATCTCCCCTCCCCAGAAATGTTAAGAGTTGGCCCACGAAGGGGATGTTGTTTAATGTCAGATGGATTCTTTAGCTAAAAGCATTCCCTCTTCTACCCTTTGTCTATTTGTGTGTCGTTTTGCAGGTGAAACCCAAAAACTGGAGACTGTGTGGTTGTCTGGTATCTGCCAAAATGAAAAGAATGAAGTGATGAGCAGTAAGCTAGACATTGATAACATGGCGGGGGTCTTTTATATGCTGCTGGTGGCAATGGGGCTGAGCCTGCTTGTCTTTGCTTGGGAACACCTAGTGTTTTGGAAGTTGCGGCATTCCGTGCCAAAGTCCCACAAACTTGATTTCCTTCTAGCTATAAGCAGGGTAAGTAATGTTCCTGCACAGGCAGTTTGTTTATTTATCATATTTTTATTGCATTTTTCTGTTGCCCAAATTCCCAAATGATCTCGCATAGCGGGATCACATGATGCCAGGACACTGCAAACATGATAAATGCATTCTAATTGCCAAGCATCCAAATTCTGAACTTGTGACCCTAGGGATTCTGCAACAGTCATAAGTGTGAAACATGGTCATAAGTCACTTTTTCAGTGCCATTGTAACTTCGAACGGTCCCTGAATGAATGGTTGTAAGTTGATATGTACTACCTGTATATAATAATAAACCCAAATAAAGATTGGCAAAGATAACAAGAGCTGGGTAGGGATGGAAAAAGAAACAAACCCACACTATTCAAGGAGATTTCATTCAGCCTTGCCAAAGGTCTGTGAAAAGCAGCAGATCTTCAAAGCGTGAGTAGAATGGAGGCTGACCAGCTCTTGGTGTGGATGGAAGTGTGGGCCTTGAAACCAGAAGATTGATTGTTCTAGTCTTCTGTTAAGATGAGAATCAGCTCCGTAAACTTTGAGCCATTTACGCTCTCTCAATCTGACCCATCTCACAGGGTGGGTTGTTGTAGGGAAAATAGGAGGCGGGAAGCAACATAATGCAAGCGGCCTTGAGTTGCACAAACAGAAGTGGGATACAAATCTGATGAACATACTAATCATTATCAAAATCCTTCTTCCATTCCCCCAGGAAATGCTCTTTATTTTTAGGGCTATTCTTTTGTATAAATATTCATTAAAAAAAGAGCAATTTAAATTATTAATTCATTCATTAGATTTGTGTTCCACCTACTGTTCAGTGTGCTCCTTTCTCCACAACAACTGTTCTGAGGCTGAGCTCCACAAACTGCACTAAGCAGTAATATATGGATTCAGCTGCTGTGATTTATGAAACATGACTTATAGTTCAACACTTTGGGTGGACTCCACCAGCTGTGGTTCATCTGGTAAACCATGACTAAAGATATGGCTTAGCCTGAGGTGTAAACCCATCCTGAGAGATAGATTAAGTTGGAAAAGAGCAATTTCTCCAGGGCGCCAGTTCCCAATTCAACAGCCTCATCACCTCACTGCATGCTGTTTTCTTGATTTTAGGGGTAACATCACCTTACAGAGAATAAGTTCTACGCTAAAATTGACTCTACAAATTAACTATCTATATTTTTAGGGTGCTTTTCATTTTCTTTTTTTTAACATTTATAATAATATAGTAAGGGCTTTACAATTTATACTTATATAAATTATAATTTTGTAACATAAAATCAACTTGGTGTAATCTGCTTAGTATCTTAGTATCTACCCATTTCTAGATACTATCTTTTTTGAAAATACATTTTTCTTTTAAATGAAAATAAAACAAGTATGAAGATAAGAAACAGAATTTAAAAATTGGTTCTACACAACAGGATATCTAGCAAAACATTAGTAGCATCATCAATGTGTTCAAATGCTCTAGGCTCTGAGTTGCCAAGACATTCATTCAAAAAGCAATTTTGTGACTCTTGCTAAGGGGAGTATACATGACACTCTTTCTCTCTTTAAAGGGAAATTAATTTTTTACTTCCCATATTTTGGTTAAAATAGTCTCAAATCATTGTGTGTGCAAGAGATAGGAGATTTGTTATTTTCTAGATGCAAAATTCCCCCCCGTTTTGGGTCTCCAGAGAGAGCCACAACAAAGGAGGTGATACCCTCTTTCCCCAAAAATAAGACCCAACCAGAAAATAAGCCCTAGCATGATTTTTCAGGATGCTGTTATTATAAGCCCTACCCCAAAAATAAGCCCCAGTTAATATCGTCAGCAGCGTTTAGTGCTGTATTTCCCCCAAAATAAGACCTAACCAGAACATAAGCCATAATGCAACTTTTGGAGCAAAAATTAATATAAGACCCCATTTTATTTTGGGGGAAACATAGTACTTGAATGTCAGTTTATGGACTAAGGGCTTAAATTGATGGGCTATGTTTTCAATAGGCTGTTTGGATTGGAAATTGTGATCAAAGCCTCACCCCAAAAATCCTTTGGAGCAGAACTGGTTGGGAATTATGGGATAAATATGTGGCAAGATAGTAACAAATTTAATGCAGTAAATAATTTAATAATAAATAATAATAAATTTGTTTTTCTCTCAGTTCCTTTGTCAAGTTTGCAGCTTTAGGTCTGTCTAGTCAAAGTGCTGCCATAAATCAATTAAACCCAGCTTCAGCTAACTGATGCATAAGGAACAATCTTATTTGTTATTCAATCATTTGTCGTCGTCCCTTCCACATAAGGCCGCCTGCTCTCTCTAGGTGTTTTAAATCTTATTAAACTTGTGACAGCCTAAATGCATAGTAAGAGTTCTCATGAAACTGTGTGAATAATAATAGTCTGATTCCAAACAACTCAGTAATTCTAGTAGGTAGGAAGATACTTCGGCTGTCTTCACTCATAACAACATGTGTAGAGGTGAAGAGCTGCAAATTATGAGTGTTTTAGGCAATACAATCTTTATACAAACTAAAATGATTGCCAGTTCAGACGATGCAATAAAATCTGGAAGTTGATTATGAGAATTATTCCTGTGCATATAAGACTTAAGGATTTGCACTGCTCATAACTTGTCATAATTTTAAGTACGACATTTTCCATCCAATATCTCAACTATGGTTACACTGGTTTTCAAACTTGCCCCACGCAGAGCATGCTGGTATTTGGGCAAGTCCCCAAAAACTTATTCTAAACTGCTTTTGGAGAGTTTTCAACTTTACTAATAATCCCATTCTAACAAACATCCCTGGTATAGATTCATGAGGTGGGGTGTGCTGTCAGGATTTCTAAAAACAAATTAGAAAGGTGCCACTAATATTAATTTGTGTGAAGTGTATTTGAAAATAAAGTAATTAGAAAACAGCTTCCACAATTACTAAGAAAGAAAACAATCATGCTTATTGAACAAGAATTTATTTGCCTGTTGAGTTCTATTACATTTATATTGCGTATACATTTTCAAGTCCTTTTGTCTTTTCCATTATAAACACCTTAGCTAAGCAATAAAAGCACAATAAAAATACTTATGTTTCAAGTCATGCGTAAATAGAAGCAAGACAGAAAATAACTATTTATACAATTTGAGTTTTAACCTATTAAAACATTCATTTCCTTTTGTTGTTAAATGCTTTAAATGCCTAAATTAAAGTCATGTATTTGAGAAACATTTTCTGAATTCTAGTTACATGAAATTTCTTAACCAGCCACTAGATTCATTGCATCTCAAACAATCATTATTAGGGTCCTCAAGGAATATTTTACAAAATTTAATTAAGCAGCAAACACTTTAAAATACAGAATGAAGACAGTTATGAAGCTAACAACTTGAACATACGATTCCATACTGAGATAAAAAGAAGATAGCTTCATTATACTACAACATCTGCCTGAATGAGCAGCTCATTGTAGAAGAGGGAGCAGTTCTTTCCAATCACTATTTAGTGAGCTATTGGATCTTCATTGTGGAATCAAGATTTTCTACATAAGACCAACAATTGAAAAGAAATTTTAAAAAAGTTCTGTTCAATCTTCCCTAACTAATTTTAGTAGAAAATTCTCTCTCTGAATCTTCCTATTTCAAGGGTGAAGAATCTGTATATAGGTTTATATGATTTTTGCATTTAGTTTTGCTCAGATAAAGGAAATTATTCAATATTTATGGGTTCTCTCTGCCAAAAAAATGGTAATTTAGTATCGCCATGGGTCATTCCTTCTCAAGACAATTTGTCATTCTTTTTTTTTTGTTTCATCTTGTATTCCCAGGGTATTTACAGCTGTTTTAATGGAGTCCAGAACCTGGAGAGTCCTGTTCGTGTTTACAAACCAGATGTCACTGCTAACTCTGCTCAAGCCAATGTGCTTAAGATGCTGCAGGCAGCCAAGAATATGGTATCAACAGCCAGTGTTGGGAACTCACTGGAAAATGCTACACGCACTATAGAGAACTGGTCTAGTAGGAGTGAAAACTTCCAAACAACTTTCTCCTTAAGGACTCCTCAATTTGTGATTCAAAACACTAGTGGGTCAAACAGGCCAGCTCCTTCCTCCAACACTACAACAACTGAGAAGCTTGGGAGGAACCTTCCACCCTTGCTTCTGGCACCTCAGCAAACTGTGGGACCAGCCAATGAAAGCTGTGGAGAGACAATTGAGCACTCAGCGATACTCCATCCACTCAAATTACAAGGCAACTGCTCTGAAGATAAGATTATTCCAGGTTTTGCTGTGTACCACTCTCCACAGTATTTGGTAACCACATCTCAGGCTAACCTCAGAAAACACATTGGAAGTTCTCTTACTGATGCTCCTCATTCCCCAATCAGGGCTCTTCAGGAACTTTCTCCACATAATCATAAGCTCCCTGTGTCCAGAGGCCATGGGAAACAAAAATTCCACCAGAATGATCACCTGTATAAAGAAGGTGAGCATAGCAGTGCAACCCAGGAGTCAAGGCTAGCTTTCTCTTCTGAAACGAAAAAGAATTTGGAAACTCACTACTTGCCTCATCCCTGCATATATAATTCCTTCCCAAAGGACAACAGAACTTGTAGACCTTTTGCACATAAAGAATACGACCCGCTAGAGCTGGGGAGAGAAAAGGAGACCTATACAGCTAGCCTTTCAAGATCAACTTTGGAACAGCATGAACAGTTCCATTCTCTAGGCATCTGGAAGCATCCACCAAAGTGTTCCAGTTCCAGGGATGTCCTGGACTTCTTTCCCAAAGCTAGCTTGATCCCCAAAGCAAGACTGCTGCCTGGGATCCATCATGGAGTCCACCACCATTCTCCTGATGCCCTTAGGCCAAGCAATGCGTGCAATAGGAAATGTATGCAGGCCGACGGTATCAGTTGGAAGGAGAAACAGCTGCTACATTCACAATCTATGCGGCTTCCATCCTATCGAGAGGCCTGTCTACAGAACATCTCAGGCATACACAGGGCTTCTTCAGCTGTAGTGCAGAAGCAATATGCTTATGTGAACTCATACCCAAATTTACCTATTTATTGGAGAAGTTTTCATCCAGGCTCTTCTCACCTATGTGAACAATCCAGTGCCTCCCAGCACTGCTTCAGTCAGGCATCCTGGCCCTCGTGCAGCAGGGATTTCTTAGTCCATGAGGATGGACAGAGGGCGACATACTTTGATAGCACACAGAGAGACTGCAGAAATCAGAGCAGGGTTTATCCAACGTTTATTCAGATGGCCAACACTGAGAGGGGAAATACGTCGACAACCCCAAGGATGCACAGCCCTTGTGCAACAAGATCATGGAGGCGCATATCTAGCCTAGAATCTGAAGTCTGATCATGGAAAAAAGGCGGGGGTGGGGTGGGGAGAGGGTGACGCTAAGAGTGCCGGCGCTTAATGCGTAACTTATCATTCTCATGCACAAGAAACCACTTCTGTGGGGGCACTCTAGAAACAGACTCGTATGGGCAAATGACAAACCGTCTTGAACTATCGATCTCCTTCTCCCTGTGATACCGGTACTAAGAAAAAGTCACAGTCTCCTCTGTACACACAAGAGCGAGTGACCTTTCTCTTTTATCTCCTGCTGGAATTAAGATCAAAGCAACACTCAAAGCCCAGTCGAAGGCACTTTAAGGACTGCATTCCAAAGTCTTCCATTGCTGAGCACTGGAGCACTCATTTCATGCAAAAGGCTCCTGATGGCAATTCACAGCATGCAGCCTCTGTGTGGATAGCTTAAGCCGCATCGATTCCAGTGTCAAACATCTACATCGCAGTGCCAGCTATTTTTCAGAGCATGCTGTCCGTAACACAGCTGGAAATGGGCCGACAGCATCCTAATAAAAATTAGGACTATCTTGTTTACCCCTATGCACTGATCTAAATGGAACTATATAAATGATTAACGGGCAAATACTATATTTTTAGTGTTTTACATTACCCTCTGATTCTTCCTAAAGAGCCTCAAATGCCATGTGTTAAAATGTATTAACTTCCCTTTTCTTTTTCTCATGTAGCTTTTGGCTGCATTGGCAAGTCTTGTCTTTTACACTATCCCTAAAACAGTAAAAAGGCTTTCTTGTCCTTTTAAAAGTACAGCATTATATAAAAGACATATTTAAAAACAATAGCTGCTATTGCCACATCAAATTTGAACTGCTGAGCAAATACAGGTGACAGGAAAGTATTCATGAGAATGTTATTGTCTCATTATGCAGACTAATTTTCCAGAATCATTCAGGTGTCTTTCATACTCCCAGAGCATGACCAAAAATTCAAATTCAGGCAGAAATATTTGTCTATATCAAGAAGGCATCAGAAGAAGCAGCTGTGTAGCTTTCCAGCTTTGGATAAGATATTTGTAGCAGTCTAATGAAGGCTCCCGTGTTTAGAAGGGATCAACCAGAGAGGCATTCAGTGGCCCTGTTGACTGTCTTTAAAAACAGTTTATGTTAACAGCAAATGCAGACTGGTTTATTGGTTTGCAAATGAAAGGAGATCGCCAACATACAAGCTTTCTATATATTTGGAGAATTCCAGAAACACGCTGAAGCTTATAGCTATAAATTAAAAGGCAAAGATTTGGGAGCCAAGAAGAACTCCAGAACTAATGGGATGCTGATGATAGATAGTTGAGCCTAGAGAAAAACAAGCAAAGAAACAATTGGTAGCTATTTCACTCACGTTGTCTGCGGACAGAATTGCAAAAAGGAATGTTATTTTTTGCTACTATTTTTTGCTTAGAGATGGGAAGACATGTATCCCTTATATCCTTGTCCCTGCAGGTAAGCTGCCCTTGTCCCTTCCATGAGAGGCTTGCCCCAGGTGCTTGCTTGCTGAAACTATGCAGGAAGAGGCACCCATCGCATGCACATTCTGCTGGCTCTTTATCAGATGGGCATATGCCACTCAGAGCAGACAGTCTTGCAGATAGCCAGCCTGAAACAAAATAGGGCTTTGCAGAAAATAATCCACACCTTAAATTGTCCCAAAGGTGCCTTTCCGAAAGGCAACTGGACTTTGTTTTTCCTTTGTTTGAAAAACCAAGTCCAGCTGCCTTTTGAAAAAGCACCTTTGAGACAACCATGACTTGGGTGACTGAGAATCTCCATAGACATTTAGCACCTTAAATTCCACTCAGAAGCTGTCTGGCAGTTCTGCAATAGTGGTGTTGCCAATTGTTACATGACTAAAGCAGGCTTCACTTGTTATTCTGTGCAGCTGGATTTTGAATTGGCTGTAGCTCCCAATTGGCCCTCAAAGGCAGCCCCATATAGAGCGAATTCCATTCGTTATGAAGAGACAAGAGCATGAATTACCATAGTAAAACCTCTTCTTCCATGAAAGGCCACAACTAATGTACCAGCTGAAGCTGGAAAAGGACTCTTCTGCCGTGACTTCCATTGTTATTACAGCAGGAAGCACAGGAGAAGCTCCAGGTTGCAAACTTGCTCTCCACAAGGGGAGTACTGCTTTGTTCTAGGGTCAGTTGGATTTTCTTTTTCTGGACTTGGAAGACTTTAATTCAACAGTGATTCCATTTGGCTGGGATAAGCCCAAGCTGTTTCTTTCCCCATCCAATTTTTAACAGTTTATAGGCACCAGATCAGGCCTTAGCATTGCCTATTTGGATCCAGGTATAGGTATGCAACTTGGATTATCATCAGCCTATTAAAGATGCCTCACCTATGCCAGTAGGGGACCTCCCCTAGAAAATTTGGTTAGACCTTAAATAATAAGAGGGGCCGAGTGCCTCACCTGGTCTGGAAGGAAGAGAACTATTGCCCTATACATTGTAAGCCGCCCTGAGTCTTCGGAGAAGGGCGGGGTATAAATGTAAACAAAAAAAACAAAAACAAAAAAAAAAAAAACTATTATAACAACTGTTGCGAGGTCTGGCAGGACCAGAAACTTTATCCTCTTCCCGTCCAAGTCCTGCCCCAGGTTATCTACAAGAAGGACCAATGCATTTCATTTTCATTTTCCCTTCTCACCATTGTGAACGTAACCTCCACTGAGAAATTCTTGATGAAAAAATTAGGAAATGGACAGTAACTAACTCAACGCTCATGTTTTCGTTTGGCTTCTCTTATGTAAGCATTGTTGACCATAAAGCCATCCACTAAAACATTGCATTAAAATAATATTCTATTCTGAGCAATACAACGACAGCAAAGAGCTGTGTTGAGTCTTCAAAATTTATTGTCATTGAAGTTGCTAGATTTCTTTTTTTTCTCCCTCCAGGTGAATCCTGTTTCTCAATGGCAAATATTTTGCTTGCAAACCCCTGGGAGTTTATGGCCATGGCTAAAGCACAGGATTTGATATCTATGTTTGTGGGTAGATCTTGGGGACATAGGAAATAATCTATGTCCTTCATGCATAATCAATCTTCAGTCTTCTCTACTAATATTCTGGGAAATATTTCTAACAAATGAAGAAAAAACTGTTTACCCTTCATACTTCATAAACTGTGAAAATTACACTGAGATCTGCAGTGCTGACTCTTTTTTTTTCCTTTCAAGGCACTTTAAACATAACACCAGCTGTACTGACACTTCCCGCAACCCCAATCCCCACCAAGGGCAATACATTTATTATTATCAATTAAAATATAAAAGAATATGCAATAGGGGGCAGGGTTTTATAAGGCATGGGATATGCAGCTGGGTACCATACATCATTTGTGCTGCTTTAGAAAAGAGAAAATACATTTTTTAAAAAAATTCTGAAGAGGATAACTTGCTGTGTGTCTGTGTCTTCGAGTCAGTTTTACAAATCTTGGTGACTAGCTTAACTAGTCCCTGAAGTTTTCTTGGCAAAGTTTTTCAGAAGTGGTTTGCCATTACCTCCTTCCTAGGGCTGAGAGAAAGTGACCAGTGGTCACCAAGCTGGTTTTATGTCCAAGGTGGGACTCGATCTCACCATCTCCCAGTAGCCTGATGCCTTTGCCCAGAGGTGGGGAACGATGGCCAGGAATTCTGGGAGTTGAAGTTCACAAGGCATAAAAGGGCCATCATTCCGCACCCATGCCTTAGCCACAGTGGTGAAATGTAAAATTTGTTACTACCGGTTCTGTGGGCGTGGCTTGGTGGGGGGTAATGTGACTGGGTGGGCATGGCCAACTTTTTTTTTTTTTACTTTTAAAAGCATTTTTTCTATAACCTCTTCGGCCGAAGAGGTTGTAAAAAAATGCTTTTAAAAGGCTCTGGCGATCCCAGCTGAGCCACACGATCATCAGAGGCTTTTTTTTTTACATTTAAAAGCATTTTTTCGGCCAAAGAAAAAATGCTTTTAAAAGTAAAGAAAAAACCCTCCGATCGCGCAGCTCGTCTGGGCATGGAGGGGAGCAGAGATTTTGGCTACCAATTCTCCGAACCACCCGCCACCATCGCTACCGGATCAGGTGATCCGGTCCGAACCGGGAGCATTTCAGCCCTGTTTAGCCAGTACACCAAACTGGCTTTCACCTATCCCTTTACAAGGGAGCAATTGTTACTGAAGCCTGATTTATTATAATTTTCAAAATGTAGAGAATGAGACAAAGTGGTAACTGCCTGCCCTGGCCCATGCAGTGTTCTTGGCAAGATTGTTCAGAAGTGGTTTGCCATTGCCTCCTTTCTAGGCTGAGAAAAAGTGACTGGCCCCAAGGTCACCCAGTTGGCTTTGTGCCTTAAGGCTGTAGGCAGAGTTTCCTGGTTTCTAGCCTGATGTCTTAACTGCTGACTAAACTAGCTCTCAGTAGTGTTGCTCCTGGAATATATTTTACCTCAGCTTCCCCCTGCCTGGTTGAACATATTCAGAGTTAACCTGACAGCATGAACGTTCAGGCTTTCAACAGAAATTAGAAAGAAAAGAAATGTTTCAGTATTTTAGCTTCAGTATGTTGCTGGAGGTAGGGGAGTGGAGAAGGACCTTTGATATTTTTGTCTCTTCATTTCCACAAAGCTTGTTTTTTTGTGTTTCACTCACTTTGCCTCATTATAATCCCAGCAGGATCAAAAATGTCTCAAGGAAAGATCACCTCCTTGCTAATTTTTCACTAATGTCACTTGCTAGCTAGGGGGTCATTTGACTTCAGTGATGGAGTTGCCCTTTTTCCAGATGGAATCTGTGGGGGCCGGGAGTGCCCAAGCAGCCTGCAAAATACCTGAGACAAAACAACTTAGCAGCACAACTGGACCGAAAAGGGGCCTGGGAGTTCTTGCTTTCCCTGCCGGTAGAGGAGAATCATTTCTCCTATGCCAATTTTTCTTTTTATAGAGGGTTAGTGTAGACATTGGTGGCTCTCCAGTTTTTGCTGGATAACCGACTCTTGTCTGCCTGTGCAGATGGGCAGTACACAGCCCATCCTGAAGTTGTTACAGTTAAATTTGTCAGCAAAAGGGGCTGTTTTTATTTCACAAAAAGGGAGAACAGAAATAGATTGTAACAGTAACAGTAACAGAGTTGGAAGGGACCTTGGAGGTCATCAAGTCCAACCCGCTGCTCATGCAGGAGACCTGTAATAGAGATTCGAACTGCCAAACTGCCAACCTTTCTGATCGACAAACTCAGATACTATAAGGAAAATGAATACATTTCTCTCTCTCCCTCTTTCTCCCTCTCTCCTATCCCACAATGATGAGCCATGGTGACAGAGTGGTTAGAATGCAGTACTGCAGACTGACTCTGCTCACAGCAAGGACATTGATCCTGACCAGCTCAAGGTTGACTCAGCCTTCCATCCTTCTGAGGTTGGTAAAATGAGTACCCAGATTGTTGGGAGAAATACGCTGACCGCAGATCTCTTAAGAGGGGACTGTAAAGTACTATGAAGCGGTATAGAAGTCTAAGTGCTATTGCTATGTGCTATCTTTGTGTCAGGAACACTCCCCCACCCACCCCTTCTCCATCTGATCTTTGGAAGCCTTCACAAATCACAAAAGTGTTGTTTCCAAACTAAACACAATTGTCTGACTCTTTTTCAGAGTAATGTTTGCAAATGAGTCATCCAGTTGACTTAAAAACGAAAACAAGAAAGCAAATATGACAGTGCCTGGTCCTTTGTTCCATTGCGTTTGAAACTTTTTAAAGGCATAATCCACCTTAAAGCTCAGCATTAGGTGGTTTGCATGCTGGCTTGGTTTCAGGGTAACTTTTTCACATTGAGAAGGAGGATGACTTCCTAGACAGTGAGCAATGTGCCCACAGTTGCTGTCTCTGTCCCATCTGGTGACTCGATGACATCATCCAAAAGAGCAGCGCCAATTTTCCCAGCCTTTTTTTAAAAAGCGCTTTTAAGAATGGGAGCAAATTGAAAGCAGGGTACCCCTGACAGCTCAACTGCCTCCTTTTCACCCTCCTCCTAAAACTGGCCTGCTAAAATCTGGCATTCAAATGATCATCACAAGGATATGGAACTAGTCTGGGGAGGTTTGAAGGATGGGCAGAGAACATTTGGCCTCCCAGGGGTCAAGTCTCCTGTTCTAGTTGTGTGCAATGATTTTGCCCCCAAATTAATCATTTTGACACCCTAGCTCAGCGGTGAGATCTTGGGGGCTGGTGTTCTCCTCTGTAAGAAGACATGCTGTGACCACGTCTTGGAGCTTCTCACTAATAGCAAGCAGGGATGCTTATTCTATACACAAAACACTTGATGGCAAGAGCAGTACAGAGGGGGTATTCAGCCAGTTTGGATAGGTTTGGGCGAACTGGTAGCTGCGCCTGCAGGAGGGCCCGCCACCCCGCCCCGGCATAATGCCGTTCTATTGAGCCACGTTTTTGAGACCGGGCGCATGTGCGGAAGGCATGCACACGAGCAAAATGCATGCCTGGAAGGCCGGGTGCATGCACAAAAGGCACGCACGAGAAGCAAGCATGTGCGCGGGGCGAACCAGTGGTAAGAATATTGGAAACCCACTACTTGAGCAGTACTATTATTAATCTAATTTGAGCAGAAAAAATAGGAAAAACCTACCTCTGCTCCAACACACTTTCCATCCCCCAAAATGCATTTCTTTGTGCATGTCTGTTTAACTGAGTTTGATTCTCGACACAAATCCTTGTACAGATCCCTGTAGTTGCCTCGGCAAAGTTTCTCAAAAGTGATTTGCCATTGCCTTCTTTCTACGGCTGAGAGGAAGTGACTGGCTCATGGTCACCCAGCTGGCTTTGTGCCCAAGATGAGACTAGAACTCACCATCTCCCAGTTTCTAGCCTGATGCTTTAGTCAATACACCACACATGCTCTCACCTATCCCTTTACGAGGGAGCGATTGTTACTGAAGCATGATTTATTACTTATTTTTGAAATGTATAACCGATCAGTGAAACATCTCATATTACAAAATATGAGATGGCAATCTGTTCTTCACAACAGCTTACTAGAATTCCTTGTATATACACAGAGTGTAAAATGTGTGCATGGTGTACGTTTTATTAAGCAAGGTGATTTGTCTGGAATCAGAGTTGGAAGGGATCTCAGAGGTTATCAAGTCCAAGGCTAGATCTGCTAAACCATTTTGGACAAAAGGTGATCCAGCCTCTGCTGGAAGGCATCTGCTGAAGGAGGAATAGATCACTTTGCAAGACATCTCATTCAATTGGTTCGCAGCACTTATGGTGCAAAAATATGCCTAATCTAAATCTACTTTTCTATCGTTTGAACACAGCAGTTTTGGTCCTGACCTCTGGGGTGACAAAGAACAAATCTTCCTCAACATGACAGTCTTTCAGAGATTTGAAGACTACAATACTGTTGCAATTCTCCTCAGTCTTCGGTTCTGCAGCTAAATAGACCCAGTTCCTTTTTAAAAAATCTCATAGGAGTTAGTTTCTTCCAGTTTGTAATTTTCTGAACGGGACACAGTACAATCTTCCTAACAGAGTCTGATCAAGCTAGAGGGGGTTGGATTAGTTACTTCTTGTGATCTGGACTACATTAATACAACTCTATATAGCACATGCCTCTTTGGCCCCTGCCGCCATATGTTTAATTCATGATATATTAGAACAACCTACAGTAGTTTGTTTTCAGATACACTACCGCCAAACCAGGTCTCCTCTATCCTATATAATTTATTTTTCTTCCCAGATTATATATTTCATCTTGTCTGTTTCAGGTCATTGTTCAAGCCTGGCTAGATATTTTTGAATCTTCTCTTTTATTTTTCAAACTTGTTTTCTGCCTTCTGCAAATTTGATAATCTGACTTCATAGCTCCACTCTGTAGAACCGGTCAAGGTTTAATCAATGCAACCTTTAGCGTTTACTTTAAATGCAAAAGCTCTGGCAGAGAATCGGTACTGCTCAAAGGAGGAATGAACAACCTGTTGTACTTCCAGATATTCAGTTCAACTCTCACTAGGTCCAGCAAAACTGGATGTTATAGTGTTGTGGTGTTTGGAGATTATTTGTTCACTCTCTGTGGAAAATATTGTGGTTGGTGTCCAAAGGAAAGCAACCTAGAATCCTCTTAACCATCTCCATCCTTTTCCTCTACACCATTGTTTCTCCTCTTTAGCAGTTTGTAGATGTGTGGATTTCAACTGTATGTATTCCCCAACCAGATGGAGTTGAAGTCCATAGTTCTTCAAGCTGCTGAGGTTGAGAAACACTACTCTACACTAATTTGTCATGAACCTTAGACATGTATTATAAATACATTTATATGCCACCCATTTCACTATCAGAATGACTCTTCTATAACCATCTCATTCACTGACCAGACCAAGGAGGATTCATCAGTCAATGATGTTGGCATTCCGGCAGATGATACACATTAAGCAATAAAAAGAAAATCAAATTGATAACATTCAGTATACAACAAAATGCCACCCTTGTAATAAAAATCTTTAGCATTACGAGATAAAAATGACAGAGATCTGAATAATAATGCCAATATTTTTATTGAAATATTTTTTTCATTTTTTTCTAAAGATCACGGTGCTCCAATTCAATATAGTGTAAATGTCAGTAATAAAGCAATACTTTCTAAGAACCTAGAGGTAATTTGTAGACAAAGGGCAATCTGCATGATACACCTTTTGAAAACAAACCACATGGGGTTTTCAGTTGGAAAGAAACCCCACTTTAAGTGATATTCAAACACTCAATGAGGAGCAGGGCAATTATTCTCCGAGAGTTGTAATCTTTTTGTTAAGCCCATAGTGCAGATTGAAAGACTTCTCAGAATTTCTCTGATACCCCCTACCATGGGACAAGAATTTAGTGGCTTTTATCGGTACCATCTATTTTCCTGCAGACCCCTCACCTGGTGTTCATCCCCCTAATACAATGTAGTGGTGGGAGGAGTGGAAATTCTCTCAATCTGTGCTGCCTTTCTGGCACTTATAAGGTGTTCCAGGGATACCTCCATATGATGCTGATGTAACAATGAAAGTTTATACTTGGTTAAATGATGTGAGATTTTATATGAATAGCATATTAGAAAATTATAAATAAAATTTCTTCCCGCCCAGCCTAGAGAATAGAATGCAAGTGGAAGCACATATGCAATATCCTAATCTGTGCAGAGAAATAAGAAGATATACAAATGTTAAGTAGTAAAACACACACACATCCAAATACCAAGAATCTTAATGCAAGATCCAATTTGACTTCTGTCTGTCGTTATAGAAACAATGATTTTCTGAAGCAAAAGTTCATTATTCCACAGTCTTCCTACAGAATGGTGTGTGTGGGTGTGTGGGTGTGTGTCGGGGTTCATTTTTAACCTGGCTGACCTCCCAAATGATGATCTCCTACTCTTGTTCAGCCTCTCTCTAGGGCTCTCTCCTCACTTTGAATTATTCTTTAAAAACCTAAGCCTTTAGCAGATGAGAATGAGAATTTCAATGAGAAGCGAAATATTTTCAAAGAAAAAAGCAAAGTCAAATTGCCTTTTGAGAAAAAAAACACATTTGGGACTCTCAGCTATTAGAACTGTGGCAATCATGCCAACCTATTTTTCTTTTAACTCAAGGACTGGAGGAATATAGCCATGCAGATGAACTCATAATAAAACCTAAGCCAGTGCAGTCCAAGTTCAAACAATGATAGTTCTTTCCAATTGGCAAAATAATGAAGAGCAAGCTATTAGAGATCTCAAATAATCAAATTAACCTGAGCATCAAAGGGAGAGATTCCTGCCCTGGAAACTGAACCATATCCATCCATGTGTAGCTGATTGGCTTCATTAAACAGTTTAGCTCTTCCAAACACTCAGCTCAACAGCCAGAAGAGTAGCAGAATGACCACCAACTAGCAGTCAGAAGACATGATGAAAACTCCTTACTTGCACAACACATGGACAAACTTAACCATAGTTTCAACTGGGAGACAGTGAGCATCCTAGACCAAGCCAAGTCCAAAAACACTAAAGAATTCCTGGGAGCCTGGCATTTGGGCAAATTATCAACAGGCACATAAACAACATCCATGTATCATTCAACAGAAACTATCAATAAAAGACCACAACATCCCTTGATCAGCAATCAACACCCAGATAAACAGAGATTAACACGAAGCAGCAAATAGTACCCAATCAAGGAACTACCAACTGGTAAACAACAGCCTATTCAAGAAACCATCAAGAACTGGAAAGAAGAAGACAGGCACATACATCAAACATTAAAATACAAAATACAAAACAAATATAGCAACATTATGTAATATATTACAACTTCCTGCATTGACAGTTTCCTTGCTATTAAATTCAGTCTTTCTAAATAATCCCTTCTTCTTGTATAACCATATTGAGCATTCTTATATACAATTTTGTTATATATATTTACATCCTATATATTGACATATTCAGTATTTTATCCTTACCAATATTCAATACTCTTAGATTTCAGTTAGTCAACATATGTAATAATAATAATAATAACAACAACAACACAACAACAACAACAACAACAGAGTTGGAAGGTACCTTGGAGGCCTTCTAGTCCAACCCCCTGCCCAGGCAGGAAAATCCTACACCATCTCAGACAGATGGTTATCCAACATTTTCTTAAAAATTTCCAGTGTTGAAGCATTCACAACTTCTGCAGGCAAGTTGTTCCACTTATTGATTGTTCCAACTGTCAGGAAATTTCTGCTTAGTTCTAAGTTGCTTCTTTCCTTGATCAGTTTCCACCCATTGCTTCTTTTTCTACCCTCAGGTGCTTTGGAAAATAGTTTGACTCCCTCTTCTTTGTGGCAACCCCTGAGATATTGGAACACTGCTATCACATCTCCCCTAGTCCTACTTTTTATTAAACTAGACATACCCAGTTCCTGCAGCCGTTCTTCATATGTTTGAGCCTCCAGTCCCCTAATCATCTTTGTTGCTCTTCTCTGCATTCTTTCTAGAGTCTCAGCATCTTTTTCTCAGCATCATGTCTTCTTTCTTTTTTTTTCTTTTCTTTTTCCCCCCGGTTTTTGTCTTTTTTCATTATGTTTTTGGTTTTAAAAATGTAAAATACTCAATAAAAACTATTTTTTAAAAAAAGAACTGACAAGGTGAGCCACCTGTAGATAAACAGAGAGCAAATCTCTCTTCCTTCTAGCATTGATGATATTACCTTGTTGAGTGATAGCATTTAGGCTTATATACCACTTCACAGTGCTTACAGCACTCTCTGAGTAGTTTACAGAGTCAGCATGTTGCCCCCAACAATCTGGATCCTCGTTTAATGAAATGTCTGAAAGAAAGAAAAAAACAAGCTCAGAGAGCACCAAGGACCCTGCTGTTCAACCCTGAGTGACAAATAATCTCTTCTGTTGATACATTTAGTTCAGTTTACGGTTTCACTTTTTTGTGGCTCCTCTGCTTTGCCACCATGTAATCTTTTGTAGTGACTGGAATGTGGTGGCCCTGAGATAAATGCCAGAATTTGGATTGGCAGATCCAGTTTTTGTGTCCCTGCAGGGTATGGTTTTTCCAACTTTGAAAGGGCTATCAGATCTGAGCTGCAAAAATCCAGCTGACCACTTGATTCGGTAAGAAAATGCTTAGATATCTAATATTTGCCATCTAATGATACCTTACTTTTTGCATTTCTAAGATAACCCATTTCTCTATTTGCTCTTTATCTTCTGCATGAAAGATACATTTAGCAAACTTTGAGATAAATGTTTAGTCATGAAGTTACGGGGAGAAATGTCTCTATTAGCATTCTACATGCAGAGGAGGAAGATAGCTAAAACTTTTTCCTAGAGTGATAGTACGCAAATATAAGTTTACCGTCCATAAGAACTGGATGAAAATGTGTTGGAAACCCAAAGTTTCACTCAAAGACCTTCAAACGGCATAGGACCAGGTTATTTACAGGACCGCCTGCTACCACCAATAGCCTTCCAACGACCTGTGCGCTCCCATAGGGAGGGCCTCCTCAGGGTACCATCAATCAAACAATGTCGACTGGCGACGCCCAGGGGGAGGGCCTTTTCTGTGGGGGCTCCTGCCCTCTGGAATGAGCTCCCTCCAGGGATACGTCAACTCCCTGACCTCCGGACCTTTCGACGCGAGCTGAAAACTTTTTTGTTTTATCGTGCAGGGCTGGCCTAACGTATTTTAAAGCTGGGTTTTTATTATGGTTTTACTACTTTTTATTTACTTCGGCCTTTAATTGAATATAGATTTTTAAACATTTCTTAATTTTTGTAACTCTGCTTTTTATCTGGCTGTAAACCGCCCTGAGTCCTTCGGGAGAAGGGCGGTATAGAAATTGAATAAATAAATAAATAAATAAATAAATAAATAAATAAATAAATAAATAAATAAATAAATAAAAATACTTCTTTTTAAAAAATGCATGCTTCACAACTCAGAATGCTACAATAGTTTCCCCTAAACATGTGTTTCACTATCGCAACATAGTGGAAAATTGAAAATAACATCTAATCTGCTGGAGAAAGCACTTCTAAATGTCTACTGTATTTTTGGTTCATGCTCTAATCCATCATCCTGTCAGAGAAAGAGAAAATCATTATCCAAAAAAGGGGAGGGGAATTACCCTCTTCGCCCCTTTGGACTCTATCAAATTCAAAAACACACGCAAAAAGTGTCAAATCCCCTGATATCCATATAGAAAACAAAATAATGACTTTCATCCTGCCTTAAAATCTGTGGAGCTCCAGAACATTTGCAAGGCCAGGAATGCAAGCATAGAGCCTATCGCAAGAGATGGTCCAGATAAGTAACTCTCACTGCTTGCCTAGATGGCTGCTGAAAAACCATTGTGTTATCCAAGCAATAAACCATGAAATAGAGCTACATCCTCAAAGTCCAGATTTGAGTGATTTATTAGATAACCTCATATTGGAGCAATACCAAAAAAGAGATTGGTTGCATACAATAAATATTGCATATGTTAATTTGTTAATATGTTAATAATATGTTAACCAGTCGTTCCACTGGTTAATTGTTCTCATTATCAGGAAATTTGCCCTTAGTTCTAGGTTGGTTCTCTTGATTAGTTTCCACCCATTGCTTCTTGTCCTGCCTTCAGGTGCTTTGGAAAATAGGTTGACCTCCTCCCCTCTTTTTTGTGGCAGCCCCTTCAAATATTTGAACACTGCTATCATATCAGCCCTAGTCTAGGATCTAGTCTGATGTTTTTCACACTTGGCTGGCTGGGGAATTCTGGAAGTTGAAGACCACAAACCTTAAAGGTGCCAAGTTTGAGAAACACAAGTGTAGTGTATTTGTCCAAGTGGTTTCTATGGGGATTTATTCATGATACATGAGTGGCTTTCGGGATAGGGGAAATAAATATTTGGCTACCCTCACAGCAGTGCATGTGGTGGAATGAAAACTTCCTGCAATTTTTTACTGGTCCCCTCCCTCAACTGCATGTTTCACACTGTTTTCATAGTTAGATGAAGACCTCAAATATTCCAAGATATTAGGAACAGCATGTAAAGGACATTTTGCTTGATACAATTATTTTAAAATACAAGGTTAAAATGGCCATGGACTCTTGTACCCAGCAAGATGTTCTCTGTACAATGCTGAAACAGATTCCTTGACTTTTCTCTGGGTCAATATTATGTGAAAAAAATGGAAGTCCTTTCACTTCTGATTAGAACAGTCTCTACAAATACATCATCCTCTTCTCCTTCAGTTTCCCCTTTACACTATCCAGCTGAAAGGGCATGTATTGTTGTGGTCTGCCAGCAGCCTGTGAAGCTGGCAGCAGAGTCAGACAGTGAGGAGGCTAGGGAGAAACACGGGCCAGTCCTGGAGCCTGGGGAAGGCTCAGATGAGGGTTCTGCATCAGAGGCAGAGATGGGGCCAGGGCCATCTGGGAGTTATGTGCTGACTCTGGAGCCTCCAGAGTTTGACGTCAGCGGGGCAGAGGAACAGGGGGAACCTGTTCCCAGTGCACGCATGCACAGAGCTGCCAGAAGGCAAGAATAGTTAAGACAAAAGGGGCGACTCAGGAGTAAGGCTTGGAGATGTTTGGCCCCTCCCATAAGATATAAAGGATGAGCAAAGGCACGTGAGCCTTTGCAGGAAGCAACTTTGCTCATGCTGGTTGGTTTAAATTCTGAAGCTCCGTTTTGACTCTGTGCTCCGTGTGGCCTTGGAAAGCTAATTGCCAATTAGGTCTTTGGCAACATGGCAAGGGAGATAAAGGTGGGTGCTTATCAGCCTTATCCCGAAGGACTGTGGCAGACTTCTGTCGGACACTTTACAAACTATTTGTGACTCATCACGGGCTATGAATGAACGGAATTCACAGCCGTTGAAATAAAAAGAGGGTTTTTGGGACTAATTGTGTGTTTTTTACTGTCTCAGGAAGCCTACGTCAGAACATGTGTGCCATCAGGGTGATATTTTACTTTATAATCTGCCTGATGACTTAAGCATTATTTGTTTATCACCACAATTTTGTTTCAATCAGTTGAACACTATCTTTCAGAACATCGTGGTAGAGTAGGAGGGATTTTGGTTCATGAAAGAGATGAACAATAAAGGATGCCCTCTTTCTGGTTTAAAAAGTCACAGGTAGTTATTATTTTCTAGGCCAGGAAGCCCGAGCCTCCAAAAATTAAGAGGTGGCACTGAGGACTGAGAGGATGGTAGACACCATCAAATTAAAGGCAGAGCCCTTAATCCAGATTTAGTACACAGATGCCCACTGGAAGCACCGCACTCTCTTCCTTTGGGATTGTAAAACATTTCATCTCATGCTTACATTCTGTTGATTACAAGAAACCCAACTGGGTACTTCAAATAAAGTACTTGCTTGACTGAAAGGTCTCCTATGGCATCTTCCATCAAAGACTTTATCCTGAGCGGGCAAGCTGAGAGCTTGACATCTCCATCTCTTTTCCAGCACTGCAAAACTAGGCAGATTTTTTCCCCCTTCTCTGAAATATTTAAAATAGAGATAATACCTGACTGTAGGTAGACCAAACTGAGAGATTTTGTAGACCTATTTGAACAAGGGAAGTTCACAAGTGTGCAAAAGTCAGCAATAGAGATGTAGAATGAGTGGCCAACCTGCACTGTTAATGATGTAACCCCAAGACAGGTTGGATCTCAGGCTACACTGCAGCCACCAGAACATGTGCAAGAGATAATTGGCAGGATTGTTGATTTCTCAGATTAAGGACCCATTAATTAATATCAGATTAATTTCATTTTATCCATAATGCATATACATATACATATGCATACACACACACACACAATAAACACAGAGCATATATACATACATGTATAAGAGCCCTGATGGTGCAGTGATTAAAATGCAGTTTGCAGGGTAACTCTGCCCACAGCCAGGACTTCGATCCTAACCGGCTCAAGGTTGACTAAGCCTTCGGTAAAATGAGGACCTAGATTGTTGGGTACAAGATACTGACTCTATAAACTGCTTAGAGAGGGCTGCGAAGCACTATGAAGCAGTATATAAGTCTAAGTGTGCTATATATCATTTTACAGTTAAAAAACAATTTCATTTATTCTGCTTCTGAACTCAGATATGAAAAATCACATTTCCTCAAGCACTTCGCTGAGGAAGAGCGGCCGTGCTCAGGGTTGGAGAACGTTGCAAGTCAGCAATTAATAAACACGGCCCCAAGAAAGGGACCTAATTCATAAGCTGCAGCCTAGAGTGAGGCTTGATTACCAGATTCAGGCAGTTTCTGCAAGAAGAAACTAAGGCCAGTTTGCAAAAGAGCAGAGTAGGTCGCTTTAAATAAGGAAAGTGCTATTAAAACTGGATTGTGAATATGTGTCCATTGGTTTAGATCAGGGGTCTCCAACCTTGGCAACTTTAAGCCTGGAGGACTTCAACTCCCAGAATACCCCAGCCAGCTTTGGGAGCTCTGGGAGTTGAAGTCCTCCAGGCTTAAAGTTGCCAAGGTTGGAGACCCCTGGTTTAGATAGCTGGCAGTACTTTTTTATTTATTTTTATTTTTCGCATTTCGCATTTTACATACAGTGAAAGTAGAAGCTTTTTCATTCAGCTTTCACTTTAATAATATTGGGTACAGCGGTGGGTTTCACATTTGGTTACCACCGGTTCACCGCACGCAGTGCGTATGCATATGCTCAGCCTCAAAATTGTACCTAAATAGGATGGCATAGCGCCAGGACGAGTGGGTGGGCTGCTACCAGTTCGCCTGAACTGGCTGAATACTACCTTTGGTTGGGTATTATCAAGCTATGATGGTAGCCCAGACCATGTGCATAATGAGACTCTCTTCTCCCAGAGACTTTGTCTCTTCCATATTAAGCCCCCGTGCTCAGTAGCTCAACTCTCTTAGACGTCAACAGTCTGCTGCATTTGCTCCCCACGTTTGGGTACAATTCTCCTGGACCCTGAAATACATTGAAGAATCCATGCCCTGATATAATTTGCCTTTAGAAGTGCTATCATGCTATCCTACCACTTGGAACTTGCTATCATCCCTTCAAAGGAGTAGATTAATTATTCAGAAAACCACAGCTCACATCTCAGCAAATGTGAGCAGACAGTCCTGGAAAAAACGCATAAAAAGGGTGCACTCTTCTGCATGTTTGGAATGCAGCCACAGGTGACAATAGTCTGGTGATGTTCCTATTCCTGTTCTCGATTATCACAGTTATGTTCTCTTCGGTTTCATCCGAGTCAGAGGCTGAAGGGCCTAATCTGACGTGTTGTCATCTTGGGAGCCGACAAGCAATCAATCACCTGAAGTAGAGCAGAGAGACCACCAGCAGATCAGGGGAAGGCAGACTCAGATCACGAGGGACCAGGTTGAAACATGACACCCAGCTCCAAGACATATTCCCAATTTTGAAAGACAGAACAAAGGCAATCCTGAGTTGTGCCCATAGTGGAAGTTACTTTGAAGTAGCTACCAAGTCTTGCTCTCTCTGATGACATCAATCTTGCGATGTCAGATCTGCACGCCGGTATCCTTACCCCTTGCTCTCAGACTCTAGGTTTACAACTCAGAATAGCTTATAGAAGTCTCTTGTGTCTGAATTCTAACTAGACAGACCAATCTGGTTTCTCTGCTGTTGATTCTTCCTATTTTTATGCCTTGGGCCCTCCACTTCCTAGCTCTGCCTCTTACTGCTGACTCCAGTTCTGGATCCTGAAGTGTCAGGTTGGCTGTGCCCTGATTACCAGGCAGACCTTCGCTTCCCAGAATGCCTCTTGAACTTTGTGTGCAATCATTCAGCCAAAAGTTCTACCTGCCTCTGTTTGAATTACAACCCTGTAATAAAACCAGTTGCAACTTGCTATTGTTTGCTCACATCAGGCATGTCACTAGAAGGCAAAATCATGAAACTGCGTCTCACTTACTTTGGCCATGTTTTGCAGGGGAATTCACTGGAGAAAGCAATTATGTTTGGAAGAGTTAGTGGAAAAAGGGAATCCAGGCCTCCAAAGAACGTGGTGGCTGGACACCATCAAAGCTATGCTAAAACATAGAAAAACGTAAATAGTGCAAAATCAGAAGATGTGGAGAGACTTGTCCCATAGAATCAGCAAGAATCAGACTCAACTGGATGGATATCATCATCATCATCATCATCATCATCATCATCATCATCATGATGTTTGCTCAGGTTAGGGCAGTTATTACCATCATCGCTGTCCAACTACACTTGTCTGATAGCTATTATATCAAAACCCACTCTTGCTTTTTAATTTTATTGCACAATATATTCTGGTTTTGGGAGTTTAATGTTCCTTCTTGCAGTTATCTGGTTGTAGAAAGCCCCCCACCCCCAGAAGAATGAAATATTTTGGGGGATACTAACAAAGGCAGGATAGAATATTTCCTCTAAAGGAGAAATGGGAAAAAAAATCTTAAGGGCAGCAGAAAACCAGCCCCAATTTCCCTGCTCCAAGCAGAAACTGAGGAGGCCAGCTTTTAGAAATGCAGATTTGGTAATCCATTCAGAAACACTGGGTCAAGACAGAAACTCAGATAATCAAGGAACGAAAGTTTGACAAAATTAGCTCAGACAAATACCTAGGATTTGCATTTCCCCTTTTGCCTATAGAGCCAGCCATGACCCCTACATGACCCCATAAGAATCCAGAAGGTATAAAAATCAACTCCATTTTGTCAGCTGTACCAGAACCACAAACTCTGGTGGGTCTGTTAATCAATAAATGCACTTTCTTTCCAATCAGCTTTCAGCCTCCATTTTATTTCCAGCGTCTTTCTCCCAGCTTGGAACGGAACCAGATGGATTTTCCTTCCAAACATGGTGCTTTGTAAAAATATATATATATATATATATATATAGGTCTTTGGTTGTTCGGGTTTTCTCCCGTGTAAGATTGGAAGTGTCTTGGCGACGTTTCGACGGTCTCATTCGTCGAATAAATAATAAGATTATTTATCTTGGTAATAAGATTACCAAGCTAATCCAAAAAGAACCCCCCACTAAAATCCAAGACAGAGAACAAGAAAACGGCGCAGCCCTCCTCCCATATATAAAAGGCACCACAGACAGAATCAGCAAGATCCTCCACAAACACAACATCAAGACAGCATTCTGCACAAACAGAAAAATATCCACCATCCTAAGAAACCCCAAAGACAAAATTGAGTTAGAAAATCAAGGAGTATATGAAATCCCATGCACCGCCTGCCCCACCACATACATTGGACAAACCAACAGAAGAATAAGTGCACGCATTGAAGAACACAAGAACTCATTCAAAAAAGAGGAACCAACTTCTTCCCTGGTCCAACATTTTAAAGTCACAGGACATGATATTGAATTTAAAAGACCAGAACTATCGCCAAAACTGAACACTTTAACAACAGAATAATCAGAGAAGCCATTGAGATAGAAAACGCCCACACAGCATGAACAAACGAGATGACACCTCCGCCTACCAGCCATTTGGAAACCCGCCTTATTGACAAACGAGTCCCTAACACGAGGAATGACACCAGACCCACACTCACAAGGTCCACACAGGATGTCACCACTGCACATCCACCCAGAAAGCAGACCCAAACCCACACTGATCATGAAGCACGACCAAGGACCAGAAGCCAGACCGCAGCTGCAACATTAGCCATTTCAAACCCCTCCAATCCATTCATGCAGCAGACTGACACCCACTACGAAGATGTAGCGACCACAAAGCCAAACAACAGCTATGCAGCTCACCAGCTCAAATCCCCCTGCAGCACAGACTAGACTGAGCACAACCAAGCCCCAACACAGGACACACCCCCAGCCAATCAGAGCACAGAAAAAACCCCATCCAATCAGAGCACAGCCAAGCTCCCACCCAATCAGTTCAAACCCCCACTAGCAGTTAAAAGGAAGAAACAGCTGCGATCACACATTGCTCCCAGAAGCACGAAGCTGAAGCCTGAAGATGACGAATGAGACTTCGTCGAAACGTTGCCAAGACACTTCCAATCTTACACGGGAGAAAACCCGAACAACCAAAGACCTATATACAAACACCCGTGAAAACCTCAGAAAACATATATATATATATATATATCTACTGATGTTTGGTCATGTCCTTTTCTGTCCTAGCTGGAAACATCCAGAACATAGAGAAAGCCTTCTATATGTATTTTTGACAAGGCTTGTCTTACCGAATCGGAAAGGTTTTATAAATGCTCTTTTGAACTAGGCTAACGACCCACTCTGCTGCTGCTTGGGCTCCACAGCCAGTTTATTTTCCTTAGAGAACCCTGCAAAGACACAAGCAGCCTCCTCATTAGTATCCTTGGAGAGACAGGATGAAGTCAATCTTCACTTTAAGCGTTTGGGTGAAACGGAGATGGAGAGAGGGAGTCCAGCCAACAGACTGCAAACTGTTCTCAGGGCTGGGACTCCCTTCCCTGCAGCTGGGGAAGGTGGTGGGAGAATGTGCGATAACCTCAATTATTATAAACTGCCCTGTCAGAAAAGAGGGGGAGTTAGGGAGGAGAAAGTAGTAGCTTAAACATGAAATCAGGCCGGAGGCATTTGTCACAATGAAATTAAAGAGATGAGAGGCTGGAAGCAAACGGCTTGTCGAAGCAGCCACCAATTTGGCTCACTTGAAAGAGCAAGCATCAAAATGCAAAGACAGCTAATTGCCACTGTAAATTCCTTGATGAAAAGAGGCTCCTCTCCATGGGGGTTACTGCTCAGTTTCCTGTGACCATCTCCCCGTCTCTAACCTTATTAGCATCCAGTTTTCAATACAGTGAGCTTCTTGTGGGATAGTTACGTCACTTCTATTCAACTACTACCAAGCCGGAGCTAACAAGAGGCAAAGCATCTGGTAAGAGACAGACATATACATACACTGATTTTTTTCAAATCTAAAGTTTGGACCAGGGGTGAAATCCAGCAGGTTCTGACAGGTTCTGGAGAACCGGTAGCAGAAATTTTGAGTAGTTTGGAGAACCGGCAAATACCACCTCTGGCTGGCCCCAGAGTAGGTGGGAATGGAAATTTTGCAATATCCTTCCCCCAGGAGTGGGGAGGGAATGGGGATTTTGCAGTATCCTTCCCCTGCCATGCCCACAAGCCACGCCCACCAAGCCACACCACGCCCACCAAGACATGCCTACAGAACTGGTAGTAAAAGAATTTGGATTTCACTACTGGTTTGGACCCCGGAATATTCACAGGCTTTGGTAATCATGGTATTTCATTGTTTCATGTATCAATCATACTAGCTAAGAAAGAATTTGGGTTCCTATTTGGAGAAAAAATTTCATACATGTTTCTTATTCATTGCAATAGCCAGCTCCATACATATCTTCTGGATTTAGCTTTACCATAACATTCTCTTGCAGGAGAGATCAACCGTCTTCTACCTGAGTTTATAAGCAATAGATGACGTGCAGAAACTCATAAATCAATTTTTCCCATCTGGAAATTTTTTCCTGCAGATGTGTTAGAGTAGACCATCTATAATTTCCAGAGAGCTGTTAGATATGCTGGGTGAGGATTAATGATTTCTTTGTGTTACGATATTTCAAGTACCATTTGTTCCTCAGGAACGTACAAAGGCAAAGATGAGGAGACTGTTAGATGCTATTCAGGACAGAAGAGGAGGAGAATTACTACAGTTGCACTTACAAACTTTATCTAAGTTTTATTAAAGATTTTTTTTTAAAAAGAGGAAGATAAAGCTAATACAAATTATATAAAGTATATAAAAGTCTTAAAAAAGAAATCAAAGAGAAAACTAAAAGTGTTTTCTTTCAGAAAGTTAAAGAAAAATAGAAAAGAAAGGAAAAAAAGGTACATAGAAACTAGCTTCCAATCTTCTTTATAGCAGTTATAAGTGCCACTATAAATTTACCTCTTATTCTATGGTGACTTGCTCCTTTCTATAATCTGCACTTACATTTATCATAGCACTCAGGACGTTATGCTTTATGGCAATTAGGATTTTATAAAGAAAACAAAACAACCTGCAGCTTTAGAATGACCAGATTGCACCTCAAGCATCCGATCATCACAATACAGTTGATTAAGGTTTTTAAGGATATTTTAAGAATCCAGACCCAGCTTCTAACCATCAGTGCAGAGGCGCATTCTTTGGCAAGGCAGCCAATACTCAGTGGCATAGAAAAATAGATTCCAGGTCCTTGCTGTGTAATCTGTTGCACCCCCCCTAAGACAAGGAGTTGGGAGGCATCAAGTAGTTTATGCTGTGAGGGATTCTTGGTGCTCTCGGAGCTTGCTTGTTTTCTTGCAGACATTTTATTACCCAAAGTAGGTAAAGTGATCAGTGCTAGCAAGGAGTGGGGTTTGCTCTCAGTTTATATTCTAGTGGCCTGTCAGTGTTAGTGGGGGTGATCTTAGAGCAGTGGTGTCAAACTCGCGGCCTGCGGATTGGATGCATCATGTGATGGTTCCCACCTGCCCGGTTTAGCGAAGGGGGAAAAAGTTCCAATACGTCATGTGACACCACCATGACGATGTGAGTTTGACACCCCTGTCTTAGAGGTTCTTTGGTTGGGCTGTTTACTGTCAGCTTCTTTGGCAGTTCCTTGATTGGGGTATTGTTTACTTCTTATTGTTGATCTGATGTTAATCTTGGAGTTAATCTATGCTCATCTGGGTGCTGATTGCTGGTGGGGAGGTGTTTTGGGTTTTTTTGTTCTATTTTGGCTTGTTGATTGTCTCTTTTGCATAATATGTAGATGTTGTTTATGTCTATGTGTCTATTGATGGCTAATTAGTCAGAGTGCCAGGATGCTGGAAGTTCCCTGGCATTTTTGGACTTGTCTTGGTCTAGGAGAGTCATAGTTTTCCAGATGGAATTATGGTTAAGTCTGTCCATATGTTGTGAAATTAAAGAGTTTTCATCATGTCCTCTGACTGCTAGTTGGTGTTCATGGATGTGTTCTGCAAGTCTTCTGCCTGTTTATCTTATATAGTGGATGTTACAGTCATTCCACTGTTTCTGTATGTTGTAGATTATTCCTGTTTTTTTTTTCTTTTGAGGATACTAGGTCTTTTGATTTACTTAGGATGTTTCAAATGGCTTTAGTTGGTTTGTGGGGCGCACTCATGCCATGTGGTTGTAGTAGCCTGTTGGTGGGTCCTGAGATGTTCTTGATGCATGGTAGTATTATTCTTTTTATGGCTTGTGTTGGTTGTGCTATATTGGATTGAGTGGCCAGGCCTTTACTGATAAAAGTTGTTGCTGTCCCTTCACTTCATCACTCTTCCATGGTGTTCCTTAAAATGATGTCCCTGCCACAATTCATAATTAAGCCTTTCAGCACCTCTTCATGGGAGGTTTACTTGTCAGACAACTCACAGATGGCAGGAAGCGGGCAGATGACCTTCCTAAAGTCAAACAGCAAGGCAAATATATATTAGAATTATACACACACACACACACACACACACGTCCCAGTGAAAATACAGGCATCAGGTACAAACTATGTTGATGGACACTGACAAAGTCCGTATTGTGTCACAATGAAACTATCCCATTTTATACTTGCTCCAGATATCAGACATGAGGGAAGCCGCCCCTCTTGGAAGAATGAAATATTTTGAGAAATATTTTTAAAAAGCCAGGATAAAATATTTCCCCTAAAAGAGAAAAAAAAATCTTAAGGGAGACAGAAACTCAGAGCTTCAGCTCCTTGCCCCCAGCAGTTATTTGGTGCCCAATAAGAAAGACTGGGCCATCCTATCTACAAGACAAAAGACCTTCAGCTCCAGGGTGATGGGTTAAGACATGACCTTCCAGGACATAATCGGATTAACCCACTAGCAGCAGAGCTCACTACATTGCACAATCACCTAAGGACATTGCATCAGCACACTTCAACCAAACCTGGCTCAGACAAACATGTCCCCACATAGCCCCATGGGAGTTTGACAACAGCCAATAGAATACATGTTCTGTACAGGAACAGGAAGTTCAAGTGTAAAGCCCAAGAGAAGCTATAAAAAACCCCCTCTCTCAATTTCACAGGGTCAGCTGCCCAGAACTATGTGCTTGGTGGTTCTGCTTCACCATTAAACCATCTTTCCAATCAGCCTCCATGTTTTCAGTGTCTTTCTCCCGGCTCGGAACTGAACCAGATGGATATCTCTTCCAACAGACATAAGTATGTGAATTATCTGATTTTTTTCTGATGATACAATACATATTTCATCATTTCTTGCTCCACCAATTCCATTCTGGAAGAGCAGGGCATAATGCAGCAACCAGGCCTGCCACAACCACTTTGCTCAATCTCTCTAACTTAATTAGGACTTGTTGAAAAAATATCCTTGGAAACATTTTCAGTGACATTTATTTGAAGCTCTAAAATTAATTATTACATTTTTATACTGCCCATCTGCCTTATAAGGTATTGAAGAAACAGATTCTCAAAGAGAACTTCTAAATGTTATTATATCTTTTGCTTAAAACATGACATATAAAATATAATAGTCTTCAGCAATATGATGCCCATCAGATGTATTAGATTACAGTTTTCTATCTGTGTCTCTGTTCACTGGAGGAAATGACAATATATTTGAAAAGGATCACCTTAGAGAAGGGTTGGGTTTGGGGTTTTTGAAAGGCTTCTCCAAAGACTAGTGGGAACCATGGCTCCTTAAAGATTAAGAGGAAGCCCTTAAAGGTAGCAATCAACTCAGATTGGAATGCAAAATGGGGCCTGTTCCTCCAAGGAGCCTTGATTCACAGCTTTACAGTCACTTAAGGAAAATCAATAGCCTACCATTTGACATATCCTCATTTGCATACCCTGCAGAATTCTTTACCAAGTGTTTCTTAAGTTGAAAAGGAAAGTGGTGGGAACCGGAGGGAAGGTTTACTGATTTTTTTTTTTTTTGGTCTGTATTTTCTATATAGAAGCACTAGTTGTGTGGACACCACAGAGACCAAAAGAAGAGAATCTATTACTTCTTGAGCAGTGAAGGGGAACCTGGGTTTATTCAATTTCTGATGGGAGAGAAGTCTTGCTTTTTTCCTATTAGCCAAATTATCCAGAACAAAAGACAAATATGTCAGCGTATTTAATGGTGTGACAAAAAGGGAGTAAGAAGACTCCTGATATGTTGACAGTGCGTTAAATTAAAACAAAGCAGAGCTCAAAGAAATGAAGAAATTTCACTTAGATTTGAACTGGGCAGACACACCATGATGTTGGAAAGCTTTCCCCCCATATTTCAAGCAGCTGTAACAGTTAAATACAGTCCATCTCCTACTTGAATTTGACCTTGAGATACATGTGATTCTTTTCTTTTTTAATAAACATTTTAGTAAAGTTAGTAAACATTTTACTACATTTAGTAAACATTTTACTAAAGTTTTAGTAAAGAAACCAGGGGTGAAATCTACTTACTTTCCCTACTGGTTTGGAAGTCCACATGCGTGCATCATGTGTGATTTTGGACCCTTTGCGCATGCACAAAGCCTTCTGGGTAAAAAACAGGTTACTTCCTGGTTAAAACCTGGAAGTAATGACGTCCGGGCGGGTGGGTGGAGCTCGCGCTGCCGCTGCTACCGGTTCTCCAAACCACCCACCGCTGCCACTACCCGTTCACCCGATAGCATTTCACCCCTGAAAGAAACACATCAAAAGTAACACAAACTAGGAAAGTGGAGAAGCAATAAAGAAAGAAAAGAAAAGAAAAGCAAAAGTGTAGAAAGAATTGAAAAACTGATTTTCTTTGCATTGAATATAAGTACATTTATAAAATTCTTTCTATAATTATATAAAAAATCCACAGGCCCTCACTTTTTTTTCTCTTGTCCACCAAAACCACAAACCATTTGTGCATTTTTTTTCCCTGTTTCATGCAAAAAGTCTATAAGGGGTTTTAAATCAACCATAAACGTAGATACTGTTATTTTTTTCTCTAAGCAAAGAGAATTTAGCTATCTCTGCAAGTTTCATCACCTTCACCCAGTCATTCCACCATTGCGTATTGTGTCAAACCTTTCCACTATTGAGCATACAGTAGTTTCACTACAGTTATCATATGTAAATACAAAGTTCTTTGACTTTTTTCTGGTTTCTAGTCCCCAAAGAAAAAGTCTCTGGTTTCTAAAGTTGTACTTTAACCTTCAAAAATTTCTGAATTTGTATTTGTATCCAAAAGGGTTTGTTGTTGTTTTTACATGTCCACCAAACATGACAAAATATTTCTATACAGTATGTTGTTCACATTTCCAGCAAAGAATCTGAAGTACCGTTGTACATTTTAAACAATTCCTCTGCTGATACTTCTTCAATTATTTACATATTTATTCAATTGGAATAGCTGCCCTTCTCAAACAAGTTCCCAGCCCAACTCTGCAATATGTGGGAGGGCGGGGGGGCGGGGGCGGGAGAGAAACCCTTTGGAAATGCTTCACTACATATATATCTTTCCATCTAAATGTCTTTCTGTCATGGTGATCTGATCATTGATTCCCCACCCCACCTCGTTTTTGGTGAATGTAATAAGCTAGATATAGATTAAACGAAGTACGTGACTTTCAGGATAAGAAATACTATGGAAGACCCAGAAAAGGAGGTGAGAAGGTAAATGGAAGAATGAAGAACATCAGATGAAAATTAAAAAGGTTGTAAGGTAAAAATGGAATAAGATGAAGACAGTGTTAAAAATTAAAACATATAAGGGAAATTCTGAGAAATATACTTAATAAATGGGAAAATCAGGGTTGTCTGGACACCATAGTCAAAAATATTGAAATGAAAATGAATACAGCAATAGAGAGAGATAAAAAGGAGGAGAGAGATGGAAGAAAGGGAGAAGGAGGGAGAGAGAAAGAAGAAAGGGAAGAGGAGAGGAAGAAAGGGAGGGGAAATAAGAGTAGCAGAGAAGGTTAGAGAGGGAGGAAGAATGGAGGAGCGGGAGAAAGGAAGGGGAAGTAGAGAAGGAGTAGGGGAGGAAAGAAGAAAGTAGGAAGGATAAAAGAAGGGAGGGAGAGGAATGAGAAGGAGAAGAAAGATTGCTGTAAAATGGAAAAGATGAAATGGAAGAAAGACAACCCCGAATATGTTTGAATATATCAGGATAAAAAGTGAAATAGCTAAAAAATAATAAAAGAGAATAAATATTAGTAAAAATGGAGAAATTAGAACTGGAGGGCGAAGGAAGATGTGATTTATATAAATGAGCATGGAAATATTAAGACACGATCAAAATATGGAAAAAGAATACTTTGGCAGAAATTGTAATAAAGTAAAATGTATTTGGATATGTTAAACTGTATAAGATATGATATGGCCAATACTCTGTTCATAAACTATGTATGTGTGTAGGCCGGGGGGGGGGGAGGAATTAAAAAAATCAATAAAAACTTGTTTTTTTAAAAAAAGAAATTTAAAAAGCATAGCATCATCTGGTTTACTAGGTCTCTCTCTAAATTGGACTCCCAGAATTGTACCCCTGATTCTATAATCTGTTTAAGAAAGAGTTGGCAGCAAAAACTCACTCTTATAATGGAAGCTGGCACTCTTAAGAGACTCCAAAAAGGCAAGAAAGCATGTAGGTTCGCTGGCAGAGGATCTTAGGTAGCAAAAGGAAGGTGTCTTCATACAGCAATGCCTTTGCTCAGCAAATCTGGGAAGTGATAGGGACTAAAATGATATTAAGGTGACCCAAGAGTGAGACTTAAGTACCATGGTGTGTAAACATCCCCTCCTCCACTTCTCTATTTGCATTGCTGATTTCTGGATCTTGGCAAAACAACGGCAGATTTAGCAGAAAGACACTTGCATCCGGATGTCTGGCCTGGCAGGCCAAGGAGGTAAGCAAATATCAGCTTTGGCAATCTCTGTCCCTGCCAGCAGGAAAGCCATTAACCAATCAAGCCCTTGAACTCTTACTATGTATATCCTCAAGGATATGGCCAATTTATGCTTCTCTTCATCAATCACTCTTTTCATGATTTTAGCTTTATACGAGGCTGTATCTAGGCATCACTGCAACACAGAATTATCTTTTTCTCTCAGTTTCCGGTGATGTGCCTTGGGTTTGATCTCTCGCTTCTCATTAGAAATAAATTCTCTTTCATCCGTTGTTTAAGAGCTACAAGAAGAAAAGTATTAGAAATCAATTAGCTGGTCAAGTTACTAATCAATCTCATTTAGAAGAACCAGCTGCAGCTGGAACCTCTTCAGTAAAAGACACTTCCTGAGTGAAGTTTAGCAGCTTGGCCATGCAGGGGACTGTAAGAACAGGAGAGGTCGCTTTGAGATGATGAATGCATCAACAAGTGTGTACAACCCAGGACGTGGAGAGATGACTGACAACTGCCTGTAGATACTATTGCACTAGATCTACGGTATTTATGACCCATATTTGGAGTTACAACAGTTGGATCCCTCCCAGAGTGACTCTGGGCAAACTCTGGGGGCTTGGTAACTGGGTTGCAAAGAACATAGAATAACCGAGTTGGAAGGGACCTCAGAGGTCTTCTAGTCCAACCCTCTGCTCGAGCAGGAGACCCTATACCACTTCAGACAAATGTCCAATCTCTTTTTGAAAGACTCCAGTGATGGAGCACCCACAATTTCTGAAGGCAAGCCCTTACACTGGTTGATTGCTCTCACTATTAGGAAATTTTTCCTTATAACCGTTTGCAGCACTCCATGGTCATTGCATTTTAGGATGGTTTTGCCAAAAATCGGCAGTTCTGGGTTTTGGCAAAACTGTGCCCGTAGTGAACCGCTAGTTCACTTAATGACTGCAGAATTTGCTTAATGACTCTGGTGGCCACTTTATGATTACCATGTTTGCTTAATGATCACTGCAAAAAGTTTTTGAAATCATTAAAAAGTCACATGACTGACCTATTTTACAACCATCATAACTTATAACTGTGATGGGCAGGCTCCATTAGTCACGTGTTGTTTGGTAGCCACTTGTCTGAGTTGGGCAGCTCTAGAAATTGAATGAATGAATGAATGAATGAATTAGCAATTTCTACAAACATGCTTAGTGAATTCTCTTTGATTCTACTCCTTTATTAATACTTGTAATATTGTGACAATGACCACCAACAACAGCCAGAGCGATCAAAAGGGAAACAAAAGAAAAAAGAAAACAAAAAGGAAGGATAAGCCTTTGTATCATTTTTCAAATATTCACTGTACAATAAACAATCGAGATGTTGGAATAATCCATATTCTATGTTCACAACTGAATCATTGCCTGATATTGCCAAATTAGACCATTTTTAAGGATAACAATTGTAGAGAACGTGTCTGGCACTGATCATTATGCTGAAGAACCTCCTTAGCCCAGGAAAGAGAATGAAAAAAAGATAAGCTTTTGTCTTCTTCTTTTGTATGGTACCTTGCTGATGATTTCTTAAATCCTGAAGAAAAATTTAGTTTTAACTTGCTAAATCCTGCAAGGAAAGGACAGACACAAACAGCATATCTCTCCATTCCCCATGGTTTAATTTCTCACGTTTTTCCTACAGACTTAGCCACTATAACTTCCCTTCACAGTTCTTTCTCTTAAATTTACTTTGTTCAATTCTCATTTTGACCTCAGCCAGTTAAGCCACTGGCCATTATAGTCTTCAAATGTGCTTCACCTTAGATATTTTTTTGCTGCTTGGCAAACTGTTAATCGTAACAGTTTGAATCCCAAGTGACTTTATGTCATTAACCCAAATGTTATTTAATATACTGATTTAGTAAGCTTTACGGTCTGGTTCGGACAGACCTGGCAGTGTAAGAGGCCAGTTCATTAGAAGAACTAAACCTACTTTCCACATTACCATTTAATGTACATCCAAATATTTAAAGTATTAGTAATTTGCTCCAGTGGAGGAGAGTAAAGCAGACAGGCTAAGGATATTTCAATTTCCATGATTCCATGGAAGAAACAGAAGTCAGGATGGCTACAATTACAAAAAATAAGCTGTAATTAAAATCATAGTAAGAGATACATTGATCAGATCAAAAACCCACATCAATGGTTTTCAACCTAGGCCACTTGAAGAGGGGTGGACTTCAAGTTCCAGAATTCCCCAGCCAGCCATGGGGAATTCTGGGGATTGAAGCCCACCCCTCTTCAAGTGGCCAAGGTTGAGAAATACTGACTTATACGGTTGACCAATCTGTTTGCCCCCCAACCCAGTAAATAATAGTTCTCCCTGTAAGTCCCACTAGCAGGTCATAAGTTGTACATTCACCACCCATTATTTCCTAGAAAATAGCAGTGAGCAGCATGTTACCTCTGATCCTGAAAGTAATATTATATATAATCTATGCGAGGAATAGTTACCACCTTTTATCCTCCCTTAATTTGTTGAATCTCTTTAAAGGTAATGTAAACCATTTGCCAATTCCAGATTTTGTGGCAAAGAATTACCTGTATACTAACTCTGTCACCCAAATAAGGCCATCTGGAGTAAACCATTAGAATAGAATTTATTGGCCAAGTGTGATTGGACACACAAGGAATTTGTCTTGGTGCATATGCTCTCAGTGTACATAAAAGAAAAGATACCTTCATCAAGGTTACATTAATTGTAAATCATTTGGATCTATTTAGCCAAAAAGTGCAGTAGCAGGAACTATTATGTCCAGTTTCCTTAGCGGAAGCTATTCCACATTTTAAATATTGGCCCCCTTATGTCAAAAAATTGCAATCATAACTATTCAGTTGTTGACCTAAAGTACAATTTACACAATCCATTCCCAATGGATCTAATTTGGGACGTCAGAATCAGAGAAAATGAACAGGCTTCTTCTCTCTGCCACCCAGATGGCCTTTTCAATAGTTAATTACAAATCAAGAAACCAAACAATAATTTTAAAGAATTTACTTACATAGTGTATAGAAATACTGCAGAAACACTTTAATAACACTGATTGCATTTGATACATCTGGAATAATCCATATCCTGAGAACAAAAATGCATACTCGGAACATTAATTATGTAAGCACAAAGTTTCCAAGATGAGACTGATTTCCCAGGAATAACCAGTAAACTTCAGGATTTTTGGAGGAAAACTTCTGAACAGTCACATTTATTTAAAAATACAAAGTAGACGTATTCATAAGTCCAGTGTTAAATACTGAACCAAATTAAGGGACCATGCTTGGCCAAAATATGACAGTTGTTTTTCCACTGTTACAGATACCAAGACACAGCGTTCATGACATGTAATAAAACAGAGTCTTTAATCCAAAATCTCCTTTTTTGTCCTAGGATATCCAAAGGAAACCAAAATGAATTCAGTGGGCCAGCGTCTTCCAATCCGTGGAAGATATTGATGCTGTGCCACTTGTAGAAGAAGCAGTAGAACTAGTATCCTTTTGCTCTCGTGAAAAGCTATTTCCGGCTGATGGCACGTTATAAAATGTTTCAGAAAGTTCTTCATTATTGTTTACAAGTGGGCTGATCTTTGCTTTCCTTGTACTTTTTTCATTCTTATAGTGTGCAGTTAAATCAATATAGCATTTGTATATATGCCCCTTAAATTTCTTATAATCCAGATGACTCAGTTCTTTCGGTAATGACAAAAGCAGATCTAGTAGAACAGCTGACTCACCAGGTGGTAGCTCTGGTGCTTTAGATCCCCATGAGATCACTGAAAGATACTTGTATCTCTTTTCAAAGTCCACATGTAATTCACCATTTTCTGCAGGAGTCAACTATTCTGTATCAGTATAGAAAATTAGAATATGTGCACAGTAGTGAAATATGTAACCCTACTGAGACTTTTATAGCTAACACTAGTTGATGACCTGGTGCTGCCCAGGTATTTTTTCATCTTAATCCCACCCCCGCCTCCTGCGCATGTGTGCACGACCCCCCTTGGGGTATTTTTTTCCAGAGAGTAAGTCATCTGTGTACCAAGTTTGGTTGAAATTGTTCAAGGTGTCCCAGAGTTATGCTGGAACACACACACATATCTCTGATATCTTCGTTCAGCAATCTTATTCTCCAAGCACCTACCTTGTTTATTTACTAAAACTCCTTTATTTGTTGTTATTCCAGTAAATTTGTCTAATTTCATTACCCTTTCAGTACTGCCTGCTTCAGTTCTGCCAGCTTGTTTAAAAGGGGAAAACTGGAAGCATTTATTCAATTCACATCAATACCTCGTAATCTGTAGAATTGATTCAGAAGTCAGAAAACCCTTATGCTAAATACCTGCTGGCTTCAAAGAGCCTGAGGCCAGGTCTGGAGCCACGCTATAATCAATGCAACATTTCCTACGGATTCAGAGTTCTCAGAGGATCCAGATAAGTAGATGCAAAAAATGAATGTCATGTTTTGATTGAAAGACTGATTTGCATGCAGCCTTTAATACTTTCTTTAGTTCTGCTTAATAAGCCTAGATCTTACATTATTTTGCTTTTCAATTAAGAACTCATTAAAATTAAGCTAAATTGGGAATATAAGAATAAAATCTGCTCCTTTGGGTCCAGATTTATGTATGTTCGACTGAACTGATGGAAGTCATCATTCCCCCCTGCCCCATTCTCTCTCTCCCTCTCTCTCTCCCTCTCCTCCCTCCCTCCCTCCGTCCCTCCCTCTGTCTCTCTATCTCTCTCTCTCTCACACACACACACACACATTCAGTTTTATGAAAATGCCACTGAGATTTTTGTGACTTTGTCAAAGAGAACACCTCATTGAATGGGTAGTGCAAGAGAAGGGTAGTTTTGAGCTTTGTTAAGGAACAATATTGTGTCCAATCTGGAACACCACCCATTCCTTCCCCATTGCAACCTACAACTACACTAAGTAGCATTTTTCAACTCTTTGGAAAGGTTGCATGGGTGGAGAAAGGGGAAATTTGTGATTTCTTTTTTATGGGGTGAGAAAACAGAGGAAAATGAATGAGCAAGAGTGAGCAGAAGAAATGAGAGCTGTAAGACATGAGAAAAGAATAGGAAATATAGTGGAATCTACTGTTAAACAAAAGCACTCACTCTATTTCTCCATGCCTTTCTAGTATTTCTATCACGTTTGTGCACCATTTCATTCATCATTTTGTTCTTAAACTTCATCTCTCTTTCTTCTCAGAATCATTTCAACTCCATCCGACCATGACTTGCTGGGTGTTCTTCCTCTTGATTAAGTCACCTTCCTTCATATATAAGTTCTGCAGTTTGATCCTCATTCATTTTCTCTGTATGACTCAACTCTCCCACTGTATTTTTGTACCGGCCGCTCACTTTTATATTCAGTTTACATTTGTTCCGCATTCATGCATTCTTGCGCTTCCCTCTTCTTGCTTTAAGCCACACATTTCCCCAGTACTCTGTTGACGCAGCAATCAAAGTAATTTTACATTGCTAATGGTGTACCCTCATTTCATTATAATAATGAACGATGAATACAGATAGTCCTTGATTTATAATCGATCGATTAGTAGCCATTCAAAGTTCCGATGGACCCACCTGGAAGGCGCTTGCAATCTGGATTTGAAATTCCAATATTGAGTCCCTCCTGCAGTCACGTGACCCAAGGATGGGTTCTAATTTTTTTTACTACCGGTTCTGTGGGCGTGGCTTATTTTGTGGGCATGGCTTGATGGTCATGTGACAGTGGGTGTGGCTTGATGGTCATATGACTGGGTAGGCATGGCCAAATCAATGTCACTCACGTCAAGGAGTACCTTGCCTGACCCCTCCCCTCCCAGCCATTCCTTGTCACACCCAGCCTCAACGTATCTATAGTTTTGCAAAAATGTTGTTCACCTTTTTTCAACTTTATTATCTACATACTATAGATCAGGGGTCTCCAAACTTGGCCACTTTAAGACTTGTGAACTTCAACTCCAAGAATTCCTCAGCCTTTGCTGTCTTAAAGTCTTAAAATGGCCAAGGTTAGAGACCTCTGCTATAGATGCACTTTCAGGGACCACTGAAAGGAGAAAATGGCTCACATGCTTTGCCCAAGAGTGTGATAGGCAACGGGTTTTAAGGGGCTGCTAGAAAGAAGGGGGGGCAAAGTATTTTCCAAAGCACCAGAAGGCAAAACAAGAAGCAATGGATGGAAACTCAACAAAGAGAGAAGCAACCTAAAACTAAGGACAAACTTCCTGACAGTGTGAACCTATATAGGTTTCAGTCATAATTTCACATATAAAATAGCCATTCATGTAATACAACCTGCATATTGTTCAAAACAGTCATTAGTATTATGGCTGATGTTTGACAGCAAGCCTAAAATCCCCATTCCCTCCCCACTCCAGGGGAAGGTTACTTCAAAATCCCCACTAATCTGTTCTGGGAAGGAATCAAACTTTTTTGAATCGCCCAAACCTTTTTAGAAACACAAAGCCCCATGTTGCACAAACCCCAAAACTTCAAAAACTTTGAACCATATAAGAATTCCTCCACTTATCCAATTTGTTCAGCTCACCCAGCTCACCCAGAAAGGGGCTTCCAGCTCTGTCAATTTAAAGCAACAGCGTTCCCCCCCCCCCCCGCCTTCTTCTTTGTCAAGTGATCTCCTGGCTGAGAAGCGAGTCCTGATTTTTTCATTGTAGCCGATCAGTTGGGAGTCTTCTTGGCTTCTCAATTTAAAGTGACGGTGTCTTGCGGTTTTTTTTCTCTTCTTTGTCAAGTGAGCCCTGAGTTTTTTCCTTCCAGCCGATCAGCTGGGAGTCGGGAGGCAGCAATAGACTGTGGGCAGAGCCAGGCAGAATTTTTACTACCGGTTCTCCGAACTACTCAAAATGTTTACTACTGGTTCTTGCAAACTGGGGAGAACCGGTAGCAACCCACCACTGACGTGACCACATTTTGGGTGCTCAGCAACCAAATTGCCATTATGGTCATTTGCAGCATTTTACAGCAGTTTTACTGAAAAATAGCATTTACATTGGATTTTCAGCCAAGTTGATGCATGCCAAACCATGGGTTTGCTTAACAACTGCAGCATTCACTTAATGACTGCTGCAAAAAATGTCATAAAATTTAGTCAGTCATGAGAGCGATTTGTTTTACAACTGTCATAAGGTAAGATTGCGATGGGTAGGCTCCATTATGGTTGTAATTTGAGGATTAGCTGTACATAGCTATACATAACCATTTTTACTTTTTTACATTAAACACTCATCCTTGTGGCAGGTCACATACAACCCACTACCTTACGACTAACAACTGCATGTCTTAAAAATGTTTTCCCACTTTTAGTAAGCATTCTATCAAGCTAACCAAATTTATGTCATCAATAAGGTGGGCATTGATAAATAATAAAATGAATAAATATGTTTGCTTTAGATTTTGGTAATATATCTAAAACCTGCAATTATTCATTCCATTTTCCTAGTGAAATACTATTGCTTTGGTTTCTGTTAGACTAATTTTTAGATCCATACACCTTGCTATCTATATAATCTATTTAACATTGTCTGCTAATTATTCAGCTTCTAAGCCAAGAACATGGCATTGTCTGCAAATAAAAATACGTTTCCTCAACCAGCGCACCTCTATCATCACCTCCTTATATCACTTCCTTATCAATTTGGGCATATATAAATTAATCAAGGGACATTACACATTTTTGTTTTATTGTCTGCTCAATATTGAACTATGCCCCACTAAGCTTTTCACCCATCTCATATGCGCTTTCTTTCTATCATATACCACTGCCATCCCATTCAGCAACCAATTGGGAACTTCATATCCATTGTAAAACATTCTGCACTTCCACACTATTCACTTTATAACAGGGGTCTCCAACCTTGGTCCCTTTAAGACTGGTGGACTTCAACTCCCAGGGTCCCTCAGCCAGCAAAGCTGGCTGAGGAACTCTGGAAGTTGAAGTCCACCAGTCTTAAAGGGACCAAGGTTGGAGACCCTTGCTTTATAATACTTTCTCAAAATGAAAGAAGTGTAAATAAGTTTTTTTTTTGCTCACCTCCATGTTTTCCTTAATGACACTCCCTTCCCCCGAAAAACAAATCTATTTTACACATCCTTTGCCTGTCATAAAGACACACTACATCTTGCTTATGGCACCTCTTAGCGCTGTTTTGATAGAACTTCAAAAAACGTTATTGCAGCATGAACTAGTCTGCCTAGAGTTTTTATAATAAGTCTTATTACAGGTAGTCCTTGACTTATGACCACAATTGAGCCCAATGTTTCTGTTGCTGAGACAGTGGCTCAGTGAATTTTACCCCCTTTTACAACCTTTCTTGCCACAGTTGTTAAAGTGAATCACTTCCGCTGTGAATTTAGTAACACAGTTGTTAAGTGAATCTGGCTTCCCCATTGATTTAGCTTGTAAGAAGTTCTCAAAACGGATCACATGACCCCGGGACACTGCAACCGTCATAAATATGAGTCAGTTGCCAAGCGTCTGAATTTTGATCACATGACCATGGGGATGCTGCAATGGTCGTAAAACAGCCATAACTCTTTTTTTTTTTTCAGTTTTGTTGTAACTTCAAATGGTCACCAAAAGAACTGTTCCAAGTCAAGGACTATTTGTACCTCTCTCTTTATAGGAAGGGCGACGCGGTGGCTCAGGGGCTAGGATGTTTAGCTTGTCGTTTGAAAGGTCAGCAGCTCAGCAGTTCGAATCCCTAGTGCTGCCATGTAACGGGGTGAGCTCCCGTTACTTGTCCCAGCTTCTTCCAACCTGGCAGTTTCGAAAGCATGTAAAAAATGCAAGTAGAAAAATAGGGACCACCTTTGTTGGGAAGGTAACAGTGTTCCGTGCGCCTTTGGCGTTGAGTCATGCCGGCCACATGACCATGGAGACTCTTCGGACAGCGCTGGCTCTTCGGCTTTGAAACGGAGATGAGCACTGCCCCCTGGAGTCGGCAACGACTAGCACATATGTGCGAGGGGAGCCTTTACCTTTACCTTTGTAGGAGGGAAACAAAATTGGCATGCTTACAAGTGGCACCAATGCAGCCAAACTGCTGTAAAACAAGCCACTTAGCCATGTCATAAGCAAACCACATCTGCAGTTCTTTTACTGTAATTTCACCATTTATACCTCTAGCCTTATCACTGTTCAGTATTCAGAGAGCATTTATAGCTTCCTGTCAATCATATTTTCATGGATGCTAACATTTACAGCATTTCTTTGAATTCTATCCTTCAAAATTCCCGTATAAACTTCTATATATTCCTTCCAGGACACACACACACACACATACCCTTCAGTTTCAGCCCAAATAATTACGGTATAATCAATTTTATTTTTTCCCTTTGCCAGAAGATTTTCCTGTAGACATATTTACCCAGTCACACAACATTTTTGATTTTCATTTCTATTTAATTTTCTCTGCTTCTTTTAATCATAACCATTTCTTGCTCTTTTACAGTCTTTGTGTCCCTTGTTTTTCTTCTTTTGTGCAAAGTTTCTCTCTCTCCCTCTCCCCCTCCCTCCCTCCCTCCCTCTCTCTCTCTCTCTCTTGCAGGAATCATTCTGTTATATGCATTTTTCCCCTCAACCACAGCCTTTTGCACTTTACTATACTAGAAGGCTCTCTTTTTTTTAACACATCTCATTAATGTAACTTCACACACTTCAGTGGCACTCTATCATCTAATTTTTTTCATTCCCTCCCAGCAGCTTCCACATCATTTTCCATTCATTCTGTTGGGCAAATCTAATATACATATATATATGATTCTACTTTCACTCTATTTTTTTAAAAAAGAAAACATTTTTCCATTTCTTCTACATCCTTTTATTCATTATCCATTCTTGATACTGTGAAAAATGATCAGTTCAACATTCAGGACTTCTCATCACTCACAAATCCTCTGGATGTATACATGAGTTCACGGGTGTTTAAACCCTGTAACTGAAACAACAAAAACTTATTCAAAGTAGATGCTTACAAAACAATTACCATTTCCATTCCTTTCCTGGGTAACATAAGCCCAATTTTATTGCCATCCATTCCTTTATAACAGCTAACAGAATATTTTCCACCTAGATTATTTATTATTCAATTCATTTAGCCATTCGACATATGACTCAGGGTACATGCACAATTGGAAAAAATAGATTACAAGTATGTATATTTGTGTGTGTGTGTCAGGGGTGAAATCTAAAAAAATTCCCTACTGGTTCTGTGGGTGTGCTTGGTGGGTGGGTGTGTCCTGTGACTGAGTGGGTGTGGTCAACTCAATGGCACTCACAGCCATGCCCACTCAGTTGCAACCCCCACCCCCACCAAGCTGCACCCACAGAACCCAATAGGAAAAAAAATTTAATTTCTATTCTGCTTTTTCCTTTTTACGAGATGCCTGCAGCTGCAGCCTCTCTTTTTTTCGGTGTACCTGGAGGCACTTCTTGTGCTGAAAGATGCAGTGGCTGCAGGCTTCTTCCAAATGAAAGTTACCAGAGCTGCTCCCCTTTTTGAACATGGCCTTGCCCCAGAGCCTCCACTTGTTTGCCTCCTGCTCGCCACCTGTTCGCCCTTTGCCTTGGGTCGGGGGCCAGAGCCCAGGGATGCACCATTCCCCAAGGCCCCGAGCTGCCGCCTGCCTCAACCGGGTCAGGGAATGCACCATTCCCCGACTCCGGCCTTTCTCCGGCGCTGCCACCCACTTGCCGCCTGCTTACCCTTCGCCTTTGGTCAGGGGCCAGGGGCCAGGAATGCCCCATACCCCAAGGCCCCGAAGCTGCCACCTGCTCGCCGCCTGCCTCAACTGGGTCAGGGAATGCACCATTCCCCGACACAAGCTTTGTCCCGGAGCCGCCGCCCGCTCTTCCTTCGCCACGCGGCATGTACTTACCTTCCTCCAGCGGCTGGCTGCCAGGAAAGGCAAGCATCCAAAAGTTACCGGAGCTGCTCTCCATCTTGAATATGCCGCTGCCATGTGCCGGCAGCACAAGTGCACGCTGTTTATTTCAGTCATTCATCAGTGGCAGGTTGGGTGTGTGCTGCCAGTTCCTTCCCTGAAGCCCTGCCATGCTTACCTGTCTTCCATGTGGGCTTCCAGTTGCCTGCCTTCGCAAGCTGCCCCTGGGACGCCAGGAAGGCAGCGTGGAAGGCAGGCAAGCATGGCAGGACTGCGGGCTGTGGACTGGTTCGGGGGTGTGGTCAGACAGCCATTGCTCCCGGTTCAGTGAACTAGCCCCAGTCTCTGCTACCTATTCACCCGATCCGGTCCAATCCGATAGCATTTCACCCCTGGTGTGTGTGTATGATTTTGTACACAAAAAATCATGCATGAATGCGTAGATACACGCACATATTGCATCAGGGCAAGTTCAAACAATTAGAAATAATCAAGACAAATGCTTTAAAGACCCATGGTGGCAGAGTGATTAGAGTGCAGTATTGCAGGCTGACTCTGCTCACTGCCAGGAGTTCAATTTTCACCGGCTCAAGGTTGACTCAGCCTTCCATCCTTCTGAGATCAGTAAAATGATTTTTGGGAACAATATGCTGATGTTGTAAACTGCCCAGAAAGTGCTGTAAAGCACTATGGAGCAGTGTATTAGCCTCAGTGCTATTGCTATTGCTAACCCAGTATTGGAGGGGGGCAGGGACTGGGGACAGACAGTTCTTAAGAACCTTTTGAAACTCTGGAGAATGCCACTTTGTAAGGTAAACTTAGCCACTAAGAAGCTATGAATCCTGTCATTTCTCCTTCATGACACTGCTTAAGAGATAGGGAGGACTCAAAACAATCCTGGCCAATCCTATTGGATGGGCAGAGGTATCAGAGACATATAGTACCACAGATAACTACTCTGTGATATGAAATGTTGAATTGCACTTGGAGTTGCAGTTGAACTGTCTCTGTGTGAAGTTTTTAATATTATTTTTTAAAAAATATACCTTAATATTATTTTTACTAAATATAATAACAGATAAACTATCTTAATGTAAAACCAAGGTACATATAGAACAAACAAATCTATCTATCTATCTATCTATCTATCTATCTATCTATCTATCTATCTATCTATCTATCTATCCATCTATCTATCTATCTGTCTGTCTTTGGTTATTCGGGTTTTCTCCCGTGTAAAATTGGAAGTGTCTTGGCGACGTTTCGACGAAGTCTCATTCGTCATCTTCAGACTGGTGTTTACAGCTTTGTGCTTTAGGAGCAATGTGTGATCGCAGCTGTTTCTTCCTTTTAACTGCTAGTGGGGGTTTGAACTGATTGGTTGGGAGTTTGGCTGTGTTCTGATTGGGTGGAGGTGTGTTCTGATTGGTTGGGGTTTTGGCTGTGCTCTGATTGGCTGGGGGTGTGTTCTGTTTGGGTGGGTGGGGCTTGGTTGTGCTCAGGTGAGTCTGAGTTGCAGGGGGATTTGAGTTGGTGAGCTGCATTGCTGTTGTTTGGTTTCACGTTCGTGGTCGTGCTACATCTTCATGGTGGGTGTCAGTCTGCTGCATGTATATATTAGAGGTGTTTGAAATGGTTAATGATGCAGCTGCGGTCTGGCTTCTGGTCCGTGGTCGTGCTTCATCATCGATGTGGGTTTGAATCTGCTTTCCGTGTGGATGTGTGGTGGTGACATGCTGTGTGACACCCGTGAATGTGGGTCTTGAGTCATTCTTCATGTTAGGGACTCGTTTGTCGATAAGGGCAGGTTTCCAAATGGCTGGTAGGCGGGAGGTATCATCTCGTTTATTCATGCTGTGTGGGCATTTTTCTATCTTGATGGCTTCTCTGATTATTCTGTTGTTAAAGTGTTCAGTTTTGGCGATAGTTCTGGTATTTTTAAAGTCAATTTTATGTCCTATGGCTTTAAGGTGTTGGACCAGGGAAGAAGTTGGTTCCTCTTTTTTGACTGAGTTCTTATGTTCTTCAATGCATGCACTTATTCTTCTGTTGGTTTGTCCGATGTATGTGGTGCTGCAGGCGGTGCATGGGATTTCATATACTCCTTGATTTTCTAACTCAATTTTGTCTTTGGGGTTTCTTAGGATGGTGGATATTTTTCTTTATTGAATTAGAAAATCAAGGAATTATATATATATAGGTCTTGGCATTTTTGGGTCTTTTCCCGTGTAAGGTTGAGAGTATCTTGGCGCCGTTTTGACGAGGTCTCACTCACCAACTCGAAACGTCGCCAAGATACTCTCAACCTTACACAGGAAAAGACCCCAAAATGCCAAGACCTACATACCTATACCCGTAAATACAAACAGGTTCTACTGAGGAATGAGGATTCTTTAGTTGTTGATTTTTAAGCTTATGGTTTGGTCCTGTAAATAAATGCAGTAAGCCTGGTTCTGGGGAACATTCAGTTCTTTGATCAATGATAGTACTTATCTCCCAATTTTTTTAATCCGGTTAATCTAATTATTGGATCCAAGTGCTAGTGCCAAGGTTTCTAGAGCTAGGGTGAATAGTAAAGGTGATAAGGGGCAACCCAGCTTAGTACTTGTGAAAATTGTGATGGAATCTGAATCATAACTGTTAAGTATTAAGTCTTATCTGGACTTTAGTTGGGCTGTATCATCAATCATGTTACAGAAAAACGACCCCAATTTTAAATTTAAATAATATTTAATCTCTTCCAACTGATGTGAATGTCACATGGTTTCATGGTGAAGTTTCTTAAACATTTTAAGTATAAGCCATATGAATTGACAGAAAGAATGAAAATCTGCTTATGTCCCTTCAGCTGTCAGAAATCCCACAAATGAGGGTGGGTTTACCCCGTAGCCAGCTGAAGTGTAGCGTTGTCCTAAGAATCCCAGTCTACTCAAAGGTTCATCTTTCAAGTGGGGAGAAAAAGTATGTAGTACCATATTTTCCAGAGTGTAAGACGCACCGGACTATAAGACGCACCTACCTTTTTTGGTGAGGAAAACAAGAAAAAGAAATCTGCCTCACTGCAGCAAACAGCAAACAGTAAACAGCCTGCTTTACTTTCATTTTCGGTTTCAGCATAGCTTGATTAGCACAAGAAAAAAACCCTGCTCCCAGCAATTTACTTCCTTGCAGCAAGCAGCAGAGGCCTGCACAACAATAGACAATGGCGATCCCTGCAGCCTGAAACAGCTGAGTCAGAGACAATCAACTTGTGCTATTTAGGCTGTGCTGAAGCTGAAATGGGCTGTTTCTTCTTGTTGCTTGCTGCAAGGAGGTAAATTGCTGGGAGGCAGAGGCCAAAGGGTGGGGGCCAGTGGGTGGGAGGGGCTACATTCGGTGTATAAGACGCACCCAAATTTTCACCACCTTTTAGGTGGGGAAAAAGGTGCGTCTTATACTCTGAAAAATATGGTATATTGATATGCAGGATATATGCTTTCCTCTGCCTGCAATAAATTGGATAAGACAATGGGAGAATAGACTGTTATAGTTTCATATTAGAAATGGCGATATTCAGAGGGTAAGAGGCAGCAGACTATTTCTTTATATTGGCCATTGATTTTGTTGGATTTAAATCCACCAGTTCCAGAGAAAGAGTCATTATTGCAAATACTGGAAGCAAATGCTTCAGGAATGTTTTTTAAAAAAAAGAAAAAGAAGAAAAATGTTAAATTAGCCATCCTTTCATAAAGTTCAGAAGGCAAATCCAGCAAGAAATCTTCAAATTGCAATTCATCCAGAACTTTAATTTTGCATTTTTCTTTTTATCTCACTATTTCACCAATGTAAAGTTTTTGGCCTTCTCCCCAACATCACTCAATAAATTCTCACAGTAGCTATTTTCATTTAAAAAGAAAAGAAAAGAAAAATTAGCCAGCAACTTTGCTTTTTGTTCTGTATTGCATCGTTATCCTTGTCCTTGTTTTGATTTCCACAACCTCATTTGTCCACCAATGCAGGAGTGAAATCCAGCAGGTTCTGACAGATTCTGGAGAACCGGTAGCGGAAATTTTGAGTAGTTTGGAGTACCGGCTGGCCCCAGAGTGGGGTGGGAATGGAGATTTTGCAATCTCCTTCCCCTGGAGTGGGGAGGGAATGGGGATTTTGCAGTATCCTTCCCCTGGAATGGGGTGGGATTGGAGATTTTGCAATATCCTTCCCCCAGGAGTGGGAGGGAATGGGGATTTTGCAGTATCCTTCCCCTGGAGTGGGGTGGGAATGGAGATTTTGTAGTATCCTTCCCCTGCCATACCCACCAAGTCACGCCCACCAAGCCACACCAAGCCCACCAAGCCACACCCACAGAACTGGTAGTAAAAAAAATGGATTTCACCACTGCACCAGTGTATGTATGCTCACATATACACACATGTGTGTGAATGTCAGTTTTGGATTAAACTTCATAAATGAGAAGTAGATTTAGGTTTGCAAATGCTCCTGCCGTAATTAGCATGCTAGCCTGCCAAGTGCCCCCAACTCTGGTTCTCTTTGCCTAGTTGAAGCTCTTATCTCTTATTAAAAGGCACACAAATGGCCTTGTGCCACTTAATTAAAGATGACATCACGATGTACATTCAGAAGCATTTCAAGAAACAGGCTCGGTCTCAAACTGGCACTAGCTAGAGGGAAGTTGTCTCAGCAATGTTACTGTTCAAGGTCACTATATATGGCAGGCTAAATAAAGGGACGATGGAAAAAATCCTTGCCACCTTTCAGCTGAATGGTATTTGAATTTCTCATTCTGCAAAAACATCGTGTAGAGCCTGTTACTAAACTGGGAGCTTAACTGGTTTAATAGCAGGCTGCTGGGATAATTTACATGTTCTCCCAACAACAACAAAGAGATCAGCCTGAGCCCACCCATTACTGTAACCAGAGAAGATACAACAGGGAGTTTACTTCATCCTTCTTTGTCAGAAAAAGCAAACTCAGTCCTTCTGAGATTTTAGAATTTAATCGAAATAGAAGTTGGCTCCTTCCCATACACCAGAGTATAAGGCCTATTAAACATTATTTGACCTACTGCAATCTAGGCTAGAACTTCAAACATTAATATCGGAATTTGCTTTTTGTCTCCTGTTTCCTTTTTTTGTCCCTATGTGGGATTATATTCAATGAACTCCAAGACCTATTTTAGAAATGATGAATAGTAGCTGTTTCCTTTCTCCGAGTGAAGAGTGGTTCTGCAAGGAAACTTACTCAACTGTCATTTCAGGATTGGGGAATGGGGATGTGAACACCTCTGATAGTTAGGCTAATATAAGTGTGTTTGCATTAAGAATCTACCTTAGCACGGACCTATAGGAGGAGAAGAAGATAATCAAAGAGCTTGTTGCAGTTCTTTCACAGGTAGAAGCTGAAACGTAGTCCCATCTTCTGCATTTGTCTAGAGGACAGTAACAGTTTCAATGAGACAAATATTCTTTTGGTGTTTTTTTTTCTCTCTCCGACAATCTTTCTCAGCACCTTGGAGCCTATCTGGAACAGTTGCCTAAAGCTAACTTTAATTGGATGAATTTCATGGGTGGACGATGCAATGTAGAAGGGTGAATGAACATTTGCATTTAATCTGAAGTCACTGGACAATTGAAAACTACCATCTGACCTTGTTCAAAAATGGAAATTTCGATCAAATACGTTGCTTAAGTAAACTAAGGACCTATTTGAATATGCAAAAAAGAAAAAGAAAAAGAAAAAAAAACTAATTAAAGCACTGCAGTGGAAAAAAAGAGCCTCAATTCCCCAGCCATGAATATAGATACACCCATTTGAGCCAAAGGCTATTTGGCTTGGAAATTGTTCCTTGTATATAGAAGACAATAAGTCCTCAGTCTTTACTTACAAGTAAGTCAGTATGACTATTATTAGATGACCTTGAAGAGATCTTTCTGTTTCTTCCACTGGACATTGTATCTCAGCCTTTTTTAAGGCATTGAAATAATAGTAATAGCGCTTAGACTTATACACTGCTTCACAGTGGTTTACAGCCCTCTCTAAGCAGTTTACAGAGTCAGCAAAATGCCCCCAACAATTTGGGTTCTCATTTTACCCACCTCAGAAGGATGGAAGGCTGAGTCAACCTTGAGCTGGTGAGACCCGAACTGCCAAACTGCTGGCAACTGGTGATCAGCAGAAGTACCGGTAGCCTGCAGTACTGGTAACCCCATTATTTTAATTTTAAACATTTAAAAGGAAGTCAGAATGCTACATTATCAATTATCAACTTTCAGAATCACCCTTATAGTTCAGAAACCAAGGAATGCTACATAGATCTCATAGGCATTCTTAAAACTGTTTTTTTTTCATATATTATCTTAATAATTGCTGTCATGGATCAATTCCAAAATATTTTCAACTAATATTAAGAGGCTGAATAATCCATGTGTGGAAAAATATTTATTTGCAGCTGAAATATAACTGTATATGTATATGGAAATACAAACATGCAACTGTATATGCAAAATACACCCATATCATATGGTTTCAAGAGGCTTACATCAAAAAAGGACAAAATAAATTTATTGGCATAAAAACATTTTGGCCAAAATTGTGTAGTTTCAGACAAATGGGAAAAAATGGAGTAATGGGAAACTTACCATTGGAATTTAGAAAGATAAATCCAAAATGAAGAGTTGTAATATTACAATTTCACATGGGAAAATAACAATTACTTTGAATTGTGCAACAATTTATGCTCCAAATGGTACCAAAATAAAGTTACATTAAAGATTTTTAATCATGTTTGAAATTGCAAAGGGAGATATTTTCATTTTTTGGAGATATGATCAGAGTTCTTTTTTCAAATTTAGACAAATCTGCTTTATTAGGTATATGTCATTACTTCCTTATTTCAATGTATGGAGACACAAGTATCTTATAGAAAAGGAATATTCTATTGCTCTACAGTTCCTAAAATTTATTTGAGAACAGATACATGTTGAATTTCCAATTGATTGTTAATTAATCTCATAAACATGCAATCTTACTCAATAATATTAAAATTAAACAGAGGAACCTCTAGATCTAAGAGGTGGAATCTCAGTGGACTATTATTATTGGAAGAAGATATCAAATCTAGAGTGTGGGACTTCAACAAAGCATTTATGAAAAGATTATTTATCTCTCTAGCATTAAATAGAAAGGAAAAAAAACCCTAAAAGATATAGTAGTAAATAAATCAAAGCAAATAGAATTAACACTTAAACATAATCCAACATCAGATTGAGAAGAAAAGATCCAAGTGATTTGTAATGTTCATTCTGCCATTACTTTCTTTCAAATGATTCTAATAAAAATGAAAATAAGATTAATAATCTTAAAGATTATTAATATTAAATGACAATTTGTCAGACAAATAACTAATTTTATATAGTTTGAAAAAAAATTCAGATATTACAGAATTAAAAAAAACAAAGTAGTTTGGCACCACCAAATTTCAAAACCTGTTATCAAGGTAGATCCCAAACTTGGATCACGTAGCCTTATCACAGGATTACTTCTGTTGAGGGAACATTATTTTTAGAAGATTTACACAAATATCTTTGATGTAAGCAGAAACCCACAATTTATAAGAGATCATTTAATAATATGCATAGGATAATCACAGAAAAAAGAATTGGCCAAGATCTCATCAAACTTCATTATTAAACATGTATTTCTATGAAAGTGAAAATTTAGAGAAATTTAATCAGTAGAGAAATAATAAATCAGAGGGACTGCAAGGTTTATTTGCTAAGAAGATAAATTTTGTAGAAATCCTTTGAGACTTTCTCTTCAAACTGGTCAGAACCACCTGACCAGTTCCAATGTCTTTACATAAGCAGTGTAATTTTATATTACAAAAATAATAATAATAATAATAATAATAATAATAATAATAATAATAATAATAATAATAATTTAATTTTTGTAGAAGGCAGTACATTTAGAGATCTGACTGAATTTGAGAACTTTCCCACCCAAAATTCAGCAAGGGATTGGACAGAGTCTAGTTTGATCTGGTGGTGAAGGTACTGGTCTAGAAACTTGGAGACTATGAGTTCAAGTCCTGCCTTAGGCATGATTTTGGGTCAGTTATTCTCTCTCTCAGCACAACCCATCTCACAAAGTCGTTGTTGTAAGGAAAATAGGAGGAGGAAGGAGTATTAGGTATGGTCACTGCCTTGAGTGACTGATAAACCAATAAAGGCAGGATAAAAATCTAGTAAATAAATAAAAAATAAAGTATCTTAACTACTAAGAAATTAATATTTTCCCTCACCATTTCCTTTCCTTCAGTATGGTAGCATTCTTCTTGTCTACTTACTAAAGCAAAGAAACGTTTTTGTAAAATTATAAAGTGGCTCAACTGATGACAATACATAGTATATTTAGACCAATTATTAAGATCGTTAGTGTTTAGAATGCATCAGCATGTCTTGTCAAAAGATTGCCAACAGGAGAAGTCTTTAGGCCAGTCAGAGAAAAACCAATTTCTTCAACAACAGACACTGAGTAAAATACATCCCACACATATTTATTTTATAAAGACTTGTTAATTAGATACCAGCTGCTTGAAAACCGATAGAGAATTCCCCAGGTGGAAGCTGCTCAAAAATGAGAAAGACTTTTGGACACCACATTAATTTGAGAGACAAGGGCAGATTTGCCCTACATCTGAATTCCAATATTCAGCATCAACGAGGAATTCTTAAAAGCAGCCAGTGGAACTCAGGACAGTTTTCAGTCTCCTTTTGAAGCTAATGAAATGCTCTGGTCAGAAACTGGAAAAGAGAACTTTCAGCTTTCTCGTATTGTCAGTGGCATCCCTATCCACCAACCTTTTCCTACTCCAATTTATCTTTCCTGCAAATATTTTGTTAAAGGAGTGTTGGTATGTGGGTATCTTTGGAAAGCATTGCAAATGGAAGTTTAGATTGTATTTTTCTACTTCAAGAAGACAGAAATTTCAGAACCTATATTGGAGTTAGGCAGATCTCAGCCAAGTGGTGAGATGCTACCAGTTTGCCCCGGATCGGGTGAACCGTAAGTAGCGGCGAGGGTGGGAGGCTCTGCCCGCCCGCCTGTCTGGACGCTTCTGCACATGCGCAGAAGCATCACGTGTGTGAGTACATGAACGCCCACGAGCAAACCGGTAGCGATGGGATTTGAAACCCACTACTGCCCCGGCCCTGATGTACCACCAAGCACATTGTCAATGAATCATCCAAGTTTGTGCCCACAGCAAAAAAATGCGCCAACAGAAAACACACTCGTTTTAAATTGGGTCAGCTGAAGATGACCTGAGCTTGAAGCTGGGATGAGACAACAGTGATGAGGTTCTGTCCTTTAAAAATATTTAGTGGAACGTCTACATGTCATGATGAAATATGAAGCTGAGCCCTTTGAGATAATATTTTGGTGCTTTCTAGGGCAATCCAAAGACTGGCTGGTAGAAATGGGAAAAGACTACAGAGGAATAAATTTTAATTTCATTCCCACTCTTGCTCAGCCCAAAGGCAAGGTGTCGTTCAAATCTGTGACACAAGAAAACTCATTTGATGGATGCTAATCACACATATTGACATATAAGAACAGCAAATTCACCCAAAGAAAAATATGTTTATTTTCCAAAGCAGGTGCAGTGATTGTGTTTGTTTTGTTTTTGCAATTCTATTCATGTGCTGTGGATTTTAGACTGGCTCCTGAAGGATTAATTAGACTTCTTCCTTCTTTTAAATTCACGCCCACGCCCGGTTTAGCAAAGGGGGAAAAGTCACAATACATCACGTGATGCCACCGTGATGATACAAGTTTGACACCCCTGATGTAAACCATAAAATCCATCCAAATTTGATAAAATTGTCTCACTAATTTAACTTTCGTATGTGATTTTTTTTTCTTAATGTAGAAATTGAAGAGGCCTTGTTAATCCACAACTCAATTGTTGTGTTATTTAGAGTTGTCCAATGTTGCACAATTATTATTTTGGCTGCTAAGATTAGACAAATAATAATTTCTTTATTTTTAAGCTTATAAACGCAGTAAGCTTAGCTCTGGGGAGCATTCACTTCTTTGGTGATAATTTAATTCTCGGCTTGCTGAGCCATGCCTGTGAGGTGAAATCATGAGTCTGATCCAGACCCCACTTTCCAGTTAGCCGAGGGGTCCAAACCTGTCACCCAGGGCTGCCAGGAATGTGCATCACGAAAACTAGCCTGCCAAAATCTTTCTCTTAGCATCTCCATGGTTGTAGCACCAGAGCTGGTGGAATAAGGACCTTCCATTGAGGACCTGTATACTGCACGAATCAAGAAGAGGGCCGTGAAAATATTTGCAGATCCCTCGCATCCTGGACATAAACTGTTTCAACTCCTACCCTCAAAACGACGCTATAGAGCACTGCACACCAGGACAACTAGACACAAGAACAGTTTTTTCCCGAAGGCCATCACTCTGCTAAACAAATAATTCCCTCAACACTGTCAGACTATTTACTGAATCTGCACTACTACTAATCGTTTCATAGTTCCCATCACCAATTTCTTTCCACTTATGACTGTATGACTATAACTTGTTGCTGGCAATCCTTATGATTTATATTGATATATTGATCATCAATTGTGTTGTAAATGTTGTACCTTGATGAACGTATCTTTTCTTTTATGTACACTGAGAGCATATGCACCAAGACAAATTCCTTGTGTGTCCAATCACACTTGGCCAATAAAATTCTATTCTATTCTATTCTATTCTATAACTGTTGAGTTTGCGAAATGAGGAGGCAGGAGACAAGTCATTGGTGACAACAGCTGTTAACTTTATTGTGAGAACCCAGCAAAGGAATCAGGAGAACAGTCCTCCTTATATACTGTTCAGGCTGAGGCACCAGCTAATTAGCAACGTGCGTTTCCCCGCCCAAATTTCCCTCCAAGAATTCCCCGTTACTATAGAAATTATATTCTCTCAAATATTTCATTTTAGCAAAACCCGTAATAATTATCCCAAAAAATATATATTATTAGACGACTTAAAGGGGAAGCATTCTTTATCAAAACTATATTTATTTTTCCAAGGGACGTGATGGCTCAGCCAAGACGCTGAGCTTGTTGATTGAAAGGTTGGCAGTTCAGCGGTTTGTATCCCTAGTATCACGTAATGGGGTGAGCTCCTGTTACTTGTCCCAGCTTCTGCCAGCCTAGTAGTTTGAAAGCACATAAAAAATGCAAATAGAAAAATAGGGGCCACCTTTGGTGAGAAGGTAACAGCGTTCCATGCGCCTTTGGTGTTTAGTCATGCTGGCCACATGACCATGGAGCGTCTTCGGCTTTGAAACAGAGATGAGCACCGCCCCCTAGAGTCGGGAACGACTAGCACATATGTGTGAGGGGAACCTTTACCTTTACCTTTATTTATTTTTCCAGCATGTTGCTGAGGTCTGCATAAAATCCTTTTAGTTACGCTCAGTTTTTGTGCATAAAAACAAAAAACTTTCTATTTAGTATTATTTATTTACTGCCAATGTCTTAAACTCTGATCTGGAATTAGTATTGGGTAGCATTAAATAAAAAGTTAAGTTTTTCAAGAATTTTCATTTTTAACACTGCAAATCCACACTAAAATACTGAAATGTTTTGAAGCCCCATTTTTCATTTCTTTAATTTCTTCCAGGTTGATATGTAATTATTTGTAAAAAAAAAAGTTAAAATTTTTATTAATAGTGATATTTAAATATTTTAAAGATTAAAAACAATATTAGAATCCCTAAAACTGTGGAAATGTCATTCTGGCAGTGTATCAAAAAAACATCAAATGTGATTTATAAAAATTAAGTGATGGTCCTTTACACTTCTGCAAATTCCTCTAATTCCTTCTTAAAATAGCTAGCTGAATGAGAAGCATTTGAGAGCATCAAGATCATATCCTCCACAAATCGATTTAAAAGATATGTCTTATCTCCCATTTTTATTCCTTTAATCTGATTATTGGACTTAATTGCTAGTTCTGGGGCTTTGATAGCCAGGTTGAATAGTAAAGGTAATAAAGGACAATCCTGCTTGTTTCTTCTTCAAATTGTGAGGGGATCTGAATCATAACTATTAAGTTGCATCTGAACTTTATTTGGTCCATAAATATATTCAATCATTTTATAGAAACCAGCCACAATTTTAAATGCAATTAATCTTTGTTTTAAAAATTGTATATCCAAACCTTTTCCTATATTTGAAGAATATATGATTAATGAATTAATCATATAATCATTAATTATATATATATATGAATATATAATTAATGTAATAATAATAATGTTTTAATTTGTATATTATTTACTAATTTCTTGATTGAAGTAGATATAGTATGGTTTGGCATGATGCCAGACTGATCCATATGATTATTTTATCTATAATTATCTATAATCACTTTTAATTGATCAGCTAACAGCCAAGAAATTAAAAGACGCTTGCTCCTGGGGAGGAAAGCTATGGCAAATATAGACAGAATACTAAAAAGCAGAGACATCACCCTGCCAACAAAATTCCGAATAGTCAAGGCTATGGTGTTCCCAGTTGCAATGCATGGCTGTGAAAGTTGGACCATAAGAAAGGCTGAGCGCCAAAAATCGAGGCCTTTGAACTCTGTTGCTGGAGAAGACTCCTGCGAGTCCCTTGGACTGCAAGGCGAACAAACAAGTCAGTCCTAGAGGAGATCAACCCTGACTGCTCTTTAGAAGGCCAGATCCTGAAGATGAAACTGAAATACTTTGGCCACCTAATGAGAAAGAAGGACTCACTGGAGAAGAGCCTAATGCTGGGAAAGATTGAGGGCAAAAGAAGAAGGGGACGACAGAGAACGAGGTGGCTGGATGGAGTCACTGAAGCAGTAGGCATGAATTTAAATGGACTCCAGAGGATGGTAGAGGACAGGAAGGCCTGGAGGAACGTTGTCCATGGGGTTGCGATGGGTCGGACATGACTTCACAACTAACAAGAAGAAACAGTTTAATGCACATCTTATAATCCATATTGAGAAGTGAGATGGGCCTATAAAATTCCAAATCATGGGAATTTTCACCAAATTTAAGGATCAAACTCCCAAACTTAATTACACGAATACTTTAGACATAATTTTACCTAAATTATTTTATTTAATTCTTTACTCTTATTTAACTCCCTTTTTTCCTCCTTTCCTCCAAATTGAAGAATTAAAAATGAATAGTGCAGTCAATATAATTTCTTTTACTCCTCAACAAAATGCAATCTTTTTTTTTTAATTTACATTTATATCCCGCCCTTCTCCAAAGACTCAGGGCAGCTTACAGTGTGTAAGGCAATAGTCTCATTCTATTTGTATATTTACAAAGTCAACTTATTGCCCCCCACAACAATCTGGGTCCTCATCTAATCTTCAATTTTGGTTGAGCTGCTCTCCATAGTTCCAAGGACAAGTTCTAGATTGCTTCCTTCATCCCTTGTTAGAGAGCTCTGCCATGATGTTGTGCATCTCAAGTCAAAATAAAAATAACTTTTGTCCTTGTGGCATAAAGTCAATTAACTTGAATGGGAATCCTCACATGTATAGAATCTTATTTTGCATTATTTTTCCCCCCCGTCAGGGGTTTGAATTCCTTTCTTTGCTGCAGTCTAGCTATGCCGATACCTTGGAAGAATATTATTTCACGGCTCTATTTAATCTCCTCTAATTCATGTGACTTTCTTATAATTTTATTTTTTAGATTTGAATTTACAAATCTCACCAAAATGTGTCTAGATAACTGAGTTTCTAGTCAAACCAGGTGAGCGCGTTCAATACCTTTATCTTTAACTTCGAATCAAAGCTCAGGTCATTTATTTTAGAGAAGAGATAAGTAGTCAGATTGGTCATTGCAGTTTTCTCTGCTTTCATCCTTAAATTATCTCCTGCTACAATTCTGTAAATCTGCCAATTCAATCTTTATTTCAGAAATACTCTTTTGAGCCCTGCCTATCTCTAATCTATTGATTGCAGCCAATATCATAAGCTTTACTGGCAATAAACTGACCTGTATCTGCTATTAGCTGTGACATTTCCTTAAATTGTTTATTGTAAGTATGCTCAGGCATACTTACAATAAGTCTTTAGTTATTCACACAGCATGTTTATCCTACTCTGCCTTCTATTCTTTGTTTTATTAATTGTCCAATTACTACCATATGGGATGTCTGTCCATGTTGGTGGACAGTGCTTCCTTCCTTCATTGCTTCTTCTTTATTACTGGGAAGAGGCTCCTCAACCTCTTTCGGGTCTTCCAAATAAGCTTTGATTCCCTTGGCTTTGACCAGATTCTCCTTTAAGATTCTCCTTAAATCATTTTGTTATTTGAAAATATTTAAGGTAAACTGGCAACAGTAAAGAAAATAGCTGACCTGGGGCAAGAGCAGAGAACACAGCACAGCCTCCTTATCTTTAACTAGTGATATGAGCCGTGGTGGTGCAGTGGTTGGAATGCAGAATTGCAGGCTAACTTTGCTGACTGTCAGCAGTTCGATCCTGACCGGCTCAAGGTTGACTCAGCCTTCCAGCCTTCCGAGGTGGGTAAAATGAGGACCCAGATTGTTGGGGGCAAGATGCTGACTTGGTAAACCACATAGAGAAGGCTGTAAAGTAGTATGAAGCAGTACATAGGTCTAAGTGCTATTGCTATATCCCTCCATCAGGCGTCTTCTTACAGGTAGCATAACTAATCAAAAGAAACTTCAAATAGTGACCAGATCTGATCATATAGAATTCTGCTCCATACAAAGACATATTTCTCCTTTTCACCCCATGTCAGATTCTTCTTTTAGGCACTCGGTGCGAGCAAATGTTATTACTGTGCTAGAACAAACTTCAATATGCAAGAATCTTTTGTCTCGAAAAAAAGCAGTTTGTGCACAACTGCACAACAAAAACTTCATTTACATTTAGAGTAAAAGCAGATAAAGCAGGTTCCTTGCTGTTCAAAGGAGATGGCCCTGCTGGATGACAATGGGAGTAAAAAACAACAACAACACATTATTTTTATTTTCTGCTTTGTCCCTAACTATGGCATTTTACTTTCAAGCGCTGCAAGATGTAAAGCCAAGAGCTAGTTATTTGTAAATTGTTCCTCCCAAAGAAAACAGATCAACAGCAGGTGGATGCAGTGAAGATTATTTTGATTGACAGTTGGAGGACATACAGTTTTTCAGAATACATCACACCGCCAGTTTATAGGTGGTCTTGTACAAAACCAGACTTTTATAACAGCGAGAGAAGAGGCCTAGGTCTGTATACTGCTTCCACTTTGGTCACACATTTTTGGTTTTATTTGATTGTAATTTTGTTTTTATGACAATTTAAATAATAATAATTGTTAGCCATCTTGAATGCTTTAGAACAGGGGTCCTCAACTTTTTGGACCTCAGAGACCAATAAATTCATAATTTTAAATCCCATGGACCACTAATATGATCTGCCTAATGACCAGCTGGTTGGGCGTGGGTAGGTGGTCATGTGACTGGGTGGGCGTGGCCAACTCAATGTCATGTCAAGGGGCGCCTCACCAGCCTTTACTCACCCCTCCTCTCTCAGCCCCTCCTCGCCTCCCTGGGCTCCTTAGGTTCCCTACAGGAAGCAGTTGTTGGAGCTAAGCAACCACTATGAGAAAGAGTTGGTAAAACAGCTTAGTTCAAATTGGATCTGGCCGAGAAAGAGGCTCAGCAGAAGCACCTCATTGAGGACTATGAGCATAGGCTTTCCAAGCAGAGAGAAGACTTGCAGGAGTGCAAGGCCAGGTGCCAGTGCCTGGAGGCTCAGTGGGCTGAGTTGGTCAGCCAGTTTCAGGCCATGAGGCAGTCCCACTGGAAAAAGGCGGTGACTGCTGCTTTAGAAGGCCTAGATATATTTTGAAAAATATTTAAAAAATAACTACTACTGCTATTACAAGATTCTCTACAAAGAAACAGGGACATACAAAATATAAGTACATCAGGAAGAAAAATAGTATCTCACTATGTATTTTAATTATAGAAAGTTATTCTTTAAAGTAGGTGATATTCAAAACCCTGTTCTAGCACCTATGGTGGGTGGTATAGTTTATCCTTCAACTCTCAATAAAGGTAGTTTTTGACTTAACATCACTCGCTTAGTGACCATTCAAAAATATAATGGATGTATCTGGGGGGGTGGATACTTATCCAGATTCAAAGTTCTAAAGGTTGTTCCAATGGTCATGACTACATTTCGGGAACTTGGCAACCAGGCCAGATTCATGGCCAAGCAGCATCCCATAGTCACATGACTGCATTTTACAAAGGTTTCCCCCCAAAACAGCATTTATTTCTGAGTTTTTGCAAAACCAAACCTATGGCAAACCATTGGCTCGCTTAATGACTGCGACATACACTGAATGACTGCTGCAAAAGAGATTCTCCTAAAATAGACATATCCAAATGATGATTATTAAACCTCCATAAGTATTAAATTTCCCATGATATTCCATATCATTGTTTATAATATAACGTTATAATATTTTATATATATTTAATTATAATTGTTTATAATATAACTGTTTCAACTCCTACCATCAAAACGACGCTATAGAGCATTGCACACCAGAACAACTAGACACAAGAACAGTTTTTTCCTGAAGGCCATCACTCTGCTAAATAAATAATTCCCTCAGCACTGTCAAACTATTTACTAAATCTACACTACTATTAATCTTCTCGTTTTCATCACCAATCTCTTTCCACTTATGACTGTAACTTTTTGTTGCTATCATTAAGGGTTAAATTGCAACCTATGACCATCATTTGTGTTGTAAATGTTGTACCTTTGATGAAGGTTTATTTTCTTTTTCTTTTATGTACACTGAGACCATATGCACCAAGACAAATTCCTTGTGTGTCCAATCACACTTGGCCAATAAATTCTATTCTATTCTATTCTATTCTATTCTATTCTATTCAGCATTTTTTTAAAAAAATCGAGGGTTATTTAACACTTTATTGAAGAAGTTTTATTTAACACTCATAAAGTAGTTTTTAAAGTGTTTTACAAGTGTTTAGAATAAAAGAATTCTTCTAAGGGAATTTCAACCCAATTTTACCGACAGGATTCTAAAGAGAAAGAGAGAATAGTTTTCCAGAGATGTGACAGATCTCAAGAACAGATTGACTGGACCATGGCAATTGCAAATATTCTGATTTCACAATTTTCAGTGGAACAATAAGGGTGAAATGTTGACAATTGCCCCTAAATTCTTCCTCAAATCTGGTATCTCCAACTCCCCTACCTTTGGAGATGGCTCTCTGCCCACGTGATCTCTGAAGTGAGGGGCAGGGGGGGGGGAATGGCCATCAGCTCCAGTACCACTTTGATTTCAGATTTACACTCCAGTTCCTCAATAAATCTGCCACAGTGCTTTAATCCCTCAGACAGAAATAATGTGTGAGCCACAAAAGGGGAAAGTAGGAACTGTTTATTTCCATCATAAAGATGCCTTTTAATATTTCAACATAAATCAAGCTGTGGTTTATGATTATAATAAATTTACCAGGAAGAAAACCAACAACACTTCATTTGTTGCCCAAGACTGTGGAATGATTTGATTTGCTCCGTTTTTCAGTTCGAGAAAATGTAATTGAGCTGGGTGAGGTACAGCTGTTTTAATTGAGTCTTCAGAAAGTACCTGCTGCTGCTGGAAGCAGGAGGCTAATACAGAATGAGAAGGTACGCGTGCGCGCACACACACACACACACACACCATCTCTATGAGCTGCTGCCACAAGGCTGCCCTTCTTTGCTTCTGGCCATAGAAACCAATTCTAAATTTCCCCTAATCCCTGGAGGAAAAGGCCAGACACCACAGATGCATAACGTTTTGGAAAAATAATTACCCCTAGGGACAAATCAAGGACACAGAGCCATAGGGGAGAACTTTTGCATTAGAATAATCAATTAAAAATATCTCCCATATTAAAACAAGTGGAGATCTCAGCTGCTCATACTCACTCAAGGTATGTTCTGGATTTCCTGATCCTGTTCCCTGCAGTCCTTGATTATGGAATCAATGAAGAATACACAAGAACAGAAATAATCCTATTTCACATTTCTAGCTCTTCTTCTGAAACTTTTTAAATATACATTACAACTATTACGGGAATTGGGATCGCACTGCCACTTGCTCTGGGAGTCACTCCAGCCCTACGAAGGAACCCTCCAAACTGGGGGACTAATGGAGGGCACTATTATAAGCTGCATGGAAAAATCTGGATCCCATTCATGCAGAAAGGGAGCAGGGGCGGCTGGGGAATTCTGGGAGTTGACATCCAAAAGGTCTTAAAGTTACCCAGGTTGGATACCCCCTGATCTAGAGAGTTGTTCTGAAATCAGGGAACAATTACTATCATGTTGTGCTTTACAACCTTCAGAGCAGCATTTAGGGTAGCTAATGTTGGTTGAAAATACATTTAATACAACATGGAACTGGGAAGGAGCTGCTAGAGGAAATCCCACAAAGCATACCAGAGACTGTAGCTGTGAAGTTATGACTAATAGTGCATTTAAGTAAATGATAGGAAATGAGTGCACTTGAAGCCAGCGGTTTCCTCTTTTCAAGAAGGAAGAATGAGCGAAGACAAGTGGCAGGAATTCCGCTTTTGCTGAAATTCCAGCCCTTCTTGCCTGCCTCTAGAATCAAATGATGGCAAACCTGATCTTCAGAGAAGGTTCTTCTGAGCTGAGTGTCAAGGATGAAGGTCAAAACAAAGGGGGAAGAAAACCCTGTGAAGATTCAAGAGGGATACATGCAGGAAATGAGTAACCCTCTCTCCAGAAGAAAAAAGAAATAAAATACATGGTAAATTCTTTTAGGTGAAATAGGGCATTTTTTTATCTTTCAGATCATTCAAGGCCTGAAGATTAAGCAGTAATAGCCAAAATGTACATTTTCATCATGTATACAGTGGGGCAAAAAAGTATTTAGTCAGCCACCAGTTGTGCAAGTTCTTCCACTGAAAAAGATGAGAGAGGCCTATAATTGTTATCATAGGTATACCTCAACTAGGAGAGACAACATGAGAAAACACATCCAGAAAATCACATTGTCTGATTTGTAACGAATTTATTTGCAATTTATGGTGGAAAATAAGTATTTGGTCAATATCGAAAGTTCATCTCAATACTTCGTTATATATCCTTTGTTGGCAATGACAGAGGTCAAACGTTTTCTGTACGTCTTCACAAGGTTTTCACACACTGTTGCTGGTATGTTGGCCCATTCCTCCATGCAGATCTCCTCAAGAGCAGTGATGTTTTGGGGCTGTCGCTGGGCAACACGGACTTTCAACTCCCTCCAAAGGTTTTCTGTGGGGTTGAGATCTGGTGACTGGCTAGGCCACTCCAGGACCTTGAAATGCTTCTTACGGAGCCACTCCTTCGTTGCCCGGGCAGTGTGTTTAGGATCATTGTCATGCTGAAAGACCCAGCCACGTTTCATCTTCAATGCTCTTGCTGATGGAAGGAGGTTTGCACTCAAAATCTCACGATACATGGCCCCATTCATTCTTTCCTTTACACGGATCAGTCGTCCTGGTCCCTTTGCAGAGAAACAGCCCCACAACATGATGTTGCCACTCCCATGCTTCACAGCATGGTGTTCTTTGGATGCAATTCAGCATTCTCTCTCCTCCAAACACGACAAGTTGAGTTTCTACCAAACAGTTCTACTTTGGTTTCATCTGACCATATGACATTCTCCCAATCCTCTTCTGGATCATCCAAATGCTCTCAGCAAACTTCAGACGGGCCCGGACATGTACTGGCTTAAGCAGAGGGACACGTCTGGCACTGCAGGATCTGAATCCCTGGCGGTGTAGTGTGTTACTGATGGTAGCCTTTGTTACGTTGGTCCCAGCTCTCTGCAGGTCATTCACTAGGTCCCCCCGTGTGGTTCTGGGATATTTGCTCACCGTTCTTGTGATCATTTTGACTCCTCGGGGTGAGATCTTGCATGGAGCCCCAGATCGAGGGAGATTATCAGTGGTCTTGTATGTCTTCCATTTTCTAATTATTCCTCCCACGGTTGATTTCTTCACACCAAGCTGCTTGCCTATTGCAGATTCAGTCTTCCCAGCCTGGTGCAGGTCTACAATTTTGTTTCTGGTGTCCTTCGACAGCTCTTTGGTCTTCACCATAGTGGAGTTTGGAGTGTGACTGTTTGAGGTTGTGGACAGGTGTCTTTTATACTGATAACAAGTTCAAACAGGTACCATTAATACAGGTAATGAGTGGAGAACAGAGGAGCCTCTTAAAGTAGAAGTTACAGGTCTGTGAGAGCCAGAAATCTTGCTTGTTTGTTGGTGACCAAATACTTATTTTCCACCATAATTTGCAAATAAATTCGTTACAAATCAGACAATGTGATTTTCTGGATGTGTTTTCTCATGTTGTCTCTCCTAGTTGAGGTATATCTATGATGACAATTACAGACCTCTCTCATCTTTTTCAGTGGGAGAACTTGCACAATTGGTGGCTGACTAAATACTTTTTTGCCCCACTGTAGGTGATTCCTAAGGCACAGGAGAGTTTGTTACTAAAATACTAGCAGTCATCCTATCTTTGATAGTATCTTATTATTCCGAGGATAGATGGGAGCAGCACCTGACAGCTCTTGACATGGCTCTCCGTGATCTCTCTTCTGTTGCTTAGGAAGGTTTATGGCAATTGCAGGCAAGAATGACAGAAATGAACAATGCTAAATCTATGTGCTTGTTGAGATAGTAGATTTCCTATTTCAATGGAGGGTGAATTTTTAAGCAAACTATTTTTGTTCGCCCTGAACCAGGACGGAAATTTGACTCTTATGGGTTCAGTCATTAAGAGGTTCCCACAACCTGGTGTCCGAAAACCAGCCTTATCCATTTGCAAGCTTTGCAGGTTGTGTACGTGATTCTTTGATGCACCAAAAGGACTGCCAAGAACAGCCTGACATCGAGAGGGTGCTGTCATCGGGTCTTGATGTGCCTGCAGCAAACGTCCCTAGCTGCCAAGCGTAACCTTACGCAATCTAGCAAAGACACAGTCTTCTTTTGGAGACAGCTGAGCTTCACTGAAGAAAAGATACTGTCTATATTTTTTTTAAGCAAAGCCGCTGCCAATCTCTGTAACAAAAGCAATTTGGGCTTTTAAAAAATCATTCTACTTAATTCTTTTTTTTTTAAAAAAAACCCTAACATCACCGAATTTATCAACTAACCTTGGTGAACATCAAATTTAATATCACGGGTACAACCAGCCTGGAGAAGAGCAGCATCATCCACCTGTTTGGAAGGCGGAATTTAATAACAGAAAAAGCACTTTCAACACATCTATAGCCAAAGGAAAGAAAAAATAATACTTTCCTTATACGGATAACTTTGTGAGTAGTGACCCAAACTTCTCTTGTGACTTTGTATCAACAGCAGTTGAAGAAATATTCCTTCTAAGCAAAGCCTTATGGTCCCAACTAGAAGACACTGAAATCCAGTATTTTGTCCATCATGTATCCAGTTGGATATAGATATCGGATTTAAGATCCAAATATTGTAATAGATAATGGATATTGGGAGTTCTCTTTCAAACTCCCCCACCTCATTTTTCCCCCCAGAAGGCTTAGTTGTCATATTCAAGAGAATATTCAAATCTCTTCATATCTTGATATGATTCAACAGAAAAAGAGAACAACCCTACGCCTAGAATATTGCATCCAGTTCTGGGAATTGCATTTTAGTGATGACTTTGACAAACTGATATTTACTTATTTAGTTTGGTTCACACAGCTCTGCATCCAAAAACAGCAACTAAGATGATAAGCAACCTGGAAGGAAAAAGTTATGAGTAGATAGATAACCTGGAGAAGAGTAGATTGCAGGGAGTTTAATGACTGTCGTATAGAAGGGGAATTGTTTCTATTTATTTATTCATTAATCAAATTTATATGGCCACCCATCTCACAGGAAATGACGCTGGGAGGTTTACAGCATTGTTCAGAGTTATTTCAGAAGACAGAATGGCAAACAACGGAAAGAATTAGTAATGGGTCATCCGAATTTTCTTATAGTAGGAGCTACTCAACAATGGAACAGATTCCTTCAGATGATGACTGACTTCACAAGAGGTGTTTACGCAGTGTGGAATCATGCCCAGGGACGGCATTGGACTCAACATTCTCTAACGTCTCCTTCAACCTTTATATTTTATGATGTGATCATCAGTTTAAGGAGAGAGAGAAATGAGATTTCATGGACTGGAGTTCATGATTTAGCAAGAATCAAGAGGCATCGTTTGCAATATTCTGAAAGACGATGGAATGGCTGCCAGAACAAGTCTCTTTCCACTTTCTATAGTCCACTCCCTCCTAAATTTAGAAAATTCTTCAGATAGATTTAGTCATACTATACTGTATCAAGACAATATCAGCTGCCCTCCACTTTTATCAAAGTATTCCTTTAGTAAGTAATCAACATTTTCACACCCATACAGAAAGCACAGGGCCTGCCCTGCTGCTGTGACACTAGCATGATTCCGTTAGCAGTATAAAAAGAAAACAAAGCATTATACTGGGAAACATTCCTTATTACTTATTAAGAGATGGCTTTGTATCAGCCAAGTCTATAGTTCATGATAGGACTTCCTGCTCAGATTCATTTTGTACATAAACAAATGAGGAGGGAAATATCAGAGATAAAATAACAACAAAGCTTAAAGCTTGGCAAGCTTCAGTCTTAGGACTGCATTATATGAAACAAGGCAATATGGAAAGGCGTTGGAAAGGCTGAAAAACAAATGGGGAAAACAATCAAGGCAGGACTAGGGGAAGTAGTGGGGCTCCTCTACCCGTTGCAGAGTGCTTAGGTTGCCACACACATCATGCAATATTAAGTTATGAAACCAAGTTCCATCAGTTGCTTTCATTTTGCTCCTAAGTCAATGCATTGGCAGGTTAGAAAGCCACTTCACAAGGAATATGAATGATTAGGGAAGCAGATCTTAGTAAGTCAGATCTTGCTTTAGTCATTGGTTATTGGCTTGCCTACTAAAGTAAAACTTTTAGTAAAACTGATCTTTTCCATCTCATGGGGGATTAGATGCATATCCAACAGTCTCTGACATCTTCCGATAGAGAGGAAAATACCCTGCTTAAAAAGTCATAGCAGCCTGATATAGGATAGGGTACAGTTGTTTTGCGCATGAAATGGAAAATCAGAATCTGAAAGGTAACTAAACAAGTAGCAAGGTGCCTCAAATGAGCATCAAGCTCAATATTGTATTAATAGTTTAAAAGTAGTTTCATCTTAAATTAGCGTAAAAATATCATTATTAGGTGGATTGCTCCATCAGTTTTTTGTTTCACTCAAAATGATATTTGCAGTCACAAACAAAAAACAAAAAAGCCCCCAGAGCAGCACAAACCCAATCCAGAAGGTGTGCCGGAAAGGAGACAAATGTTTATTTAGTGCGCTATTTCTAAAGGTCGTTTGTGTTTCCTTCCGACTATAGTATGCTAAAAAAGCCGGGATGATATACTGGATCCCATTTCCAGCATAGGCACCAGTGATTCCCACCAAGGATTCCAGGTCATGAGTACAGAAAGCCACAATAATTGGAGGAATTAGTGTGATGACTGGGAAAAAAATTCTGTCCACTACCCATGGATAGGTTCCCCCTTCCCGGTGGAAGAGAGTTTTCCAATTATTTCTTAGCGTCACAGCAATTATAGGAAAGTTTGTACTGATGGTGAAGACAGGGAAGAGTCCCAGGAAGTAGCGGATAAATGCAATGCTGACAATGTCACAGTTTGTGAAGTTGAGTGTGTACATGTCCATTAGAGTCCCATTGCGGAAACAATAGATAGCAGTGAAAGACAGGAGGCTGTAGAAACCCAGGATCAAGACGTAATCCAGCAGGACTAGCTTGTTAACATGCTTCTTCTTAGAGATGGGAGTGATGAGGGATGGCAGGGAGTGCTGACACATGAAGGAATAAACGCAGACTCCAAAGAGGTTCCGAACTCCTGAGAGCTGAGCCAGAGGGGGATGACCTTCCCCTTGACCCTTGGCGATGCGGAGGAGGGCCACAATGATCATGATGATGAATGCTGAAACAAAAAGGGGGAAGGGAAGGGGAGAAGAGAGAAGGAACAGAGTTTAAGTCAGAGACGTAGGCAGGATCCCAACTTTTGAAACTTTTCTCCTCTAATCTTTGCTGGATCTTTCCTAGTCTATAGCTGAAGGGACAAGGAAAAAACCACTCATCTGGCTAAAGCTGCTCCATGAATAGAATAGAATAGGAATAATAGAATAGAACAGAATAGAATAAGAATCGTAGAATAGAATAGAATAGAATAGAATAAGAATAAGAATAAGAGAAGAGAAGAGAAGAGAAGAGTTGGAAGGGACCTTGGAGGCCTTCTAGTCCAACCCCCTGCTCAGGCAGGAAACCCTATAATATTTCTGACAAATGGTTGCCAAATCTCTTCTTAAAAACTTCCAGTGTTGGAGCATTTCACAACTTGTGGAAGTCGTTCCACTGATGAATTGTTCTCACTGTCAGGAAATTTCTCCTTATTTCTAGGTTTCTCTCTCCTTGATTACTTTCCACCCATTGCTTCTTGCTCTGCCTTCAGGTGCTTTGGAGAACAGCCCGACTCCCTCTTCTTTGTGGCAACCCCTGAGATATTGGAACACTGCTATCATATCACCCCTAGTCCTTCTTTTCATTAAACTAGACATACTGAGTTCCTGCAACCATTCTTCATGTTTTAGCCTCCAGTCCCCTAATCATCTTTGTTGCTGTTCTCTGCACTCTTTCTATAGTTTCAAAATCTTTTTTAGGAGTTATAAATCATGAGGCGTTATCAGTACATAAACAACCCACCTGATTGTACTGAAGATTGAAAATATAAGGCTCCGTTTAGGCTCTTCTAAATACCACTAATTTTTTTCCTCAGGAGCACCTAATTCACCTCTGAATTGTACAAGAACGTACATGGTCCCTTCATTTGAGGGTTCTTGTCTCGTTTGTGCTAATAAAGTTGCATGAAAAAAAAACTTCTTAGCATAAGCATATACCACTTCAGATGAAAGGTCATTTGAAAAATTGCCTCTGGCAGCTCAAGAGTATATGCCCTGTGGTTCAGGGCAGCATTTGTTAAATTTTTAAAAAACTGACAGCACAGGAATTCTTGCAAATGGAATAAGAAATTATCGGCATTGTTCTGAATCAACAACAGTCAAATTTGCTGCCTCTGGCTAACTGCAATCACAACTAACTTGGGTAAGTTATCATTTATTTTGCATTTTATTTTCAATTATTTTCCTCTTTCTTTTTTGCATAAAAATGCATACAGCTTAAAAGATGTACCATTGCAGTTTGTTGTTTCATAATAAAATATTTCACTCTAAGGAATTAGCTCCACCTCAGCTCCCACCTGGATTCTTTCAGTACTGATTTTCATCACGTTCGCCCAATGTGAGCAGACTTCTGTCTTACAGAATTTACTCTTTTTCTTCATGAGAATTTCAAGACCTACCAATTGTAGGGACAAGGTGGCTCAGCTCAAAATACCACAAATAGAATTAAGGTGCAGTGACATATGCTCTGGATTTGATTTCAATAATGTGTGAGCTTTCACAAAAATCAATTTCTGATTACTGCCTCCCCAACTGCTCTACCTTCTGTTGGTCACCTGGTTTAGTTAATGAAGCAAACCTAAGGAGATCAAATAAGACTACAGTATTTTCAAAGTTTGCTCTCAATCATCTGTAGGTTGGAGTCAAGGTATTTGCTCCATACTTCAAAGTGGCTCATTGCTTCAAGATCACAAAGGCATCCCACACATCCCAGGACAAATCCACCTCTATAAAAATCTTAACTGTAAACAAAACTTAAAGCTAATTTTCTTAGGATTCATAATGACATGTTTCCAACAACTGTTAATAGTGTTTAGAGTCACTTTTAACCCGAAGACTCCATTTTCTTTAAAAAAACCCAAAAAAAAACCCACCTTGTGAAATATAAATAGGGCTGCTGCTGTTTTGTATCTGTTTTTAATCTGCAGATGAAATGTACTACTGGTCATAAGTTACTTCAAAACAGCAGAGAACCCAGTAAATAGCTGAAAACATGAAGGCTGAAATTAAAGATTGAATTATATAACCTGTGCAGAAAAATTAATAAGACTCAACAACACAGAACACAAGACATAAAAAAAACCTAGCTGGCACAAATTCCTAGCTATACTTATCTACCGGTTTCTAAAAACAAAAACAAAAAACAACAAAAAACAGAAGCTTCCGAATGTAAATATTCTGCCACTTCAATTACTGCTTCAATTTTTGCAGCTTCTTGGAGAGGCTCCTGAGGGCTTAAAAACTCTGTTCCTTATCCAACAACTTTGTTATAAAAAAGCAAAACATGTATTTATCCAACAGAGAAAGCAGTTGGGTATCTGGCACTGAATACTGTATTTGACAAAGGGCTATTTCACAGTTGTAGACTGTGAATCTTTTAAGTCTGCATTCTGGCATGCAGACTATATTCACAATATTCCATTTTATTTTATTTCTACTACAGCCCAAAAGCAGAGTAACAAGGAACAGATGTCTGTGCCTGAAAGGGGAAAATGTCCAAATACCAGCTTCAAGATGCTGGTACCTCATCAGGAACCACAGAATTGTGTCCTTAATTTGAAAAATTGCTCTGCAATATTTGTATAATTTATGAATGGAAAAATCCGCCTGTCCAACCAGATCTGACAGGGTGGGCCCACTTCATGTCCTTTCCTTTAAATGTTGTCACTTCAGGAGACTTAGATTGTGTGCCTTCTCCACAGCAGCCCCTGTCCTATGGAATACCCTTCCCCCTCAGATCCAGCAGGCTCCTACACTCCTCGCATTCTGGAAGTCTAAAAAGCTGGTTCTTCCCAGGAGTATTGGGGTACAGTGAGGCTACAGTCCATTGGACCTTTGGTAGTCTGTTGCCTTTGGAGAGCCAGGATTCCTTCTCTTTTCTTAACCCGAGTTAATATCTACTAGCTACTTGATCCCCTGCTTTAATTCTGTACAAGGCACAAATTGTATTTAGAAGTTGTTGTTTTTTCCTGTTACTTCCACAAGGATTCCATGTTACATCACAGACAATATTCATATGAAATAAAATAATGCCTTCCTCCAATAAAGTAATTTTGGTTTGCACTGGAAAAAGTATCTTTCCCAATGGTTCAGTAAAATATAAAACAACAAAAGCTAAATTAGAATTCCTCAGCTCCCATTTTTTTCTTACAAGCAAGCTCAGAGAGCACCAAGGACCTCTCATGTCAACCATGAGCTACAAATATTCTCCTTTATTAGTTCTTACAAACTGCTATAACATCATTTCATTACAAAAGGAAGATTGAATCCTGGTTTTCATTTTCCAAATCTAACTGTCTATCAATGGGACTATAAAGTTTTTTGGAATATATTATGTTAGCATATTCTACATAGAGAAAGCAGCTTTTTTCTGTTTTGGAGATTCCCCTCCCCCCCACACACACACTTTATTGAAGAAAGCAACCTTAAAGCTCAACCTGTAATAGTTATAAGTTCTTCTAAAAACAATTATGTACAAAAGCTCTAAATCACCACAGGAAAGGTACAAAGCTCTTCAAATTATCTAGAACTCTCACAAAGACATAAAGTATTATCAGTAAGGCAGCAAGAATTGCAAGCTCACACATCCTGACAGGAGTAGGACAGTAGGCCCAATACCAAATGGTAGCTTCAAAGAAAGATCAAGTTAAGACAAGTTAGTCTTTTCAGAAAATCCAAGTGGAAAATCTCTAAGACTCTATTTGGAGAAAAAGAGTTTGATTTATGGAACACGGTCCCATAAACACTGCTGGAGCTTAATTATATTTATATATAAGACCTCTGTACCTCTTCTCCTGGTGGAGAGTGAAACAATATATCTCTACTCTTTCTGTTTATCCAAGGGTGAAGATATGACCTGTATCCTCCCAAAGTTCCCTTTATCAGGTAGAGACTTCATTATTTCCCATAATAGTAGCATGTGAGTATCAGTGGTGTGCCCAGCAAACACAATCTTTCCAAACACTTTGGTTTAAAGTCACCTAGCAACTTTATAAAGTAGTGGCCAAATTTGGGAAAAGTGTATTTTTGAGGTTTGATAGCTAATAACACCACTTTTTTTGGGGGTGGGGGGAGTTTCAAGATAATCATACTGCTGGAATGGCCTGGGAATAGCCCAGACCTTAACCCAATAGAAAATCTATGGAGCCGACTAAAGAAACTTGTTAGTCAGAAGCGACCCAGCAATAAAACCCAGTTAATAAAGCAATCATTCAATCTTGGTTTCACATTATAACAGCTGCAGAACTATGGGAAGACGTTGTAAGGCCGTAATTTATGCTAAAGGTTACCCAAGGAAGTATTTAACTGACATGGTGATAATTTTTGTACATCTTGTTTTTTCTACGTGTTTCGCTTTTCTTCTTTATACTGTAACTGCTATTCTAATAGCAAATCCTTCTTAAAAGTTACTGCATTACATTCTTGATTAAATTATCTTTCCATTGATATATAATTTTATGTTACTACTCCCCCAAACAAGTAGTGTTATTAGCTAATTTTAGAAAACACACTTTTCCCAAAGGTTTCCACAATTTTGGCCACTACTGTATATAGCTGCGTTGGCGAACCTTCCGCATTCTCATGTGCCGCCCGCGTGCCAAAAGTGGCACGCAAAACCGTCTTGAGACAAATGCTCACTCTCGCCGGCTCCCATGGCATTCCTATGGTCAAATGCGCACCGGCCAGCTGGCAGTCATGCATGCAGTGCTAGTGATCCCGGAAGTGCGACGGTCCATCGCGCATGTGCGATGGTGAACCTTCGGCACGTGTGCCACCTCACGCATGCGTGGTCAACCGGCACCGCGCGCACACGACGGCCAGCTGACTGGCGCACATTTGACCACAGGAACACGACAAGGAGCCGGTGAGGGTGCACAGTTGTCTCGGGATGGTTTCGTGTGCTGCTTCCGGCACGCGTGCCATAGGTTCGCCAACACTGGTATATAGCATTCTCAAGTTCACTTCCAGGAGGCAAGTCACCAATCACTCAGGTCTAGCTTGAACCTGCCAGTCTGGGAATAATTCTGATGTTCACTTTGTAACATTTGAATTTTTTTTTTTAAAAAAAAGAGAGAATGCCTTATTTCTGTCCTGGAAAGGCAGGGTGAGGTTTAGAGACCACAGGCAATAGTGAATTGATACATTAAAATAATAGAATAGAATTTTTTATTGGCTAAGTTTACAGAATCTATAGTTAGAAGAGGCAGTTTATGCCAACAAGTCCAAATCTTTGCTATATGTGGAAATCTATATAAAGATATGTAGCTTTCCCCTGTCCAGTCTCTACTGAACAAATCCAATGATGGGGAAACCCACGAATTTTCTAAATTGGTTCCATTATCAAAATGCTTTTTCTGTTAGAAAAAAATGTTCAAACCATTTACAATACCTGGAATCTGCCTTCATATAATTAGATCCATTATTCTGCATCTGTTCTCTAGGATGACAAGAGAATATATATTTTCTACTGCCATAAGAATATGTCTGCTCTATTCAGAGAATATGTCTATTCTACTCTTCTTATTCTACTCTTCTACTCATATGAATGCATGCATATAATATGTTGTTTGAATGATATGAATGCATGCATAACTTTGCATCTGTGCAGTTAAATGGTTTGTATCTCGTAACTGATTTATGACATTACCATAAGTTCAGATTTTTTAAAAAAATGAATTCATCAACAGATATGCAACAGAAAACTCACCCACAAACAGACATACAATTATTTTTATATGAGAATTATTTGTAACATCTGACTCCATTTTTGTATAGCACATATGAACAAAATGCAAACTACCTATAACCATGATGGCAAACCTATGGCACACGTGCCACAGGTGGCACGCGGAGCCCTCTCTGTGGGCACACGAGCCATCGCCCAGCTCAGCTCCATTGCGCGTGCTTGAACGCTTCCCGCCGGACAGCTGGTTTTCAGGTCTCAGCCCTGCAGGCAGGAGACAAGCGTGCATGTGGGTGGGGGGCTACCTTTCTCCTCACTTTCTGCTGCCTCTGCCTTCCCAGATCTGCGGAGATTCCCCTCCCAGCGTTGTTTTGGAAGGTGAGGCTTTTTTCCCTCCCAGCCGTTTTGGGAGGTGAGGCTTCCCCCCCCCGCGCTGTTTTGGGATGTAAAGCCAAGAGGTGGTGGTGCGCGCATGTACAGGCGAGAGCGTGCATATGCACAGGGAGGGGGTCACATACACATGTGCAGGGGGCAGGGCGTGCAGGAGGGGCATTGCATTATGGGTGTGGGCACACACACGTGCGCGACACTTTTGGCACCCAAGGAAAAAAAGTTAGCCATCACTGACCTATAATGAGTCTCGAAACTTTTCAAAACAAGTTATGACTGATGCTCTCTGAGCTTGGTTATTTTCTTGCAGAGTTTTCATTATCCAAAGTAGGTAACATTATCAGGGCTAGTTATTTTTAAAATATGAAAAAACATCACTAAAATGTTAGCTCTTTTTTCCCTCTAAGAGTGATCTGGTTTACCTGATATTTTATAAGCTGTAAACCAAAGGTTTTGCTGGAAATGTTCATTTTTTTTCCTGATCTACAATTCACAAAAGCCTGACGTAATTCAAGATATTTAGCAATTATCTTAGTAATTTCTTTCCGAGTGAAGGGGATAATGGGAACATCTTCTTGCTTGTGGTACAGGTACTGCAAAGCTGAATATTTAGATGCTAAATTTATCTTTCTGCTCTGAAGGCAGCAAGATGAAGACAACGTTCCAAAACCCAGTTATGTCCAACAATAAATCAAAACAAAGAGGGTAATAACTCTTGATAACAAGTATTAAAGCAAGGGTTTGGTGGCATATGGGACATGCCCTGTTCATCTAACTTCAGGATCCTCAAGTAATGAGAAAGAATATAAACATTCAATTTTATGAAAGTTAACTATGAAATCAGTGGGTATTACTAGCTATTCCTCTTCAAACAAAAAATGTTGAAATACTTACCTACATACGTCTTTATTAGAAAATTGATAGAACTTTCAGTTTGTCAAAACATAAACTGTATTTGTAAATTAAGTGCAGCCCCGAATACATGTGATATAAGAAAATATAGAATGCTAGATATTTGGGGGTATAATTCTACTTCTAGAGTGTTATAACTAGAGACAAATTTTATATGGGAGCCCTTAATTGTTGGACCTAGGGCAACATAAAACAATTATATGTATGCAGAAAGAAATAAACTGAAAAAGTAAGGTTCTACTTTTAGGCTAAATTCTACATTTAGGCCAAAAAAAACCCAACGCACAGGTATGTGGTACTTTGCTCAATAGTAGTAACTGGAGAGGCATCTTGGAGTCCTAGTGGACAACCATTTAGATATGAGCCAGCAGTGTGCAGCAGCTGCCAAAAAAGCCAACACCGTTCTGGGCTGCATAAACAGAGGGATAGAATCAAGATCACGTGCAGTGTTAATACCACTTTATAATGCCTTGGTAAGGCCACACTTGGAATATTGCATTCAGTTTTGGTCGCCACGATGTAAAAAGGATGTTGAGACTCTAGAAAGAGTGCAGAGAAGAGCAACAAAGATGATTAGGGGGACTGGAGGCTAAAACATATGAAGAACGGTTGCAGGAACTGGATATGTCTAGTTTAATGAAAAGAAGGACTAGGGGAGACATGATAGCAGTATTTCAATATCTCAGGGGCTGCCACAAAGAAGAGGGAGTCGGGCTGTTCTCCAAAGCACCTGAGGGTAGAACAAGAAGCAATGGGTGGAAACTGATCAAGGAGAGAAGCAACCTAGCACTAAGGAGAAATTTCCTGACAGTTAGAACAACTAATCAGTGGAACAACTTGCCTGCAGAAGTTGTAAATGCTCCAACACTGGAAATTTTTAAGAAAATGTTGGATAGCCATTTGTCTGAAATGGTGTAGGGTTTCCTGCCTGGGCAGGGGGTTGGACTAGAAGACCTCCAAGGTCCCTTCCAATTCTGATATATTATTATTATTATAAATCCAGAGAAAATAAAAGATAAAGGTAAAGGTTCCCCTCGCATATACGTGCTAGTCGTTGCCGACTCTAGGGGGCAGTGCTCATCTCCGTTTCAAAGCCGAAGAGCCACCGCTGTCCGAAGACGTCTCCGTGGTCATGTGGCCGGCATGACTCAACACCAAAGGCGCTCGGAACGCTGTTATCTTCCCACCAAGGTGGTCCCTATTTTTCTACTTGCATTTTTATGTGCTTTTGAAACTGCTAGGTTGGCAGAAGCTGGGACAAGTAACGGGCTGGGACTGCTCACCCGGCAGCACTAGGGATTCGAACAGCTGAGCTGCCGACCTTTCGATCAACAAGCTCAATGTCCTAGCCCCTGAGCCACCACGTCCCTTACAAATAAAAGATATAAAGGTGAAAAATGAAAACAAAGAAAACAAGCAGGATAAGAAATAGCTCTACAAAGTATCATCAAGTAAAAAAAAAGTAAACATATTTTCAAGGAAAGGAAAGGAAAAACAAATTCTGTTAAGACTGTCCTGCCACCCAAGTTTGATGCTTCTCCAAATGTATCTTTTTTCAATGTTCACTTAGTTTTCTTTCTCACTTTACTTTCACATGCCCCCTCAAGATTATTATAATTAAAAATAAAATAAATGGAGAGGTGGCATCTGCAAAGCAAACATCTGCCTCTAGCATCCCATTTATTTGCAGGGGTTATTATTCCTTTCTGGAATATCACAGAGCATTTTGGGAGAGAGGAATTCAGCAACGTGTCTAGCCTTCTCAAAAATGCCAATTAAGAATCCAGCAGATGCTATATTCTTCCTCAAGCACTTGACACAGTACTTTGGCAATTCTAGAAACACCTCTAGAAGCTTATAGAACAACAGAGCCGATGTCAAAAGCACTCTCTTAAAACAGACTAAAGGATGATCCTGAGGTGATCCTACATTATAACAAACATGTAGAGGAGTAGATAAAAATTAAGATTTCCATTTTCAAGCCTTTTAGCAATTCTAACTTATTCTGGGTCACAAATTTCACAGCTAGGAAGCCTTAATATTAATCATCAGAATATATCTTATTCTAGTTGTCATTGCCACAAACAATCTAGATTAGATCAGAGCATAAAATCATACCGTATCATCATGATAGAAAGGGAGGAGTCTAAACCACATTGCTCTCTTGATCCAATTTAAAACCATTTGTTTAAGCAAACAACTATTAACCATTTTGACACATTTATGACAGAGCTATCTATCAATACTAGCTCCTGGTGTGACACATATTCCCTTCAAAGCTGAGAGTCAATATTCTAGAGCATAATGATAATGAATCACCCTCTTTACATATGTGCTTCTTGCTTCATTCTTCATGAAAAAAGTAGCAGGATTTTAGTGGGAAGAAGAATCTTGAGGGAAAGAGAAGGCAGATGAGGCCAAATCATGATCTCTCTGGAAAAATTCTCTTTCAAGCATATTTTACAGAAAGGAAGGGTCTTTGACTCACAACAGGCTGTCTCTTATAACAAAGGTCTTCAGTATTTTAGAGTGATGGACTTTACAATCTACATCTTAAAATATGAAAAGAGGCCTGTTTGAAATTTGTGAAGTTCAAATTTTTTTAAGGCTGATTATGCTATGTAGTACTGTACTTAATTGATCAGATTAAAGATTGTAACACTGGAATTAAGAGTGATTTTAGAAATTACTTACAAAATTTCTCTTCAAAGTCTACAACATAGAGGTGTATAATACTAGCTGACGGGTCACCTGTGGCTTTTGAAAAAACCTTTAAAGGCCTTTCTGAATGCCCATTAGGCTCCTTCCAGGAAAACACAAAGGTTGATTTTAAAAGCAGGCTGGCTTTTTCATTTTTAAGTTGCAAAAGTTTTATATCTATCAGGAAAAAATCCTACTACATTTCCTGTCCTATACAGAGATTTTTTTCCTGTCTTCAGAAAAATCCTACAGGTAATCCTCAATTTACAACCACAATTGAGTCCAAAATTTCCGATATCCCAGGTGCTAAGCTGAGACGTTAAGTAAGCTTTGCCTCATTATATGACCTTTCTTGCCACATTTATTAAGTGAATCACTGCAGTTGTTAAGTTAGTCACACGATTGTTCAGGGAATCTGGCTTCCCCATCGACTTTGCTTGTCAGAACATCATAAAAGGGATTGTCACATGACCTTGGGCCAGATCAACCATCATAACTATGAATCAGTTGTCAAGTGTCCGAATTTTGATCACATGATCATGAGAATGCTGCAACGGTTGTGTGAAAAATGATCATCTTTTTTTCAGTGCCGTTGTAACTTTGAATGGTCCCTAAACAAACTGTTGTAAGTTGAGGTCTACCTGTACTAACAAGTACCAGAGACAAAACCTTCCTTGAGGAACTTGAAGCTGACTCTAGAAAAAAACAGAATTATTTTAGGTTTAACATCTCTACTGTAGAATGAACACCACTGACAAAACAATGATCCTATTCCCCCAAAGCCCCTATTTTCCTTTTGAGGGTTGAAAGGCCCTGGGGTAAAGGAAGACTAAGAAGCAAGCTGGCCCTATTCTACCCTACCAATCATATTTATACTATAAAATGGAGAATATTTCAATTCTGTATCTGTGAAAATATGTTCTTCTCTCATCACATTATTTATGACAGCCACTCTTGCCCTCTCTGAAAGGATCAAGAAAAATGGTTTTTTGTGGGCACATATAAAAACTTTATGAGTTACAGATACCAGTTAAAATCCCAAACATACATAAGTAGTAGTATAGCCTTTATTGTCATTGTATATCATATATACAATGAAATTGGGTAAGATGGTTCAGGCTTTTCTAAAACCAATACCGGTATATGTAAATTAAAATCTAAGGAGGAATAAATCATACAAGCTTTTCATGAGCACTCAGCTTTTTTTCCACTTCACCTGGATAAAAGGTAATGATATAGACAGCTTAGTGTCATTAACTTAGTAACAGATTTTATATATCATTATATTAGCTGTGGCTCTAAATATTGAGAACAGTTCTCCCCAGTCCCAATTTGCATAATAGCAAAACTGATTCAGAGGTGGATCTGCTAGGTACATTTTAATTTCAAAATACATGATGGCCAAAGCTAAGAATTCAAAGTCTATACAACAATAAGAGTGATGTAAAAGTAATGATTTTTAGCTGTCACCATGCACAAAGTAAGCTTTTCAGAGGCACCAACTATTGTAAATCTCAATTACACCAAAACCAGATGTGATTACTAATAACAATAGGTTTACCAAACTCTATTTCATTTTAATGAAATCCAAATTCAGATTCTTGCTGAAAGTGTCTGGAATATGTTGCATCCTTATGCCTGTCACTTAATCTGATGTGAATGGTACATTTGGTTCTGAAACAGCTGCAAATCCCAAATCTATTTCTAAAATGGTCAGTTTGCTGGAGAAACCAACTTGGATAAGTGTCAAAGCCTGGAGCCTTTTAAAAACATAAGAATAATGTATATGTATGTCTTAAGCTTTTGACTTTGAAATTGTTTTCTGAACTCAGTTTATTGTTAAATTATGAATAATGATGGAATTCACTCATTATGCTAAACCATGATTTATTGAAAACACCATAATGGTTAGGATCGTATAGAATGTTAAAACATAAATTGTGATTCCTTAAGTGAGTTCACACAACACACTATGGCAAAATTAAGCAACTCTCTTTGTGTTAAACATGACGTATGAAGCTAGCTTTCCCTCTTAAAGATGAAATGAATTTTTTCCTTAGGGCTCGGATTTATTTCTTCATTGGGCTTCTACATTAAATTATTTAAGAGTACATTGTAATTCTTCTTGTGTTTAGAAATCAGTAATAAAACTCTAGTTTACCTTCTGGTATACAAAAAGTCAGAAGTAGACTGATTTAATTTTGTAACATAAAACACTTTTTGGAGTCTGAAATATAATTGACACAAAAGAGAGAAGTATGGGGAAGCTTTATTAACTACCTGGATCAAACACAATCAGCTATTTTAGTTAATACATCTTTAGGGCTGATTTTGCATAAGGATAACCTTATACCATATGTATTAAACTACTGTCCACAGTATTTTTTTCTGATGTAATCATAGAGAGCTTTATACCATATCAACTTATATCATTTCAGCAGTCCTTAAAATGCTGATTATTAAATCCTACCTGTTTTCTTGCATAAAATACTGAATTTTAATTAATTCCTGCATCCACAATACAATGCATCTATTTAAATTTTGTTAAAAGATATCACAGCAATTCTAATAAATCACCCTCATTGTTCTGGGAGACTTTCTATTTAAAAAGCCGCTGCCACCTGAGAGAGAAAATACTGATGGTGTGGCAACCATTTTGCTGCCAAATAGAATGTCCAGTTCTTGGGTTGATCTAGCACAAGGTACACAAACTCAAGGTAAATTCTTGAGAGTCTTACTGCAATTCCATTCTTCTTGAGCATATGGTTTATGTAACTTATACAGTCAAAACCGAGGAACCTTGTCTCTACTCTACACATCCAAGATTCATAATATGTAAATGTTTAACTTGCTCATCCACAAGTAAGCTGCAGATGATCAATGTCACATTATGGACTAATTGCAGTTAAAACAGCAATACTAAGTGACAAATGGAGTCATTGTACGATCCAGGAGGAGAACAACCAAGGGCAGAATGACTGAATGCCATGGAGGGAACTAAGAGATGGCAGAGAGTGTGAGAGCAGGCAACTCCAACAAGCGTGGAATAAGCTAACTGATTCATAAGAGTGTTTGGTTATATTAAAAATAAATGACCACCCCAGGTTTGGCTTGTAGGACAGTACTGCGAAATGACAGGAATTTGGGGAGGAAATTAACCCTTAAGATGGAAAAAGTCCAATTTATGCTCCTTTCACATTCTTTCTGCACCTATTTCCTACTCCTCAGATATCTTTCTATTTTTTTTCCATGCAAGGTACTGAAGTTCATTAGGAAGTTCTGTTCATTGTTCAGTTTGATTATAACACTGAAATATAGTGGGCAACCTGAGAACTATTTGAAGCACATTTGAGACTAACATTTCTTCTATGGTATAATGGCACTGAAATGAAGTCCCTGGCTGAGTTTAGCCACACCTTGCCTGCTCATATCTCAGCAGCTCTGAGGATCCTTCTTTTCTATTCCAAGCATCTCCAGTAAAAGGGATGAAAGAGCCATTTCCTTGAGAACCTAAATAATTTTGGGTTACAGGAACATACAATGTAGTATCCCTGGATGGGAATTAGCCCAGGATTTTTTTTTATTTTAAACTAGCAAGTCTGAAAAAAGGATTCAAAACCCTGATCTAGAAAAATCAATGTATAGAGAAATCAAAGATTTATGGACGTCAAAGGTATGTTGTTAGCATGTTCTTTGCAAATTAATACAAGTTAAGTCTGGCAAAGAACAAATTCTTTATGATCAGTCATGCCCAACAAATATCGATTTTGTAACACAAAAGCAATTACCTAAGATATTTTTTCAATTATATCAAATCTGGTATGATAACATTTGGTTTAATTGCAAACAGCTGGTGATGTTTCTATAGTGTTCCATGAAAGAGTTACATATGTGTTCAGGATGAAACATTGAGACTAGATTTGTGTATTTCATGACAGATTTTAAGAAGCATACAAAAATAAACCAAAAAATTGATGAACAGTAGCACTGTCTCTTTTATTATGATGGTAATATATTCAAATAATGAGTTAACCATAGATAATTGGGATATTATTAGCATCTTGATCTCTTTGATTCTGGGTTTAATAATGCCCATTAAAATCTCTCTGGGGTGGGGGGAAACTATCTAAAATATGATTATGTCCCAAGGGAGGGAAGGAGGGCATGACTGACTGACTGAATAAGTAGTTTTTCCACTACACATTTGCTTAATAGCTGGTCTCAGTGGAAAAATCCACTGTGCATGCATACATATACAGACAGATAGTTGGGAATACCTTTTTAAGCAGCCACACAAACCTTGTAAAATATTACTGCTTTAGTATTTCAATAATAAAGAAAGGTTTTGCAAAGCACATGTTTATATGCTTTGTAAAATATCTTTTTTGAGTTCTTTGCAGTCCTAGTAGTGACTGCTACTCATTCATTCAATTACAGAAACAAAACTACTTAATTTCACATCATGAATTGTTCTGGTTATTAAGAATTATGCCCTGGATAAAGGAGAATTTCTATGGTGTACCCATTAAGCCATCATCACAACTGCAACATAAGTGAAGTAATCACATACATTTTTGTAACAACAATACAGAATGGTATTTTTCCTCCCTCTATCTTCCCACAACTAGCCAAATCCATATACATATGGAAATATCTTGTATGCTTACCTAACCACCTCATTAGCGATGTCATGATCTGAAGATATTTAGTTTTCTGTACATTAAAAAAGGTGAAAGGGCCCAAAAGAAGAGTAAATGCTGCCTGGAAGAAAATCAAGTGAGAAAAACAATGCAGATTAGGAAAAACAGTTTCCTGGTAGAAGTATAAATAGTTCACTGAAATACAGTTTTACCAATTATTATTCACTTAAAAAAAGAATAAATTTGCTTAGTAAACAATTTACTTATTTTTTTTATTAAGGTAGAGGCATAATACTAATAGGCTTCATCACATTGGCTACAGCTGATAAACAGTGCTACACAAGTTCCCCTACCTCAGAATATATCCATTATTATATCCATCCATTATTATTATTTTTTTTGCAAATTTCTCCTAGGACAAAACAAATTTTGGTATTTTTAGTAAGACTCAAATTTATTCTAAAATGCCTTATTAAATGTACATCATTAATACTAAAATATGCCATTTAGAATACATCATCAGAAAAAGTGATAAATAGCAAACACAAATTCAGAATACACATTTATGTAGGTGCAAAAGCAGCCCAATATTTCTTGCACATTTCACTACTGACTTTAAAGAGGTTGTCATGATTAAAATGATTAATCATTCATAATGTTGTTGTTTAAGAACTGAAGAAAGGTGGACAAATCCAGTTGGGACTGAAGTCTAAAAGAGACGTTCTTTTCACTCTGCCTGACTCAATGAAAATCACCCCAACTTGTTATTTGTCCTACTGAATATTCATGTTTTGTCATGTAGGATAGAAGAAAGTGAATGTGTGCATGAGTATGCATTTCATTTTTATTTGGAAATATATCCCAGGTGCAGTCATGTCTCTCCTTGTTAACCAAAGTGCTGAAAAAAACGATGGGATATTCAAATTTCACTTCTTTTAATTATTTGGTTCAGGAAGTCATCTCATGGCCATATTTTCAAAAACTGACAGTAGTGATGCATATACAGTATTGTCAGAATCAATACAGTTTTATGGGATTATCAATAACCTGTTTCCGCATTTCCTTTCAAGGGACTTCCAAAATGTTCAGAAGTATCTCTTAAAGCATATCATAAACATTTTATAAATTCCCTAGATTATTATTATTATATACACAACAATATGAAATTACAGCTACCAGTTCTTTAACTGGTGTTAGCCTTCATAAGCATTGAGTTCTTCCCAAGAACCTAGGATGTGTTAATGTATCAGGGTGGTATATATGCAGATCCAAGTCATGTGGCCTTTTGTAATTAATAGATGGAAATTTTGTCAATGTGCAGATTTACTAAGTGTCATCCAAGGCTTTTTCATATACCATCCATCCAGTGTACTGATAACCACCATGACCACAGCCAATTTATGCCATAATCTTTCAACTTTGTGATAATTGTGCTACTTGGTGATCTCCAATTCTTTGTCTTCTATTCTACGACCCCTGATATTGTCACATCAATTATCCACATTATAATTATCCATTCTTCTTCTTTTCAACCACACTTAAATCTGTTGTGTTATGTGGCAAGACTTTATCGGTTTGTATTTGGAAATCCCACAATATTTTAACCTGCTCATTTTTAATCAATTTTTACAACTATATCTTCCCACTAATTTACATTACTGGGTCATGATAATTTTTCATAATCTTCTTGCACGAGCTGTGATTATAATCTACTATTTCTTCTTCTTCTTTGCACAACCTGCACTTGGAATCATGATGATGATTTTTTTTCAGTTCTGGCCTTGATTGTATTAGTTCAAATAGCTTGCTCTTGAGCAACCAAAATCAAGCCTTCAGTTTCTTTCTTTTTTTAATTCTTCCAATTGTAAGCTATTGTCAGGTTTTATCTTTTCTACTTTCTACTTTCCCCTCCATCTTTTAAAAAAATTGACCATGTAATGCTTTTCCTTGCGGCATTTTGTTTATTTATTATTTTTGTATTCAAATATTTTTTTTCTGTACATTCAGTAAGTTCCAATTTTTATCTTGCATCAGTCCCCTTTTTTACTGACTTTTACATAACCGAATGCATGCTTCACAGTTTGTTTGACCTAAAGTAAACTTCTGCCTCTATTTTTTGCAGAGCAGGTATAATCTATCATCACTTCAGGGTCATAATGCATAACAAATAGTCATCAGCTCGAGGTTAGTGACCACCCCATCGTGGTTATCAGGGATGTTAAGCTCATTCTTGTATAGTTCTTCTGTTTATTTTTGCCACCTCTTCTTAATCTCTTCTGCCTCTGTTAGGTCCCTGCCATTTTGGTCCTTTATCATGCCCATCTTTGCATGAAACGTTCCTTCATATCTCCAATTTTCTTGAATAGATCTCTGGTCCTCCCTACTCTATTGTTTTCTTCTATTTCTTTGCACTGTTCATTTAAGAAGGCATTCTTATCTCTTCTAGCTATTCTCTGGAATTCTGCGTTCAACTGGGTGTATCTTTTTCTTTCTCCAATGCCTTTCGTTTCTCTTCTTTTCTCAGCTATTTGCAAAGCTTCCTCAGACATTTTGCTTTCTTGCCTTTCTCTTTAGTTGCTACCTCTTGTACAATATTGCGAACCTCCGTCCATAGTTCATCAGGCACTCTGTCTATCAGATCTAATTCTTTAAATATGTTTGTCACCTCTACTGTATATTCATCAGGGATATGATTTAGTTCATACCTGAGTGGCCTAGTGCTTTTCCCTACTTTCTTTAGTTTAAGCCTAAATATTACAAGAAGAAGCTCATGATCTGAGCCACAGTCAGCTCCTGGTCTTGTTTTTACTGACTGTATAGAGCTTCTCCATCTTTGGCTGCAGAGCACATAGTCAATCTGATTTCTGTGTTGACCATCTGGTGATATCCATGTGTAGAGTCGTCTCTTAGGCTGTTGGAAAAGAGTGTTTGCTATGACCATCGTATTATCTTCTTTTTTTTTTTATTCAAAACGTTTTACAAAAAAAAAATTCCCCCCTTTCCCCCCCAACCCCCCTCCCTTCACTAATCCCTCCCCCCTCCCCCCTGACTTCCCGGATGAAGCACAAGGTATAGTTAAAAATAAAACAAACATATGCTAAGAAGATTTTCCCCCAAAACTATTATACCAATTTTCCCTCTCTAGCTCTGACTTCCTCCTAACACAACCAAAATCCTTCAAGAAAAAAAAATATTAACAATTAAGAATAACAAAATATGTAAATCAATAAAACAAATTAATCCTAAAGTATTTAAAACCAACTAAAACATAAAAATCCAATCCAATTCAAAGAATATCTCCCTTATAGCTTCTATAACCATATAATTTCCCCCCCAGGTCTTTCTTACATAAACTCTTTCAAAAATATTCTATTCAAAATACAATACAACACATTATAAAATTTCAATACCAAGAATTACAGTAGCTATTCAAATTTAGTCCATCCTCGTCAAAATCCAGTATAAATCCAAATACCTAGTCTTTTATAATAGATATAAAACATATAATCAACCCATTTCTTCCAGATCTTCCTCACATATTGTCTTTCAGGGACAGTAATATTTCTGTCTGTTAATAATTCAAAGAATAATACTTTTGTCTCTTGCCATATTTTTTGATGCATTAATCTCTGTCTTTCCTTCATTTCTCCTTTTGAAAAGTCAGTCACAATATTGCCTAATAGATCCTTATGTTCAAAAATCCACAAATTACTACCATATATTCCATCAATCCAAAGAGAGAATTCTTGAAAAGCATTAAGCCTGTAAATTTTTTCAGTTCGGGAGACAGCCTCCTGTAGCACAAATTCTGACATTTCATCCAAACTATTTAAAGGAAACTTCTTTACATCAACTTGTTTATTCACGATCATATCTTCATATTTATCCATTTTTATTTGTATCTCCTCCATTGCATTTAATGTTTCAGTTCGTATTTTTGAATAATTAAATACATTATTTCTGTGTAGTCCTGTATAAAGTCACGAATCCATTCTTCTGAAAGAACCTTCATGGCAAAGTTCTTGCTGAAAATCCCCTTATGAAATACTTAAACAACGTAATATAATCCAACAATCCAGAATCATGATGTCTCCATTCAGTTTCGATTTCACAGCAAGGCTGGTCTATTTGCAGTTAGTCTAAAACGCCATTTTAAGAGAAGGAAAAAATAATAATTTTTCTCTCTTTAAAAAAGGAGGAAGTCAGGAAATCAACAATACTTGCAAACCAATAATTGTTCACTCATGCTTCTTCCGCCTGCTTATAGAAATCCACAAAAAGAAATCAATTGTTAGCAGAACTTGGACACCTTCCTCTTTTCCTGCTGTTGCAGGAGACGCGCTGGATAATGGAGGTAGGAGGAATTCAAAGGGATTCGACCTTTCGGGACTTTGCATAACAAAAACAAAGCCCCTAGGGGAATCTACCTCTCTCCCCCCTGCTCTTTCCCCTGCTCTCTCAACCAGAGAGGGAAAATTAAGTCGGGAACAGCTGTTCGTAGCTATTTACACCGGCTTTTACAATATCCAGTGCGGAGTGCCATAAATTAGCACCCAGCGAGAAAGGTGGCGCCCAGTGGAAGTCGACCATCGTATTATCTTGACAGAATTCTATCAGCCTGTGCCCTGCTTCATTTTGTACTGCAAGGGCATACTTGCCTGTTATTCCAGTTATCTTTTGGCTTCCTACTTTAGCATTCCAATCTCCCATGATGATAAGGACATCATTTTTGGGTGTTAATTCTATAAGGTGCTGTAGGCTTCATAGAACCGATCAATTTCATCATCTTCAGCACCAGTGGTTGGGGCATAGACTTGAACTACTGTGATATTGAATGGTTTGCCTTGGATTCGGACTGAGATCATTCTGTCATTTTGGGGATTGTATCCCAGTATTGCTTTTCCTACTTTTTTATTGTTATGAAGGCTACTCCATTTCTTAATAATAATAATATCAGAGTTGGAAGGGACCTTGGAGGTCTTCTAGTCCAACCCCCTGCCCAGGCAGGAAACCCTACACCATTTTAGACAAATGGCTATCCAACATTTTCTTTAAAATTTCCAGTGTTGGAGCATTTACAATTTCTGCAGGCAAGTTGTTCCACTGATTAATTGTTCTAACTGTCAGGAAATTTCTCCTTAGTTCTAGGTTGCTTCTCTCCTTGATTAGTTTCCACCCATTGCTTCTTGTTCTACCCTCAGGTGCTTTGGAGAATAGTTTGACTCCCTCTTCTTTGTGGCAACCCCTGAGATATTAGAACACTGCTATCATGTCTCCCCTAGTCCTTCTTTTCATTAAACTAGGCATACCGAGTTCCTTTGTAATTTTGCCACCTCTTCTTAATCTCTTCTGCCTCTGTTAGGTCCCTGCCATTTTGGTCCTTTATCATGCCCATCTTTGCATGAAACGTTCCTTCATATCTCCAATTTTCTTGAATAGATCTCTGGTCCTTCCTACTCTATTGTTTTCTTCTATTTCTTTGCACTGTTCATTTAAGAATGCACTCTTATCTCTTCTAGCTATTCTCTGGAATTCTGCATTCAACTGGGTGTTATCTTTCTCTTTCTCCCTTGCCTTTTGCTTCCCTTCTTTCCTCAGCTATTTGCAGAGCTTCCTCAGATAGCCATTTTGCTTTCTTGCATTTCTTTTTCTTTGGAATGGTTTTAGTTGCTACCTCTTGTACAATGTTGCGAACCTCTGTCCATAGTTCATCGGGCACTCTCAGATGTACTATGCTGCTAGCTCAGAACCTGTATAATTTGGCTGAGAACTTACATGAAAAGGAATAGTCTGGTGTAGGGGTACATTGTATTCAGCAATTAACAATAAAAGAACCTTAATATTGTTTAATATCACACGTTTGGTTGCTATTATTCATAATTCAAAAGGTGAATTCTCCAGAAATATTGACCCACTTTTCCTGGATTTAAGGTTATAACAGTCCTTGTGTGCCTCTGACAAAACCATTTAATCAACTCTGCTTGGAATGAAGGGGAAAAAGTGAATTCCGATTCCCTAAGATAAGGCAACAGAGGAAAACAATATTTAGTGATAGCAGGATATGCCTGAAGTTTAGTAAGATGAACAACAGCTTCTCAGTCTCCAACAACACTAGAATATCGTATAAGCAGCAATGCGGTCTACATTCTGAGGGACAGGACGTGTGCTTTGTGGATCAGTGGCTGCAAGAATGTATGTATTTTCATGTAAATCATCTTTACTACCTTTCTTCAAAGATTTCAGGACATGTTTTAAGGCAGTGGTCACCAACCGGTGGTCCGTGGACCACTGGTGGTCCACGATAAAATTTTGGTGATCCTCAGAAAAATTATTTGCATTTTTTATATTGCACTAAATCAGGGGTCCTTAAACTACAGCCCCGGCACACATACGTGCAATGAACGTTTGTGTTGCTGCAGAGAGTCTCTCCCTTTGGGATCTTTTTGTGTGGGTCAGAGGGGTGCAGAAATTCTGACTTGGGGTCTGCTTCGGCCTCCTGGTGTGAGGCTTTGGGCAAAGGCTGGAGGAAAGTGCCACTGGTGGCAAAGAACCGGAGGGCCTTGTCCTAATAGGACTGCATCATGGCCTGGAACTGGCTGACCATCTCAGCCCGCTGAGCCTCCAGGCGCCGGTACCTGCCCTTGCACTCCTACAGGTCTTCTCTCTGCTTGGAAAGCCTATGCTCGTAGTCCTCAGTGAGGTGCTTCTGCTGAACCTCCTTCTCGGCCAGATGAGCTGTTTGGCCATCTCTTTCTCATGCTGGCTGCTTAGCTCCAACAACTGCTTCCTGTTGGGGCCCTAAGGAGCCCGGGTGAGGAGACAAGGAGTGGCTGGGAGGGGAGGGGCAAGTAGAGGCTGGCGAGGCGCCCCTTGACGTGACATCGAGTTGTCCATGCCCACCCAGTTACATGACCACCTACCCACCCGCACCCAGCCGGTCATTAGGCAGATCATATTAGTGGTCCGCAGGATTTAAAATTATGAATTTAGTGGTCCCTGAGGTCTGAAAGGTTAGTGACCCCTGTGTTAAGGTTAAAAACAAATGCAATATTATGAACTCATTTCAAAGAAATGAAGGAATTAAACAGTACAGCGTATTAAGCAGAGGTTACAATAGCATTATCATCATATTTTTCACTGGCCTATCTTTCAGCTGGACGCTCAGCAAGCCATAATAAACACTTCAACATGATAAATCTATAAACAACAGAGGTAGCTAATATCACAAGCATTTTCAAAATAAAAAGGAAATATAAAATTCACGAATTCTTACACACTTTTGCTGCAGGTAAGATCTGCTCTCCTGTTATACCAAGTCTGAAGATGTGTCCAATGTCTTAAAACACTTAAACATACAGAAAAAGGCCTCCTATGATCTTCTTTCTTAGCCAACCTATTATTCATTGGTTATTATTCAACCTGCATTCTTCTGCGCATGTGCAGGATGGCGGCGTTGTAAAATACATGCCGACAGCGGGTCGGGTTTTTTCCCGGCCGGGAAGCCGCGGAGGTGGCTGCTAGGCTGCCCGGACCCATCGCCCCGCAGATTATCTCCCCGACAGCCGGACAGAGATCTTTAGGTCCCGTTAGACCCCCGGCTGCCGGGGAACGGGGCTGAAGTGTCGGGCGGCAGACGGCGGATGGCGGCGGCCATCTTGGGTGGGCGCGGCATGGGGCTGCGCCCGCCGGGAAGAACGGAGAGCTGTGGCCGAGCTGCCTGGGCTTATCGCTCTATGGACCATCTTCCTGACAGCCGGATAGAGACCTGTGGGCCCTGCTGGACCCCCGGCTGCCAGGAACGGGCTAAAGTGCCGGGCGAGCAGCGGACGGCGGACGGGGGCGGCCATTTTGGTTGGGCGTGGCATGGGGCAGCGCCCGCCAGCGCCCGCCGGGAAGACCGGAGAGCTGTTGCCGAGCGGCCTGGAGCTATCGCCCTGTGGACCATCTTCCCGACAGCCGGATGAAGACCTGTGGGCCCTGTTGGACCCCCGGCTGCCAGGAACGGGGCAGAGGCGCCGGGCGGGTAGCAGCGCCCGCTGAGAAGAGCCGGCCCGGTTTTGTGGTTCGCTGCCAGGCGGCCGCATGGGTCATCAGTGGCCGATTACCCAGCATGGGTGCCCCCGGCTGAAGCGCCCAGCGGCAATGATACCAACAGTGGCCCTGATACCATCGGAGGCCACTACTAATGATGATGAACGACGGCCGCCATTTTGGAAGGGCGCGGATTGGCGCGCGCTAGAAATGGCCTGGCTTGGCCGAGGGTTGCTGCAGCCGGTCGTCAGGACATCGGCGACTGAGTGTGGGCCGCTGATTTTTTGGCAGCTCTGCTTAGCAGCACGGATACCAACAACCCAACGATTCACCATCATTGACCGCATTTGCCATCTTTGCGGATGCCTGGACGGTTTGCCGCACTTTTTGAGCGGCAGTGTTATCGCCGGTTTGGATACGAACAGCTCTGGCAGGTGGAACTTTGACCTTAGTCGATGGGTGACATTATGGGCAGAATTCATCAGCCCAACTTTTATTTCATCTAACTGTTGCCCTACCGGCCTTTTGGCGTTGTCTGTGACTGTTCCGGTCTCACCCATCGTCCGCAATACCATCTACTGACCGGGAACTTTTCCTCTCCCCGCTGTTATTTAGATCTTTATGCATGAAATATACGGCTGCCGAACTTCTTCAACTGCGAGGTTCCCCCGCCTCGCAGGAATGGCCATCTGGGTTATCGAGGGCCGGCCTTAACGAGGGGTCTTGGGACCCGGAGAGGTGGCATGCGAGGAAGAAGAATTTATGGGGTTTTGTACATAGGTTTTTTAATAAGGGTTTTTTAAAGGGGGGGAGGAAAGTGACGGGAGGGGGGGAGATCCCGTCGGGGAGGGTTGGTTCAGTCCCAGTCCCAGTTCACGGCGTTTTTTCATCTGGTCCGAGGGAGGGGGGTGAGGGGTTCGTTCCAGAATTGGAAGTTGGTTCCATCTGTACGGTAAGTGGGAGGGGCAGATATGGCGGAAGCAAGGGGCCGTATCGTTCGTTGGGAGCACGTGTTCGCTGTTTAAAAGCGATCGTGTGCTCCGGCCCCCTAGTCTTTCCCCGTTCCCCGGAAGGTCAGGATCCTCAGAGCCCGGGCCTCCGGTTGATGTTGTGCAATGCCCGGTCCGTGGTTAACAAGGCCCCCCTGATTTGCGATCTTATCCAGGGGGAATCCACGGACTTTATGGGCATTACGGAGACCTGGCTGGGTGCAGAAGGGGTGCCCTAGTTGAACTGTGCCCGCCAGGTTTCGAGCATTCCATCAGCCAAGGGCCCAGGGTAGGGGTGGAGGGGTGGCGGTTGTAATGAGAGAGGGTCTAGAGCCGAGAGAGACCACTGTTCCTCAGATAGCCGGCTGTGAATCGCTTCTTGTGAAGTGGGGCCATAAGAATCAGATGGGTTTGTTGATCGCGTACCTGGCTCCTTGCTACGTGACTACAGCCCTGCCTGAGCTACTGGAGGTGCTTGCCGGGGTGGCTGTTGAGATCCCCAGACTTTTGGTCATGGGCGATTTCAATCTGCCATCGGCTGGCTTGTCATCAACAGTGGTTCAGGAGTTCCAGGCTTCCATGACGGCCTTGGACCTGATTCAAGTAACTGATGGCCCTACTCACACGGGGATCTGCGCTGGATCTGATTTATATCTCTGGACAGTGGTTTAATGATCTGGTAGTAAGAGATTTAGTGACAATACCGGTGTCATGGTCAGATCATTTTCTCCTCCGCCTAGACTTTCAGACCGCTACTCACCACTGCAGGAGACGGAGCCAATGCGTTGGTTCCGTCCCAGGCGCCTGATGGACCCTGAGAGGTTCCAGACGGAGCTTGGGCGTTCCTGAGGATCTTACCCATGGCACGACTGAAGAACTAGTCGCGCCTGGGAACAGGCCGCGGCTGGGGCTTTGGACCGTGTCGTGCCTTTGCGACCTCTGACCCGGCGCAGATCTCGATTAGCTCCTTGGTTCTCTGAGGAGCTGAGAGATGAAACGCCGGAGAAGACGCCTAGAGAGCACCTGGAGGTCCAGCCGCTCCGGCTGATCGGACACTAGTTAGGTCTTTTCAAAGACCTACCTAGTGGCACTGAGGGTGGCGAGGCGCCCACGCCTCCCTCATTGCGTCGGCAGATAACCGCCCGGCCGACCTGTTTCGGGTGATCCGTTTCCTCCTTCACCAGGGGGGGCGGGATGAACCCTTACAGGGACGTGCCCAGGAGTTTAGCGGGTATCTATACGATAAAATCGCTCAGCTTCGGGATAGCTTGGACCAAGATTGCGATGATCCAGATGAGATGACTGAGGCTCGTCTTGTTGATGTGGTTTGGGATGAGTTTGATTCTGTGGCTCCGAGGACATGGACAGGTTGCTGGGGAGGCTGCATGCCACTACATGTTTACTGGACCCGTGCCCCTCCTGGCTGGTGCTGGCCACTCAGGAGGTGACACGAGGCTGGCTCCGGGGTATTATAAATGCTTCTTTGATGGAGGGGGTCTTTCCCGCTGCCTTGAAAGAGGCGGTGGTGAGACCCCTCCTCAAGAAGCCTTCCCTGGACCCAGCTATTTTGGGTAATTATCGTCCAGTCTCCAACCCTCGCTTTGTTGCGAAGGGTGTAGAGAGGGGGGGGGGACGGCAGGTCCCTCAGGACCTGGAGGGAGGTGTCTATCTAGCCCGGTTCCAGCCCGGCTTCCGGCCCGGTTATAGCACGGAGACAGCTTTGGTCGCGTTGGTGGATGACCTCTGGAGGGCCAGGGATAGGGGTTGTTCCTCTGCCCTGGTCCTGTTGGATCTCTCATCGGCTTTTGATACCATCGACCATGGTATCCTGCTGCGCCGGTTGGAGGGGTTGGGAGTGGGAGGCACCGTTTATCGGTGGTTCTCCTCCTACCTCTCCGACCGGTCGCAGTCGGTGTTGACAGGGGGGCAGAGATCGGCCGCGAGGCGCCTCACTTGTGGGGTGCCGCAGGGGTCGATTCTCTCGCCTCTCCTGTTCAACATCTACATGAAGCCGTTGGGCGAGGTCATCAGTGGCTTTGGGGTGAGTTATCATCTGTACGCTGATGATACTCAGCTGTACTTTTCCACCCCAGGCCACCCCAGCGAAGCTGTCGAAGTGCTGTCCCGTTGTTTGGAGGCCGTACGGGTCTGGATGGGGAGAAACAGACTCAGACTCAATCCATCCAAGACGGAGTGGCTGTGGATGCCGGCATCCCGGTACAGTCAGCTGCAATCGCGGCTGACTGTTGGGGGCGAGTCACTGGCCCCAACGGAAAGAGTGCGCAACTTGGGCGTTCTCCTGGATGAACGGCTGTCGTTTGAAGATCACTTGACGGCCGTCTCCAGGAGAGCTTTTTACCAGGTTCGCCTGGTCCGCCAGTTCGCCTTTCTTGACCGGGATGCCTTATGCACGGTCACTCATGCTCTCGCCACTTCTCGACTGGATTATTGCAATGCTCTCTACATGGGGCTACCTTTGAAGTGTACCGGAGACTGCAGTTAGTCAGAATGCAGCTGCGCGGGTGATTGAGGAGCACCGCGTTGCTCCCGGTAACACCTCTCCTGCGCAGTCTGCACTGGCTACCTGTGGTCTTCCGGTGCGCTTCAAGGTTTTGGTTACCACCTTCAAAGCGCTCCATGGCTTAGGGCCCGGTACTTACGGGACCGCCTGCTGTTCCACATGCCTCCCACCGACCGTCGCAGTCGGTGTTGACAGGGGGCAGAGATCGGCGCGGGCGCCTCACTTGTGGGGTGCCGCGGGGTCGATTCTCTCGCCTCCTGTTCAACATCTACATGAAGCCGTTAGGCGAGGTCATCAGTGGCTTTGGGGTGAGTTATCATCTGTACGCTGATGATACTCAGCTGTACTTTTCCACCCCAGGCCACCCCAGCGAAGCTGTCGAAGTGCTGTCCCGTTGTTTGGAGGCCGTACGGGTCTGGATGGGGAGAAACAGACTCAGACTCAATCCATCCAAGACGGAGTGGCTGTGGATGCCGGCATCCCGGTACAGTCAGCTGCAACGCGGCTGACTGTTGAAGCAGTCACTGGCCCCAACGGAAAGAGTGCGCAACTTGGGCGGTCCCCTGGATGAGCGGCTGTCGTTTGAAGATCACTTGACGGCCGTCTCCAGGAGAGCTTTTTACCAGGTTCGCCTGGTCCGCCAGTTGCGCCCCTTTCTTGACCGGGATGCCTTATGCACGGTCACTCATGCTCTCGTCACTTCTCGACTGGATTATTGCAATGCTCTCTACATGGGGCTACCTTTGAAGTGTTACCGGAGACTGCAGTTAGCCGAGAATGCAGCTGCGCGGGTGATTGAGGGAGCACCGCGTTGCTCCCGGGTAACACCTCTCCTGCGCAGTCTGCACTGGCTACCTGTGGTCTTCCGGGTGCGCTTCAAGGTTTTGGTTACCACCTTCAAAGCGCTCCATGGCTTAGGGCCCGGGTACTTACGGGACCGCCTGCTGTTTCCACATGCCTCCCACCGACCCGTACGCTCTCACAGAGAGGGTCTTCTCAGGGTGCCGTCCGCCAAGCAATGCCGGCTGGCGGCCCCCAGGGGAAGGGCCTTCTCTGTTGGAGCTCCTACTCTCTGGAACGACCTTCCCCCCGGTTTGCGCCAAATATCTGACCTTCGGACCTTTCGTCGGGAATTAAAAACTTATTTATTCATCCAAGCGGGACTGGACTGATTTTTTAGATTTTTTAAATTTCTAAATTTTAAATTTTAAATTTTTAAATTTTCTGTAATTTTATATGGGGTATTTTAGGTTGGTCAATTTGACGGTTTTAATTCGGCCACTATTGAATAGGTATTTTAAATTGATTTTTAACTTTGTATACTTACTGCTTTTTATCTTGGCTGTACACCGCCCTGAGTCCTTCGGGAGAAGGGCGGTATAAAAGTTTAATTAATAATAATAATAATAATTCATTTAACCCTAAAAATTAGCTGCATATTTTTCAAGGGATTGCATTTCTGATCTCACAGACCACAAAACTAATCTAATCTCACATCAGATAGGAAAATTTGCCTTTTGCTGCCAGAGAAATATTCTTTTCCTTCCATGTCAATCCTTTTTCTGAAGAACCAAGATTGAAGTTACAATGCAATTGTTAAAAATACTTGTCCAATGGCCATATAGAAATTTAGTAACTCTATCTACATTAAATACGTATTTTATAGATTGGCAACCATCAGGTAATTAAGTTCCTGAAGTCCCCATGGTCATTTGTATTTACATTCAGATACTTGACCACCGGTTCATATTTATGATGGTTGCAGTGTCCTAAGATCATATGATCCATTTTTGCAACTTACTGACAAGCAAAGTCAATGAAGAACCAGATCCACTTAAGAACGGTGTTACTAATTTAATAACTGCAGCGACTCACTTAACAAATGTGGCAAGAAAAGTTGTAAAATGGGGCAAAACTCATTTAGTATATTTCTCAGCAACATAAACTTTTGGTTCAATTGTGGTCATAAGTAGAGGACTACCTTTAACTCTCAATGAGTTGTCTCTACGACTAGAGTCAAATATAAGAAACCAGGAAGAGGCCAAACGATACAGTAGTCCTCACTTACCAATTGTCTCATTTAGTAACTATTCAAACTTTTTCAATAGTGTTGAAAAAGATTTATGACTAGTCATCAAATTTATGGCCATCACAAGCATCCTGAGGTCGCATGATCACAATTCAGGCATTTTGAAACTAACTTGATTCACAATGATCCCAGTGTCCTGCAGTCATATGATTGCCATTTATGACCTTCACAACTGGCTTCCAACAAAATAAATTGTTTACTTCCAGCAATAAGTCGCAAATTGCAGTCATGTGATACATAGTGGGTTGCACTTACCTTTGCTACCGGTTCGGAACCAGGTGCATGTGCGCATGCTTCCCTCATACATGGCCCTTCTTTGCATGCACAAAACTTTCTCTGCATACGCAGAGCGTCCGTGATAACGTCTGGGTGGGTGGGCGAAGCCTCCCACTACGAAGCCTCCCACTACGGGTTCGCCCAATCGGGGCGAACTGGTAGAAACCCACCACTGATGTGACATCACATTAAATAACCGTGGGTGATTTGCTTAACAACTAAAGTGGAAATGATGTCATATGTTGGACATGGTCACTTGATGCTTTTCTTAAGGTCCATGTCGTTTAGTGACGGAGTTGCCAGTCCCAACTGAACTGCCAACTCCTAGACAGGACACATAATTAGAACGACTAATTCAATTTTATTGTAAGGCTACATTAAATGAATTGACAAGTCTGAAAGTACAAATTTCCCACCACCACTTTTAACCGTTTGATCCATTTGAGCACGTCCTTCCTAAGTTTCTTTCTCTGAGTGTTAAGCCATTGGGGCCTCCTACTTCTCTTGTCTGATTGCTTCTTAGGCAGCATCTCTACCCTCATCTCTACCCCAAGGTCATCCATACATTCAGATACATTAAGCGATGATTACCTGTATATTTATTGTGGAATGCAAACTAAACATTTTGAGTTAACAATGTGACAATTGATGTTGCTAAGCTAATGTTTTAAGCCATAATATGAGCAGCTATGCAGCCTGTAAAATTTTAGAATGCTTTCTTTTTTAAATATATGATCTACAAAAATTATCTGAAGTGTCCTGAAACTTCGTATTACAATGAAGATAAAAAAGGATAATGATTCATAGCCACACTAAGTAAGTATAAAGCTTGTATCAGTGCCAAAAGGAAAATAGCTATCTTCTGTGTCTAGAAATTATAATTCAGGTCCCTATTCAATTTTCTTAGGAAAACATGATTGGACTACTAATGCAATCCTCACTGGGGGAAAAAAAAGATTAGCCCATAGATCAAAAAGAGGTGAAACAAAGAGACAGACAAGGGATGTGGATAATTAAAGAACAGGTGTTCTCAGCAAATTGGAACACACCAAAATCAACCAGCAAAATCTGCAACTTGCTTCAGCTACATTAAAGGACGGAAAATTGCCATCAACAAAGTTGAAGCACCGGAAACCTACGGTTGAGCACAACTGTTACTTAAAGGCAAAATGGTCTTCCTCATTGGAGGAAAAAAAGTGCTGTCTGATTTATTGCTATAAGATTTTTTGAAGTAAACTCTTTTTCAGATTGGAAATCTATCTTACTTTTGCTGGGTTATTAATTCTGAAGCAAACTTCACCATTAATTTGCATAAGATCATATCTTCAAATACTTCTTTCTCCTAAAGGGTTCTACCATGAAGTTCATTACCAGAATGAATAATCACAAATCACTGCACCTGAATTATGAATTTTGTTTTCCAGTCTCCTGTATTAAGAAAGAATATTTTGTTGTTCATGCATTTTAAATTAAGCTAAAAGTTTAAAGGAAAGTTTGATGAATGCGAATACAAATAACAAATGTTTACTGGTGTATCACACCAGTAAGTATGACTGAATAAGCCTTATCTGAGAGGAGAAAGAGAATGTACTTGATGCTAGAAAAATAATGCCTAAACTTTTTATTAAGAAAGATTTCATATTTGTTGTTAGTTGCAAAGTTGTGTCCGACCCATTGTGACCCCATGGACAACGTTCTTCCAGGCCTTCCTATCCTCTACCATCCTCTGGAGTCCATTTAAGCTCACGCCTACTGCTTCAGTGACTCGATCCAGCCACCTCATTCTCTGCAATCCCTTTCTTCTTTTGTCCTCAATCCTTCCCAGCATTAGGCTCTTCTCCAGTGAGTCATATGGGTTTCATATAGGTACTATTAAAAAGCCCAAAGGGGTTATGTCTAATAATCAGCAGCCAAAAAAACAAAAAACAAAAAAGGAATTTTGGGAATTGAAGTCCACAAGTCTTAAAGTTGCCAAGGTTGGAGACCCCTGAACTAAATAATATACCACACTCTTCAACCTATAACATTTAAGCATAAATCCTTTGTAATTTTTAGCGGATATACCTATTAATTGTGCAATAAGTATATTATCTCCCAAACAGAAAAATCATTATAAAGGAATTGGACCATATTTTGTACTATTCTCTCTCCCTTCCTCTCTCTCTCCCCGCCCTTCCTTCCCTCTCTCTTCCTCTTTAAAACAGAGCCACTGCCCAAGTTCCCTTTACGATTAATCTAAAGCTGTCAACATCAGCAGAAACCAATCCAGGATATTTCCACCTTCTCCAAAAATGTGTGACATACGATACTTGTACCTGAATGCATACTGTATATTTGCAAGCAATCACAGTCCAAAAAAGAACAGAGCAATGAGCAAACCTACCCCAATCACTAATAATTAAAGTTAATTGCCTGTAAAATCAGAGTACCCCATTTAGAAAATTAATTCCTTCCTCTCCCACTCTCTCACACACATAAGTCAGCTTCTCACTAAGGAACAAACATACAGATATTCCTCAACTCACAAACCACAACTGGGACCAGAATTGCTGTCACTAAGCAATGTGGTCATAAAGTGTGACTGCTTTGTTAGAGAAAGCAATTTGGACAGTCCTGTTTGCCATCATTAAGTGAATGCGCTGGTTGTTAGGCAAGGAAACTGACAGGAAGTTGCGAATCCCAGGCAGGACAGATGGAGGAGGGAGTGAGGAAGTGCCTGGGAGGGTGCACAAGAGCCTTAGAACAGCTTGGATTTTCAGCCCTAAAGTAGAGAAGCTTCTGAAACCATCCTACTCTGCGGTTGAAAGTTCTCTGTGTTGAAATCCAAGCAGGATTATCTAGGCTTATGTTTTGTTGATTCCTGGCTCAAGAGACTATCATCCGATTTATTCTGTGCCCGGGTTGAATGCAGAAAATGGAGCCTGATTTTCAGTACTATCGCAACTGTTAATTTCACAGAATCAATTAACTCTTGTTGCTTTTATGCCCTGCATAAGAATATTCTTATATTTCTTTGACATACATAATCAAAGACGGATGACACACAGGCAACATACATTTGGAACACTTCTAGTGATGACCCCCAACCTAGAACAAAAGTGACAAACCTTCTGAAAATGTGAGCTTGGGGTTTCTCTTTCATCCTAAGGGTAACAACCTTACTACCAAGACTCTTCAAAATCTTATAACATTCTATAGATAAAGCAATAAGATTTTGAGGTATTCAGTGGGATACTTAAAAGAGAAGGTAGCAGCATGAAGAGGGCAATAAATGTATGTGTCAGAAGTGTGAACATCTGATGCATGACATCAAGCCAATTATCTATACCCTATTACAGGGGTCCTGAACCCCCGGCCCAGGGCCCACTACTGGGTCTTGAGTGCCTTTCGGAACCGGGCCATGGAAGTAGTGGGCGAGAGCAGGCGTGTGTGTGCCTACCCACTTGTGTGAGCACGGGCACACGCGCTTGCCACACATGTGCAACCAACCCCTCTCCCCTGCCCTGCCAGTCTGCAAAGCTGAAAAAAGCTGGGCAACTCTGCCCTATTAGGATGAGCCACAGGTCAAGTGCAACGAAGGAATTGGGAAAATAATGTAAGCAACTAAAATATGGTATAAAAATACAATCTTAAAACATGACTCTCATATGGGATAGAATATAGGAAATAAAAATGCAAATAAGGAGCCAGAGTACCTGAACTGAAGTGAGGAAATTAAAAATGGATTCTTTAGAAATTGTATCAACAGGCTGGATGCACAGGCAATGTCTGTTTCATAACCTCATAAGCTGAATCAATAAAAATGAAGGTGATTACCATGCTGAAAAGAAGCAATTAAATCTAACACTATTAGACAAGTTAGATACATAGACAGACAGACCGACCGACCGACAAGGACGCAGACATATAATGAGCTGGAACAGACAAATCTTCATAATTGGAATGCATTAATTTACTGATGGTTTACAACAACTGATTCAAAAGAGACATTCACATCAGACTAAACAAGACAAGCGACAACAACTAACAAATTTTATTGTCCCCTAAGGAAAATATTTTAAAATCAGATCAAGCAAGGCAGTTATTCTCATTTATGGCTAAGCTCCTCTAGTCAGTATAAATTGTGCTATTTCCTCTGTTACTTATTGATACTTTATTCTTTTCCAACAGCTCCCTACCTTTTATTCTTTATGCAGCTATTTATTCTGCTACTTTAAATATTTTAGGGAATTGTAACTATCAAAAAATGAGGGGGGGGCGACTTTTCAGATGATGCTGAACCTCACCCCCCACCCAACAGCAGTCTGAGCCAGTGCGTGGCCAATACTGAGGGACTCCAGGAGTTGTAATCCTGCACCGTAAGGAAGGCACAGATTCCAGTGCCAGAAAGGCAGACACTACTCAAAGGCTTCATTAAGAATCTGCAAGATGCTGGACACTTACTGGAGAAATCAGTTTGATCTAAGGTTCCTGACCTGTGCATTTCTGGGCATAGATTTGTAAGCAGCTTGGTAAGGAGACTGTGAGTTACAGTTTTGGTTTAGGCACAAAATCAGCTGGGTGACCTTGGGCTAGACTCTTTCTCTCATCTGTAGGAAGGAGTTAATGGCAAACCACTTCTGACAAACCTTGCTAAGAAAATTGCAGGGTCTTTTTCCAGGCAATCTCTAAGAATTGGACTTGATTGAAGAAGAAAGAAAAGGGGGGCAGGGGAGGGGAGGGAAGGGAAGGATGCTGTCAGGCTTTTCATAACCTGATTGTTTTATAGCCCGTTTTAGGACCAATAAGAACTGCTTTCCTTGTTCAAAGTTAAGGGATGGGCATGCCAATACAACAGCATAATGAAGGCATGAATTATTAATATATGTGAATCTATTCCTTAGGTTGAAAAAACGTGGTTTCAAATAGGTGTTGCTGTTCCTAGTAAACTGAAAAGATGCTATTTTTCAGAAAGTTAATGCAAGGACACAGGGTCCTACCACATATAGGACAAAAAATGGTAATGAACAGCAAGCTTGCAGTTTAGGATGTAGATATACTTCCACTGTTACTTTCCACAATCAAATTAGGGGGGAAAAAGAGACTGCCAATTTCCTAAGATGACCGCTACTTAATTTTTTATTACCAGACTATTTATGGTGCTGTATCAGGAATCACTTTGGCACCATTTTGCTTATATTTTTACTATTCTAAATGTAAATATATCATGATAGAGAAGGGAGAAAAGAAAGCAAAACTGATAAGAAAACAGGATAAGAATGTGGCAATAATACAGGTAGATCTCGATTTACAATAGGTCACCTAGGATACCTGACCTAACTTGGGGTTACTTATGACCTGGATTCAAGGTTCCAATGGTTGCAACACACACACACACACACACACACACACACACACACACACACCCAGTCACATGACCACACTTCAGACGCTCAGCAGTGGGGACATATTTATAACTGTTTGCAGTGTCCTATGATCATTTGTTTGTGTTTTGCGATGATTTTGACAAAAACCAGTATTTATTCCTGATTTTCAGCAAAATCACATCCGTAGCAAGCCATTGGTTTACTTAATAACTACAGCTAATTACAGCGGCATTTGCTTTACAACTGCCACAAAAAAGATAATGAAATCAGGTTAGTTATGTGACCGACCCACTTTATGTCTGCCATAAGTTACAACACGATGGTCAGGCTTCATTATGATCATAACTCGAGGACTATCTGTATTATATACCATGGAATTGCTTTGGAATAAAGTTGCCAAAATAATGAACAAAACTATTTAACAATTAATTAAATGTAGAAATTCAATAAATTGTTTCTAGTAGTTACATAATTGCCTAAGGACATTTTGGGGTAGGTTTTGAAGCATAAACAATTCAATGAAGGAGTATAATAAAATATTACTATTAAATAATACAACCAGAAAAAAATCCCTGAGAAATGGAGACTACAATCAATTAGCAAAAAGTTCAAGCACATTTAAAGGGAGCAACATAGATGGATGGAAATAACCATATCCCAAATTAGCTCATGTGATTATTAGATCTAAGTATTCTTTCCTGAAACAAAATATACGGTTCTATCCTTTCACATTTCAACTGCTAAAATGATTTCAGTTGCTTCTGCATGAAAATAAATATCTTCATTATATTTTATTAAGTGAACTGAAAATGATAAAAACTTATCTGCAACTAAGGTAAATTTGAATAAGTTGAATAAGGGTTGACAATAGAAAGGGTTAGGGTTAGATCCTTTCCCCATGGAGATGGAAAACTCAACACATAATTGCACTTTTGTTGCCCGTAATATATTGCTCAACTGTGAATTTTCTTTTTACATACAATTACACTACACCTACTATGGCTCTGTTCCCCCTGGTCTTAAGTTACCAAAAAGTAACACAAAAATTTCTTTAGTTGAAGCCTTAGCAGTTATGTCCATACAGAAATCTGCTATGCAGAATATATATAGCCCCAATCAAGACTTTTATATTTCTTCCAAAGAACATGCTCTAGAAAACTTAATACTATATAAAATGATACTTTCTTCTGACAAATCCTAACATATTCTTAAACTGCCAAATTCTAAAAAGAATAAATCTCTGAATCTAATACACTATGGTTTTGCATCAGGAAGCCTTCAATTGATATGACCAGTTGCCATAGTTTGGCTGTATTCCTACAGATTTCATGGCTCGTAAATAATAAATCAAACTATGTAGTTTTGAACTGCTATGCATAATAATATTTTTTTTGCCTTGCATAAATGTTCTAGCTATGGGATTGGAAAGGGGAAACCTATAAAAATCTCCTTATAAGACTATTCCATCTATAATGGAATAGTCTTATAAGGATCAGCATAGTCTGATCTATAATGATAGCACAGACCATGCTTTAAATGAAAATGAGCCACAAACCAAAATCCTAGCCATGCAGAGCAATATAAATTGAGCAAGGAACCAAGGAAACTAATAAATACAATTGGGCCTCTAGTAAAGTGCAAAGACAGCTTTGTCTGTGTATAGAATATTCTCAAGCCCTTTTTGTTACTATTTATCTGTAAGTTGAGACAAACCAATAAAATCCATTAGGATCACTTTTCTCCTAAAACCCTCCTCCCAACCATCTCAAGTTTTGCAGTGCATGGCAAGCTCAGTATCCACTTCAGAGCCATATCACCCAAGTCTATTTTTCTCATTCTAATCCAACCAAATTCCACCTTAAAATCTGACCTCAGAAGCTAATTCTGAAGCTTATACTTAGTTGTAATGCAGGATGAAGCATCAGGAAAGATAGATAGCTTTGGCTTTATCAAATGAATAGAATACAGAATACCGAGTACAGAGTACAGCAGAGCAGAGTAGAGCAGAATATATAGTAGAATATATATTTTTACTGACTGTACAGTCAGTAAAAACAAGACCAGGAGCTGACCTTGGCTAGGATCATGAGCTTCTTGTTGCAAAATTTAGACTTAAATTGAAAAAAGTAGGTAAAAGTACTAGGCCACTCAGGTATGAACTAAATCATATCCCTGATGAATATACAGTAGAGGTGACAAATAGATTTAAGGAATTAGATCTGATAGACAGAGAGCCTGAAGAACTATGGACGGAGGTTCGCAACATTGTACAAGAGGTAGCAACTAAAAAGAAAGGCAAGAAAGCAAAATGTCTGAGGAAGCTTTGCAAATAGCTGAGAAAAGAAGAGAAACGAAAGGCATTGGAGAAAGAAAAAGATACACCCAGTTGAACGCAGAATTCCAGAGAATAGCTAGACGAGATAAGAATGCCTTCTTAAATGAACAGTGCAAAGAAATAGAAGAAAACAATAGAATAGAGAAGACCAGAGATCTCTTCAAGAAAATTGGAGATATGAAGGGAACATTTCATGCAAAGATGGGCATGATAAAGGACCAAAATGGCAGGGACCTAATAGAAGCAGAAGAGATTAAGTAGAGGTGGCAAAATTACACAGAAAAACTATGCAAGAACGAACTTAACATCCCTGATAACCCCGATGGGGTGGTCACTGACTTCGAGCCAGACATCCTAGAATGTGAAGTCAACTAGGCCTTAGGAAATCTGAGCAACAACAAAGCTAGTGGAGGAGACAGTATTCCACCTGAGCTATTCAAAATCTTAAAAGACGATGCAGTAAAAGTGCTACACTCAATTTACCAGCAAATTTGGAAAACTCAACAGTGGCCACAGAATTGGAAAAGGTCAGTTTATATTCCAATTTCAAAGAAAGGCAATGTCAAAGAATATTCAAACTATTGCACCATTGCACTCATTTCATATGCTAGTAAGGTTATGCTTAAAATCCTACAAGCTAGGCTCCAGCAGTATTTGGATTGAGAACTACCAGAAGTAAAGGCAGGATTTCAAAGAGACAGAGGAACTAGAGATCAAATTGCCAACATTTGCTGGATCATGGAGAAACCTAGGGAATTCCAGAAAAACATCTACTTCTGCTTCATTGACTATGCTAAAGTCTTTGATTATGTGGACCACAACAAATTCTGGCAAGTTCTTATAAAGATGAGAGTACCAGACCATCTTATTTGTCTCTTGAGAAACCTATATGCGGGTTAAGAAGCAACAGTGAGAACTGAACACGGAACCACTGATTGGTTCAAAATTGGGAAAGGAGTCTGGCAAGGCTCTATATTGTCGCCCTGCCTATTTAACTTATATGCAGAGCACATCATGAGAAAGGCGGGGATAGATGAATCAAAAGTTAGAATTAAGATTGCCAGGAGAAATATTAAGAACCTCAGATATGCAGATGATACCACTCTAATGACAGAAAGTGAAGAGGAACTAAAGAGCCTCTTGCTGCGGGTGAAGAAGAAGAGTGCAAAAGGTGGCTTGAAACTCAACATTAAGAAAACGAAGATCATGGTATCCGGCCCTCTCAATTCCTGGCAAATAGATGGGGAAGAAATGGAGGTAGTGACAGATTTTATTTTCCTGGGCTCCAAGATCACCACAGATGTAGACTGCAGCCAAGAAATTAAAAGACGCTTGCTCCTGGGCAGGAAAGCTATGGCAAATATAGACAGCATACTAAAAAGCAGAGACATCACCCTGCCAACAACAGTGCATATAGTCAAAGCTATGGTTTTCCCAGTTGCAATGTATGGCTGTGAAGGTTGGACCATAAGAAAGACTGAGCGCCAAAGAATTGAGGCCTTTGAACTATGGTGCTGGACAAGACTCCTGCGAGTTCCTTGGACTTCAAGATGATCAAACTGGTCAGTCCTAGAGGAGATCAACCCTGACTGCTCTTTAGAAGGCCAGATACTGAAGATGAAACTCAAGTATTCTGGCCACCTAATGAGAAGGACTCACTGGAGAAGAGCCTAATGCTGGGAAAGATTGAGGGCAAAAGAAGAATGGGACAACAGAGAATGAGGTGGCTGGATGGAGTCACTGAAGCAGTAGGCGTGAGCTTAAATGGTCTCCAGAGGATGGTAGAGGACAGGAAGGCCTGGAGGAACATTGTCCATGGGGATTGTGAGGGGTTGGCCATGACTTCGCAACTAACAACAAAGAGTCAAAATAGAATTTAGACTTTAGAATTGGAAAGGAGAAGGAGAAGGAAAATTGAGTGGAGTGGCGTGGTCGGGGGTGTGGGAGTAGGGTAGGGTAAAATAGGGTACAGGAATAGAATAGGCTAGGATTAGGATTAGATCTACTATACAAAAAGCATTTAAGAGAATAGTTATTTGTATTTGTAAAACAGCATATTGTCAGAATAAAGTTACTAAAATAATGAAAGAGTAATAGTAATTGAATTTGCTACTGGATTGGATTTGCTACACTGGAATTCTTTTCATGCCAGTATTTGACAGCAAGCTCTGCTATCTTGTTTTCCATTACCTGCAGTTTATGAATTCTTTATAAGGGCAACAGCAAAGCTCACTTTGGCTACAATTTTCAAAGTCCAGGAATGGGTATACATGACACACCAACCATAAACACTAAAGGGGGTTGCTTCTCAATATTACCCTTGGGCTTCCAATGAATGGGATGGTTCTATGAATACTGTAAGCTACATAACCATTCTTCATCTTATCAGAATTTAGTACCAGATTACAGAACCTCATCTGTATGAACCACATTCAGACAATTGTCTCTCTTAATTCATAAATAACAGAGAAATACAGCTACCAATAATTAGTACGCTAACATGCTCCTACTATCTACCACCAAGCTTCATAACAATATTAAACTGCCACCTAAGTCTTGAAGGCAATGTAATAAAGTATTGCATTGAAAATGTATCCCTGTGTCTCTGACAAAAAGGTTCCATCGGGACAACAAAACTAATTGGATCTCAAAATCAGATGATAACCTAGACTGAAGTATTTCAACAACAACTAAAAATCCTAAAAAAATATATGGATGACCATTCTGTTAACTATTTCCTTTCCAAATCCCAAAAGATATGGCAAGGATATGTTAGACAGTAAAGATCTTCCATTACTTTATCCCAATCCACACAATTGTTTAACCACAATTGTTCTATTGTTAAACTATCTGCATTCAATTGTTACAAGCTTATAGTTGAGTGCAGGAACAATATACACCCAGAACATGAAAAAAAATTGCTTGGTTAGGGATTCATTTTTAAAGTATTTAGGAAATGTTAGCCTACAAAAAACCCAGACTATTTACTTGTTATTGGATCAAATGTAAATAACATCCTTTGCATTCTTTAATCACAATTTTTCAGTGCACAATGCCAGACCATACTAAAAAAATTGAAGGGGTGTGTACTCATGTGGGGAAAATACCATAACGAGTATGTTTAGAGCCTGTATCTAAATACTGGAAATTATTTTTGGGGCTTGAACAACGACATCTAAGTAAAATAGCTAAGATTAGCAAAAAAAAATCCCAGATACTTTGCAAAGACTAAGATGGGAACATTTTCCAGAAACAAGAGGTCTGATAAAATTCTCAGGGATATTACTTAATTCATAATATATGCTAAATTATGTGAGCTTTCTACTGCAAAGCACCTAGATTTTTTCTAGACTTGTTCTGCATGTTATAAATGTCAAGTGTTATTCACAATCCATGGACAGGAGAGGAGACAACTCCAGTGACTGGAATGGGAGGTGAAAAAAAGAGAAAAAAATAAGAATAATACATCTTTATTATAGCACATGGGTTCATTTGTCTTAAGTAAGGTTCTGGAAGTAAATCAAAATGAGGGAAAAAAAGAAGTGAAGTTTTAGTATTTCTTTATCTGGTTTATCTCAAATCAGAATCACCATTCTATCAAACCAGAAGAGGTATACCTGTTTGTGATTCTAATCAGTTTCTGCCTGAGGTAGCATTGCCTCTTCCTAAAGAAAATTTAAGTACTTGCAACCCTAATTTTACTCACTGCACTAGTATGCTTCCAACTGGGATAATGTCCATCAAACCATCTGCATGTCTCTCTTTGCTTAGCCTGCACCTGCTGGGCTCCCTGTAACACTGCAGCATCTCTGAAACTATACGCCTGAATACAGCTCACATCTTAATTAACTCAAAAATTTCACCCCAACAGATGTAATAAAGTCTCAAACAGACCTAGCCAGATTGGAGATAACATATTTTGCAACACTCTATATCAAATCAATATTTTGTTCTCTTATCTGGAAAGCATTAAATATTTCCCTGTGCTTGAAAAATAGTTGAACAGTAGAGTGAAAACTAAAGCAATTTGGACAGATAGATATCAAAAGAATTTTTGGCGATTCTTGTGTTGTATCCCTTTGCTAATTGTTCCCATTTAAATTCTAATGTAACAGCCAAGCCAAAGATCTACGCCACAAAGATAAAAGCAAAGCTGTAATTTGTGAAGGTTGATTCTACTTTGATAAATATTTAGAAGGCCATTACGTAACCCCACCTTCTCAACAGATCCCAAAACACCTGTTAGAAAACAAAAGGAGAATGTCTTGGTACTAATATGCACATGGATATATTGGATTTAAATAAATAATAGGTTTGGTTGCTACAGTTCTTTTAACCACATCCCATTCATTTCAATAAATCTTGCTAATGAGAATTATGCGAAAATATTCCTTGGGAAAAATCACTTTCACTTTTAGCCCCTGCCAAAGAGCCTGATATAATAAGATTAAGAATAAATAGGCTGGATGGGATGCTAATTCGTTAATTCATAATCCACATGTAGAATTGATGCAGAACAAAGCAAAGTGCTTATTCAAGAATGTATAGCAAAGAGAACTATCCATTCTTAAATAATATATGCTGCATAATTGCCTCATCACTCTGGACTAAGAAAAAATATTTATGACAGCTTATAAATAATACTGAGATTTTCAGGCATACTGCCAAGCCATGGTCTGTTATTATTCAAGAAAGCTATAAACTCCCTCAACCTTTATCTTGACTTTATGTCAATTAATTGCTCCTTCTATATAACAAACTGTTTACATCCAAACTAGGAAAATATATGCCCTCCAAACCAGCATTGCAAGTTAATTTCTCATATGGTTTCAAACTATTATCTGAGCTAAAATGGGAAAAATTAACTCAACCAGAGGTTGCAAGTGATTCCAAAACCACTTGGAATGCTGTGGTGCCAATAAACAATAAATAAGAACCAGAAAGCATGGTCAAACTTGATCATTTGCTTTAACCAATAAATCTGCATTGCCGTGAATTCATGCCATCAAATATGCCAGTTATTAGAGGGGGGAAAGTATTGATAACACTTCATGAGTGAACCCAGATTCAAAACCCATCTGTAAAAAGCCTACAAAATAATGTTTGAGGGTAAGGGAATCAGTTTAATAATTTATCATCTAAACAACTTTTATTTAATTACTTGTTCATTTATCAAGATTATACTTTGGAATGGTAGTTTCCAGGGAGTAGTTTACAAGAGAGTCAAGCCTGAAATTAGTGAAAGATGAAGATTAAACATAAGCCTATCAGACAGCAGAGCTATGTTTAGGTTGCTGGAGCCTACACAGTAATATTAAGATGCTGCACAGGAAGGAAACTCATCAGAGAGCAGCTTAATCTGTCTAAATATTTTCACTACGTGCATGGCACTCAGCCTTCATTCAAGGCATAGGAATGCAGACTATTTCTGGAGGAGCTTTTTGCACATTAAACTACAAAATTATATTTTATGCCCATCATTCTCTCTTCTTCTTTCCTAGCTTCAGGATACAGTTAATGTATAATTTAAAAAAAGTTAATACTGCAAGAGGAGAAGGAGAAGAGTACAAAGGAACAGAAATCTTAGAAGAAAGAGAGTATATATGTGCTTGTGTGTGTGACTACACACATGTGTATATATAACAAATTACCATAAAGGACAAACAGCAATTTTGATATTCTAAATATAGCACAATATAAGAAACTGGCAAAATATAGTACAATATAGGGAGCCAGAATGCAAACTTCAACTTCCTTGGGGGGCAAAAGTGGACAGTCTGAGAACAAACTCACATACACTGAAATCTTTACCACATTTATTGAAAATGATAGTGGACTCAATTGGAAGCCTTATTTTCTCCTTCCCAATGAACCTATTAGGGAAACTCTTTTTAGAACAGTGCATACAATTGTCAACTAGAAAACTGAAAAATGAGGAAAATATTTAGTGATCCAAATCGGGGAAGGACAACTTTGAGGGGTGGCCAAGGATTCTATTTAACTATTACTGCTACTGTTACTGCTGCTTCTTTTTTAATAAAGCAAAGGCCACAGTATATAGGATAATGAAGTAAGTTCAAAAAAAACGTGGGAAGGCTGTAACACATGGGAGCAAACTTATGCTACTTTTTTACCTGTCTTTGGGGAAGGTTTGGAAGGTTTTTAAAATATGAGATCAACATTATATTACAATTTATATATTTTCAACTTTCAAACAGCAGTAAATCATATTGCTGGTTTATTGCTGCAATGGACATATGATGCTCTGAAGCCCATAAAGGAAAGGAATCCCATGCAACTTTGGGAATCAGATTGTTTAATTTTAAACACTTCATCTCAATGTATGAATGCACCGCAGGCCATGAGAAATGATTCTGAAATACTCAACCCAATCATTCTTCCTAATAGTTTAGAGTCAGTCAGCAATTGAGCACAGAAGGTTCATGGATTCCACTACCAATTTTTACATACTGTTAAAGCTGCAACATTAATGATGCCGAATGCATCACAAAGCCAAGGAAAGGCAGCATTACAGAACTGTATTATTATAGACTATTATTGCTTTCACAGAATACTCAACCTACTGTTTCCATAAAGACACATTTTCTTCTATCCCTGGTTTAAAATATTACCTTATGAATTATAGGTGCAATATCTCAGAGATACAGGTCATAATTAATGCCTGCATGCCTTTCCTTCTGCTGGATCAAACTGTTACTGAAACTCAGTACAAAAGAAACCTTTGGTGGTATAAAAATTCTGGAGAAACAGGCCTAGACACAATTTAATAAAACAATACTTCCTTTAAATAATTAACCAGGCTATGGCATTTCTTAATATTACCAAGGCTTTCTTCCTGTTTCAGCATTATTACTGTGTGTCACCCATCCTCCCGAAGCGTGCTGTTCATAGTAATAATCTAGTCAGGAGTGCAGGAACAAAGTTTAAGATGCACAGAGTACCCTGAAGGAAAACTGTATTTATTACTTCAGGTTTGTTCCTTCTTTGCCATCTGCATGATTTACTTACCATCTGCCACTGCCATGATTTTAGCAATAAAAATCCGATAAACTTTTTAAAAAGATTTTTGTTTTATCACTCTTTTCCTTAATTATTACGTTTAATGCTTGATTGTTACCAATTAACAGCCGAATGTCAAAGTAAATTCATGACAAACATTACAATAGAAGTATGAAGAGGTAATCTCTGGATAAATTGCAGTAGACAAGGAAACTCCTCAGTCTGTCACCTGATTAACTACAATGGCAAAAAATATCTATTTTAACATCTTAATATACTTCTAAACTCAAGATAGATAGTTGATTTCTTCATAGAAAGAATGAAATTAGTTCAAATACTGAAAAATCCTTGGGCTCAGTTGTTTTTTTAAGCAGGAAGTGTATTTTTCACATGCAGCTTCAAACTGATATATCATAAGTTTGGAATAATATGAAATGGATCCCAAGCTGAAAATTTACACATGCCTGCTTTGGTAAAATCTTTTAATATATACTGAAATATTGGTAAAGTAGGACCAATGAACATATTTGCTAAAAATCACACTCATTTATAAAATGCCAACATACAATGAGCAGTCCTACTTTAACTGCTGAAGTATATGAAATATCTAATATTTCTTGGACCCAAGTAGCAATATTAATACAATTCAGTTGCTTTTCCAAGGAAGTCGGACAACCCTTTTCAAGCTTTCATCACTTTATTAGTACTGTAAATATTTCTCGCCTGGAAAAGAAGAGCTACGTAAGTTATTGCCTTGTACAGAAAAAGAGGAAAATTAGGAAGGAAGCACTACAGTTAGCCAAAGCTAACACTCAACAGGATACTGTGCCTGAAGTGCAGTGTGTAGACAGCCTGATAAATATGAGTTGAGGCTGAGGTAATTTCCATTGAAAAGTATCATTAATTTTCCACCACCTATGTGTATCTCAAGGGACTCCTACAGTATAAGGCTGACCTTATACTGTTAACAAACTTCCAGGAGAAAAAAAGGAAAGAGAAAGAGGCTGAAAACAGCAGCAGATTATACCCTTAAAATTTAAATCAATCATTCTTTCACAATGTTATTTTGTTTAAGAACAAAGCAAAATTCATACTGTGCCTTTGGTTAGTGACACCTACCAGATAAATCCTGTAAGCATCAATCCTCCTGATCGGCCCCCAGCATTTGTCTGTGTCATTATACTTTGTCCCATCTTCCACATTGCATGAATGATTGCCAGTCATAGTACTAACAAAAAGAAGCAAAGCAGAATATTAATATTCATCTTAATATGTGAACAGACCTTTCGCATATTCCCTTCATAAATATACACTCTATCATACAAGTATATCCAGGAAACAGTTGCAGATCAAGTAATAACAGCATTTTAAGCAGCAGATGATGTAGCTAGTATGACAACTGCAACTATTCTTTAGCTAGTTGGTTATGGCAATGGCTTTCCATTCTGCAGTTACTTCTTATCATTGTAATGTATATTATGTGGGCTGCCCTAGGCAGCATTCAGAAGATGTAATTCATGCCATAACTGGATTTCTAACTGCTACATTTAGCTTGCCTTGAATATTTGCATACTTTGACAAATGTTTTTCAGGAATTCAAGTGCTGGTTTTCACTTTCCAAGTCCTAAATAGCTTGGGGCCTATCTGAGAAAACAATTTGAGCAGGGGCGTGGCCATGACCGTGGTGGGGTAAGGACCTTTCCTTCACTTCACAGGGCTTAATAATGAAGATTTATGAGGATTAATGCTGTTTGGAATGCACCGTTATGGATGAAAGTTAATAAATCATGAAGTGGAAGTGTTAATAGCCCAGCAGACTGAATTTAAAACTGGTAGGTCATCTGAAACTGCTTGAATTAAGGAGTTTTTACTGCGTGGGATGACCGAACTGGCAGATACAATGAGTTTGGAATAAACTGCTGTCTTTTGCTTTCCTTATTATAATTATCGTGTTCTGTGTTAAATGCTGAGGCTAAGGAATATCAAAGACTGAATTTGCTAATGAGAAGAATTTTAATTGAAGAGATCGATTTTTTGTGCTGGACTGACTGGCTGACTGGCTGAAGAAGCTTTTATTAGGTGGATAATTTTTTTTTATTATTTTTCTTTTGAGAGGAAATTAATAGCTTGTTTATATTACAGAAAACAAAAAAAGGACTTTGTTTTGAAGTTCAAGCTGGTTTGTTTTTTTTTTCTCTGCCGACGTGGAGAAAAAATGGCGCTGATTAAGCTGTGAGGTAATTGTGTTTCTTTGTGGAGTGAATATGACTCATAAGTTACTGATAAGCTACTAACGAGTGCAAATAAGCCGTTTCGCTTCAATTAAAAGATTGTCGTCCCTTGATCTTCATCAAGACCCTCTGTAAAATTGGTTTGACTGCTGTCCTTTGATCTTCACTAAGACTCTTTGAAAAATTGGAATCCCAGTTTGAGAAATTTTTTGGTTTTGTTTTTTCAAAATGACTCAACAACTTTCAGAAACGCAGCAAATTGCTGCAGCTTTAAATAAAATTGGGGAAAAAATAGCAGCACTATCAGGCGTATAGATAATTTGACATTTAAACTGACATCCAGTGCAAAATTTAAAGCAAGATATGGATGATAACTTTGTTAAACAAAAGAGGAAATGACAATGATTAAAGATGAAATGGAGCAGCTGCATGTGCATGAGGCAAAAGTAGATCGGCAAATTGGCAAAATATTTTATAAAATGTGCAGCAAGATAAGAGAATTTGTCTTTTGGAAGAAGAGATGAGGAAATATAATTTTGTTATCAGAGGAATCTCGGAAGAAAGGGAAGATAAATTGAAACAGCGGGTTTTGAAATGGATTAATGATTTGGATACGCAACTTACGTTCACAATAGCAGACCTGGCAAGCGTTTTAGAATTGGATATAGAAGGCAAAATGGTTCTAACAGGAATGTGCTTGTCAGGTTCGCAAATCTTGGTGATAAGTTGGAAGTTATGGCCAAGTTAAGAGAGTTGGGAGATGCTTTGAAGTTTGAAGGGAAGACTATTCAAGTCTTCCCGGATATATCAAGAGAAGAAAGGGCATGGAGATTTTTTTTAAAACCAATTACAAAAGTTTTGAGAGATAATGGAATTAAATACAATTGGAGGCCACCACAACAATTGAAATTTTTTTATAAAGGAAGGATGCGTACAATCACCCCAGATATAGATGCATTATTATATTTACGGGAGCTTGGACTGATTGAGATGGAGGATTTAATGGAGATAAAAGATCAAATGCTTCAGATGGGTGGAACATACGTGGAAACATCAATCTCAGAAGAAGAAAAAGGGGCTATTGGAGGGCAAGACTCCAAAGGGTTAAAGAGGAAAGAAATATCACCTGTGTTGGTTGAACAGAAGAAGAGTCGTGAGGATACAGTAGGAGAAGAAGCAGATAAGAGTCTTGGAAAATATGAAGCTGAATGCGGTCATCGCTATCTTTTTTTGAGTGATGAATTTAAATAGACAGCCGGAAAGAAGTGCCCCGGGCATTGGCACGTCCCCTCTCCCCCATTCTCTTTATAGAGGCGAAACCGATGAGGATGTGGGGGAAGAAGATTGTTTGTACTTTATTGTTTGTTTGTTTTTTTTTTTTGTTTTCTTATTGTTGTTTATATGGTAGTTTAATGTCGGGTGGTGGGGGCACAGAAAGGAAGATGCGGGATAGGATTAAAAATTTATATTTTAAATGGGAGTTATAAAAATAATGTCATGGAATGTGAAGGGTACAGGAATCAGATTAAAAGAAGAAGATTGGAGCTTAAGATTAAAAGGATTTACCAGACATTTTATTTTTACAAGAAACTCATCAGAAATCTGAAGATTCAAATAGAATGTATATAAAAGGTATGCAAATATATGAAAAGCATTTGGAACTTCAAAAGCTAGAGGAGTTGCAACACTGATATCAGATAGGGTGTACTTTGAAAACATAAGGTAATTTTGGATGAAGATGGAAGATATGTAATAATTGTTGGAAATCTTAATGAGGAAAAAGTGACACTTGTTAATTTATATTTACCGAATGAAAACAAAGAGAATTTCTTGAAAAATAACAAAATTTTGGAGAATGAAAGTGTAGGAAAGTAATTGTGGCTGGGGATTTTAATTTAATCAGAGATAAAATAGACAGTACTAATCCCACCCGCTGTGGAGGAGCAAATAAATGGGGATTTTAAATATGTGGATGCTTCAAACGGCGTGGTTGATGTGTGGAGAGAGGTTAAAGGAATTGAGAGAGTATACACTTTTTTCTAAGATATATAATACATATTCTAGAATTGATTATATTTTTCTTTCTAAAGATTTGTTGAATAATGTGGATAAGGTAGATGTGGGAATTTAAAGATTCTGATCATGCAGAAGTTATGGTGGACTTAGATTTTAATTTTGAGAAAAAAGAAGCTATTGGAGATATGACGAAATTGTATAAAATGAAAAGGATAAAAATGGATACTTAAAAATTGGAGGAAAGTTGGAGATTAAATGATAACGGGAGGTTAAATTTGAAATTGTTTGGGATGCGATGAAAGCGGTGTTTAGAGGAGAGTATTAAATTATCAAGTAGGAAATATAAAAATTATAAAAATTAAAATGGAAAGAGATAAAAATAAGATTAAAGAATTGGAAAATCAATTTTGCTTACTAAAGAAAAAAATTCTTCAGGAGCTTAATATGTTAAGAAATAAAATGATAGAAGAAGATACAGAGTTAGTAAAAAGAAATTTGAGATTTTAAATAGGAATTTTTGAATTTAGTAATAGAAATTCTAAATTATTGGCAAAGATGGCGAAAGATAAAAGAGAGAAGAGAGAAATTGGAGTTTTGATAGATGATAGAGGTATAAGATGTTATAAAAAATTAGAGAAATGTGAAGTGGTTAGAAACTTTTTTCAGAATCTATATTCAAAGAAACCAATTAATCGGGGAAAATTGCAGAGTTATTTAGAAAAGTATGTGGTGAAAATTGATCAAACATATAAGGAATTGATGGAAGAAGATATAACACAAGATGAGATTAATGGAATAATACAAAAATTAAAATTAGGGAAAGCTCCAGGTGAGGATGGATTACCTGTTGAGTTTTATAAAGAATTTAAAGAATTAATAATACCAAGACTGCAAAAATTATTCAATGGAATATTACATGGTGGGGAAGTACCTTCGTCATGGAATAGAACGGTGATATCCTAATTCCTAAACCAGATAAAGATTTAGAAAGGATTGAGTCCTATCGGCCCATTTCTTTAATTAATCAGGATGCAAAGATATTTACTGCTATTATAAGTAATAGATTAAATAGATTTATAGATAGATATATAAGTTATAATCAAGTAGGCTTTGTGAAGGGTAGATACATGAGTGATATTGTTAGAAGAGTATTAAATATTATAGATGTAGCTGAATATAATGGTGATAAAATTGGTATAGTATCATTGGATATTTTTAAAGCTTTTGATTCTGTACAATGGGAAACAATTAAAGTAATTGTGGAGGCTTTAGGCTTTGGTAATAAGTTTATACATGTTATTTCAAAATTGTACCAAAAGAGCAGTGCAAGAGTGAAGGTGAATGGAATATTAACTGAAGAGATAAAATTAGAAGCTGGTACGAGACAAGGATGTCCCTGTCCCCAACATTATTTTTATTGGCTATGGAAATATTGACAAAATGATAGAAAAGATGAAGAATTAGAAGGATATAAGGGTATAAGATAAATTTGTATGGATGATACTTTAATTATTTTGAAAAATGTAGAAAGATTTGAAAAGATATATAAGCATTTGATAGAATTTGAAGAAATGACAGGATTGAAAGTAAATTGGTCAAAGTCAGAATTATTGATGGATAGTAATGGTAATGAGTCTGAGAATATGCAAGAGCAATTTGGGATAAGGATTAAAACACATTGAAATATTTGGGTATAGTGCTTTCACTTAAGGTTAAAGAATTGAAAAAACTTAATTATGATGTGGTGATTAACGAAATTGAGAAGAAGATAGATAAATATAAAATTTTAAAGTTGTCTTGGTTTGGTAGAATTGCAATGTGTAAGATGATGCTGCTGCCCAAGTTCAACTTTTTATTCGAGATGCTACCACTAAATCTGACAGAGAAAGATATTGAAGGATATCAGAAAAAACTGGATAAATTTTGCAATGGTGGCAAAAGACCCAGATTAGTGAAGAAAATGTGGTATCAAAATCAAAAGGAAGGCGGATTAGGAATCCCCAAATTATTTAATTATTACTGTGCGTATGGTATCCGGATAGTGGTAAAAATACTTAAAGGTGAAGATAATTATTGGAGAGATTTAGAGTTAAGGGATATAGAGAAATTTGGATCAAGGTGGTTTTTAGATAAAGCAAATTTAAAATGTGTAAGTAGAAGTTATTGGTTAAAGGATTAAGTAAAAATGTGGAACAAATTTGTTAAAATTTTAATTCGGATATAATCTTTTGGGGAGACAACTGGAATTTGGCGATTAAAATAATATAAAACGTAATGAAGTGATTAAAGAGGAAAATATAGAAATTATTAAAGATTGGATAAAAGTTATGGGAAATGAAAGGAGGAATAAAGATATTATTGAAAAATTAGGGTTAAGTTGGTTTGAAAAATACAGATAGAAAAATGGACAAAAAACTAAAGGAAAATTATTCGATAAATAGATGTGAAACTGAATTTGAATATTTAGTATCTCGGATTATGAAAGATGAAATTGGGCTAAAGGGACTCGTTAGTAGGGTTTATAAGATTATAAATTCTGATGAAAAATTACAAAGAGTGATGAGGACAAATTGGGAAAAAGATCTTAATATTGAAATACCAGAATCAGATTGGAATGTGAATTGGAAGAGTAGAATTATGAGAACTTTATCTATAAGGATTAAAGAGCACAATTATAAAGTTGTTTGGAAATGGTATTTGACTCCAGTAAGATTGTCACAAATGGATAAAAAACTAGTAAAAATGTTGGAGATGTGAGATGGAATTGGGGACTTATGAACATATGTGGTATAATTGTGATAAGGTTAAAAGTTTTGGCAACAATTGAGAAAATGATATTTGAAATGATGGGGAAAGTAATAACATTGAGAGTGGAAACTATATTATTGTTGGTAATTAAGGAAATAGAATTAACAAAATATGAAAAAGAATTGATTAGAATTATGATTATAATAGGTAGAATTATAATAGCTAGATATTGGAAACTGGATGTGATTTTTAGAATAGAAGAGTGGAATTCTGAAATGTGGAAATTAGCTTTAAATGATAAAATGACATGTGATATTAAAATTAGAAGTGGTGTGTATAAAGAAGATATTTTCTGGAAGACTTGGAAACCATTTGTGGACTTTGCGCTTGGAACATTGGACGCTTCAGTACCTGTACCTCGAGAACGTGGATTTTGGCAATCATGAGGATATATCCGAAGACCCAAATCTTCCTTTTATGTATAGCACAAGGGTGTAATAATGTATTTTCTTTTTGTTTGTTTGTTGCAAAAAAAAAAATAATAATAAAAAAAAAAAAAAAAGAAAACAATTTGAGCAAATATATCCAGACACTAAAATTTGCCATTAGTTTGATTTGTGTGTTATCAACTCTTAGCAACCATGTGGATAGATCTTCTCCAAGATGATCTGTCCTCAACCTTCAAGTCTCCCAATGGCATATCCATTGCCATTGTAACAGAGTCCTTCTCCTTTCCTTCTGATTATCATTGTCAGCTGGATTCATGATTATTTCTAACAATGGTTTTTTTAAGTACAATGTGGCTCTTTTAAGTTTTGTATAATCTGAAATTGACTTGAAAACTGGAATAGAAATTGAAGCAAGCACATCAATACAAAGTCAAAACCATCATTATGAGGTAAGTACATCATCTTTTAGCTTTTTTATAAAATGAACACATCCACAATATTGTTACCAAATGCATACCTACCAAGTCACTTGCATGAGAGAAACTGGGACAGCAGCTGCATAGATTGCCAGATCACCATATAAATAGATGATTATACAGAAGTAAAACAAATTTACTCCCACTACAAAGAAGAAAAATGAAAAAATGCAATTCACAAAACTGTATCACTTTAAAAATAAAAAGCTTAATATTTTAGTCATTTCTTGTTGAAAGTTGCTTTTATAGAACTCAATAGATGCTAAAACGAAATGGATCCAAAACACTGCTTGAAAAAAAGAATATAATCAATGCATAGTAGAATTAAATCTTACAGGCAAAAAACCCCTATCTAGTATCTTAAAATCTGTTAACATTGTTTTCTATAATTAAGTATTTCAAAATGTTACATTAAATAGAAGGCTCTCACTACGACAAACTTCCAGGCAGAAGTAAAGGATCTTACCGTGTGTGTATCTAGAGTAGAATACCTGCTTCATTTGACTACAATTTGCATCTATTATTTCACTCAGAGTATATAAAAATTATGATAGGTGCCGTATGATCACATTGAAATTTTATCGAAGCATACAGTAACTCCCTTTAATGGACTACAGATAGTCCTTGAATTCAGACTGGTTCGAAGTTCCAAAGTTCTACCTGGGGAGTTCTTACAACCTGGATTCGAAATTCTGATGGTTGCCCCCCCACCCGTAATCATGTGACTTCACTTTGGGCACCTGGCAATTGGGCCACATTTACAAACCCTGGCAGACTTCCATGATGTGTTTTGCAACCAATTTGCTGAAAACCAGCATTTACTTCCAGTTTCCAAAACTGGATATGGTTCTAATATTGCCAAATTACCATATGATTTATAAAAGGCTATGATGCAATACTTTTTCTTTACAATTTGGGGACAAAATTATTGGTATGCAAAGAAGCTTTTATGGTCAGACATCAGGAAAGATAAAGAAATTCCAAAACACATCAGCTTGTTTTTCAAAAAGGAACTAAAATAACTCAATCTAAACATATTTCATTTTCAAAGTAATCAGGCCAAGGATAGAAGGCATTAATTCAAAGATGGAAAGAAAAAAAGAATATAAGAAATACAAAAATGGAGCTTGGCACTAGGAATGGTCTTCCGCAATCTATTTGTGAGGATGGAATATATGTACATACAGTTATATACATATGCACAGACTGTATACATATACACATGCACAACTCTGTTAAAACATAAAGTATTCTTCAGTCAAGTTTAATGCTTGGTGATTTCATAAACATGTATCTATATGTTTTGGGCAACATTTTCAAACAATCTATATCTCACCAGTGTTGAGGCACTGGATTAACTTTATGCATGCTCAGATAAATAAGTGCAGAATTTAAATAAAAAGGAAATAAATTGCCAACTTTTTCTTCTGAGTTTCGGCTTCTGATCTAGCCTATTAATTATTCTAATTTTTCTTGACAGTCTCCCATTTGAGTATAAAACGCATCTGACTCCACTCAAGATTTGAGATCAACCAAGGTCACTGCTAGAAAAATACAAGTACTACAACAAATGGCAACCCTTTTTTCTTGGCCAAAATAATGCCTTTTACATTAAAAAAAAATTCCCCAAACAGAAACAACATGGTGTACTTAGCAACTGCATGTCTTCTAAAGGGGTCAAGGAAAAAGTCTTTTATTTCTTCAGAAAATTTTGCTCAAAAGATAAATGGAAATGAGCACTATTCACCTATGCCACTATTCAGCAGTATTAATTCTATAACTGTTTAGCATATATTTTCCCCATCATAATTTGTCTCACTTCCTGAAAGAGGTTCCTACCAAATTATTTTATGAATCAGTACCACAAGTATGTTTTTAAAGCCTGACTTAATGCAAAGCTTGGACAAGCAGTCATTTGTTTTAAGCATCTGGCTCATTAGTACGTGACAAGCCTTCTAATTTCCTCCATGCATGATACACTGAAACATGATCAATGCCAATTATATGTATTTATTAAACAAATAATTACCTATGAACTATGCTAATCACCAATATATTTATGCCTGCTGAGGTCTGTTGCCAGGCTGGTTTTTCACTTGACTTACAACATGTTCCTCTTTAGATACTTATTTTAGGGTTCCTTATGTCTACCTAGATATCAGACTTTGACTTCAACATCCAACTGAAACCAATGATGCTAGGTGCGAAGTGTCTGTTGCACACACAAGTTCAAATTGTAACACTAGATGAAATTCACTTTCTACTTTTCAGGCAAATATTTTGTCAAAGCCTACTAAAATGTGTACCATCATGAATTAATGCATCACACAATATGCAAAAAGCACAGCGCATACCAGTTTCAATTGCTAATTGTATACTGCAATTAAGTGGGCAGTGCAGTAGAACAGCCATCCCATTTATAAAACCTCCATTCAATTGAAAGAGTCATCAATTCATTTATTGCTAGCATTTCTATGCCATTGTATAGCCCAGAAATGGTTCTAAGCAATGATATTTCATAATGATTAAGCCGAATAATTTTAGAGTATGCTAATAGATGGAAACAGGAAAAAAAATCTTGTTTATGACTATAACATATTCTTCTTTCTCCTCTCCTCCTAAAAATATTTTGGTTCTTAAAAATTATTAAAACTGTTAGTGTAATTTAAGAGGAAAGCATAAAAAACAATAAAAAAACACAAAATACTAGCCATCTGTTGATGTCTGTTGAAGTCTATCAGTAGAATAAAAGCAAAACTATTTCTCTGCAGTAATAATCAGTAATTATGTCCCCACATTTAGATATTCATAATATTAAAATGAGAAAAGAGCAGCATGGTAATCAAAAGCATACTTATTCCCAGCTTGGGCTTTACTAATATTTTTAAAATAGTAAATAGATTAAAATATTCATTAATTCTTTAAGACCTATTGCAGCTTTTCCCCCAGCTAAATGTACAAACAACTGCAGCTATATATAAATGCTTATTAAAATCTTATTCAAAGAAAAAAAATCAAATTCAAATTAATCTAAAACCAAATAAAACTTGAACATTAAAGTCATTATTCATGTATATTATTTATTAAACTATAATGGATTTTTGTCAGCCCTTTTGCAAATGCTAAATTGTATATAGAGTCCCATTAGAGGAAAAAAAACTCTTAATTAGGAGAAAGAGAAATTAGTCTCATGAAACTCTGACAAGAAAATGAGTTTGGACTAACATTCAAGTTTGAAATCAAGCTATGACTGCCTCATCTAACAAGTTCAAGGCAGCTGCGAATACCAGAATGTGTGTTTTGGGATATTCTATGCATAGTATTTATGAGGTGCCTGGCTGTGTGTGGCTTTTTAGTTGTTGATTGGGATGCTTATGGACAACTATTAAATTGTTACCTGTTTTTTCCTTGTGCTGCCAAGTTCTAATACCTGATAAGCTGGTGGTAAATCAACACTCCTGTTGACTGTCAAGGGGCCCATTTTCCAAGCTTCAATCATTTGCCTGGCTTTTTCTGTACCTGCCACTGTCTTCCATAGAAAAAATAAGCCCACTTTTAATATTTGATTATTACCCCCTCTGGCAGAAACAACTTCAAGTAGACATTTCTTATAACTGTCTATCAGTTTCTGACATTGAATAGGGGTAATTTTTTCCTCACTCCTTCATGCAGATTTTTTTCAGTTATGCAATGTTGGGAGGGATTTCTTGCATGCACAAGTTGTTTCAAATCTTTCCACAGAATCTTGATGGGTTTTAGACCTAGGCTTTGATTTGACCATTCCAGAACCCTCCATTTTCCTTCTTCTTCTTTTTTTTCAGCCATTTTTTGGTGGATGTACTAGAATGGTTATTGCCATTGTCATGTTGCAAGGTCCACTTTTAGTTACACTTTTGACAGATGATCTCACATTAGTCTCAAACATCCTCTGGCAGAATGAACAATAGATTCAATGATGGACTCCAAAAGCACTCCATACCATCACCTCGCCACCATCTGCTTTATAGTTAGAATCAGTTTCTTCTGGTAAAATGATGGCTTTGGCTTTTTGCATGCCTTTTGATATTGTGATCAAGTATCTCAATTCTTTATCTTGCATGTTCACAGCACACTGTTCCAGAAGCCCCAATCTTTGCCTAGGTGTTCATGAGCAAACTTTAGTTTTGCCCTCAAATACTTTCAGTAAGCAATGGTTTTCTCTTGGCACACCTCCCATGTAGATCTAATTTGTGCAGCTTCTTTCTAATGGAAATCTCATGCACTTTGACAACCAAGAGTAGTGAGAGTTACCTACAGGTTACATGGTAAAATTCTGGGGGTTTTAGGGATCTTTTAGGGATCTTGTGAACTTACTGGAACGACCTGCCCTGGGCAAGTTGGCACTTGTTTGAAATCTTTTCCATCTCTTAATCATCTTCTTGACAGTGGAATGATTGATGTACAATTGTTTAGCAATCTTTTTAAATCCCTTTCCCAGACTCATAGGTGCCTATAATCTTCTTTTTGAAGATTATGAGAGCTCTTTTAATCTAGACCCAGTGATACCTCACACTTCAACAACAAAGAGCAAATCAAACTAAATATCTGAGGTTTCAATAAAGCAGGTTCATTCAAGATCCTCTCTATTAATGTTCTAATCCTTTGTACCTGATCTGGTGCATTTCTAATTTTAGGTATGAGCCAGTGATAAATCTACAAATGTGCTTACTTTTCCCAAATGTGAAATGTGCATTTATGTTTTTTTTCAATCACACAATGCACTACAAAATGTAAGTACTACATAAAATCTGCTATATCGATATTGTTGAAATGAAACTCATATCTCTGTGTTAAGACTGTATCTGCTCACAGCACATGCTTGAAATTTGTGTATTTTTGCTTGTCAATCATCACCTCAAGGGAATAGCCAATGTTTATTTGGTCCATAATAATCTTAAAAATAATTTCCAAATCCTTAACTCAAAGACATTTTTCTCTCTCTCTCTTTCAGTGCTCAGTATACAGAAATATTTGTTACCACAAGAAAACTATCATTTCAATTATTATTTTTGGTTTTATTGAAATATTTTTATCCTTCATGATCTTTTCTAGGTGTACGTTGCCTTCTTTCTTGGACTTAATCTCCTTTTAATTTCTCCAGTTTTCCATATATCTTTATTTCTGCATCCAAGAAAGCAAATTATTTACTACCTTCATTTTTTTCACTACCAACAGTAAGTTCAGGTCTGCTGGTTCATTTTAATTTTCTTTAAGAGTTAATATTAAACCCAAATTTTCACTTTTAACATCAGCTCATTAAGTCATTTTTACTTTCAGCTATGTGATATCATATTTATATCTAAGATAGTTTAACTTTGTATTTGATTCAAGGAATCCTGCCAATTTAAAATATATAAATTGATATAATTTTGATATTTAATGAATAATAACTAATGCCACTAGATGTGATTCCAAATTTACTCAGTTACAGCAACCCATATATTTAAAGACATTTTTTAAAAAAAATATATGATTGCCACTCCATTCTTTCATATAGTTGTATTGCTCATTCCTAAAATGTCATATTTAATACCTTTCAGCTTTGTCCATTTTAAATTTTCTGTTGTCCAGGCTTCTTACATGTCATAATCCACTACATAATTTCTTGATTTACAGTTCCTTTTGAAAGGTGGTTTAGTTTACTTCACACCCACACAGCCACCCCTGTCTTTGTCAGTTACTGAACCTAAGGAGCCCTTAGCTTCATTTCCTCACCCCAGCTTTGAACTTTCCTGGCAAAGCTGACCTTTAAGGAACTCATAGGTCTATCCTCACTTTCATGGTTATTTGAAGTTACTGAGCCTTTCTACCATATCAAGGTTATAATCTCCTGGAAGGGTATTTTGAATATATTTCAGTAAATGTAAGAACAAGATAGCAGCTATTTTAAAAGCTAATACTTGGATTCTCAGGAAAAAACTGAATTAAGAACAGTTGTAATATAATCAGAGATATACATTAAAATTAGACTGTCATTTTTCAAATAGTCCATTTAACAGGCCAAGGACAACATGTAAGATAGAAGGATTATGAAAGGGCTGCTATTGTTCATTGTTAAAATCAAACCAACCAAATATATTGTTCACTACTTAGATCATTTGATTCCAGACTTGAATATATATTTAATAATGCTTCTGATAGGAATTTTAGTTCAGTAGATTATAATCTAGATATTTAAATAGAAAGTAAAACCAAGATGCACACATTACTCATTCTTTGGGCTACAAAAATGGTTATGCCTTGACTCTTGCTTATGATTTAAGATAATTCTAAGAATATATTTCTGCTTTAATATTCTGTATTACTTATTTGACAGACAGAACTTTATTTTGGTCATTGACTAATAAAAATACTATCAATAAAATGAAAGCAATCGTCTAACAACAAGAACTGCTATCAACCATTTGTACAGAAAGCTTACACATAATATAGCAAAATTTTGCTACTTTTAGTTAAATACACTTATCTTTATTGTTTTATAGATAGTACAGATAAAAGCTACCCTGTTTCCCCTAAAATAAGATATCCCCTAATAATAAGGCAATTGGGCTTTTGAGCACATACACTAAAATAAGCCCCGCCTGAAAATAAGCCCTCCCTGAAAATATTTAAACGCATGAGCAGCTGGTCCCCACCATTTTCTCTGGTTTCCTCCATGCACTCCAAAATAATAAGACCTCCCTGAAAATAAGGCCAAGCATTTATTTCGGGGCTCAAAGAATACTTATTTTCAGGAAAACATGGTATTAAGAGTCCCCCAGGAATTTCAATAAAAGAAATTTATCACCAGTTAATCAACTGGTATTTCATATGAGGTTTCCTGTATTTCCGTTTCAGGACAGTTGTGGGAAGAACATGAAATCGAGCTAAAAATAAAGCTCTCTCAAATTTGGGAACTGTGATATGATTATGTGGCACGTTCAGGTATTAAAATTTGGTTATTTACAGTTACAATATAATTGAGAAGATTATGAAAGAAAGCAGCAATTTCTGTTTGATCTTCTACATCTAAGATCCTTTGTAGACCATTACCTACTACTAGATAAAGTAGAAAAATGTCAAGCTATTCTCCAAAGCACCTGAAGGCAGGACAAGAAGCAATGGGTGGAAACTAATCAAGGAGAGAAGCAATTTAGAACTAAGGAGAAATTTCCTGACAGTTAGAACAATCAATAATAACTTCTTGCCTCCAGAAGTTGTGAATGCTCCAACACTGGAAATTTTTAAGAAAATGTTGGATAGCCATTTGTCTGAAATGGTGTAGGGTTTCCTGCCTGGGCAGGAAGACCTCCAAGGTCCCTTCCAACTCTGTTATTATGTTATGCCATAGTATTGAACTAGCATGATCTAACTATAAGGTTAAGCTGGCATCCCTGGAGAAACTATGCAAACTTGATTTCTTTTCGATCAGTTTCCCTGGAAGTTTTATAGTTTTCTGCAAATATTAGATAGGTCAGTTCACTATGGTTAGGATTTGAAACCATTGCTTTTTAGCAATCTTTTGGCAATCTTGTGATTCTCCTGAAAAACACTTTGGCTTCCTCCCTTTCTTAATTCTTCAACAAAAGTAGTGTTTCATATTAATTTTTACAATAAAGTTATGACTTTGGTTTGCCATTTGTTTTTTTCAATTTAGGTAAGCATTGTGCCAGTTCTGTTTTATAAACAGTCATGGACCTTGATTGATACTTTCATTACTGTACACAAAAAAGGAAGATCAATGGATTTCTCCAGGATGGTATATGACATATATGCCTAGAATCCATTACTACAATAAATGACTCCAGAATCCCTGTTAGAGCAAGTCAAACTATCCTTCAGAGTTAGACACCTTTCATAGAAATCATCAGAAAACTTTCTTTTTCTTTAAGACCACATACCAATTCCCTACAAAGTACAGCGTGAAGTCTTATGTGTCTCAGCTTAAATTGGTAAGATAACCATTTGACAAGCATTGATTCTTATAAGATTACCGAAGGAAATGTGCAGGATATGCAGCAAACACAAAGACTTTCTTTTTTAAGAAACCTATAACTAACTGGTCTTCGTATAACAGCAATTATAATAGAACATGATATTCTGAAAATCGTATTCTTTGCCTGAACTATATCTTTTTATCCTGGTAGCAAATCTTGCCAGGTTTTAATTGGGCATTATATTAGATATATTCAGTGTGACTGCATACATTTGTTTTAGTCTGTTCTAAAACTACATCACATAGAAAGCAAGGTCAGAAGTTAGCTCTTAAAAGCAAGTAATTGATGTAGTGCGGATTTCATTTACTGAAAAATTATGCAGAATTTCCTCAGTTGCAGGAAGCCTGGCAAATGCCGAAGTGAGGCAAGGAAAGAGCAAATTGGAAACGATGGATAGCAGTTGGGAATTTACGACACCCAATAACCTCCAAGAAAAACTGAGTGAAATCTCTGGTAAGGGCACAGCAGGGAAGACAATTGCAAAACCATGCATTTGAGAACTTTGATTTTTCAGCAGTACAGGTACCCCTCAATTTACAACTATTCTGTTTAGCAACCATTTGAATTTACAACAGCACCGAAAAAAGTGACTTATGATGGTGCTTGCGCTTACAACTGTTGCAACATCCCTACAGTCACGTGGTCAAAATTCAGATGCTTGGCAACCAGCACGTATTGACGATGGCTGCAGTGTACCAGGGTCATGTAATCACCATTTGTGACCTTCCCAGCCAGCTTCCAACAAGCAAGGTCAATGGGGGAAGCTGGATTTGCTTAGCGATTACACAATTCATTTAACAACTGCAATGATTCAGTTAACAACAGTGGCAAAAAAAGGTCAAAAATAGCAGGCACTTAACAACCACTTTGCTTAGCAATGGAAATTCTGGTTGCAACTGTTCTCATATGTCGAGGACTACCTGCACTTATTTCTGTTTGTAAAAAGATGCAACTGCATCTAATCCAGACAAAAGGGCCTCTGGTGGCTCAGACTGCTAAGACAGTCTGTTATTAACACAGCTGCTTGTAATTACTGCAAGTTCAAGTCCCACCAGGCCCAAGGTTGACTCAGCCTTCCATCTTTTATAAGGTAGGTAGAATGAGGACCCAGATTGTTGGGGGCAATAAGTTGACTTTGTATATAATATACAAATGGATGAAGACTATTGCTTAATATAGTGTAAGCCGCCCTGAGAAGAAGGGCGGAGATATAAATGCAAATAAATTAAAAAAAAAGTTATGAATCAGCAACAGAAGCAGTCAACTGTAATCTAGCTGAATGAGGAAACTAGAACATTTAGAAAGAGGCAGTCATTCAAAACTTTATATTAAAAAGAAGAGAGTCTTATCACTTAGGTAAATTATTTAAAATTATCTTGCAATCTAGATATGTTTGAACTAGAGACACCCTATAGGATTTCCACATTCCTATATAAAGCAATGCTGCACAGGCTAATAAATATGTACAAATGTCATGGTTCTATCTTCAGTTTCAGTATGTACATTTTTGCTTCGTAACACTATACTACTAGACTATAATGTATTTCTAACCAAAAACTATTTAGAGACCATTCAAAACACTACACTGTGTGCACATTAAAATATTTTGCGGATACTGACATCCATAATGTAAAACCTCTATAGACAAGAAGCCAAAAGAAGGAATGGCAGGAAGAGAATTTATTATTCTCCTAGCTAAATTCAGTGCTTGATAATGTATGCCTTGATTTGGAAATCTCTATGATCTTTCCAAAGCATTCTAATGGACCCAGGTATTTTTCTACAGATCAAAAGAACAGAAAAATCACATGGCACAAATTAGGGCCATCCCTATCTTTGAAGGGGCACTTTTATTTTTCTATAACTGTTTGTTATTAGTTTTTTAAAACTTTTCCCTCTGAAAAAGAAAGCTAGTATCACAACCTGCCTATAATAAGCGAAAAAGAGCTGAATAAATTTTGTTTGAACTATCAACCAAAGAAAGCATTTGGTTAAAAAAAATTAACTACAGCATGCTTAACCTGCATTCACATATGTGATCTGAGCACCCTCTACTGTGTAAAATTATTCATAGCAGAAATAGAGAATTAATGCTACCATATTATCCCAGAGCTGTATTTCTCCAATGTAAACATCCCTCCAGCCACACTATAAAAAAAAATTTAGTCCCATCCATGATAAAAACAAAATCTCCTTTTTTTCCCAAGCAAGACATTTATTCAATGCTAAGATATACATTAAGAAAATGTTCTAATGCTGAAAAGGTAACTCTGCTTCAAAGGAAAGCAAAAAGATGGAATAAAGGTACTTCTGCATTACAAATAGCATAAACAAAATGTAGTTTTGCATCCCATTTACCCTCCTTATCTCATTCTTCTTTATTGTCTACAACTTTCTTTCATTAACTATTACTTCTTACCAGATAGTTAGATCTGGTATAAAGCCAGAAAGAGCCACCTTTGGAAAGGTGGGAAGATAAAGTTAGCCAACACATCTTGACCGTTACTAGCTCATTTTGGATGACACTGACCAGAGTGATACTTCAACCTTTGCTATGAATACAAAGCTTAATGAAGAAGAGGCCAAAGGCCCCCGATTCCATACACAGGTTTATTCAGTCCTGGATCTTGGGAGCTATCCAGTGGTGAAATGTAAAATTTGTTACTACCAGTTCTGTGGCCGTGGCTTGGGGAGGGAGTAATATGACTGGGTGGGCGTGGCCGACTTTTTTTTTTACTTTTAAAAGCATTTTTTCTACAACCTCTTCCGCCAAAGATGTAGAAAAAATGCTTTTAAAAGCATCTGACAATCTCTTCCACGATCAGGCAACTCACCTGGGATGATCAGAGGAGCCTTTTAAAAGCATTTTTTTACAACCTCTTTGGCTGAAGAGGTTGTAGAAAAAATGCTTTTAAAAGCATCTGACAATCCCAGCTGAGCTGCACGATCATCAGAGGCTTTTTTTTAAACTTTTAAAAGCATTTTTTCGGCCAAAGAAAAAATGCTTTTAAAAGTAAAAAAAAACAAAACCTCTGATGATCACGCGACTCAGCTGGGCATGTGGGGGGGGCAGGGATTTTTGCTACCGATTCTCCGAACCACCCGCCATCATTGCTACCAGATCGGGTGATCCAGTCCAAACCAGGATCATTTCACCCCTGGAACTATCACTTACATACATTTGATTTCCATAGCAGCCATAGGTAGGGATAATGTAGATGTTCTCAGCCAGGCCATCACCAATAAAACTTATACTTAGGGGGAAATTGAGGGGGGAAGAGAAAAGGGGGGATGGAGGGGGTACAGGGAAATTGAGAGCTTTTTGACAATAATTTGGCAGTACTCCACTCTCTGTATTAATCTGCAAGTGTTTCCTAGTTGGTGTTTACTTGACAGTATTCCACAAATAAAAACTGTAAGCATGTTTTAGGAAATGAACCAGATAAGGTTTAAATAAAAACCTATCTGAAATATAAAACAGGGCCTTAATAGCTTAAAAGTGGTTACCTTTATTGAAGAACATGGAGGCCATCTGACCCATTTCTACCCTTTCGGTGATTTCAAAAATATTAGGTGGTCCTCGTCTCTCTGAAATTAGAAGGAAGGTTTTAGACCCATAATAAGTTTATTTATTTATTTATTTATTGATCATATTTATATACCGCCCTATCTCCCGAAGGACTCAGGGCGGTTTACAGGCACTTAAAAAACACATAAATACAATATAAAAAACAACTAAAAAACTTATTCTAAAAGCCCAATAATTAAAAAATATAAAAAATAAAACCCAATTAAAAACCCATAAATTTAAAATCTAGCTCTGTCCTGCGCAATTAAATAAGTATGTTTTAAGCTCGCGGCGGAAGGTCCGAAGGTCGGAAGCTGACGGAGTCCGGGGGGTAGTTCGTTCCAGAGGGTGGGAGCCCCCACAGAGAAGGCCCTTCCCCTGGGCGTCGCCAGACGACATTGCCTCGCTGACGGCACCCTGAGGAGTCCCTCTCTATGAGAGCGCACGGGTCGGTGAGAGGTATTCGGTAGCAGTAGGCGGTCCCGTAAATAACCCGGCCCTATGCCATGGAGCGCTTTAAAGATGGTCACCAAAACTATTAGTTAGTTCAAGCTATTCATATTATAAACCAATTTTTTACACAGGTAGTCCTCCATTTACAACCATTTGTTTAGCAACTACGTATTACAAGTTACAAACACACTGAAAAAAATGACTTACGGCCGATCCTCACACTTATAACCATCAAAGCCTCCCCACAACCACCTATCAAAATTCAGCCACCTGGCAATCAGCATGTATTTACAATGGTTGCAGTCCTGGGGTCACATGATCACCATCTGTGATTCTTCCAGCCAGCTTCCAACAAGCAAAGTCAATGGGAGAAGCTGGATTCGCTTAACAACAACATGATTCTCTTATCAACCGCAGTGATTCACTTAACAACTGCAGCAAAAAAGGTCTTAAAATTGGGCATGACTCACTTAACAACTGCCTTGCTTAGCAATGGAAATTCTGATCCCAATTGTGGTCATATGTCGAGGACTACCTGTATCTTGTTTATGAAGTACCAATATGCCTATATACATGTAATAAAAAGAAAGAAATGTTACAATAGATGCATATTTTAAAACTCATTTTAAATGCTTTATAGTTAAATTGCTCAATATTCTCTTGTTTTTCATCCTTTAAATGTCTCTTTTGGTTGTACTAAAGTACTTGAGTAATGTATTTGATTAATTATGGGCCAGAATTAAGAAAAAAATCTCTCCTTCCCTCTCTGAAGGAGAACAGCTGCTTGGTTGAGGACCCAAAAGAGTAAGTAAGAGGGGGGGAAAATCTATGTTCACCATTTTAAAGACTTTCCCGCCAATGATTTACACATTTTAGATTTTTTTATTTATAAAGGCAAAATGTGCAAAACATGGGAGTAGAATGTTTTGGAGCTCAGGCAGAGTTTTGATGTTCTAGTTCAAAACGTAAATCCTTCATAATTAATCCACATGATACAATAATCTGTTTGAAAAATTTGACAAACAACATGCCACAGATGTGAAGCACAGTAAATAGTTTCAGGATGACATAAAGCCATTAGGAGGACTACATACTAGAAATAATCCACTATTTCTACATAGTTCTTATAATATTCAATAAGATCAGTACACAGCAATCTTATGGAGAAACATACGCATGAGATTTCCCACACACACACACACACTATTGCTAGAATGTAAGGTTAAAATTGAAACTGCTTATCTTACAAAAAGAAACCAGTCCAATTGTTCTAATGCACAGCACAAAACCATATCTTGAATTTATCAAAGCAGCTAGAATCTTTGGAATGAAATGTGAAAAAGATAATTTTTCTACCCTTGTTTTCACAAACAATTCAAAAGCAGAAGTTATTCAGTAAAATTTATTTAGCAACAATATTTTCATCACTTTTGATATGATATTAATCCAAGACATGAGGGAAGAAGGAAAGTAAAGTTTACTAACAGTTAAACTCTATAACTTCTGAGAAGGGAAGAGAGCAACATGGTGCAGCTATTGTCTTCAAGTGTTTTGTACAAGGCTGAAAATTATACTATAAATGTCTTAAGCAAATATGTTAGTTGGAGAGGAGCTGTCATGGGGAGCTTGGAAGATTATAACCTGGAGAATATGGAAGATTATAATATTGATATAAAGCAATTCAACAATGAGCTTGTTTGATATAATAGCCTGAAAAGATTTGAATTCATAGCTCCCATTTGCTTGCAGAGACTTTGTACTATACAAGGAATAGATCCAGCTTTTGGCAAGTCCCTGTTTACTTGGAATCTGATGATGGCATATAACAAAGGCAAGAAAAAAGGGAAAAGACAAAAAAATCAAGTAATACTCCTGTGCCCCAAACAAAATAAACTAGGTGATTAAAAATAATCCTATAGATGCTGCAAGAGTAAGAGTAAGAATAAATTCAAACAGATTTTAAGACTAATGAGTTTCCATCAAAGTTACTAAAGATTGATGGAGGATAATAAAGAGAAAACAAAACCTAAAGGAAATAAATGATTTTATAGTTTTGTCTGAAGGTAAAAATGTTTATATGTTGATAGCAAGTACTAGAGCAAAAGTAAAAAACAGTTTAAGTGGTTGTAAAATCTTCAGTCCAGTTGGAGCAGTAATTTAAGCCAAGAAGAAAAGTCTCACACACATAGACCAAAGAAACTGGCTTCTAAACTATTTGAAAGATGATTTTATTCTAATTAAAAGATGACGTATATTTCTGATTGTTGTTATTCACTGCAATTACACAAAATGAGCTGTTAAAAAGCCGATCAAATTTAAAGAAGTAGACTATGATTAAGATGGGAACCTACTAAATATGATACGGTACCTAAGCTCGATAAGAAATGGAGTAGAAAGTTCGTATTCTGATTTTAAATACCAATCATTGATATTGATGCAACAGAGCAGTTACTTTCTAATATATACATAATTATTAGAATACATTTATCTGGGTCACTTGTATAGAAGTAGTATCAATAAAAGGAAAACTAAAACCAGAGAGAGCCAAGCTAGCCACTCACGGGAAGAGATATTGCCAATCTTGATGTGATCTTCTGTTCCAACGCTTTTGAAGGGCTTGGTAATCAGATTATCAGGGAACCTGGCCTCATAACGTTATGGATTAATGTTAATTTTCTGCAATAAGACCACGGTCATTCATTATTTAGTGATGGACAAGCAGGGAGATCTGGCATATATTACTGAAACCAGTGAGGATGGGGAAGTTGTTTGTTCTGAAAGTTATCCAACTATGTATCCAACATTGCAAAGAAGGACAAAATATGTATATTACAAGGACACCATTGTTGCAAGCAATGTGCCTGGAATCAAGAAAAATATTTTTTTTAAATATGCATTTTGGTCATCTGCAAAAGAAGAACGAGCTTTCTTCTTTGATAAACTATTTTTTTTCAATTAAAATATGGTTTGTAAAGTATTACTAATGTCTGATTTCATGACACACTTGTATTATTTACAGAAAGTTTAAAGAAAGGTTAAAGATCTTTTTTCACTTGCCTTTGGCATTAGCAAAGAACTGTAGAGAAAGATTGATTCTTACAAGTTATCAAGGTGAAAGTAGAATCAGCTAGATACTTACGCACAGATAGAATAGGCCGTGTTTCTGATCGTTCATAGACATCTGGGAGAACTTCACTATCAGAAACTTCAGATGAAGAATCTTCTTCATCATTATTATCTTCCTAAAAGAGTAAGACATTAATCTAGATTTCAAAAATGAAGGATCATTGTAGAATTCTGATAAGTAAAAGACAATTAAGCACTAAATTAAAAACACATTTACAAGCTGGAAAAAAAGCAAAACACTTTAGCTGTGGGTCTTTAAGATGCTTAGAATTCCTGTTCCTCCATTATACTGAATATCCAATCTAGTGAGAGAAAAGAATGCTGTTTTCAAAAAAAAAAAGCAGAATGGTAGGGAATTTATTGCTGTATTTTAAAGGCAGGCACAAGAACAATATTAAAAGTTTCCTACGATGTAACAGAATGATTGGAAAGATATTGGATTAAGACATGCCACACAAACCTTGTGCTTTTCCATTCTCTTTAAGTGAAGCTGAGCATTAGCTGCAGCCATGGCCTCCATTACAAAAGTTGTTGTCATGTAGCTATAAGAGAATTAGAAAATATCAGTTATTTAAAAACAAAAATGATTCACAGTATCCCATTTATATTAACACACATTCATTTTAAAGCTCTATTCTGAGGAGTTTTCAGACAATGTTGAATATTGAAAGCAAAGTTAGATATAATGCAGGCAGCCAACTTTTTTTCCAAATAAGCTTTGTATAAAGCATATTTTTACACTTGGTATCAGTGAAGATTTGGAGAACTCAAGTAAGTTTGTCTTCCAATTCTTAGGTTCCCTTGACACTTTGCTTTTCTCCCACCAGCTTCAATGGTAAGAATCAAATGGCAAAGTTTAATAAAATTAACTTGACTAAAATATTGTAGATGGATGGAAAAAGACACATTTGGAAAATGCAATGTTATGTATTTGTGACAGATTTTATTCCAACATTTTCAAGGAACTACTAAACTTATGTTAAAGATAGTATAGGTATGTTTCATTTTTTCCCCCTTCTTTTCAATTTTGTCCAATTGCTTGGACTAGTCCTTGAAGTTTTCTTGGCACGGTTTTTCAGAAGTGGTTTGCCACTGCCTATTTCCTAAGGCTGAAAGAAAGTGACCGGGCCAAAGTCACCCAGCTGGTTTTATATGAAGACAGGACTAAAACTCGTGGTCTCATAGCCTGATACCTTATGCCAAATAGACTCTCTTTCATAGATTTTATTACATCACTGGTTTTATTATTTAGTCAGATAGCAATTGTATTACGGAGATAGTAGATAATAATCATGGGGACAATTCATGTATTTATGCCAGAAATGGCATAATTCTTTACAGAAATGGCTAAAACATCAATAGTTACATTATATGGAAATACTAGAGCTAGTTTCACACATCATATTAAGTCATAAATGTGGAAGGTTTGAGCTACCAAGTACAGCTTAGGGTATCTAAATCAAGTTATATTTATTTTATAAACCATGGTTTGAAAATCCTAAGCTACCATAGTATATATGGAAATAGGCCAGTGGTTCACAGACAATGCTATGTATTAAGGATTGAAAATACTTTTTAAGATCTACTAAGACAATAACTGGGAGTAAGCAATCCTTTAATAAGAGATCAACATTACGATTTGATTTGTTGAGCTTTCACCCACTTAAGTAGTTATTTTGTTTCTTATTTTTAGCAAAAATGAGCAAAGGATAGAATAATGCTAAACTCAAAAATAATATTTTGCTGCTTTACAATTGAACTAATTTACAAAAATTGAGTGAGAAATCATTTCTATTAAGATTAATATATAGCAACTATTCCCTGGGGCCTAGATAATGATTCTCTCTAAGGGCTTCTTACTATATCAAACATACTTCAGGGATATCACAGATTCAGAAGTGCTTATAGAGAAATGAAAGTATCAGGATATTACTGCAGGAAACATTTCCAATTTGACAGCAGTAAAAAAAAATTCAGGGAAAATACAATACAAATAGAACAAATAATTACAAATTGGAACAGAACCTATCAATACAAAGAAATGAAAAGGAAGCGAAATCAAAGCACAAGGTAGGTAAACTATAGATAAGCCTTAAGGTTTTAAAATAATCTCTTTTACAAAGCTCAGAAGCAATATATAAACATTTATGCTTTCCATCCAAAGAAACCAGCACTTTTTCAATGCCTTCAGTAGTAATTTATAAGATTAATTTGCAAACAACAGTGTCTCAACTGAGAGAGAAAGGAAGGGTACAAGAAAACCTGCTTAAGGAAATACTTTTACAATGGAAGGTAATGATGCTCACAGTAGAACAATTAAATGTCGGCATATCATTAGTTGCACTTATTTAACAAATCCACAAATTTAAACTGACCATTAATGACTTGTATAGAAAGCATTTAAGAGGGAACTAGGTCATTTTTTTTAATTTGCATCTCTTTTTTTTGCATCGTACAGAACAAATTCTTGCATGTTTTGTGCATTTTTAAAGCTCATTCAGAGGTATAAAACTGATCCATTAGCATGAATTCTCTATACTTAAAGCAAACATTCATGGGAGAGGTTAAATCTATTTTTTTATTTTGCACAACATGTAATCTTTGCCTCCCTACTCCACTCCAGGGGGCATTACTGGTGGGGTTAGGGGGGAAGAACTATTATCATCTACACTGGGTCCTGGACAGCTAATAATGAGGCCCTACAAGGTAATAAAAAAATTGAAAAATAAAGGAAATTTATTACTTATGTATATTAACTCTGATATATATTTTACATACAGTCCAATATAATTCCTCTTCACTCAATAAGGCCAGACAAACCAAAAGGTTGGACAACCATGATCTAGAGCAGGGTATCAAACTCAAGGCCCATGGGCCAGATCAGGCCCACAATGTGGTTAGATCTTGTTGGAAGAAATATCCATCTGGGTTCAGTTCCAAGTGGGGACAAAGACACTGGAAACATGGAGGCTGCTTGGAAAGATGGTTTAATGGTGGCCAGGATCACATGGCTTGAGATCCTGAACAGAAAAGGGATGAGATCCTGTGTGCTCCCTGGCTTTATGCTTTTTCTGAGCTTTGAACTTTCTGGGGCACAAGAAGAGTACCCTGATTGGCTGTCAGACTCCCAGGGGGTGGGGGTCTTAGCTAGCCTTGCTGGCTGATGTAATCTTCCCAGGTGCCATGTGGTGAGTTTCAGTTGCTAGATGGGTTCTGTTATGTTGCAGATGATGGTGGCCCATTGACAAAGGTGGGGGGTGGCAGGAAGTTGCAGGGAGCTGCTTTGTCTTTAAAACAAATGTTTTAAAACAATGTTTCTCCATTTCTCATCCAGGGAAATATATTCTGCCTTTTAAATATTTTCTAAAATATTTCATTCTTCTAGGAGGGGGGTGGGTGCTAAATTCCTACAATCTGGCCCATGGAGCTGCCCTGGAAACAGCAAAAGAAAGGCCCATGGCGCCTCGGCCCATCCCAGGTCAACCAGGAGCTGATCTACAACCCGGTGGTGGCTATCTGGGCCGGAAAGTGCTCAGCCTTAGATCCGTGGGGCCGCTTCTGGAGAGGAGGCAGCGAGCATGCACAAGGCCTGGCATCCCTGGGGTCCATCTTATCCTGCAGGCTGACTGCATTCTGAGCGCCTTCCTTTCACCCAGTGGGAAGGATGAGAGGAGCGGCAAGGCTTTATGCCAGCTGGCCGGCCAGACAAGGAGTAGGTCAGGTGGGCTGGCTGGCTGGGGAGAGGATCATGGCTGCTCAGGTGTATTATGAACATCTTATGTTTCTCTTTTTTCCAAGAGCTCATCCAATTCCAACTTCCCCTCCCCCCTTACCCATTCACTTTTTCTTCATGTTTTGGTTTCATGATTTAATTCTCATTCATTCTCTCTATGGGACTAAACCTATGGACCTCTTTTGTACCGGTCAGTCATTTTTCTACATTCCGGCATCACTATACATTCTTGACTTTAATCTCTTCTTCTTTCCACTGCAACTCAATGTTTTCTTGTTTTACCATAAATACTTTTAAGTAATGCATTCGCGCTGCATTTAGTTTTCACAGTGAGATCTGTAACCTCCTTGCTTTAGGTAAAGGTAAAGGTAAAGGTAAAGGTTCCCCTCGCACATATGTGCTAGTCATTGCCAACTCTAGGGGGCGATGCTCATCTCCGTTCCAAAGCCGAAGAGCCAGCGCTGTCCGAAGACGTCTCCCTGGTCATGTGTGTAGATGCTTTACAAGAGATATTTTAAATAGCAATAGCACTTAGAATTTTATACTGCTCCTTATGCTTTACAGCATTCTCTGAGTGGTTTGCAATGTCAGCATATTGCCCCTAACAATCTGAGTCCTCCTTTCCACTCTCGGAAGGGTGGAAGGCTGAGTCAACCTTAAGCCCGCCAGGATCGAACTCCAGTCTGTGGGCAGAATTTGCCAGTAATACTGCATTCTAACTACTGTGCCACCAGGGCTCAGGAGAAATGAACTAAAATTTCAATGTATACTCCTGGCTGCCTGCAATTTGGCAGATCGAATCTCACCAGGCTCAAAGTTGAGTCAGCCTTCCATCCTTTCGAGGTGGGTAAAATGAGGACCCAAATTGTTGGACTTAAACAGCTTAGAGGGGGCTGTAAAGCACTATAAAGCAGTATATAACTCTAAGTGTTATTGCTATTGCTATTTATTGTGCTATTTCAATTTGCCAAAAATCAATTAAAACAAGAATTCAGTCTGCTGGCAGCAAAAGTAGGTTACCCAGTAGGTCGTTATCAAAAGACACGGTTTTTTATTTCTTCCATTGTGATCCCCAATTCCATTCTGTGGGTTGTGTCACTGTTGCTCACGTCTTTTACCAGCTCTACTTTTTTAACCTTAGTTTTAAAGATGTGAGTCCAAAGATGGGCCCAAAGATGTTGCTGAATTTGATTTACAGAACTATGTAAAGTTAAAGCAGCATATTTTATGTTGACCCTACTTGCTGGTGACCATACTGAAAATATACAACAAAGAAAGTCCAATGAGCTGCAGCTACTCCCAGGTATCTACATACCTTGTTTTAGCCAAATTAAGAGAAGTAACATGTAGCAAAACCTTACCTCATAAATCCCAAGAACATTATTAAAATAAGGCTGACAAGCCAACCAGCAGCAGCAAAGGCCTTTGGCATAGTTAGAGCTCCTGTGCCAACTATGAGGTTGAACATATAAATCAAGCCAACCTGCAATGAAAGAATAGAAACATTTAATAGAAACTATTTAAATTAGTTCCATCTTTGGACAAATTGGGTATACAGTATACAGTACCAATCTCCACATGAGCAATCCACACTCAGGTATTATGACTATGTGATTTCATAAGTCTAACAGCCCAATGAAAATAATCTTTGTTAGTTCATATTAACTGTTCCAGTAATAATATTGCTTTATGATATGAAGGGTTTTTTCCTTTCAACTCATGGAGGTGGTTCATTTGGCATAGTATAAGCCTGCAACGAAATCTCTCACTCAATGACTTTGCCAAATGCATCTGATGTGCTTAATGGGGCCTGTAGAGCAGTGGGTGGAACTAAATAAGGTCACCATGGACAAAGCAATCTAAATCTGGCTTGCTACCATCTGTTCCTACCTATCCAGAACTTCCTACTTGCATTAATTCTCATCATGTTTCCTGCAAGACATAAAAAAAATCCTTAAAATTAACCAAGGGCTTCCTATAAAATTTATCTAGCAATATATTACTTTTCATTGATATTACTTATCACTATCTTTTCTGTCCATAATTCTGGGCAAGACAGATTTATTTCTTGAAGCCTGGTCTGCCTACATCTTTGGTAATCTTGTGTTCCATCTATTCTAGAACCTACACTTCTTCAGTAGCCAAAAACTGCTTAAATCCCACTTGGTTTACCAACCATCTTCAGTTTCTTTTTCCAAGTTCAGCAACTTCCTTCCAGGCAGCTTCCTAGCCTATTTCACCTTCCTCCCCCTCTTTATATATGTGAAAACTTAAATTTGTTTCACTATCAGCATTTCCCAAATACAGTTTAACAGTTTGAAGTACAGTTCATGTGCTGGGAGACAATTGACAGGATGGCAAAGAATGCTTGGTTAGTCCATTTTGTTACACTCCTATAAAAACTCTTTTGCAAATTATAAGGAAGTATTCCAGCTTAAGTCTGAAATAGATCAATAAATTCTCAAGTGAGCTACCTATCTGGATAGTGCCGGTTTTTGAAATCATTACACACAAGGCACCCAAAAGCACAGTGTACTTGATATTAAGAGTCTGGAAGAAAGCCAATTCTGGGCAAGAAATTAATATAGTATAAGTAAACACAGAACACTTCCTAAAAGCACAAGATAATGACAGAAAAAAGTCCAACCCTGTAAAATTAACCGTACCTATCAGAATTGTAGAAAATACAAAAAGGGTGGAAAGAAGGGCAAAATAAAATAAAGTATTACTGTTGCCTTCAACTGCTTTATTAGAAATTTTATACATAAGGCAGCTCTCTCTATAGAACTCTCATCTTCACTGTCAAAATATTTTTATTTCTTGTACTACAATATATGGTGTATAAAATGAACCAAGAGCACAATATAACATAATATTTCTGGCGTAAGTTTAAACTATAGCCTTCAAAGACTATAATAATATATAGACATCATGTTCTTTCTGGGAGAAAAAGATCCTTGTGTTCTCATCAGCATCTGATCAGCAAATGCATCTTTTAAATGCATCTTTTAACTGGATCTTTTAACCTGTAATGCAGTTTGTAATTTAACTTTGTAAAAGTTTTATTTGGGTCTGGTTTTATTTGGAAAATTTATTTGGAAAATTTACTCTCCTATGGGCTAGGTCCGTGGTGGCTAACCTATGGCACACGTGCCACAGGTGGCATGCACAGCCATATCAGTGGGCACACCAGCTCAGCTTCGGCGCGCATACGTAGGCCAGCCAGCTGATTTTCGGGCCTTCTGGGCCCACCAGAAGTTGGGAAACAGGCTGTTTCCTGCCTCCGGAGGGCCTGGGGTGGGAAAGGCCTGTTTTTCTTTCTCACCTGGCTCCAGATCCTCTCTATGCATCTAGGGAGGGCGAAAACAGCCTTCCCCAGGCCCTCTGGAGGCTCAAAAACGGCCTGTTTCCCAACTTCTGGTTGGACAGGAAGTGACGTTTTTTGCTGTCCCCAGCCTCCAGAGCCAGGGGGTGGGGAAGGCTGTTTTCAGCCTCCCCAGATGCATAGAGAGGATCTGGAGCCAGGTGAGAAAGAAAAACAGGCCTACCAGGCCATCACGTGCCAGGAGTGGGGGGGGAGGGGGTTGCGCATGCATGTGCAGGGCAGGGCACATAGACTTATGGGTGTGGGCACCCGCATGCACAAACCTTCCCCCCCCCATCCTGGCACGCGATGGCAAAAAGGTTAGCCATCACTGGACTAGGTAATCTAGAAAGTGCTGCAATCACTTCTTGAGACTGATGGAAGTTGGAAAAAAAGTAAAAGAATTTTGTTTTTGTTTTTGTATATGATAATTTCGGTGAGAGTCATGTATGAACAAAGATGGAAAGCTGTGGCAATAACAACAAGAAATAAATAGTTGGTGAAGTTGACAAAACTTGCTATGATAGCCAAACTAATTTGTTTGGTCAGAAAAAATGCAGTATCTATGTTTATTTCTGGAAACCTTTCATCAACTTTGTGTAAAAAATGAATTTATGAGTTATGATTTTGATGGTTAGATAGAATACATCAGATTATAGAAAGAACAGAGTCAGGGTGTAATTTTAGGCAAACAGTAAATTTATAATTGTACTTATAATTGTTATAAAAATTTTGAAAACCCACTTCTCTTGAATTTCCAGAAAATGGTGCTTTTAATTGTGGGATTATTTTTTTTTCTCCTGCTAACAAACCACCGACTTTGCTGCCAAATCAGTACTCTGGTAGTATCCTCTCCAAGTTTAAGTTATGGGTGTAACTTGGAATAACCCATGATGACCCTCAGATGACTATGTACTTGTCTGGGAAGAGAATCCAGTGGATTGTGATTCTTGGTACAAGCAGCAGAGGGTTGAGTCTCCATCTTTTCCTATCACTGTTTGTTTTTTTTAACATCATATTTTGATGTTTCCCTTTGTTTTAACCTACATTTTAATTGTTAAATTGAAAACTGATGGAAATTGCAAAATAGGCTTATTATATGCAACTAGAAGGCAACTGTTGGGAGATGCTGTGTTTCGATTTGTGGGAAAATTTAGAAATTAAATTTGGAAAGGTCCAAATAATTCAAGGAAAAGTTTTATTACCAAGAATCAATCAAGGGATAATCCTGGATGGATCAGGGATAATGGCTGCAGTAGGTTTATGATAGATTAGAAGCCATTAGTTCACTTCTGTGAATTAAATACAATAGCAGGTTATTAACAGTGAGCTTTGAAGTTTAGCTTGTTGTTGTGATTAGCTGTTAACTGTTTTTTAAAATCGATAGTTGGTAGGTCAAAATGGTTGATTGACAATAGATGTTCATATTTGTATTATTTTTAATGTGATATAGTAATTTAGTAGAGATTTAGAAATTCATAAATTGAGGACTTGTTTTATAAGAGGGGAAAACTATTATAGTTGAAATATATTTATCAGTATTCAACCAGGGGGACAATCTATATGTATCTTTGTTACTTTGTCTTTTATGCACATTTTTTTGTTTTGTTTTGATTTGTTTCTGTCTTTTTCCTCTCTTTTCTTTTTTGGATTTGGATTTGGAGCCCACTTCCACTACAGCATAATGTAAGAGTGCGTGTGCACCTAAAGATCCTATTTTTGAATAACATATTTTTGAATAAAAAGCAATTAAAAAGCTTAGTATTGCTATTATTATTTTCAATTTGAAAATAATGACTCATGAAGATGATCTCAATCTATCTCTTGTTGAACATATTATATTTTATCAAATATTGTGCTAATTAGGAGTCTGAATATGTCTAATTTACCTATAAAATAATTCCTACCAAGCTTATGTTCTTACTGCCTTTTAAATAAAGCTAAGACACCACCATCAACATTAAGCAAAGATATATCCATGGAAAAGCAACATGAAACAAAATATTCTAATAATATTTATACTATTTTAATAATTAAGGATTTTTACTGCATTTTGTTATTATGTAATATAGTTAGTCAGCAGGAAGCATTCTTAAAGCTCTTTTAAAAAACTTGTTGCCTTAATTCTGCAGGGAATTGCTGCTTATTTATAAATTTGCTCCTGTACCCTTTGACATCAAAATTTTATTTTAAAATGCGCTATACACTAATACTTTCTTTAAATTTGTATTTACATGAAGTGTAGATATAATCATTTACTAGTATTTCCAAATCCTTTTCAAGGTCGATTACAATGCAGTTGTGAAATGATCAAAACAATATTCAGTATCAAAACCCAATTTAGAAACAGGCTGTAATATGTTCAATAATTTGGAGAAAATAACAAAACAAGCACAAGAACACAATTGCCCTACATAAAATTACAATTTTGCATGCTAATACTGGACTAAACATAAAACATGCATTGTGACTGTACCAATGCTAAGCACTCACATAAGGAGAGTAGAGCTCCCCTGTATCAGTGATGCTTCTAGCCATATTGAACAGAATTTAAGGGCTTAAGACAGATATATTGTCAGTCGTTCTTGTTCCAGTTAACCTGAAAAACACAAAAGAGTTAAATTTTTTACACACTTACTTATAATTATTAAGAATTGAACCTACCGCATAACAAATTTTACTGAGATAAAGCTAGTATCACAGAGTTAACTATCATGACTTTAACCAATTTTTAAAAAATCACCTGTTTTCATGCCATTGCTTTATTAAACAACTCTAAGATTTTCTCTGCTTGAAATTAGATTGCAGTACATAAAAGGTATTCTTCCCCTTAATTGTCCGTTCCTAACTGGATCTGCATCCTAGGGCAACACTTACATTATTTCAAGGAAAAGCTAATTATGAGATCCTACTAATATATGAAATTACTTCATAATAGAAAATTAAAGTAAAGTAAGTAAAGAGAATACAGTATATCAGTTGTAAATAAAGTCAGTCAATCAAACAGGAAGCTGCAAGAAACCTGTTGGACATAACATTTTCTACAGAAGAAAGTATATTTACTGGATTTATAGTCCATTTTTCTGTTAACCAAGAAAGCACAAATATGACTTTAAAATATCCAGAGATACCTCCTTAATTTGACAGTTGCAAGATTCAACAGTATTCTAAGTATTTCTGACCAAAGACCTAAAAGATTTCATATAATAAATCCCAAAGACCTTAATGCAACATACTGTCTCTCTTGTCAGAAATCCTTTTTTTTTTTTGCCTCAAATGCACAATGTTTAAAAACTTTCAAAACTTCTCAGAAATCAGACATAAAGTTAATCTTTTTTTGTTAATAGAGCATCCTGCCAAATAGGCACAGTTTATATGTGATACAATCAGATTTTCTTTTTAAAATGTATTATTTATTCCCAGTTTTACATATTTCATAATGAAAATCTCTTTTGCCAATATTTTCATTTTGAAGTGTAGCCTAAGAAATATTTAATCGTTCCAAATCTGAAATCCATTATAAACAGTTTCCAACTTGTTTAACATTGTTAAAGGTACTAAAATCCCATTACCATACTCATTCTAATTATTGATCTTTCATCATTATTAAAACAAGTTTATCAATGATAGTGAGATTGCAATAATCGCCACTATAATTATAACTACTGTAAGGATAAATGAGAACTTTTATTTCTCATAAAGAGCAGGATTGATATATAAGAGGAAAGTTGGCCAATGGTAGCACTGGTCATCTAACTCTGCTTTTATCCCATTTTCTATCTTTGCAATGATGTTAATGCTAAAGTATTGTTATATATTTCTTTAAGCTTTAATAATAAACAGGGATTACATTCCACCTTTATTCAATCGTGTTATTTTAGTGTTACATGTTATTTTAGCTCTTGGAAAAAATGTATTGGCTCTCCGATACCCTTTCTATTTAGTTCTATCATGAACTAAGTAAGTAAGGCTATCATTTTGGATTAGAAAAGGTAGGTTTAGAGACAGAATGGCATTAGGAGTCTGTGTTCAAGTTCAGATTCGGTGTATACACAAGTACAATAAAATAGATTCCCTGACCATCTTATTCTAAACACACTGATGTTCTTAATGTAGTCTCACTGCATGGAGAACAATTACATTTCTTGTGTTCTCTCTCTCTCTCTCTCTCTCTCTCTCTCTCTCTCTCTCTCTCTCTCTCTCGTGTGTGTGTGTGTGTGTGTGTGTGTGTGAGAGAGAGAGAGAGAGGAGGAGGAGGAGAGAGAGGAGGAGGAGGAGAGAGAGGGAGAGAGAGGGAGGGGGAGGGAGGGAGGGAGAGGGAGAAAGGGAGAGGGAGAGAGAGGGAGGGAGAGGGAAGGAGGGAGAGGGAGAAAGAAGGAGAGAGGGAGAGAGAGGGAGGGGGAGAGAGAGAGAGAGAGAGATATTAGTAGAACGCTGTGCTGTTCGTTCTTTCATTGTTTCTTAGGGTTGAGGACAACCCCAAGGTGTAACAGCTTGAAAGGGAGCTTTTGTCAGTCTGGAAATAAATCAGGAAGAGTGAATGAAGACTTAGGCTATTAAGAAGTAATGCCTTCCTTGAGCTCTCCGCCTAAGGACTTTTTTATGCACTACTCAGCAGCAAGCAAATCCCTCATACAGGTTTAAAATGCTACCCTTTAAAGCTAATGGGAAGAGAGGGCAGTATTTATAACTGCTCTGGGAAAAGTAACTCTTGAGAGAATGCCTGCTAGCAGATTCTTATTGCATCAATTGTTCCATCAGGAAACTAGGCACACAAAATCCTGCCTGGAACAGAGGCTGGACTAGACCTCTGAGCTTCCTTCTATCACTTATGATTCTATGTAAAACCGTTGACATATGCTACTGGTTTATTATGATGCAATTTGGTATGGGAGAATGGGTTTTGTGTGACATAGGCTAGCCTCAGGATGCTTTTATTTTTCATTTGGCCAAGTCCATATTGTTTTGCTAGAATAATACGAAGTGTTTTGCCATCATATTCTTCCAAATTACTTATACGACTTTGCAATCTAATCTATTTTCCCATACAAGTATTAAACCAAACTCATACAATTATTAGGCAAAAAGCTTTCTTTTAATCTAGAAATCTTGGTGGAAATGGGAATGGCCTACGACTGCTAGAGATATCTTTCAACAAGCAGAATCTTACTCTTCATATACCCTACTCATATACACACTGACTCCAATTTAAATACAAGGTTGTTCATGATAAAACTCTCTTCTTTTTGTGTACTTCATTTTTCAAAAATCCTCCTCAAATTGCAGGTATTTTTCTTCTATCAACAAAAATATTAAATGAAGAATGTTCACCTGACTCCCATGTGAAACTACATACTTTCAATTAAGCACAACTTTGTCTTTTTTGCTTCAACAACACACATACACAATGAATAAAAAATACAAGGTAGTAGACTTACAACCACAACTGAGCCCAAAATTTCATTTCCTAAGTGAGACAGTTCTTAAGTGAATTTTGCCCCCTTTTATGATCTTTTTTGCTATAGTTGTTAAGTAATCCTTTGCAGTAGTTCTGCAAAGTTCTGCAGTAGAATCTGGCTTTCCCATTGACTTTGCGTGTCAGAAGATTGCAAAAGCTGATCACATGACTCCTGGATACTGTGACTGTCATAAATATGAGTCAGTTGGCAAGCATCTCAATTTTGATCATGTGACCATGGGAATGTTGCAACTATCATAAAGTGTGAAAAACTGTATTAAATCATTTTGGTCAGTCACTAAATGAAGTGTTGTAAATCAAGGATTACCTGTAGGGTACACATAAACTATCAGCTCCTGTTTTAAACACATTACCCCTTGATCATATGGAATAAAATTGGACAATCTTTCTATAACACTAACGTAGAGCCAATTCATAAATCAGTAATGAATGTATCTTGAATCCAGGACTAACTACAGGGGGGGACTCCAATGTTTGTGTTTGTGTGTGTGTATAATTTTCTCTTTAAAAAAATCTAACTTTAGGAATACAGTTCAGATTACAGAATATGGATTTGGGAAAGGCAATACGGCATAAAGATGCGACTAACCAGTACCTTAGTCCCTCTGCTTACTCTTTGCTTATTATACAGTATTGCACAGTTTATTATATACAGTATTGCACACTTTTTTCTAGATTACATCCTTCGGCGTACTTGGCGATCGAGTACGCCGAGGCGGACCTTTTCACCAACTGTAATCAGAGACCCGCCCGTGCACACTCGTGTCAGCCCCTGAAACGATGCTGACGACCGTCCTAAGACGAAGTCACCCCTTCGTTTTAGCAATACCACGGAAACGCCCAACGCTGATTTCGGGGTACTTTAGGCATCATCCCACAAGGGCTCTTTCGAAAAGCATTTCGGGGTTGCAGTCCCTGCTGTTAGGAAGCCAAACGAAAGCTCTGCCGGAGCTGCTTCGGGCATGCCACGTCCCTTAAAACTCGCCCAGCCGCGGCTTCCTCTTCCCATTCTGCCTCCCAGGGCTGCTGCTTCGCCCTGCCGCTTCCCGCCGTCCCCCAAGCCACCACGAAACGTCCTTTCTTATCTCTCTCTCTCAAAAAAAAAAGCTTTTACCAGTAACAACCACAAGCCCTGCGAAACCCCAAGGCAGAGGCTTCACCCGCAACTCCAAGCCGGCTCCCCTCATGCTGCGCCCGGGAAAGCGAAGCCACGGACAGCGCATGCGCCACTCCGGCCAAAAGAGGCCCGCTTCAACCACCCTGGAAAGCAACAACAGCGACGGTACAGCTGTCCGAGCCGCTTCCTACGTCAATCGAGGAGGAGATTCGCGAGACGGATTGAGGCCCCACGGCTACCGTAGCGTTCAATTTTAAGGTAGGAGGGCCTTACGACTGCGCAAGCGTGGAGCTCGAGGAATTATGAGTTCGTGGGGGACGCGCGCTTGTCGCCTGTTGCTTTTAAATCTGGCGGCAGTTGGTGCTGGCGTGGGCGACGGAGCGGGTGGGCTTTATATCCTTTCGTGAGTTTTGTGGGCTTTTTGCTGTCTTTCCTTCAGCAACGTAGATATTAAAAGCCTAGCTCGAAGCACGCTTAGGGAGGGAACGGTCGTCGGAACTCAGTGGGGCGATTTTTTTCTCTAAATAATCAGAGGTACGGTCGTCAGCACGCAAGTCTCACATGCAGTTGGCTAGTTTATGACTTAGATCAGGGGTGTCCAACCTTGGCAACTTTAAGCCTGGAGGACTTCAACTCTCAGAATTCCCCAGCCAGCTTTGCTGGCTGAGGAACTCTGGGAGTTGAAATCCACAAGTTCTTAAAGTTGCCAAGGTTGGAGAGCCCGATTTGGATGATTTATTGATTGATTATGTGCCATCAAGTCAGCGTATAATTCTCTGAGGTGCAAATGACAAGGGTCAAGTTACCCTACTTCAGACACATGTAAATACCCAGAACTTTGGGAAAAAGCTCTAATGTTGGGAAAGGTGGAAAAAAGAAGAGAGTGGACCAGCATTACGGTGGCAATGAGGCACCCATTGGGAAACTTCAACGAACCAGTGAGGGATCATGGAGAAAATTATGTGGTCACTAGGAGTCAAAAATGATTTGGTGGCACATAATCATTTGTGCCTCGAGTGAAAAGTCTGGTTTGATTTGTTCGATGATCCATTGATTTGTTTACTTGGCTGCCCATAGAATGTTGTCCAACACAAATGGCTCAAAAGCTTCAATACTCTTCTTATATTGCTTCTTCAACTTTCAAAATCAGAAACTGGAGGAGCTTATTTAACCAGCAGCTACAAAGGGCTATACAAACCTAAGCTTAGAGTTAGCTTGATCTTTTTTTCTTTCTGACCTATTTTTTTTCTACATCTAAAACCCTTCATAGTGGGTTTTAATGAACCCTTACTTCCAGTTGTTCTCCACATTACCTTCATACGCTTCCCATTCCTGATTTAACTTGTGACTCATCAGTGCTATGTAAGCATTGGCATTTTCCATCCTAAAAAATACCAGTAATCTATACTATTGTCCCTCTCATTCAGTCAACATGCTGTCTGTCAGAATGTAGATATTTGTTGTGTAAGGAAAAAGTGTGATGGCTTTAAAAAAACAAACTTTGTTATATCTATATCTTTTGACATCCCATAAAGGGTTCAAAAAGGATTATCTTTGCTTATCAGAGGGCTTTAAAACAGCCTGACCTGTTTATCAAACACTAGTGCATGTGTGGTTGGGAAAGAAGAAAATGAGTTTAGTCTTTATCAGCTTGCTTTTTAGCTTTCTGAGTTAAGTAGGGGCAAAAAATCCCTAAATAGGAAAAAGCAATATAAAAAAAGGATGGAAATATGTGGCACTTCAAAGATTTTTGGGCCAGAAAATTCCATATCCATGATCAATATCCGGTGATATATTCATTCTTTTATAGAAGAATAGAATAGAATTTTTTATTGGCCAAGTGTGATTGGACACACAAGGAATTATCTTGGTGCATATGCTCTCAGTGTACATAAAAGAAAAGATACCTTTATCAAGGTACAACACTTAAAACACTTAATGATAGTCATAGGGTATAAATAAGCAATCAATTTTATGTGTTATATCTGGGTATTGTATGTAAGTTTTAAAACTGTTTTCTAAAGAATGCTGTGGACACTGCCCTATCCAGATATTAGTTCATGGTTCTAGATCTTTATTTTGTTTACCATTAAAATAACTGGATTTTTAAAAGTTAAAAGTAGTTGAAAAAAAATCAAAATGGAAATGAAAATATTATAAATTGCCTTTTGTAGCAGCCATAGAGAATACAGAATTATATAACTTATTAGATTGGTTATTATAACATACTTTTGTCTCATGACTCATATATAGGTACACATACCTTTGTATTTCATATATTTTAATTAAGCATACTGTAATACGAATAAAATAAAATGTTCAGTAAATGTCTTGAGTTAATTATAATACTTTTTCTACTCGGATTTTATTTCTCACTTGTTGTTTCAGGATTCAGGCTATGAAGATTAACCAAAACACTGTCCTGCAGGGGAAGAGGGTAGCCCTAGTACCATACACGTCTGCTCATGTACCCAGGTATGCAATAAATAACTTAATTTGGGCAGGGGGGAGGGTGATGTTGATTTGAGAGCTCTGGCTTGAAAATATATTCATTTTACAAAGTTTATGTTTTCCATTCAAAGTGCCACAACAAATTCCCAAGATGTTCAGATTTGAAATACATGCACAAAATCATTGGGCACATAGAAAAAACATTATATTAATGTATTGTTGTTTAAAATCATGAGTATTTTTTGTCTGAAGAATAACTGGTGCAGCTATAAACCATATACAGTTGACTTATTTGCATATTTATTCAGATTCAAAACCAAACATGTTATTTGGAATGTTTGTTCACTTTGCATCTGTAAAAAGCTGCATATTTTCTGCAATTGACATGCAATCAAAGAAAAATATAAGTATAAATTAAGGAGTTTCAGATAGATGTAGCAAGCATACACACTCTGAATCATCTTATCCCCTTCAAATATAGATTGCTGTATAGGCCAAGTAAACTGTACTATAATCAGAGATGTTTACTCCAAATTAACATACATTTAAATTTCATCGTTGATCTTAAAATTTAGAGATTAGAATTGCAAGTAGTAAGAATGAGAATTCTAACATAGACATCTTACATGTTTACTATATGATGTTACAACAGATCTAAAAATCATTTCTGAATGGGGACCAGGCTTCCAACTATCAGAGGAAGATCCCATATTTTCGCTTTTGTGCAAGATTTTCACCACATGAAATCTCCCCCACCCCCTTTCTTGTAAAAGTGAATGGCAACTGAAGATCAAAAGGGACTTAACCCAGTTCTTATGAAATGAGCTCTGCATACTTGCTTAGTCTTTGTCTTAAATTGTACTACTTGCTAACTCTAGAGCATCAATAGGAAACCCAAGGATCATATGCCAGATTCAGCCATTAGCCCTGTTTTTTCCATAAGGTCATGCTGTGAAATCAACAAAATGCCAGTTTCTGTGATAAATGTTTTTTTTTTTTTATTCAAAAAGTTTTACAAAAATTTTTTTCCCCCTTTCCCCCCCTCCTCCCCCCTCCCTTCGCAAACCCCCCCCCCCGACTTCCCGGAACGAGCACAAGGTATAGTTAAAAATAAAACAAACATATGCTAAAAAATTTTCGTCCCAACTTAATTATACCCCTACAATCATCAATTCCTAACTTCCCCCAAAAGCAATCAAAAATAATACATCATAATCATTCAAAAACAGTCTGATAACTCTTAGTCTGATATCTACGTTGAATATAGTCAATCCATTTTTTCCATTCCTTTAAGTATCTTTCTTGCGTATTGTCTTTCAAAAAGGCTGATATCTTCGCCATCTCAGCCAAATTGGCAACTTTCAATATCCATTCTTCTAGTGTTGGTACTTCTTTTTTCTTCCAATATTGTCCTATTAGTAATCTTGCTGCAGTTATTAGATTTAAAATCAATTTAGTCTCAATTACTGTACAATCCGTAATAATTCCCAACAAGAAAAATTGCGGCAGGAACTTTATCTTCTTTTTCAAAACATTTTGTAATCTGTGATAAATGTTTATCGGGTATGGTTTTGGTGTTTTGTTTTGTTTTTTGTAAAAATAAAAAAGAAAAGGTACAGCGTTATATATTCAGTTTCTCTCATCTCATGATAGCTAGAAACCCACTTTCTAAGCATCAAGTACAGGTAGTCCTCAATTTACAAGCACAATTTAGCCCAAAATTTATGTTGTTAAGTGAGATAGTTAATTTTGCCTCATTTTATGACCTACCTTGTCACAGTTGTTCAGTAAAGCACTGCAGTTATTTTAAGTGAATCTGACTTCCCCGTTGACTTTGCTTGTCAGAAGGTTGCAAAAGGGGATCACATGACCCCGGGACACTGCAACAATCATGAATCAGTTGCCAAGTGTCTGAATTTTGATCACATAACCATGGGGATGCTACCACGGTTGTAATTGTAAAAAACTATCATAAGTCACTTTTTCAGTGCCATTGTAAATTTGAACGGTCACTAAATGAACTGTTATAAATCGAGGACTACCTGTAAATTCAACTTCTAACTGGAGGAAAGGGCTAGTGTGCAGAATTTGAGATGGCAGCTATTAATCTGAGTGGGGGTTATTAAAATGCCTATATGAGTTACATTGTATCACTAACACGAGTTCATCAAGAGGTGTACTTAACGCCATACCAGTTTATAGGGGATAATATTTTAAAGAAGCCTACTTACTTTTTCTCGATTTTCTGATTAGATACCATGAGTGGATGAAGTCGGAAGAACTACAGCATCTGACTGCATCTGAACCACTAAGCCTTGAACAGGAATATGAGATGCAGTGCAGCTGGCGGGAAGATGCAGATAGTGAGATTTCTGAATATTTGGGAAGACCTGAAAAGGGGTAGTCTACACATACGTTGGGTGGTTCATTTCACAAATGTTATTTATCTATGAAACTTAAATGCCACCATCTTGCCTAGGCAGCTTACAACCGATAAAAGCAACAAAATAAAATATTAAAACAATAAATATTGACACTAAAATTGACTTTAAAATAAACAAAGATGGCAAGGAAGGGAGCAAGATACACACAGAGAGGAGGTGGGGTCTCATTTCAGTCTGTTAACCACCTCGGTATGACACACCCCATGACAAGCCCCATAGGTAGTTCAAAGTGGCATTTTTAGACCATTACCATTAAATGTTAGTTTAAAATTTGCAATTTCGTAATTTTCAGTTATGGAAATGCTTTTTATTGTAACTCAATTCAATCATGATCAAACACAAAGGGATATTGTAATGTAATAGAAAATCTGATTTAAATGTTTATGTATATTATGGGCATTCTATTGTACTCAATGAATGGTTTCTGAAGGAATACAAATTAATTGGTGGTTCTAGTCTTTTCAGCTTTTTTTATACCCATCTACATCTTTTGCTTGGATTACCATTAGGAGACATATTAATATTGATTCCAGTTCTTCCAAAATGAGATGCTAGGGAAATTCTATTTTACCACAGCATTGTTAGTCAGCAGTATTAATCTGTGAACAGGCTTCTATCTTCCATGTTTAACATTTCCCTGAAATCCTTCAAGGAAGTAATCCTGAAGTTCCATGCAGTCATCATGAGAATCTGTTTACTATTTCTACATACCTACTTATTCCAGGATGGCCCTAGAATTTGTGTTTCAGGATTTGAAAGCACTTTTGGGTAAATGTAAGAGAACAAGACAATGTAGTTAAAGTTTGGAAAATCAAATGTTTTTATGGAGATCTACAATTCTTCATTTCGAACCTAGCAGTTCGAAAGCACATAAAAAATGCAAGTAGGAAAAATAGGGACCACCTTTGGTGGAAGGTAACAACGTTCTGTGTGCCTTTGGCACTTAGTCATACCCACCACGTGACCATGGAGACGTGTTAGGACAGCGCTGGCTCTTCGGCTTTGAAACGGAGATGAGCACTGTCCCCTAGAGTCGGAAACAACTAGCAAGTATGTGTGAGGGGGACTTTTACCTTTACCTTTACAATTCTTAAATGAGGTTGTACTCCTATCAAAAACCCAAATGTGCAACCTGATGGCATTCACGTTAGATATTTATAACAAAATATATATGGTGTTATGTATTTAGAAAGAGATCTCTTTCAAATTTTTGTGGTCAGTGAAATTGGAATCTGCAGGCTGGAAATGCTTTCTATAATATTGCACAATCGTGGAATGAATTGCCATTGGGAGTCTGTCAGTCTTTCTTTCGAAAAGTTGTATTTGGCTTTTTAACATTAGTTTATTAAGCTACAATGTCATCTTAAATTTTATTATTAAGACCAGATATTGTCTTTTACCTGATGTCAATTGGTTGCATTATTGTCAGCTTTGGAAGTCATACTAGGCCGGAAACTTCCATGCTGCCGCTTTTTCATATGTGGGAAAGTAGGAGGGGGGATTTAATAGAGGGTTTGTCTTTAGACATAATAGCATTCTTCCTGCTGATCAAGGTCAGGCCAGTCCTGCATCTGGAGAAGGAGTGGTCGGAGTGCTGTCTCGAGATGGGATGGTTGGCGATTGGAGCATGTGATCGTCTGAGGAGTCAGGAGATGGTCTTGAGGGTTTTGATATACTGAGGGAAAACCTGGACCTCTCAGATTCAGATTTTCCCAGATGTGCCAGTTTACCTATCCTAGTAAATAGAACTTTGAAAGATGTGTGCTTTGGAGTGGGAGGGGTTTTTCTGGAACGCTGACAATTATTTCAGAAAAATACTATAAATTGCCTTTAGAAGATATATATTTATGTAAAGTGAGAAATCTTTAATTCAGTTTTCTATGCCTGCAGAATGTGAAGTGGAGTGTGGTAAGACAGTAGAATAATGGCCAAAGCCAGGTAATATTGCTTCTAGTAATCATATATATTTACCTTGATTTTATATATTATGTTTCTTTCAGAAATTCATAATAATCTTTTTTGATTCTTCTTGTCTTACATTTCCCAGAATGCACATTTATAATACTTGATGCTGAAAAGTGGTCTAGCCAGAAAGCCACAGAAGAAGACTGTATGGTGGGAGATGTGAACTTGTTCCTTACCAATTCTGAAGATCCAACAGTGGGGGAGATAGAAATCATGATTGCAGGTCATCTAATTTGTTTCATATCTTCCAGTATTTATTTTATTATTCTATCATTTTTCTTCCAAGCAGAGCCAAGGAGATTTACATGACCCAAAAAACAAAAAGGAGATGAATCTTAAATGTAACAATCAAAGGCAATAGTGCTTAATAATAATAAAAAAATTAAAATCGGCTCTCATTTTTTAAAAATTAAAAAACTTAGATCACAGGCATGTTTAAAGGGAGTGTATTTTCGCAAATGCCTCAGCACACAAGGATATCTTCAACTATTTTATTGACCCAAATTCCTTTCAGGAGATAGTTTCATTATTTCACCACTGCCAATGAGAACGCTGTACTCCTGGCATCATAATTATAAACCAAACTCCTTGGGGCCTCCCAAATAAAACTTAGTTCAGAAGTTGGATCATATTGGTGGAAGAAATTCTTTCAAATACTCCTTTACAACTTGGAATAATCTTTAAGTTTATAGCAACGTGCCTTTCCATCTGAAACCTATCAGAATCAAACTAAGTATGTGTAGTCATTTATACAAGAGAGAAAGAGAGATACTTTTAGCAGGCCAGTGAAGGTTGTCTAGACAGTATTGTTAATGTTTTGAACCTAGATGATACATCTTGATGAACAGGGTTAGATTCAGCGTGAGAAAGCTTTCTCCTCCCACCTCCTTTTTTCTTTGCCAGTCTCATGCTTTCTAAAAATATATCTTGTGTAAAACCAAAACTTGTAAAATGTAGGAAGAATTATATAAACTTCCTAAAAAGAGACTTTGGCATCTGTTCCCTCTTTCAGAGCCCAGCTACCGTGGCAGAGGGTTTGGCAAGGAGGCCACTCTCATCATGATGTTTTATGGTAAGAATGCCTAACAGAATATGCAGAATCTGATTTTTAGTTGTTACAATGTGAGAGGAAAAGAATGAGCAAAGAAATTTAAGGAATTTGTACAGTCAAAAAGGATACCCAACGGAACAGATTTTCTGGCAGAGCATATTAACAGTAATGCAAAAGATTTAACGTTGGGAGAATGGGAAATTGTTTTCATATCACCTTTACTTCAGATCTGTGTGTGACTTCTGTTCAACTTCTTTGTGTCTTAAAAATGCCAAAGTATAATTCAATTGTTTTGAATTAGTGTAGTGTATTTACATTCCAGTAGATGTTGAATGTTAGCTTCAAATATTTTATGAATGAGTATCATTTATTTAGACTTAGACTTAGAATAACTTTATTGTCACTTTAAATGTACACTAATCGGCATACATTGAAATGAAATTTCATTGCATACAGCTCGCAAAGGATCACCACCTTCAATATACACTACATAAACATGACAATAAATAAATATATATATACCCTCTTATATTATATGACACAGAGAAACAGCATAGTTTAGTTTGAATGTATACATGTACATGGCGAGAAAAATGAATCTTCTGAGTTTACCAGACGGGAACAAAGCTGTTACAGAAACCTCCTCCCAGAGAGGAGCAATAGAAACAGACCGTAAAGTGCGTGTGTGGGGTCTCTAACAATGCTTTGAGCTCTAAGCACATAGCACATAAGCAGTATCCTGAATAATGGGAAACGGGCTTCCTATAATCTCAGCTGTCCTTACCACTTTCTGAATGGACTTTCTATCTGAGGCATTGCTGCCACCAAACAAAAAAAAGATGATGCTGTTTGTTAAAACGCTTTCAATTGTGCCTCTGAAAAGTGGCCAGGACAGAAGGCGAAAGATGTGCTCTCCTCATCCGATGCAGGGAATGCATACACTTCCACCTCTGCAGCTGCATCCTTGATACTGAGTGGAGTATGACTATGCTGGCTCTTTCTAAAATCTACAATGATCTCCTTTGTTTTATTAGCCTTTAGAACCAGGTTGCTTTTATTGCACCAGTTCACCAGAGCTTTCACCTCTTTGCTATAAGCATCTTCATTGTCATCCCGGATAAGACCCGCCACTGCTGTGTCATCCACATACTTCACAATTTGATTTAGCACAGCAGTCGTGGGTCATCAAGGTGAACAGTAGGGGACTCAAGACACAGCCCTGTGGGGAATCTGTACTCAAGGAGATAGAGTTGGAAACTTTTCTTCCAACTTGCACAAAATATTTATACTAAAAACAATAAAATTCAATGTCTTTAACAGTAGGAACATTGTAAGCATACCTTTAGTTAGCTAGCAGAACCAAATCAAATTACTTATCTGTATAAGATGGTACTGTTTCTAAGGACCCACTTAGAGATGCCACAAATTCAGCATAGGAATGTTTATGTGCAAAGTTTGTGTTCTACCATTAGTCTGTAATCATTCCTTTTCCAAGTAAAGCTCTATCTTCATTATTATCTTGGTCTATAGGAATTACGCATCTTGGAGTCACCACTTTTGAGGCAAAAATTAAATTGGAAAATGAAACCAGTATTGGCATGTTCAAAAAAATTCATTTTAAAGAGGTATAGTAACTAGAAGCTCTCCTACATGTATGTATGTTGAGTTGATATTAAAGTGTGTTTGTTTCAGCATTTAAAGATAACTTTATCTTCCATATTACCTAGGTGGGAATAAATAGTACCTTCCAAGAGGTGACACTGAAACTGATTATGGACGAACAGGAGAAACAGTGGCTTCTTGAGCAAACTAACGGAGTGATTGAAACAAAATACAGTGCCATGAAACTAAATCACAATTGCGACAGCTGAGAAGCTGTGCTCAATTTGTCTCAAATTTAGAAAGATTGCTTTTTATTGTCCAAAATTGGAAATTGTGTCCTGAATCCATGGCACTAGTTCTTGCTGAAGAAGAAAATGAAGTATGACCTCTGCCTTGTTATTGCCTTAGGTAGTTTTTGCTAAGGATATAAACATCTAGGATAGTTACAATAAACTGCCTCATTTTAGTGAGAAAAAAGAATTTTCAGCTGAAACTCAGCTTGAACTGAATTTGATCAACAGCTGCTGTCAAAATGATGTCCTGGACTTGTTTACTGTATAATTCAGTGCAAAAAGCAAGGTATGACTGAGCTGCATTTTGAGGCAAAGAACTCAAGGATGATGTTACAAATAGGTTGAGAGTGCTCTCACTATACCATTTATGATTAATCATCTGTGAGGATTGGGAGTTGGAAGCATCATGTTGTGTGGTCTATATGAGTCCAAGCAGTGGTGGCAACTGAGATAAGTGGGTCTGAACACTGCTTTGGAGTGTCCCAGGGTTCAACCTTTTAGAGAAATGCCAGCCTTGACTGACAAAGGCTTCAGACAGAACAGATATGCAATCTGGGGAGTCCTCATGGACTCACAACTGCTGAAAGAGCATGGTGGAAGCCAAAACCAAAGCAGCCTTTGCCTGGTTTCTGATGGCGTGTCAATTGCAGCCTTAAGTGGAACACTGAAGACAATCGCCTTTGACATCTCTTTCCCAGGCTACTGTTAGTCTGCTGACCCTGGGGCTGCCTTTGAAGACCACTATGCAGATCCAAAATGCAGAGACTTACAGTCTTATGTCATGACAGCATTGCTGTGGTATCTGTTCTATCATTGTGTTTCTGAGTGCAATTCAAGATGCCAACTGCTACCTTTACAATTTCATGTGGTCTGGTATCTTTCCCAGACTGATTCTAACTGCCCAATTTGGATAACAGAGAGCCCCTGCGAAGGGGTTCCCTCAACTGTGAGATGTGATAGGAGAAAATCTGTCAACAGTTTTGTCTTTGGGAGCTCCCTTCTTAAGGAACAGCCTACCTCAAGGTTACTTCAGAAAATTTTTAAAAACTCAATGATTCCAGTAGTCCTTTTGAGAAATTTTTGTGGAGTTTCCAACACCAAAATTGATTTTATTGTTCTATTATTTATTATTTAACATTACTTTGCTAGTATATTTATGTAACAGCTAGAATCTTTCAGGATTAAGGCAGTAGATAAAGCTCATACTAATAAAGAAATGCAGCAATAAAGGGGGTTTGGGTGTTAATGGGATACCATGATATGCTTATTGTTTTGTTTAGATTGGTTGGTTCCTCATCAGTTACGTATATTGCTATGTATTATATTCTGTTCTGTTTTTGCATTGTTTTTATCTGCTGTAAGTCACAGCAAATCACTAATGTGAATCGGGCAACCGTACAAATCCAAGAAATAAATATCTTTAAACCTTATATAATGAGTTTATTATATTGCATGTCATGTGTCCTTAAAATTGATTCTATTGTAGTGATAGTTGAATTAAGAGAGAGAATAAATGGAACTTAGATTGAAAAACCACCTGCACTCATTCAAAATATGGCAAACAGATGTTTTGTGACAAGCTATGCTTGCTTATGACAGAGAACCACAAGAAAATGGCTTATTAAAGGCCATGGGAAACAGTTTTAGATTAAGAATAAATATCTACTTATCATCAGATTTCTACATGTCCTTTATGTATAATTAGCAAATCAATCACTAGAGAGTAATAAAGTATAAGATATGTATGCATAGTTTGGCAGACTAAGTGAACAAGGGAAAACTTATTTTGGAAAAAAAAATTATTTCCACTGTAAAAGCAAAAAATCCCAAGTCTGCATTGACTTTAGTTTCTCCTTGAAGGCTGAGTTTAAAATAAAAAGAAAGGCAGTTTGTGTTTTGCAAATCCAGTTCCTTGCTTGTAGGTCATGCAACAACCTCTAGATTGCTGCAGTGTTATTTGTAAATCCCTGGAGCAGTCAGTATTCAAGTAGAGAATTCTTGCAGGATCCTCCAGATTCAAACACTAGCAACAAAACCACATTCTGGGGCCACGGAAATAAAATACTATTAGATAGTATTTTATATTGCTCTCGAGCAATATAAATCTTCATTAAAACAGTCATTTCCTTTCACTGAGGATAAAGCGCCTCTGTTAAGAATCCCTTTGGATCATCCTCAAGACTTCTGAGAATTTTCCATTGCATCTTTGCACTTCGAACTGACCACCCAAGCTGTTCTACAACTAGACTGTCACATACTGTCTATATTCAGGTGCCTGGAAAGCAGTGATTGAAAAGGTCCAGGAAGCTCGCACCAATGCCCGGCTCAAACGTATCAAGTCATATGAATGCAGATTACGTAGGGTAGCATAAACATACAAGTACAACTATATGAATAGTTGCAAGTATAAGTCATAAGCTAAACCTGGTAACTTCAGCATGGGATGTCAGCATTCTACAGTATAAGTGGCTCGCCAAATGGCAAAATATCAAGATTTTAACATAGATGGACTGACAACTGCCACTTTATTCAGTTAAAACATTTGTGTAGTCACCCACTCAGTGGTGAAATCCATTTTTTTTTACTACCGGTTCTGTGGGCATGGCTTGGTGGGTGTGGGAGGGGAAGGATACTGCAAAATCATTCTCACCCCACTCTAGGGGAAGGATATTGCAAAATCTCCATCCAATCCCACCCCACTCTGGGGCCAGCCAGAGGTGGTATCTCCAAACTACTCAAAATTTCTGCTACCGGTTCTCCAGAACCTGCTGCTGGATTTCACTCCTGCATTCCCCATTGTAACCAGAAAACTCAAGCTGAGTTTGGCCACCATAGTGGCTTTACTAGCTACTTTAAGATGCCTCTGATCTGGACCGTTGCAAATAGCACAGAAATCAGGGTCTGTTGACAATCTAAAGTGCAAATCTAGGCTGAGGAAGTTCTAGGCATGGGAGAAATTGGGATAAAAGTAGACAAAAGCGTTGTTTTTTCCAGCTGTCAAAATCAGGTGCTATTCTCTATTTAAACAAAGCAGTTAAAAGAGGAATGGTGATAGATGCAAGCATTTCGTATTGATTCGTCAGTACCAAACTTACAATAACATGGTTAAAAAAAGTGTTATAAGTTTGGTACTGATGAATCAATACGAAATGCTTGCATTTACCACCATTCATCTTTTAACTGCTTTGTTCAAATTGTTAAAGGGGACTAACTGCTATTTTCTATGGTGCATATGTAGGATTTCATGCATACAGAACACAGAGCTTTGCTTTTTCCCATGTTCTTTTATTCTTTCAAACCACCAAGACATCTTTAATAGCACAGGAGGTTCTAGCTCCCTTTGACTCGGCCCATTTGATCCACCTTTGGACTTTTTGTGTTGGAGTAGAGGCACTGTCACCAGTGTTGTCAAGGGTTGCTGAAAAGGTATTTGAATAGACCAGCCAATATGGATTTGTTCTAATAGAGCAATTAGACTAATTGCAGAAGCAAAAGGACTAGAATAGATCATTAACCCTGTGACCATAAATGTCCATTCTTAATCAAGATAATGCAAAATGATGACATGGGCATTGTGACACCAGAGCAGTCCTTCATTTGTTGTCTTGCATGTGAAGGACAGAATTTGCGTTGGGACATCATCAAGCATGTTTCATCACCTGCCCTTGTTGGCCCTGCCCAGACACCTATGCGTGTGATTAGGTATTAACAAACCTCTGTAAAATAGCTCCTCTGTCTTACTTGTTGACGTTGCCTGTTTCCAAGAAGACCTTTCTCGTGGCTCACGGTTACAGTAATTTCATGGAGCATCTCTTTAATGTTATCACGTATTAGTCAGCAACCTCATTTCCCATCGCCTCACTTTTCTATTAAGAAGGATAATCTCTGGCAGCAACAATACATAGTCAATCTCCAAAGATATGGAGATTCCACAGCACCATGATTCAATCATTCTTGTGCTGGGGGAGGCTTAAAAATCAAAGCAATTTAAAACCATTATTATGAGCTTTAGGTCAAAGACGCTACAATAAAAATGCACACTTATAGTTATTAACAAAACAAAAAGGTTGTTGTAAAATACAATAAGAATACATAAGAATAAATTAATATAGTGACAGTAATGCAGACAACAGTGGCAATCACCAGAATTTATGCTAAATTTCAATCGTTGGTAGGGCAACCATTAATTGTTTATTTGTGTAATAACATAAAACCAGGCAAATTTGGAAAAGATCTGTCAGGGTGCTGTTCAAATAGAAGTGACCAATAAGCCTTGTGCTCTCTACCAGGGCAGCTTTTTAAAATAAGATAGAGGGATGATTTCTGAGATGCCCTATAAAGAGAATACTGATGGAGCAGATCTCAGGCTTAGGGACCTGCAGAACCATGATGAAGCTACAGAGGCTTCAATATCACAATGGCATTCAACAGGTCAGCCCAGAACTGCTGAACTGCTATGAGAATGAACCCAGCCATTTCTGACATCTTGCACACAGGTTTTTTTTTACTGCTTTAAAAAAAACAACCACGAATATCCTGCAAGATGCCAAAACACTACTTAAAGTCTAGTAAAATGTAAACCTAGATACCAGCACGGGTAGGCTCCTGGGGGTTCGGCAGGGTTTGGGCGATCCTTTAACCAAGGATTGCTGGGGTTTGACAAACCCCCAAATGGCACCCCTGGCTGGCCCTGCCCACCCCACCCTGCCCCTCCCAGGAGTCTCCACGTGGCCTGTTCATCATTCCAGGTAAGTGCAGGGGGCACGCGGAGGGTCTGGGAGGGCAAAAAATGCGCCTTCTGGAAGTTCAGAAATAGGCCTGTTTCCGACCTCCAGAGGGCCTCCAGAGCCCATCTCCCGGAGGCTTGAGGAAAGCCTCTGGAGCCTGGGGAGGGTGAAAAACACCCCCTATCATGATGCAGGCAGCCAAGTAGGCCACACCCACCATGGCCACACCCACCCATCAACGGGGCAGCTAAAGGATCTGAAGCCCACCCCTGGATACCAGGAGATAAACTGGGAAACTGTGAGTTCTAGTACCACTTTGGGCACAAACTCAACTGGGTGACCATGGGGAGGCAGAGCCAATTTTTGCCTAGCAATTACAGCATCATGCTAAAAACCAGGAGATTTTTAATTCTATTATAGTTCTAGTCTCACCATGGTCACTCACTAGGTGACCTTGGGCCAATTCTTTCTCATCCCAGTTCACAGCCTTGAGTTCTTTATAAAAAAATAATAACAAGGATGGGATTTAAAATAAATAAAACAAATAAAACAAGCAAAGAAATTAACCACTTCCAAAACTCTTTTCCAGGAAAACTGCAGGGACTTGTCCAGACATTTGCCAGGATTCAAAAACGGACTCCAAGACATCGAGGAACAAAGCAAAACAAAAATTATATCCTTTTCTCCTCCCTTTTGTTTTTATTTGTTTTTAGACTTTCCCCCCCTTTCCATCTGCTTTTAGGAGAGAGGAAACAGCATTTTCCCTTAAACTCCCTCTCTCCATAATTTCATGCAGCTGCAGGCTAATTTTAGATGCTCTCAGCCTAATTATAAAAAGTGTTTTTAGAAGCAATCAATTTGAGTTCTTGGAAGGAGGGGGGAAACCGGAAAAAGGTCTCCAAAAGACAAAAAAATGGGTTATTTCAGAGAGAAAGAGAAATGTCAACAAGAGAAAAGGAGGGGAGAAAATGCTTGGCTCCCTGCTTTGTTTTGCCTCCCCCAGTACATGACCCTTCTCCTCAAGAGCCATCCCCAAGGAAATCATAGGAGGGGGGTGGAATGTTCATCTGTTTTATGAGAATACTGATTATGAGTGTTAAGTTCTGGAAGTAACGAGGCTGGAGACCAGGGTAGTGACAACAGCTCTTTAATATAGGGTGAACCCAGCAACAGCCTGGGGGGAAAAACCTCTCCTTTTATACAGTTCTGCTGGAGGCTTCGTCCAATCAGCAACGTGCTGATTTCCCGCTCAAATATTTAAAGGTACAAACATGAATACATAACACTCCTCCCCTCCCAGAAAACACTATGCCTCTATTTACATTTTATTTACATGTCCTTATTCGACGTAGTCACGCAAATAACCTGGGCGTCTCCTAGTTCTTTCAGACCTGCGCGGTTCAGTTCTGGGTGGTGTTTTGAGCTGGTCGGAGGGGCTGTTTTCTCCTCCCAGCTCTTTCTCTAGGCCAACGGGCCCTGGATTATATGGAGACTCTTTTCTTGGCCATCCGCCTTGGATTACTTTTGTGATTTTCCCTGCCGATTCCCTCGGGAACCTGATGGCGTCGCTGGACCTCCGGGACCTCAGCTAAGTCTTGCGCCTCCGGGTTATGGTCAGCTGTGGGTTCAAATAAGGATTGGTCACTATCTGTCTCGTTTGGTTCGGGTTGCTCTGTTATTCGTTTCCTTATCTGATCTATGTGGCGCCTCCATACTCGGTTGTCTTGTAACTCGACCAAGTATGACTTTGGACCGGTCGCTTTTATGATTTGCCCTGCGAGCCAACTTGGGCCGTCCCCATAGTTGCGGGCCCACACTCTGTCACCTATACCCATTCCTCTCGTTTTTTCTATTTCCCCCTGGTAACCCTCTGGTGTGTAATGGGGATTCAAACGGTCAAGTGGGCACCGGAGCTTCCGACCCATCAAGAGTTCGGCTGGGCTTCTGCCTGTAGCAGTGCTTGGGGTTCTGTGCTGGATGGCCAGAAAGAAATCTACCTTTGTTTTGCCAGTCACCTGGCTTGAGCCTGGACAATGCCTCCTTAGCGCCCGGACGGAACGCTCTGCAAGGCCATTCGACGCAGGGTGGAAGGGCGCAGAGAGGGCATGTCGGATGCCCTCCTCTGCCAAGTATTCCTCAAACTGGGCTGCCGTGAATTGCGGGCCATTGTCGGACACCAGAGTGTCAGGCAACCCGTGGGTTGCGAATAGGTGGCGAGGGCTGCGATTACTGCCTCGGCCGTAGTGGATTTCATAAGTATGATTTCTAACCATTTAGAGAATGCGTCGACAACCACTAGGAAGGTTTGGCCGTGGAAGGGCCAGCAAAATCAATGTGGATTCTTGACCAGGGCCCTTGGGGTTTTCCCATTCCTGACTGGGGCCGTTGGTGGTAGAGGTCTGGACTCTTGGCAAGCCTGGCATTTCCTACCCTCTCAGCAATTTCTGAATCCATGAGTGGCCACCACACATAGCTTCTTGCTAGCCCCTTCATCCTTACGATCCCTGGGTGACCTCGTGGAGGAGGTCCAATACCTTTCCCTTAATTTATCCGGAATTACCACACGATCACCCCATAACAGGCACCCCTTGAGCCGAGAGCTCATCACGCTTTTAACAAATTCCTTAAACCTTTCGCCCGGCGCAGTGGCCACCCTCTTGTACCCAACCGAGTACAGTCCTTATCACAATGTCCCGGTATGATGCCCGAGCCACCTCCTTAGATGTGACTGGGCCAGAGTCCAAAGAGTCAATCAGCAGGACAGGCGTCCCGGGTGGGGTCTTCGATCGCCTCTGGTAGTGGGCATCTGCTTAAAGCGTCCGCATGCCCCACTTCTTTTCCTGGTCGATGCTGCAGCTTGTACGAATAAGCGGCTAAGAAAATAGTCCATCGAGTCAATCGTGGCGAAAGTGCCACAGGCGTTGGGCGTCTCCTAGTTCTTTCAGACCTCGCGGTTCAGTTCTGGGTGGTGTTTTGAGCTGGTCGGAGGGGCTGTTTTCTCCTCCCAGCTCTTTCTCTAGGCCAACGGGCCCTGGATTATTGCAGACTCTTTTCTTGGCCATCCGGCCTTGGATTACTTTTTGTGATTTTCCTGCCGATTCCCTCGGGAACCTGATGGCGTCGCTGGACCTCCGGGACCTCAGCTAAGTCTTGCGCCTCCCGGGTTATGGTCAGCTGTGGGTTCAAATAAGGATTGGTCACTATCTGTCTCGTTTGGTTCGGTTTGCTCTGTTATTCGTTTCCTTATCTGATCTATGTGGCGCCTCCATACTCGGTTGTCTTGTAACTCGACCAAGTATGACTTTGGACCGGTCGCTTTTATGATTTGCCCTGCGAGCCAACTTGGGCCGTCCCCATAGTTCGGGCCCACACTCTGTCGCCTATACCCATTCCTCTCGTTTTTCTATTTCCCCTTGTAACCCTCTGGTGTGTAATGGGATTCAAACGGTCAAGTGGGCACCGGAGTTTCCGTCCCATCAAGAGTTCGGCTGGGCTTCTGCCTGTAGCAGTGCTTGGGGTTCTGTGCTGAATGGCCAGAAAGAAATCTATCTTTGTTTTGCCAGTCACCTGGCTTGAGCCTGGACAATGCCTCCTTAGCGCTCCGGACGGAACGCTCTGCAAGGCCATTCGACGCAGGGTGGAAAGGCGCAGAGAGGGCATGTCGGATGCCCTCCTCTGCCAGGTATTCTTCAAACTGGGCTGCCGTGAATTGCGGGCCATTGTCGGACACCAGAGTGTCAGGCAACCCGTGGGTTGCGAATAGGTGGCGCAGGGCTGCGATTACTGCCTCGGCCGTAGTGGATTTCATAAGTACGATTTCTAACCATTTAGAGAATGCGTCGACAACCACTAGGAAGGTTTGGCCGTGGAAGGGCCCAGCAAAATCAATGTGGATTCTTGACCAGGGGCCTTGGGGTTTTTCCCATTCCTGACTGGGGCCGTTGGTGGTAGAGGTCTGGACTCTTGGCAAGCCTGGCATTTCCCTACCCTCTCAGCAATTTCTGAATCCATGAGTGGCCACCACACATAGCTTCTTGCTAGCCCCTTCATCCTTACGATCCCTGGGTGACCCTCGTGGAGGAGGTCCAATACCTTTTCCCTTAATTTATCCGGAATCACCACACGATCACCCCATAACAGGCACCCCTTGAGCCGAGAGCTCATCACGCTTTTAACAAATTCCTTAAACCTTTCGCCCGGCGCAGTGGCCACCCTCTTGTACCCAACCGAGTACAGTCCTTATCACAATGTCCCGGTATGATGCCGAGCCACCTCCTTAGATGTGACTGGGCCAGAGTCCAAAGAGTCAATCAGCAGGACAGGCGTCCCGGGTGGGGTCTTGATCGCCCTGGTAGTGGGCATCTGCTTAATGCGTCCGCATGCCCCACTTCTTTTCCTGGTCGATGCTGCAGCTTGTAAGAGTAAGCGGCTAAGAAAATAGTCCATCGGGTCAATCGTGGCGAAAGTGCCACAGGCGGTGGGCGGGCGCCAGCCAGTATTCCTAACAGCGGTCTGTGGTCAGTCACAATTTCAAAATCCGCCCAAATACATATTCGTGGAATTTTTCACCCTGACACAATGGCTAGTGCTTCTTTATCTAACTGACTATAGTTCCTTTCTGGGAGGACATTGTTCTAGAGTAGAAGGCTATAGGGGCTTCTGTGCCGTTTGGAAGTCTGTGGCTGAGCACAGCCCCACCCCGTAAGGGAGGCATCGCAAACCAGCACTAGGGCAATGAGTTATGATATTGGATGAGCAGGCTATCACTTGAGAGCAGGTTTTTACTGTTTCAAAAGCCCTATTTTCCGACTTTCCCCAAGACCAAACAGTATTTTTCCTAGAAGTTTGTGCAGCGGTTCAGCAACGGTCGCTTTGTTTTTAAAAAGACCGCGTAAAATTCACTAATCCCAGGAATGCCTGCAGCTCTGCTTTGTTTTTGGGCGCTGGAGCCTTTCTGATTGCCTTGACCTTGCTCTCAGTGGGGTGAATTCCTTTCTTGTCTATGCGGTAGCCCAAGAATTCGGCGGATTCGACCCCTATCTGGCATTTGTTTTCTTTTACTTTTAGTCCGGCTGCCCGGGAAATGCCCAGAACCTTTCTTAATCGCTCCCCAGTTCCTCCATGTTTTCCGCTGATATTAAGACATCATCAAGTAGGGAACTACCCCTGGGAGCCCTTGCAGGAGTCGTTCCATTAAGTTTTGGAACAGCCCCGGTGCCACACTCACCCCAAATTGTAATCGGGTGCACTTGAAGGCACCCCTGTGAGTTACAATCGTTTGGGCTTCGGCTGTGTTGGCGTCTACGGGCAGTTGTTGGTAGGCTTGGGCCAAGTCTAACTTTGCAAAGACCTGCCCTTGCCCCAAAGAGTGCAGCAAGTGTTGCACCACGGGAACTGGGTAAGCGCTTTTCTGTAAGGCTTTCTTAAGCATCGCCTTGTAGTCAGCACAAATTCTAATTGACCCATCTGGTTTTATTGGGGTGACGATTGGCGTCTCCCACTTTGCGTGATCGACTGGTATCAAAATTCCCTGATTTATGAGCTTGTCTAGCTCCTTGTCAATTTTTGGCTTAAGGGCAAAAGGGACTCTCCTCGCCTTTAGCCTAATGGGAGCTACCTGGGGGTCTAAGTTGAAGGAAATAGGGGTCCCCTTGTACTTGCCCAGGCAGTCCTTGAAGACATCTTCGAACTCGTTAAAGAGAATGTCTTTCAGGTTACAGTCACTTCTGTAGATGCCAGTCACTCCCATGCCCAGGGCACGAAACCAGTCTAGTCCCAACAGACTGGGCAGGGTCCCTTCGACGATCGTGATGGGCAGGGTCTTCTTGTGAGGTCCGTACTCGACGCGGACGGAGGTGGTCCCTCGAACAGGGATTCGATTTCCCTGGTAATCGTGGACCCGTAACCGTTGGGATTGCAGGTGGCGCTTCGCGACTGAAGGCAGTGACTTCACCAAAGTGTCCCAGGACATGATGGTGATGGCTGACCCGGTGTCCACTTCGAGTCGGCACCTTACTCCCTCTATTTTAGGTTTGGTGAAGATCTTCTTCTCCACTCGGGTTGAGGCGCGGCCTATAACTACAGTCGTTTGGTTCGAATTCGCGCCTTTCTTATTTGAGCCAATCGCGGGGCGCCTTTCCCGTCCCGCGCTCTGATTGGCCGATTTGAATTTTCGGCGGAGGGTTGGGGAGCTCGACAGACTTGAGCTAGGTGCCCCTTCTTTCCACACCGCCGACATGTTGCGTCCTTAAACTTGCAGCGTTGGCGCTGGTGTTGACCTCCGCAGCTTCCGCATTCGTCTCGGTCCTCTTTGTCGCGCTTTTCGGTTCGGCAGACCCCTTCCTCATCCTCACCGTCACCGTCGGATTCGGTCTGAATCTCCTCCTGGTGCACTGGAGCCGGCTTTGTGCTCGCCTTTGGTGGGGGAGGCCTTTGCAGTGTCTCCGCCGCTTGGGTGGACATTTCATGTGCTCTGGCTTCGTCCAGAGCGTTGGCCAGCGTTAGGTTGCTCTTTGCTAGCAGCCGGCGCCGCAAACGGATGTCTTTGACCCCTCGGATGAGTTGCTCGAGCAGCACCTCGTCTAGGTCTCGGTATCCGCAGTCCTTGGACGCTTTCCTTAGGGCGGCCATGTAGTCACCAATGGACTCGCCCTCCATCTGCCTTCGCTCTCCAAATTCAAACCGCCGCACGTATTTGGACGGTGTGGGTGCGAAGTGGTTCTTTAATAGGGTTTGCAGAGTTGGCCACGATACCGATTGTATCGGCGTTGGCTCTGCCAGGGCTTCCGCAATATCGATGACCTCCGGACCACAGTGGCTTAAGAAATAAGCCCTTTTGCGGTTATCTGGAACTCCCTGCAGTTCGTTGGCTTCTAGAAAGCTTTCGAAACGGGTCATATACGTTCCCCATTTCTCTCTGGCTGGGTCAAACGGTGCGGGCGGAGTGTAACTGGCCATCTCCGCGGTTTCTGCCCTGGTTTGCTGGGTTCGGTTCTATCGTGCTTCAGCTCGGTTCTGGTTCTCCTTAGCCTCGAGATCCCACCTTCGTCGCCAATGTTAAGTTCTGGAAGTAACGAGGCTGGAGACCAGGGTAGTGACAACAGCTCTTTAATATAGGGTGAACCCAGCAACAGGCTGGGGGAAAAACCTCTCCTTTTATACAGTTCTGCTGGAGGCTTCGTCCAATCAGCAACGTGCTGATTTCCCGCTCAAATATTTAAAGGTACAAACATGAATACATAACAATGAGGAAGAAAAACAGATTTGTGTAATCAACAAACTTCTCTCAAACTACTGCTCTCTCAAAGCAATACCTTTTCACATTAATCTGCCTTAAGGGACTTCCAATTTTTATTATTGAAGGATTAATGACAGTTTGATTATTTATGGAGTTGTTATATCCCTTCTCACATCTAAATAGGAATACTATCTTCTGATGGGAGGGCTTCTTTCATTATTACGGTGCAAGACATTTGATTAAATTTAATAATCAGAACGGTGCTCAAAATCAGGCTGATCTCCAACAGAACTATTTTAGCCAGAGTGATACAGTATGAATAACACTGTTTCCCAAAGTTGGCAACGTTAAGATGTGTGGACTTTAATGCTGGCTGGAGAATTCTGGATATTGAAATACATCTTAATAATGCACATCTTAAAGTCGCCAACTTTGGAAAATATCGGTGTAATAAGTCGCCAACCAATAGCCTGACTGCAGGATTTTGACAGGCTAAAGATTCTGAAAAAGACTTGAAAAAACCATCAATCCAGTTATCTAATGGTGAAAAGCAGAATGAATAACTTATTAACTCTGAATTTGCCTAACAGCCTTGCAATTAACAGTGCAAACATTTGAATCATTTGGGGGTGGATCATTGCTCAACTATAGTTTTCTGGTAAAATTATAAATGAGTTGAGACAGGGTTTTTCAAATCTGGTAATATTACTAAAGCAGCAACACTGTTAATTACTGAAGCTAATTGGCTCTTCCTTAAAAATTTAGAGGAAAGAAGGATACATTTTACATGTGCAATTGTTTAATGTGTAGCCATGTTTCTACAGAAATAGTGTGGTAAAGCATTACTGTCTTTCTTTCTATAGTTCTCATTTAGCTTTTAGTCCTTTTTTGTTTGATTCTTTATCAGCTTGTTTTACCCAATGTTCTACTGTGTTTCTCTGAAAATAGGACATGTCCCGAAAATAAGGCCAAGCCTGATTTTTGGGATGGATGTAAATATACGCCCTCCCCTGAAAATAAGCCCTAGTGACAAGGTGGGCATGGCCAGCACTTTTGGGAGAGAAGGCAAAGGGGAAGTGATCACTTGCAAACTCCCACCCCGCTCCCGCCTCTCCGCCGGGTGACTCCCAGCAGCCCCAGATGCCAAAGCCGGCGCCCACCCAGCTCCCTTTTCCACAGCACCCAGCACTTTATGGAGGGCAGTGACAGGTATGGTGGAGGAGAAGTGAGACGCAAGCAGTGGTGGGATTAAAGGAATTTAACAACCGGTTCTCTGCCCTAATGATTTCTTCCAAAAACCAGCTTGCCAAACTATTCAGAAAGTTAACAACTAGTTCTCCCGAAGTGGTGCGAACTGGCTGAATCCCAATCAAGACATCACATCACAGAACTCCAGAGGCCACAACACCAAAGCTCAGGAACAAAAGACTAGGACCACACCCACACAGGATGCTACGAAACAGCCGACCAATCTGCAAACACCCACTCCATCTACCAATCAGGATGCAACCACACAGCCAACCAACCTGCTCACAGCAACACTCCCCACCAGTATTTATAGAGAGACGGCAGCTCCGACCATGCTTTGCTCGAGATGCACGAAGCCGAAGACACCAGCCTGAAGATGATGAGTGAGCCCTGTCTCGCTCCTCTTGCCGTCTCTTCTCCCCTTCTCGTAGGACATGGCAGGGCTTCCTGCTTCTGCCCAAATTGGATGCAGTTTGGGGGTGGCAGGTGGGGAGGAGTGAGGCTGGGGAGACACGAGACGCATGTCTTACCTGCCTTGCAGCTCTGTCACGTGTCTTGCAGCAGTTGAAAGTGGGGGATTAAAATTATGTTAACATGGTTAAAGAAGTAATTCTGTGTCTATAAAACTAAGAAATAGTTTTTATAGAGTTTTGAGGTCTGCAAACTGATAGAATTCTTGAACTTCTCGGTACCTCCATTAATTAAATGCAACCTAAATCTATTCTGACACCTAGTGGACATAAAAAATAGATTAAAACGGAGACGTGAATTAAGCGCACTGCTGTGCTTTTTTTACTCTTGTTCTCTGTAAATACAGAGAACAGATAAAGACCAGACTAATGTTAACTAAAGCAAAACAAGAAGGGCTGGAAGAAACCTTGCAGGTCTTCTAGTCCAACTTCCTGCCCAAGGCAGGAGTCTTTATACAGTCACTGTCATATATATATGGCCTCCTTTGTGGTCATAAGTGGAGGACTGTATATAGAATATATCTTCTATACATATAGAATATGTATATTCTTATACATATAGAATATGTATATTCTATATACAGTCCTCCACTTATGACCACAAAGGAGGGCAAAATTTCTGTTGATAAGTGAGACATTTGTTAAGTGAGTTTTGCTCCATTTCTTGGCAGAGTTGTTAAGTGAATCATTGCAGTTGATAAGTTAGTAACCCAGTTGGTTAAGCAAAAACAAAAAGCAGCTCACATGACCGTGGAACACAGCAATGGTCATAAATATGAGTCAATTGCCAAGCATCTGATTTTTGATGACATGATCATGGGGATGCTGCAAAGATTGTAACTGTGAAAAACAGTCATAAGTCACTTTTTTCAGTGCTGTTGTAACTTTGGACAGCTACTAAATGAACTGTTGTAAGTCGAGGATTGTTGTGATAGAGCACCCAGAACTCTGGGAAAATATGACAGGCATCAGATGGAAGAATGCTAAACTATCCTGAGTGACAGCAATGAGTAAATGATGCCCAAATGAATCTCTACTGAATAGAAAACGGAGAAATCAAAGAGAAATATTTACTCTCCCAGCCCAGAGATAAGTTATGAACTATTATAAGATACCCTTTAAACAGATAAGAGAATCCTCATCGAGGTGGGCCTTAAAACCCAACTTTGCTGCAGAATTTGTTTATTCCTACAAAAATCTGATCATCAAATGTAGAACACTTTATGGCTAGAAAAATGACATCCAACTGTTTATTTAAAAACAATTTTATGGATTTTATGTTATTCGTCACTGTTTATTCAACATTATTTCCATTTTTGTTGAAATGTCCGAGAAACAGTAGCGGCTAACATTTACTATGCTGAGTTATTCCATGTCTATAGTGAGTTGTCCCACTTGGACATGGCCACAGTGAGATGGCTCTGGTGGGTTGAGGGTGGTGAAATGGCTGCTGCAAGATGTTCCATTCCACTCCAAATTCATCAGCTTTTTTGACTGATGTGCCAAAGTCATTGGTTAGGCATTACCTAGCCTAGTTTAGATAGGTTCTTTGTCAGGCCACTGTGACTTAGCCTGATGGATAAAGGAGCCCTTGCTCCTGTTTGGTTCCTGTTTGGGAGTCTTGCTTGATGTTCCGCACAGGGAAAACTTAATCAAAGGGGTGTAGAAAAAGAGCTCCTGTGTTTTTTTTCTCCATTGTTCTCCTTGACTTTACTTTGTCACATTTACTTTTGGCAGAATGAATTGGACATGGATACGAGTCCCTGGAACATTGTTTCCTGGTGTCACCTTTGCAGAAATGGCAACTGACAATTCCGGTGGGACGGAATTCCGGTCAAGGTTTTGGGCTACTTCAGCGGCTTCTGCCATCTAATTATCAATTTTGGCTGATAGTTCTTTTATTGGATAAGATAAGACAACAAAGGCAGATGCCCTTGCCAGAAGTGCAAGACTGATGAAAATAAGGGCATTAGTGTAGTTGAAAGGACAGGGTTGATAGCATTGTCCATGATGAGTGTACAACTATCTGATTTTGCCCACTGCCCAAAAAGTATTCTGGATACTGGATACTACACTCACTGGAGAGGAATATTCACCGCAAAGAAGTGACCTTTTCCCTCAACTTGGATCTCAGATGCAGACAATTAGAAGGCCTCCTTATGGAGTGTATGGAATTTGTTCCAGGTTGAATCAAGTCCTAAACAAGACTAAAAGTGGATGATTCTGGAGGTTTCTTCTCCTGACAGATAGCAGTTCACCATTAAGTGGAGTCTTGTACCTGTAGGAGTCAACATCTTCTCTCAGAGCAACATAATATTAATATTGTCTTTAGAAGACACAGACGTATACAGATAGCCCTCAATTTGCAACCATTCCTCTAGCGACTATTCGAAGTTACAGCCACACTAAAAAATGGGACTTACAACCAGTCCTCGCACTTACAATTGTTGCAGCGCCCTCACAGTCACGTGAGCAAAATTCGGGCATTTGGCAACCGTCATGTATTTACCACAGTTGTAGCATTTGATGTGTGGGAACATGTGATCACCATTTGCAACTTTCCCAGATGGCTTCTGACAAGCAAAATTAGTGGGGGAAGCAGGGTTTGCTTAATGATTACATGAGCCACTTAACAACTGCAGTGATTCACTTAACAACCGTGGCAAAGAACTTCGTAAAAATCAGATGCTACTCGCTTAACAACTGCCTTGCTTAGAAACAGAAATTCTCATCCCAGTTGTGGTTGTAAGATAGCACCTAGACTTACATACTGCTTCCCAGTGCTTTACAGCCCTCTCTCAGTGGTTTACTGCAGAGGTCTCCAACCTTGGTCCCTTTAAGACTTATGGACTTCAACTCCCAGAGATTCTCAGCCAGCTTTGCTGGCTGAGGGACTCTGGGAGTTGAAATCCTAATCTTAAAGGGACCAAGGTTGAGACCTGGTTTACAGAGTCAGCATATTGCCCCCAACAATTTGGGTCCTCATTTTGTCGATCTTGGAAGGATGGAAAGCTAAGTCAACAAAGGCAGATGCCCTTGCCAGAAGTGCAAGACTGATGAAAATAAGGGCATTAGTGTAGTTGAAAGGACAGGGTTGATAGCATTGTCCATGATGAGTGTACAACTATCTGATTTTGCCCACTGCCCAAAAGTATTCTGGATACTGGATACTACACTCACTGGAGAGGAATATTCACCGCAAAGAAGTGACCTTTTCCCTCAACTTGGATCTCAGATGCAGACAATTAGAAGGCCTCCTTATGGAGTGTATGGAATTTGATCCAGGTTGAATCAAGTCCTAAACAAGACTAAAAGTGGATGATTCTGGAGGTTTCTTCTCCTGACAGATAGCAGTTCACCATTAAGTGGAGTCTTGTACCTGTAGGAGTCAACATCTTCTCTCAGAGCAACATAATATTAATATTGTCTTTAGAAGACACAGACGTATACAGATAGCCCTCAATTTGCAACCATTCCTCTAGCGACTATTCGAAGTTACAGCCACACTAAAAAATGGGACTTACAACCAGTCCTCGCACTTACAATTGTTGCAGCGCCCTCACAGTCACGTGAGCAAAATTCGGGCATTTGGCAACCGTCATGTATTTACCACAGTTGTAGCATTTGATGTGTGGGAACATGTGATCACCATTTGCAACTTTCCCAGATGGCTTCTGACAAGCAAAATTAGTGAAGCAGGGTTTGCTTAATGATTACATGAGCCACTTAACAACTGCAGTGATTCACTTAACAACCGTGGCAAAGAACTTCGTAAAAATCAGATGCTACTCGCTTAACAACTGCCTTGCTTAGAAACAGAAATTCTCATCCCAGTTGTGGTTGTAAGATAGCACCTAGACTTACATACTGCTTCCCAGTGCTTTACAGCCCTCTCTCAGTGGTTTACTGCAGAGGTCTCCAACCTTGGTCCCTTTAAGACTTATGGACTTCAATTCCCAGAGATTCTCAGCCAGCTTTGCTGGCTGAGGGACTCTGGGAGTTGAAGTCCACAAGTCTTAAAGGGACCAAGGTTGGAGACCCCTGGTTTACAGAGTCAGCATATTGCCCCCAACAATTTGGGTCCTCATTTTGTCGATCTTGGAAGGATGGAAAGCTAAGTCAACCTTAAGATTTGAATTGCAAAATTGCAGTCAGCCGGCAGTTAACAGAAGTAGCCTGCAGTACTGCACTCTAACCACTGAGCCACCGAATCTCATCAGATGAGGATTACATGTAACCAGGGCTACCTAAACTATTATCCTGTCAAGGGACAACTTGATATTTTTCCCCCCACATAAAAAAAGAACAGATTATAACTTGAATCAAGGCAGTGTCTTCCACTGGTCAAGGCAACAGATTGGGTCTCACAGGGTGCAGGATGCACCCAGCTTTGATTTTCAATATGTTTCTACTGTTCTCCATCTTTTTCCAGGGTCTGCTTTCTGAGGCAGATGATTCATGCCATCTAATAGTAGGGCTAGCCTTGATTTTAGTTTCATGCTCTATATCTATTCTCATTTAATGCAGTTATTTCCGCTAAATGATCCACAAACACACTAGCTAACTAGATGGCTCCATTCTCTAACCTGTCTGCCAAGAATAAGTTTTGATTTATAATCTAGGCACAAGATTACGTGTAAAGAAAAGGCCAACTTCCCTCAATCCATTTCCAGAAATCTATGCCCCTCTGTAGTAAGAACGCCGCTTGGCATTCGTGCATTTTCCATTGTCTATCGTTGCTATGCAATGTGATAACGTAGCTTAGCTATGTGTCTTTTTGGAATCAATCCTTGCAGCTGCTAATGATAATAGTCATTGATTCTCTTGCTTTTAGTTGCACAAATGAGAAGGGAAAATAGAGGAAGAAACAGTTGCAGGAATTCCTTATTAACATTTATTGGAAAAGATATACTCTTTTCCTCTTAAATTCCTTGGATGATATAAGTTATACATGTCATTTGGGGCTCGTCTGAGTGAAATAAATTGTGCCGGGATATTTTTTCCCACCAAGATTTCAAAATATCAGTTTGAAATAAATACACCTCTTTTTCTAGATCAGATTTTATGACACACACCCGCCCCCAGTTTCACATGATACAGACCTCTCCACATATTGAATTATAAAATAGCTGGCCCTCAGTTATTTTGTGAGCACCAGTGTATATATTTTAGCTGTCTCTTGTGTATCATTGTTTTATTGCACAACCTGAAAACTTCCAGCAAGCATAGAGTAGTAAAAATTGCATTATACTTTAATTTGAGTGTATGTAAAAGGCACCAGGCTAGAAACTGGGAGACCAGGAGTTCTAGTCCTGTCTTAGATTGAAGGCCAGCTGGGTGACCTTGGACCAATCACTCTCACTCAGCCTAAAGAAGAAGGGAAAGACAAATTACTTTTGGAAATCTTGCCAAGAAAGCTGGAGAAACTTGTCACCAGGAATCAAAATCAACTCAAGGATACCTTATTTATTTATTTGCGAGGTTAGATACTTGACTAACTTAATGGTTTAAAGATCAGTGAATGGGAAAAAAGAGAGTGCAGATATATTACTTGGCTAAAAATATAGAGAGAGAATGGAGCACGATTGTGTAACTTTTATTCTCTAAATTCAGCATGGTGATTTGTTGAAATCATATACCTTCTGAATCTTCTATATTACTATAAAGTGATAATGCAATCCATACATATTTACTTAGAAGTGGTCTCACTGAAATCAGTGAGAGCTTGTTCTCTGATAAGGGGTTTTGTTTACACTCCTAATGTATTTGTATTGGCTATCTGCCACCTTCAATAGCAAGCAAGGATTTGAAATCCCCTGAGGAAAGCTACCAGAGGTTAGGTAGAAGACTTGAAGAAAAGCAAGCATGGAAAGATGGGCCCATTCCTGTCCCTTCCCTCCCAGTTCTCTCCCACCGTTTTTCTCTTCTTGATCTAAAAAACATGGATCTTTCTACATCATTTTGTACTTTGATCAACTTATATTACCCAAATTAAATCCTAGGGTCCATGGTGCCATGAAGAAAATCAAAATATAAGTATATACTGATTCATTTCAGTTGAGAGAAAAGGCCTTTTAATGGTCGTCCAATCTCCTTTAAGAAAAGATTGGACAACCATTTGTCTGAAATACTATAGAGTTTCCTGCTTGAGCAGAGGGTTGGACTAGAAGACCTCCAAGTTCCCTTTCAACTCTGTAATTCTGTTATACCTTAACATTTCACAAGTGCTGTTTAAATAAGCAACAATTTGCCTCAGTAATAATTTGGCACATTAGATCTTCAAAATAAGAAATACGAAAATAGTTAATAATTATGATATATATTTTAAAAAGCTCAATCAATTCTACAAGTATTAAAAAACAAGTTGTTTTACACCCAAAGTCCTACTGAATTAAGTTCCTCCTCCTCCTCCTGAATTTTCATCCATAAAACATGATTGTATAGCTCATTTTCTATTAAGGAGGAAGCAGTTGAAGTTAAATTCTTTATTAGTTGCTTATTATTAGTTGCTTTATTATTATTATAGGTCAGCCAAAACTTCGCATTTTTCATGCTCTGCTTGGACAGGTCAAAAATCCCAGACCTCTGCCTGTGCATGGAAACCCAATCTTTTCCAGATGTGCTCTGGACTTTTTTTCCAACTCTACCTGCAAAGCAAGAAAAATGTGAGGTGTTAGCTTAGTTGTGTATGAAAACATAAATAACAATTCTCACAGATTAATTTAAACCAGGTAGAAAATGCCTTGTAATAACTGGGTGCCAGACTATTTCTTTAGCTTTCTTCCAGTAGTTCTAAGAAGGGAAAAGGGGTAGAGAAATACCTGAAAGATATGCATCAGGGGTTTCCAGCTTATCAAGTATATTGATCAGCTACTTCCACTGCAAATGGGAATTTTTTGCCCATGTGAATATCTACCAAAGATTGCCAAGATGTTGTTGCCAGTATCCTTGATCAGTTTTTTTCTCTCTAATGACATAGATCAGCGGTCACCAATTGGTGCTCCGTGGACCACTGGTGGTCCACAAGAAAATTTGACGATCCACAGAAAAATTATTTGCATTTTTTATATTGCATTAAATCAGGGATCCTCAAACTATGACCCCTGGGACAGATACATGCAATGAACATTTGTGTTGCTGCAGGGAATCTCCCCCTTCGGGGTCTTTTTGTGTGGCTTGGAGGGAGACAGAAATTCTGACTTGGGGTCTGCTTCAGCCTCCTGGTGCAGGGCTTTGTGTGAAGGCTAGAGGGAAGTGCCACTGGTGGCAAAGAGCCAGAGGACTTTGTTCCAGTGGGACTGCATCATGGCCTGAAACTGGCTGACCATCTCAGCCCGCTGAGCCTCCAGGCACATGTACCTGGCCTTGCACTCCCACAGGTCTTCTCTCTGTTTGGAAAGCCTATGCTCGTAGTCCTCAGTGAGGTGCTTCTGCTGAGCCTCCTTCTCGGTCAGATCCAGTTTGAACTGAGCTGTTTTGCCAACTCTTTCTCATGGTGGCTGCTTAGCTCCGACAACTGCTTCCTGTTGGAGCTGTAAGGAGCCCGGGCGGGGAGGCGAGGAGTGGCTGGGGGGAGGGGGGAGTAGAGGCTGCCGAAGTGCCCCTCGACGTGAGTGACATCGAGTTGGCCATGCTAGTCACATGACCACCTAGCCACCCACACCCAGCCGGTCATTAGGCAGATCATATTAGTGGTCCGTGGGATTTAAAATTATGAATTTAGTGGTCCCTGAGGTCTGAAAGGTTGGTGACCCCTGATTTAGATCATTACCTTGGCAACTCCCCAAAAATCCAAAACCAAAGGCCTTCTCTCTTTTTTGTAATTTATTCTTTTAAAGTAATGACAGAGAATTGGAAAAAACACAAATGTTAAAAATCCACGCATTGCCAAAGTAAATATTTTTAAGTGATAAATTGCAAGAAAAGGAAAAGGGTATAATATATCATAGTTACAATTCTATGTAAAATTATCTAACACAATTATTGTATATACATACACACATAATTGTGTTAAATAATTATACATAGAATTGTAACTATGATATCTCATATATATATATATATATATATAGGTCTTTGGTTGTTCGGGTTTTCTCCCGTGTAAAATTGGAAGTGTCTTGGCGACGTTTCGACGAAGTCTCATTTGTCATCTTCAGGCTTCAGCTTCGTGCTTCTGGGAGCAATGTGTGATCGCAGCTGTTTCTTCCTTTTAACTGCTAGTGGGGGTTTGAACTGATTGGGTGGGAGCTTGGCTGTGCTCTGATTGGATGGGGGTTTTTCTGTGCTCTGATTGGCGGGGGATGTGTTTTGTGTCGGTGGGGGGTTGGTTGTGCTCAGTCTATTCTGTGCTGCAGGGGGATTTGAGCTGGTGAGCTGCACTGCTGCTGTTTGGCTTCGTGTTCGTGGTCGTGCTACATCTTCGTAGTGGGTGTCAGTCTGCTGCATGTATGGATTGGAGGGGTTTGAAGTGGCTAATGTTGCAGCTGCGGTCTGGCTTCTGGTCCTTGGTCGTGCTTCCTGATCAGTGTGGGTTTGGGTGTGCTTTCTGGGTGGATGTGTGGTGGTGACATCCTGTGTGGACCTCGTGAGTGTGGGTCTGGTGTCATTCCTCGTGTTAGGGACACGTTTGTCAATAAGGGCAGGTTTCCAAATGGCTGGTAGGCGGGAGGTATCATCTCGTTTGTTCATGCTGTGTGGGCGATTTTCTATCTCGATGGAAAACCCGAACAACCAAAGACCTATATACAAACACCCGTGAAAACCTCAGAAAACATATATATATATATATATATATATATATATATATATATATATATATATATATATATATACACACACACACACACATACATACACATATACATATATATATATACATACATACACACACACATATACATGAGTGGTGGGTTGCTCCCATTTCGGTCCGGTTCTTGCAAACAACAGCGGTGGGAGGCTCCACCCATCTGGCTGGACGTCATCATGGACGCTCCCATTGTGAACCGGTAGCGGAGGTAAGTAGAACCCACCCCTAATGTATATATATATACACACACGCACACACACACACACACACACAACCTGGCCATCCCACTAATCAGCATTTGGAGTTTCCTCACCAACATCTTATTTAATGTTGCCAATAGACTTAACTACAGCAAGAACAACAGATGGGTTTTCTCCCCTGCCATATGGAGATCATCACAGACAATAGTACTTAAACTTAGATCTAGACTGATGATCCCAAAGCCCCTTAAGCAGCAGGGTTTTTTATTTTTATTTTAAGGAACCTAAAACCAACAGGCTAGAATCGGGCTGGTAATAATTTGAGGAAACAGATGACTTAAAAGAAAATATCTTGAGCAGGTGCTGCAAAGGTTTTTTTAAAAATGAAGTAGTGGGGGTGATAGTGTATGTGTGTTTTCTGTGTTTCTTAAAGGAAGGTTTTACTATAACGAAGGTCCTCAGGAGTGGACAAATTATCTTCCAGGCAGGTTGAAATAGTCAAGATGGCCAAGGATCTAATCCACAAAGGGTCAATCTCAGAATACTCTTCTAGTTTTGCAGTGAGATTTACCAAAACAACCCAGAAAAGGAACAGTTCTGAAGACCTCATTACAAATCTGTAAACAAAACTGGTTGTAAATGTCGAGTTCTGAATAAATGAGTGCACACGAATCAATCTGAATTAGTGCAACAGTGCAGAACTTCAAGGAGCCTGGACAGTTCTTTACCATGTCTGATGTCTATAACACAAAGAAAAGAAAACCTTCTTTGTTCTCACAATAATCCTATGATATTCTATTTTAATTAACTTAAATCTATTTTAGTTTCTCTCTTGGACCCACCTATTTTCTTTGGAGCACAACCCATTTGATGCCTGCATGTTGCTCGCAATCCCACCCTATCCAACAACACTTCCACACACACACACACACATCCTATGGACTGAATATATACAGGATGGCTGCAGTTTATTCAGGTCATCAAACTGATTTCATTCAAAGTAGTGTGTAGTGAGTTACTCTAATTAAACCAGATTGATTTTCTCCAACTAGCTACTTTGCTCTTGAGAAATTAATCATGTCTCTTCTAAATGAACTAGCACGGCCATGCCAGACTGGTGTTTTGATCCTAGATTTCATCAAGATAGTTTGACATTTCATTGAATCAAAGTGTCAACACTGAAGCGAACCTGGATGAAGTCATCTTGTCCTGCCTCACAGTTTGAGAAAGGAGGGGAGGGGAGGAGTAGATAGTCCAGCGTACAGTCAAAATAAAAAGTTTTCCTGTGAGAGCCAAGGTCATCATAACAGGTGGCTGGTGAAGGAGGAGAGGAGCCTGCCAGCCATATCCATTGGACTATGTGACTGATGACATTGGGGAGGGGGGAAGTATTAATCTTTTAATTAGGTGAAAACCATGGGAACTTTCAGAGTTGGTTTTCATTGGCTGTACTGACATGATGTGTCCAATAAATCTGTTCTTAGAGGAATCTACCTGCTTCTGAGTTCTGCTTTCAATGGGTGCATTACTCGGAATGCTGACACAAAATACCCCTTCAAGTTCTGCAAAGGCACCCTTGCTGTAGAGGAACACATCAAATTTAAACAGCCCATATTAAACTAGCAACATCCCAGCCCATTGGCAGAGCCTGGACCTTAAAGAAACACATTCATGCTGTCAGGCCTGGAAGCCATATTTTTCGTTGGATCTTCAGGCCTGCCACATTTACTACTGTGGGAAACTGGGAGGGGGGATTGTATGGAGCCAGGGTGAAATATAGTCATAATATCATTCCTTTCTCAGAGAGTCAAAGACATCTTGCCCTGCACCTGGATGCCTGGAATTGAGAGGTATCTCCAGTTGGGCCGGTGTTTGGATTGGACCATGTGATGGACATGTGGGTGCAGGAGAAGGGACTTGGACTTTTTTTTGGGTGGGAAGCTTTCTGGAAACTTTCAGATTCGGCTTTTCCCAGATGTGCCAATATGACATCTCTAAAAAAAATGGAACTTTGAGGAAAGTCATGCCTCGGAGTTTTCTTTCATTGGGGGTGTTACTTGGAACCCTGACACATGCTTCCATTTGCATTAGATACAAGTGCAGTGCATATTAGAACTGAAAACCAGAGGTTGTATAAGGAAAGCAAAACAGACTATTAGTTACCGTGTTGCTATTTGTCCTTTACAAAGACAAGAGTCCTCTGCCTAACGTTCCCAGTGATCCCAGCAACAATGGGAAGCTGTTCCATAAGCAGCTAAAAAAAGTTGCCCAGGCAACTCCAAACCATCTGCTTATTTCTATAGCCCCATAAATCCTTACATTAATAGTAAATGACTTCAGGTCCCTACTCGTGTCCTCTCAGAATACAGCTGGCATTCAGGTGTTCTTATAAAGCCTTTGTTTAGGCTTCCCAAACATTGTTTAATAAAGTTTGTTATTGTTCCCGTGGAGTCTGACTTCCTTCTGCTATTGTTCTTTTCCAAGAGAGGAGGGGAAAACCAGCGAGAGTGATTTAAGGAGGTTCATCTCTCTGCGGGACTGAGAGAATAAACATTGAGACCATCTTTCTAACAGAGTTCCCCAGATGTCTGACAAAAGAGTGTTTTATCTCAGTTTTATCTGCATAAAGTGTTGCCTAATTTTACCCAGACCAATATCAATATCAAACATTTAGGGAGTAACCAAGTTTAAAAACAAAATATTTTCTCCCTTGCAATGAGAAGAATAGAGGTTATTTGCATCAGAGCATGTGCAGAAGATAGAAGTGCTGTCGAAACATTTTGCTTTTGAACATTTATCCTTTGGTACTTTAAAAAAATGTGGGGGTTTATTAATTTAGTAATTAATCTCAAATGTCTTCAATAAAACCGAACGTATTGGAAAGATTGCCTGCAGTTTCTCACGCTCTGTGCCTGGGCATGAATATGAACAGTTCACTAATGGACGGAGAGTTAGAAGTACACACACCATTTGGAGAACTGTTCCAGATTTATGTCATCCTACACTTGTGAAGAATGGAAATCCATCATACTACTCAGAAGTTATTCCTGATCAACTTGCAGCCTATAAGACCTAGCAACAATAGGACTCACTGCCTCATACATGTCAAAGGGATACCATATGAATGCCACACCCACCAAGTTATTGGCCCCTTTCCATTCCAAACCCCCTGAGTAAACTTGCAATCATAAGCTAACCTAATTCATCAATTTGCTATTTTTCCATGTTGGCCAACAACAGTGTCCTGTAGCAGCCACTTCAGTGTTCAAATGGTAGGGCTGGCCAGTTATAGTGATGAGCAAATCCTAGCACTGTCTGATTAATCTTAACATAACATAACATAACATAACATCAGAGTTGGAAGGGACCTTGGAGGCCTTCTAGTCCAACCCCCTGCCCAGGCAGGAAACCCTACACCATCTCAGTCAGATGGTTATCCAACATTTTCTTAAAAATTTCCAGTGTTGGAGCATTCACAACTTCTGAAGGCAAGTCGTTCCACTTATTAATTGTTCTAACTGTCAGGAAATTTCTCCTTAGTTCTAAGTTGCTTCTTTCCTTGATCAGTTTCCACCCATTGCTTCTTGTTCTACCCTCAGGTGCTCTGGAGAACAGCCCAACTCCCACTTCTCTGTGGCAGCCCCTGAGATATTGGAACACTGCTATCATGTCTCCCCTGGTCCTTCTTTTTGTTAAACTAGACATACCCAGTTCCTGCAACCGTTCTTCATATGTTTTATCCTCCAGTCCCCTAATCATCTTTGTTGCTCTTCTCTGCACTCTTTCTAGAGTCTCAACATCTTTTTTATATCGTGGCGACCAAAACTGGATGCAATATTCCAAGTGTGGCCTTACCAAGGCATTATAAAGTGGTACTAGCACTTCACGTGATCTTGATTCTATCCCTCTGTTTATGCAGCCCAGAACTGTGTTGGCTTTTTTAACAGCTGCTGCACACTGCTGGCTCATATCTAGATGGTTATCCACTAGGACTCCAAGATCCCTCTCACAGGTACTACTATTGAGCAAGGTACCACATATACGGTACTGGTGCATTTTTATTTATTTATTTATTTATTTATTGATCACATTTGTATACCGCCCTATCTCCCGAGGGACTCAGGGCGGTTAACAGGCATATAAAAAGGACATATAAATACAGATTAAAACACAAATAAAAAACTTATTCTAACCAGCCTGATTACCAAAACCAATTAAAATCAATATAAAATTTAAAATTTCAAAAATTTAAAAATCTAAAAAACCTAGTCCAGTCCTGCGCACCTAAATAAGTGTGTTTTAAGCTCACGACGGAAGGTTCTAAGGTCCGAGAGTTGGCGAAGTCCTGGGGGGAGCTCGTTCCAGAGGGCGGGAGCCCCCACAGAGAAGGCCCTTCCCCTGGGCGTCGCCAGACGGCACTGCCTAGCTGACGGCACCCTGAGGAGTCCCTCTCTGTGAGAGCGCACGGGTCGGTGAGAGGTATTCGGTAGCAGAAGGCGGTCCCGTAAATAGCCCGGCCCTATGCCATGGGCGCTTTAAAGGTGGTCACCAACACCTTGAAGCGCACCCGGAAGGCCACAGGTAGCCAGTGCAGTCTGCGCAGGATAGGTGTCACCGGGAGCCACGAGGGCTCCTTCTATCACCAGCGCAGCCGCATTCTGGACTAACTGCAGTCTCCGGATGCCCTTCAAGGGAGCCCCATGTAGAGAGCATTGCAGTAATCCAGGCGAGACGTCACGAGGCGTGGTGACCGTGCATAGGGCATCCCGGTCCAGAAAGGCGCAACTGGCGTACCAGGCGAACCTGGTAAAAGCTCTCCTGGAGACGGCCGCCAAATGATCTTCAAAGGACAGCCGTTCATCCAGGAGGACGCCGTTACGCACCCTCTCCGTCGGGGCCAATGACTGCCCCAACAGTCAGCCGCGGTTGCAGCTGACTGTACCGGGATGCCGGCATCCACAGCCACTCTGTCTTGGAGGATTGAGCTTGAGCCTGTTTCTCCCCATCCAGACCCGTCGGCTTCCAGACACCGGGACAGCACTTCAATAGCTTCATTGGGGTGGCCCGGTGTGGAAAAGTACAGCTGGGTGTCATCAGCGTACAGCTGGTACCTCACACCGAAGCCACTGATGATCTCACCCAGCGGCTTCATATAGATGTTGAACAAAAGGGGCGAGAGAATCGGCCCGCGCGGCACCCACAAGTGAGGCGCCTCGGAGCCGACCTCTGCCCCCCCGTCAACACCGTCTGCGACCGATCGGAGAGATAGGAGGAGAACCACCGATAAACGGTGCCTCCCACTCCCAATCCCTCCAACCGGCGCAGCAGGATACCATGGTCGATGGTATCAAAAGCCGCTGAGAGGTCTAATAGGACCAGGGCAGAGGAACACCCCCTATCCCTGGCCCTCCAGAGATCATCCACCAACGCGACCAAAGCCGTCTCCGTGCTGTAACCGGGCGGAAACCGGACTGGAGCAGGTCTAGATAGACAGTTTCATCCAGGTGTAAGGAAACTGATATGCCACCATACTCTCTACAACCTTCGCGAGCGGGTTGGAGACCGGACGATAATTACCTAAAACAGCTGGGTCCAAGGCAGGCTTCTTGAGGAGGGGTCTCACCACCGCCTCTTTCAAGGCGGCCGGGAAGACTCCCTCCACCAAGGAAGCGCTCGTAATTGCCTGGAGCCAGCCTCGTGTCACCTCCTGGGTGGCCAGCACCAGCCAGGAGGGGCACGGGTCCAGTAAACATGTGGTGGCATTCAACCTACCCAACAACCTGTCCATGTCCTCGGGAGCCACAGGGTCAAACTCATCCCATAAAATATCACCAAGACCACCCTTGGACGCCTCCCCTGGGCCACTGCAATTTTGGTCCAAACCGTCCCGAAGCTGAACGATTTTGTTTTTTTGGCCTAAATGTAGAACCTTACTTTTTTCACTGTTGAATTTCATTTTGTTAGATAGCGCCCAATGTTCAAGTCTGTCAAGATCTTTCTGTAACTTGAGCCTATCTTCTGGAGTGTTGGCTATTCCTGCCAGCTTGGTGTCATCTGCAAATTTGATGAGTTCCCCATCTATCCCCTCGTCCAAGTCATTGATGAAGATGTTGAAGAGTACTGGGCCTAAAACAGAGCCTTGGGGTACTCCACTGCATACTTCCCTCCATGTGGATGTAGTTCCGTTGAGGACTACACGTTGAGTGCGGTTGGTCAGCCAGTTACGAATCCATCTGGTGGTGGTGCTGTCTAACCCACATTTTTCTACTTTATCTAGTAGTAGGTTATGGTCTACTTTATCAAATGCTTTACTGAAGTCCAAGTAAATTATATCAACAGCATTCCTCTGGTCTACTAATTTTGTCATTTTGTCAAAGAATGCGATAAGATTAGTCTGGCATGATCTGTTTTGACAAACCCATGTTGGCTTTTGGTTATTACTTTGTTTGCTTCTAGGTGTTCGTGATTCGTTGCTTGATTATCTTTTCCAGAATCTTCCCGGTATTGAGGTCAGACTGATAGGTCTGTAGTTTCCTGGATCTGTTTTTTCCTTTTTGAAGATGGGAACTACATCAGCTCTTTTCCAGTCCTCTGGCAGCTCCCTGTGCTCCAGGATCTTTGAAAGATATAGTTCAGTGGTTCTGAGATCACGTCTGCCAGTTCCTTCAGAACCTTGGGGTGTAATCCATCCGGTCCTGGTGATTTGAACTCGTCTAGGGTAGACAGGTGTTCACTTACCATTTTCTTCCCTATTTTAACTTGTGTTTCTAATCTGTTTTTTGTAGTGCTGTTTTTGATAGGTTGGATTGTTTTTTCCTTTTGTGTAAAGACAGATGCAAAATATGAGTTAAGTAGATCTGCTTTCTCCCTGTTGCTTGTCATCTTCTTGCCACTTTCTCCCAGCAATGGGCCAATTGTTTCCTTGACTTTTTTCTTGTTTTTAACATGTTGGAAGAAGCTTTTTTTATTATTTTTTACTTTTGTCGCTAGCCTTGGTTCATTGTGAGCCTTAGCTTTCCTCACTTCATCTTGTTTCAATGTGGTGGCTAAAGATCACCTCAAGGGCAATCAGGTACTAAGACCTTTGTAGGTTATAAAACAGTTGGTGCTCATTCTTTTGTGATGATTGGCATATGTCTCTTACAGTTGGAAAGATTGCAACTTTTGCAGATAAACTACAAGTACAAAATACTGTAATTGTTCTCAATCAGGCTTTACTCTTTGGGCTATTGGGCTTAAACAGCACTCTTAAACTAAGTTGGGAAAACACGACTTATTCTTCATTGAATTAATTTCCAAGAAATGGTGTCAATGTTTTAGGTGTTGTTATTATAATTGATTGCATAGTAAGCCAGAATGCATTTTTATCCATGCACTGAGCCCCTCCCGCAGATGTTGTGACTTCATAATGTTAAAGATATCATCACAGGATGTAAGCTATCCCAGTAAGGCTTACTACTATGCTTTGTTTTCTTCTAGGTCAGGGGTCCTCAACTTTTCGGACCTTAGGGACTACTAAATTCATAATTTTAAATCCCACAGACCACTAATATGATCTGCCTAATGACCAGCTGGGTGGGTGTGGCTAGGTGGTCATGTGACTGGGTGGGCATCGCCAACTTAATGTCACTCACATCGAGGGGCGCCTCTACTCACCCCTCTCCTGCCAGCCATTCCTCGCCTCCCCACCCGGGCTCCTTAGGGCCCCAATAGAAAGCAGTTGTTGGAGCTAAGCAGCCACCATGAGAAAGAGTTGGCAAAAAAGCTCAGTTTAAATTGGATCTGGTCGAGAAGGAGGCTCAGCAGAAGCACCTCACTGAGGACTACGAGCATAGGCTTTCCAAGCAGAGGGAGGACCTACAGGAGTGCAAGGCCAGGTACCAGTGCCTGGAGGCTCAGTGGGCTGACCATCTCAGTGGGCTGAGATGGTCAGCCAGTCCCACTGGAACAAGGCCCTCGGCTCTTTGCCACCAACAGCACTTCTCTCCAGCCTTCGCCCAAAGCCCCGCACCAGGAGGCTGAAGCAGACCCCAAATCAGAATTTCTGCCCCTCCTTCAACCCACACAAAAAGATCCTGAAGAGGGAGACTCTCTGAAGCAACACAAATGTTCATTGCATGTATTCGGCCAGGGGCCATAGTTTGAGGACCCCTGATTTAGTGCAATATAAAAAAAAATGCAAATAATTTTTCTGTGGACCACCAAAATTTTCTCAGGGACCACCAGTGGTCCACAGACCACCAGTTGGTGACCACTTTTCTAGGCAACCCTTTGCACCCTGGGCAGAGGCAGAAACACCCTTTTACTTATGCTACTGGTTTCCACCCTGTAGCTCCCTAATTCTGCTGTGTTTACTGTTGAAAAATATGGTTTCTAAATAGCATAGTGTTATAATACTTTATTGACATGAAGGATTTCTGCTTGAAATCCAGCAGAAATTTTAAATATATACACACACATGTATGTGTATATGTGTATGTGTATATGTATATCTATATATGTGTGTATGTGTATGTGTGTGTGTATATGTATGTGTATATATATCTATATATATGTAGGTCTTTGGTTATTCCGGTTTTCTCCCACATAAAATTGGAAATGTCTTGGCAACGTTTTGATGAAGTCTCATTCGTCATCTTCAGGCTTCAGCTTCGTGCTTCTGGGAGCAATGTGTGATTGCAGCTGTTTCTTCCTTTTTAACTGCTAGTGTTGTTAATTAGAGAAGCCATCGAGATAGAAAAACACCCACATGGCATGAACAAACGAGATGATACCTCCTGCCTACCAGCCATTTGGAAACCCGCCCTTATTGACAAACGAGTCCCTAACACGAGGAATGACACCAGACACACACTCACGAGGTCCACACAGGATGTCACCACCACACATCCACCCAGAAAGCAGACCCAAATCCACACTAATCATGAAGCACGACCAAGGACCAGAAGCCAGACTGCAGCTGCAACATTAGCCATTTCAAACCCCTCCAATCCATACATGCAGCAGACAGACACCCACTATGAAGATGTAGCACGACCACAAACACGAAGCCAAACAACAGCAATGCAGCTCACCAGCTCAAATCCCCCTGCAACACAGACTAATCTGAGCACAACCAAGCCCCCACCCAAACAGGACACACACCCAGCCAATCAGAGCGCAAAAAAACCCCCAGCCAATCAGAGCACAGCCAAGCTCCCACCCAATCAGTTCAAACCCCCACTAGCAGTTAAAAAGGAAGAAACAGCTGCAATCACACATTGCTCCCAGAAGCACGAAGCTGAAGCCTGAAGATGACGAATGAGACTTTGTCGAAACATCGCCAAGACACTTCCAATTTTACGCGGGAGAAAACCCAAATAACCAAAGACCTACATACAAACACCCGCGAAAACCTCTATATATACACACATATATACATATATAACTTTTTTAAAAATACATTTTTTCTTTCCCTAATTTACTGAAGTATTCACTGGGTTTTTTATTATTTTTATTTTTAATAATAAGCAGTTTTATTAATTATTATTTTTAATAAATCCACCAGTGACTAAGGTGAGGTGAAACCCTTCTACATCAGCTGGCTGAAAATATTATAAATGATTCTAGAATTTCTCTCTTCCTGATCTTCTTGAACTAGCATTTCTCTTTTTTCCCCAGCATCCATGAAAAGTTAGGAAATGGGATAATGGGTAAGCAACAAGAATGGCAAATCAATTTGGGTAGTCACTATGTTAGAAATACAGCATATGATATTTATGTTTAGCTCCTTGCACCTTACACAGGTTCATGCTCTATACTTTCTATTTCTATTCAAAGATATTCCAAATTCTTCAAAGCTGAGAGTGTGATTCTTATTGATTATACATGTTTGTACAGGGGCAAAACAAACTGGCAAACCTTTGTAAATAAGGATGCATCAAAGTGTATTTAAGGCCACGGACAAGGAAGCTCTTCTACTATTGCAAATCTAAAGAGGTTCCCTACAGACATGTCTAAGAAAACAGAGGAAAGCTAAGCTATATATTGCTTGCTTTGCCATGCTGCTTATTAAATCAATGGCACACAACTCTACCCTTCCTGAGAAAAGGACAGAAAATGAGCAAAACCACTGAGCAATGAAAGCAGTCAAGTCTTTGGTTGCTATTCTGAATAAGGCCACACCACTATAACTATAACGGGGCCTAGGATATCCTTCCTTCCTTCCTTCCTTCCTTCCTTCCTTCCTTCCTTCCTTCCTTCCTTCCTTCCTTCCTTCCTTCCTTCCTTCCTTCCTTCACTCCCTCCCTCCACAAAGGAGTAGTTACTGGCAAGTCTGGCTACTCAGATACCTTTTCTTCCCTCATCCATGCCACTTAATCATTGTAACATCTATCAAGTCAACAAAATTAGTTACACAAGAAGAAACGATTTTGCATAATAAGTTACCGAGCCCTTGGAGTTTAGCATTCAAATATACTGAGCACAATTGCTTTGGTGCTGAAGCTAAAGATGGAGAGAAGGAGAAGGGCTTGGGAGAACCCAGAGGAGGTTAGCAGGAATGAAGGCAATAGCTTTAAAGTGCTTTAGAAGGATTGTGGAGCAGACACAACTCCATTTCGATTAGAATTGCCCATTACAATGGTCATGGGAAACTATAACATGCCTTCTTCCGGGGTATCATTTTTCTTCAATTCTCCAATCTAGCTACACTTGTGATGTTTTCTTAGGGTATCCAAATACTAATCAGATGGAAATCAACCAAGGTTGGCTAGTTGCTGCCATCTAGCTGAGCACAGGCCTCTCCCTTCCCCTTTTTCCTTTCGCTCAATTGTGTTTGATTCTCCGAAACTGCCTGAACAAATCCCTGAAGTTTTCTTGGCCAAGTTTGTCTGAAGTGCTTTGTTCTGAGGGCTGAGATAAAGTGACTGGACCGAGGTCCCCCTCCTGGCTTTGTACCCAAGGCTGAAAATTTTTGGCCACTTTCTTTACAGCGACATCACTACTTCCCCAAAAGGCCTCATGCAGTTCTCCAGAACAGGGGTCTCCAACCTTGGCAACTTTAAGACTTGTGGACTTCAACTCCCAGAGTTCTGGGAGTTCTGGGAGTTGAAGTCCACAAGTCTTAAAGTTGCCAAGGTTGGAGACTCCTGCTCCAGAACACCAGAAGGCTATTTTCATCTATCATCAGCAATATTTTAGACCAGTGGTAAAATCCAATTTTTTTTACTACCGGTTCTGTGGGTATGGCTTGGTGGGCATGGCAGGGGAAGGATACCGCAAAATCTCCATTCCCACCCCACTCCAGGGGAAGGATACTGCAAAATCTTCATTCCCTCCCCACTCTGGGGCCAGCCAGAGGTGATATTTACTGGTTCTCCAAACTGCTCAAAATTTCCGCTGCTGGTTCTCCAGAATCTGTAAGAACCTGCTGAATTTCACGACTGTTTTAGACTCTCCAGCAAAGACCTCACTTTGAAGTAAGTTCACCTTAACAGAACGAGGCTTCCAGTGTGCCATTCAAAGGGCAGGAAAATGGCACCTTGCCCTATTCTGTTGGAATAGCTGTCTGAGCCAGATCCAGTTAAAGCATAAAGAAGGGCAACAAGGAAGGACACAGGTGCTGACGTTGCCTGTCAACATTTAGCATCTGGACCTGGGCCAGAACATCTGGATAAGTTGACATACAGGTCATCTGAGCTCATCCTTCCCAGAGGGAGATATGTTGCTATTTTAATAATAGTATTTCTAAATGTCCCTTTAAGCAGGTTGATTTCCATTTGCAAAACATATGCAAATTGTGGTTCCCTTGTGTTTTCTTTTTGTTTACTGCTACTCTGGAGTGTTACCAAGGTAACACACATAAAATGTACTATTGGGTAGCGATAATACAGATAGTCCTCGACTTAAGGCTGTAAATGAGCTCGGAATGATGGCCATAAGCCATTGCAGTCAAGATATCACAAGACCAGACCCTATTTTTTTTTGACAGTTTTTGCAGCGGTCAGTCAGCAAATGCCATTGTCATTAAGTTGTTTAATGAATCCATTTCCCCCAATAGGTGGGAGGATTTTTTGTCGTAAACTGGAAAGAAATGCTGGAAACCAGTAAAAAGTCACAACTCATGGTCAAGTGATCACAGGATGCTGCAAACGGCTATAAAAGTGAGGCAGTTGCCAACTTTCAAGAAGTGACTCCTTTCATCCCAGGATCTGCTGAAGGGGTATTGTCTTTTCTCAGCTTAATCAATGACATTGCACATCAACAGCAAATCTCTGCCTGTTCTTCCCAGATGAGAAGGCGAGAAGAGCTACTTTTAAGGCTCATAAAGTAGCTTCCCACCAAGATGAAATGTCCAGCTACAGAGGTAACTAGCGATTTGGCATAAGTATATATTGCAAAGAATCCATTCTCTATAAAGCAAGGGTGAGATACTTATGCGAGAGAACTGTGAAGCTTCTGATAAGAACTGGCTTCCTTTTCCCTGCAGCCTGGAAAACAGACAGAAAAAAATTGGAATAAATGGCTTTTGCAATTGAGCCAGTCCCACTTTTGTCTGTGGTTTAAAAGGGGGGAGCTTAACATCTACCTTTTTTGCTAGGCTCATTAGAGTTATGTGGGATTTTTAAAAAAACTTTTAGTTTCACTGCTGCTTTCAGTCATTTTAAAATGGTTTTAAAATAAGCCACTTAGAGCCATTGCAAGGAATGGCATATAAATTTAGAACTCAATAAAATCCATTAATCAAAATAAGAATCATTACTTGCACCTATTCTTGGCTCTAGCTAACTCCCTTTCCTTTAGCTTTACCTCCTGCATAGTCCCCAAGAGATTTTCCCAAAGAAGACTTTCTTGCAGAAAAAATACATGCAATGCTACCTTGCTTCTCCTCGACCTACTTAGACTTTTTGTTATATCCAAAATTCAGGAGGAGACTGGTTGCACTTTTTCCCAACTAAATTTTGCACTCAGCAGATGCAAAGTACTTCCATAATCTTTCAGCACTTACTTTCAGCACTTACTTAATGAACTTACTTACTTTCTTTTTCTTTCTTTCTTTCTTTCTTTCTTTCTTTCTTTCTTTCTTTCTTTCTTTCTTTCTTTCTTTTCTTTTATTTTATTTTGTCACAACAATATATGTAGGTATCATACAAAAAGATTATATAGTATATAAACACATATATGAGTAAATATAAGGAGGTATAAGCATATATATATATATATAGGAAGAAGAAAAGAAAAACAATAGGACAGGAACGGTAGGCACGTTTGTGCGCTTATGCACGCCCCTTATGGTCCCCTTAGGAATGGGGTGAGGTCAATAGTAGACAGTTTTTGGTTAAAGCTTTTAGGATTATGAGAAGAGACCACAGAGTCAGGTAAAGTATTCCAAGCACTGATGATTCTGTTACAGAAGTCATATTTTCTGCAATCTAGATTAAAGCGGTTGACATTAAGTTTAAATCTATTGGTTGCTCTAGTATTATTGCAATTAAAGCTGAAGTAGTCTTTAACAGGAAGGACATTACAATAGATGATTCTGTGAGTTAAACTTAGGTCTTGTCGAAGGCGATGGAGTTCCAAGTTTTCTAAGCCTAGGATTTCAAGTCTGGTGGGATAAGGTATTTTATTGTTTTCAGAGGAATGGAGAACTCTTCTTGTAAAATATTTCTGGACATGTTCAATTGTATTGATGTCAGAGATGTGGTGAGGGTTCCAAACAGGCGAGCTGTATTCTAGAATTGGTCTAGCAAATGTTTTATATGCTCTGGTTAGTAGTGTGGTGTTTTTGGAAAAGAAGCTACGCAAGATTAGGTTTACAACTCTTAGAGCTTTTTTTGCTATGTAGTTGCAGTGGGCTTTGGCACTTAGATCATTTGACATGAAAACTCCAAGGTCTTTAACGGGATGGGGGTCATCTGTAAGGTAATGTCCATCTAGTATGTATTTAGTGTTTGGGTTCTTTTTTCCTATATGTAAGACTGAGCATTTGCTGGTTGAGATTTGGCAATCTCAATCTGGCAATCTCCTGGTGATTTTGTAATCTGTAGTTTCAAATCACATCATTCCTTAGCAAACTCGGCCTGCAGGCCACACACCTACCCCCATTTTAGCGAAGGGGAGCCTGGGGGGGGGAGTTGTGGTACATGATTGTGATACATAACCTCACCCCTTTCCTAAGAGGTCTAAGGGGCGTGCATAAGAGCACAAACGTGCCTACCATTCCTGTCCTACTGTTTCCTTTCATTATATCCAATTTATATAGTTATTACATGCTTATCCTCATATATATACTTATATGTTGTATAGTTACTTCATGCTTATGCTTATGTATACTGTTATGACAAATAAATAAATAAATAAATAAATGATGTGACGATGTGGTGATGTGAGTTTGACACCCCTGCCTTAGCTCCATGCTTGACAGCAAGGGTGAGGAAAAAGGTCACCCAAATCTTCCAAACTGAAGGATCTAATCAAGAAAGAATGAATTTGCAAGTTAAGTTTGCTGGGTGTTACCGAGGCTCACCTGTGATTCCCAATGGCATGCTTTTTAGGATCTAGCTGAGTGATCCCTGCTTTAAGCCAATAGAGCAGCAAATTGTATCCACTGACCCTTGTGCCAAGGACTGACCGCAAGAGGGCAGCCATGGAGTGAGATGTTATTCCTGTCTGTAGCATGTTTGAAAACTTCACTAAAGTTGTTAACCTTCTTTTCTCGCTTGAGGGATGATTTGCAGTTTACAAAAATGTGCTATTGTAACACTAACCAATGGAAAGTAGAAAAATTAAATTGTTTGAACAGCAGCCTCTAGATAAACAGCCTCACTGTGCCTTTGTGAAATGAATGAAAGACTGCACTGTAGAAAAGGACATACAAGCACGTACAAGCAGGGCTATTTGTAAAAGAGATGGTCAGAAGCTAGTTTGGTTAAGAAGTGTGAAAGATAGAGAAGAACTATCAACTGGACATGAATGAATATTTTAAAACTAAATCCGTGTCTAGTGCCCAGATGCAAATAATCAAAGGATGTTCTGATTTCAATTCTGTGCAGAAATTGTGAAGGTAAAAGCTCGTTTGAGTGAAGTCTGAATACATGGCTGTATCATAGGTTTATTGGCAACCTCCCACCGGCCGGTACGCTCCCATAGAGAGGGAGTGTGTAGAGACAGTGTAGGCTGGCGACCCCCAGGGGGAGAGCCTTCTCTGTGGGGGCACTACCCTCTGGAATGAGCTTCCCCCAGGACTTCGACAACTTCCTGACCTCCGGACCTTTCGCCGCGAGCTTAAAACATATCTATTCTTCCGAGCAGGACTGGCTTAATAGGGTTTTTAAACATGGATTTTATTGGGGTTTATTTTATATTTTGTATTGTATTTTAAATTTAGGCTTTATTGAATAAGTTTTTTAAATAGTGTTTTTATTGTAATATATTGTATCATTTTATCTGCCTGTTCACCGCCCTGAGTCCTTCGGGAGAAGGGCGGTATAAAAATTTAATAAATAAATAAATAAATAAATAAATAAATAAATAAATAAATAATAATAATAATAATAATAATAATAATAATAATTATTATTATTATTATTATTATTATTATTATTATTATTATTATTATTATTATTATTATTATTATTAACAGTGCAGAAATGGTTTGTCATTGCTTTCCTTTGGAAGATAATCTGTTATTTCCTAGTGTAGTCTATAGTCCTGGTATTTCCTGAATTTCTCACATCCAAGCAGCAATCAGGCCAAAATTTGCTTAGTTTCTGAACTCCAACAAGGTCTGTTAGATGCTATCATGTGTCAAAAGCAGGATGTATAATTAAAAGATGAAAGGAACGTGGAAATAAAGGACATTGGCAGTAATGAGAGTCCTTCGGTACATTTGAGGAAAGAAAGCACATGTGATTTTTCTAACACAATCTACTTCCTTTTAAATTATACTCCTGAGCGTCACATGAGGTCATGCTGATAAACCAGGAGATGCAGCACATGTTCACTGAACCCATGGCTACATTTGGAAACTGCTGTCCTCAGTGTCTCCTAGGCAAAGATCTCTTTGTAGACCCAGCCTTAGTCTTGTGATGGAAACTCTGTAACTCATCCTGGGGACACAAAAAAACACTCTCCTTCATCAAATCAACATTTTAGGTGCTGGTGGGTTCAGGACCTACACTTGTTGAAGGGGCAAATGAGGAAGGGAAAAACGGAACACAGCGGAGACAACTTCAAACTTCTCACCCATCCATTGTATAATTTAGTCCAATTTGAGAGGATGCCATAAAGAAGAGGGGGTCAATCTGTTTTCCAAAGCACCAGAAAGCAAAACACATAACAATGGACGGAAACTAATCAATAAGAGAAGCGAACCTAGAACTAAGGAGAAATTTCCAGAACAATCAGCCAGTGGAACGGCTTGCCTTCAGAAGTTGTGGGTGCTTCATCACTGGAGGCTTTTAAGAAAAGACTGGAGAGCCACTTGTCTGAAATCATATATGGTCTCCTGCTTGAGCAGGGGATTGGACTAGAAGACTTCCAAGTTCCCTTCCAACTCTGTTATTCTGTAAATAAATATCAAGTTCTCAGAAAAGATTTGATTCTAGACTACAAAATCAGCTGCATTTAACAACTTAACCATAAGGCTTGACCTTCAGTTTGACCCTTGCCATGATGAAAAATTTATGCTGATTGCAACAAATGTTGAATCCAACGTATCAAGCCTTACCTTAAGAGGTTTTTTTTTTTTTAATAATATGGAAATTTGTGTTTCTAATTCTAATTCCTGATTAGTCCATGCATAAATTCAGAGGTACAATGGAGACAAGAATTATTCAGCAATCAGTTATGAAAGAGGGGGGAAAAAAGACAACAGTTGTGGCTATAGTTATGGCTTTTTCATATTCATCACCGACACTCAATTGAGTGTTTGGAGAGCTCCAAATGGAGTGAAAACAGGCTTGGTAAGGGCAGCTCTTTCCAACCTCCCATCTTCAAGTGGCAGTTCTGGTTTTACTTATGCTTGCTTGTCACTGAACACTAACAAAGCAGAGCCCCAGGTTGTAACCAAGCTCACTGCATTCATATTCAGGCATATAGAAGTCTTAGGCCAGGGGTGTCCAAACTTGGTCCCTTTAAGACTTTTGGACTTCAACTCCCAGAGTTCCTCAGCCAGCTTTGCTGGCTGAGGGACTCTGGGAGTTGAAGTCCAAAAGTCTTAAAGGGACCAAGTTTGGACACCCCTGTCTTAGGCTCTCCATATATCCTGCTAATCGTGGCATGGAGACACCCCTTTAATCACATTTATAATAATTTTATTAAAATGTTTTCTCAGATATAAAAGATAAGATAAAACTTAAAAGAAGAAAACAATTCAGCGAAAAAAGTATAAGATAGAAACAAGAAAAGCATGCAATGAAGCAATTCCTAATTTTCTTTACAGCAGTTAGAATCAATCTTCACACCTCCCTCTTTCAGATTACATATTTCTCTTCTTCCCATTATTCAGCCCTTTTTAATCAGAAAATCTATATATTACCAAATCACTTCATCCCCCTCCCCAATTCTCAGTAAAAAGTCCACAAAAGGTTTCAAATCTTCAATAACAGTGCACATTATTTTGTCCCCAATCAAACAGTTCAACTTTGCCGTTTCTACTTATTCCATTATCTTCACACGTCCATTCCTCTATTGTGGGTATTTTGGTGTTTTTCCATTTTGTGTGTGCAAAGTCTTGTTGCATTTATTATATACAAAACCAACCTTCCATAGGTTTTTTTTAAACTGGCTATCCATTAGTCTCAATTAAAAAAAAGTTCCAGTTAATAGTAATCTTTAACATTCTATCATTGTGTGCGTTTATATCCAGTAATTCATTTCTTGCACACCATGCACAGTTAAGTGCTCCTTCATGTTTTCCACATTTCCAACGATTGGACCCACTAATCAAATTTAGAGGATGTAGCCTCCATATCATCCCCAGTTCACCATGGGTGCAGCCATTTATATTCCAAAACAGTAGCATTTCCTCCTTTTCCCCACACAAGCTCGGTGCACAAATGATGTGTAACTTCTCAATCTTGGTGATGACATAATCACAGATTGGATTGTGTGAACTCCTATTCGTTAGTTGAGATTGTTGCAAGCATAACTCAATGAACATGACTCACTATCATCAATTTAGCATTAGAGAAACTTGATTTCTGTTGAGAAACCTGCCTACTTTCTTCCTTGTTTTGCTACCTTGGAGCATGTATCACTTTTGAATATTTGGAAGCTAGGATAAAATTGACTAAGATATTCCAGCTCCAGTGATAGGAAAAAAGAACATGTCTGCTAGAGCAGGAGTCTCCAACCTTGGCAACTTTAAGCCTGGAGGACTTCAACTCCCAGAATTCCCCAGCCAGCAAAGTTGGCTGGAGAATTCTGGGAGTTGAAATCCACCAGGCTTAAAGTTGCCAAGGTTGGAGGCCCCCGTGCTAGAGGAATGGTCAAACTTTGCCCAGCTGACAGGACAAAGTGGGGGAAAAACTCTCTTAAAATGGAATGTGAGTTGCCTCCCACTTCATCCTTCACCCCCACCTCCAATCTATCAGCTGGACTACATTTAGACAGAGATTTACCAGTCTTTCAGAAGACTGGTAGACTGGTTTATTCTTCTTTCTTCTTCAGAAAAAAACTAAGTGAGAACTTAGAGGGGTGAAGCACCTCAGAAACTAGTGCTTCCATCTCATGGACACCTGTTCCCCACTCCCATCCTCCCATGCACTGGATAGGAGTGCTGCCCTTAAAAATGGCCACATAATTAAGCTTTGCAGACAGGATTACTTGCTTCTTTACTGAGGTAGGTTAAAGTTTTGTCATGGGGCAGCATAAAACACACTGACAGATGCTGACAGAGAGGAGGAGGAGGAAACATTCATGTGGCCCTGACAATAACACTTTAATGCAACCTACTATGGTGGAATGAGGACTTTTCTGAGAGAAACAACCAACGTCCATGTGCTGGCTTTGAGTGAAAAGCCAAAACCTGTGTCCACATACCCCCTCCAAAAAAAGGAATATGGCTAGCATTTTTAAAGCTGTTTCTGGAAATAGTTCTTGTTTGCACTGCTGTTTATATATTATTGATGCATGAATGAAGTCCTGATGCTCTGGAGTTCACTGACAGAAAAATGGCAGATAAGTTGTTATCAGTTTCCACTACATTGGACATTGCACCTAGAAGTCTGGCAGGATTTGTGAAGCAAAGGCAGAAAGTTTAATATCTACTTATCTGGGAATAAACTGTACTGTACACAATAGGATTTATTCAGTCATTAAATTTGCCCAGGATTGTGCTGTAAATTACACCGTTTTCAGGGAACAGATGAATTAGCTGAGCACCCTGGTACACTGAGGAATTATAAAGCAGGTTTCAGCCTATTAAATGCAAATGCTGATTTGACATGGGCCAAACTCTTTATATTATTACGGGGGTTAAAATTTGTGTGACACCTCTGGTCCTACAATAAAATGGAAATAGTTCGCAAACTGATGTCCAACAGGTGACTTGTACTCCTCTGGCAAGCAGACAGTGAAAGCTGGATAATCAGGCCTGGCCTAGTTAAAAGGAACTAAAATCTCCTAGTTTGGAGATTTTAACTATTATAGGGTAACTCTTTCTAAGAGATTATTGGCTTAAAACTAATAAAGCATCATGGGGAATTCTTCAAAGATTTGAATCTGGTGTTGCTTCATGATCTACCCTCATCCCCACCTATCAGTGGGCCCTTTGCCCTTCGAAAGCAGTTTGACTTGTAATAAGAAGCTATTCTCAATGTCATGCAAAGCTGGATCTGCTGGCTTCTCTTTCAGGCCAATATTAATGTTATATGAACACATAAGGATTAGTAGTGGGGTTCAAATTTTTTTACTACCGGTTCTGTGAGTGTGGCTTGATGGGCATGGCATGGCTTGGTGGACATAGCAGGGGAAGGATATTGTAAAATCTCCATTCCCTCCCCAATCCAGGGGAAGGTTACTGCAAAATCCACTTTTCCTCCCAATCAGCTGGGACTTGGGAGGCAGAGAATAGATGGGGGTGGGGCCAGTCAGAATTTTTACTACCGATTCTCTGAACTACTCAAAATTTCTACTACCGGTTCTCCAGAACTGGTCAGAACCTGCTGAAACCCAGCTCTGATAAGGATGGTGGGTTTTCAAGGCTCTCAGAAAGAAAATAATTGCAAAACACAAACCGTTTTCATCAGGAGGAGGAAAAGTTAGATCTCTAAAAGCGAACATACTTCAAACAGTCTCTCTAGGATGGATCCTGTTTACCGTTCATGATCTTGAGTAGCAGGAATCGAAAGGGAAATATTTTGAAATGAAGAGTTCAGGACGGAAGCTAACTAAAGTAGCTGTGCCCAGAAGCTCTTCACATTTTATTGCAGGCCCCACTGGTAGATTAATATAATCAACTGATTATGCCATAAACTTCCAAGGAGTCCAAGTCCACTTCATCAGAAAAATGATGGGTTTATTACTGTGCCTTTGATTAAATAAATAATAAGTGACAGAAGCATTAAAAAGGTTGGCTTTTAAGGTGACATAAGATTCTTGGCTATTTTTGCAGCAACATATTAACATGGCTTTTCTGGCAACTATCTCACAGGAAAGTCCTTTGGGGCCAATGGGGTGCCACCAATCAGCTGATTTATAATTAAGTTAGCGAACCCCAAGCACTCCCCAAACCTTATGGCCTATTTCAAAACATCTTTGAAACCAAGCGAACCTAAATCTGATCAGTGCTTAAATTGGGAACCATCTTGGATTCACATGGAAACTGCCGTTACCTCTACTTATCCTGATCTTGGATACTTAGTCTCTCCCACTCTAACTCATTCAGTCATTTTTAATAACTTTCACCAAAAAAATAATAATAATCAGATTGGTCAACTCTTTATCAAACAAGATCCTCGTGGGCTTTAATGAAGAATGGGAAAGAGACATTTAATAAAGCCTTTGCTTTCCTAATCTTCTTCGGCCTTTGCCTGATTGCCTGTCGTAAAATGGTTTCCAAGTACAAGGCTCAGAACATTGATTTGGGAACTACTTGAGCTAATCAAATTATATCACACTTGACAGCAAACAAGTGTGGAAAATTAAAGGCAGGACAGTCTTGCAGACAAATTGTTTCTCTATTTTTACCGGCATCACCTGATGAATATGACAGGGGTGGGGTTCTACTTGTCTTTACTACCAATTCATAGTGGGATTGTGCACAAGCGCTCGCTTCATTTTGTGCTTGCTTCTGCTCATGCGCATGCGTCCTGATGACATCGGGGTCGGTGGGCAGAGCCTCCCCCCAGTTTTACTACCAGTTCGTAAGAACCAGTCCGAACCGGGGACAACCCACCACTGGAATATGAATGTAAAATCGTAATTTCTTACTTGAATTTTACAGCTAAGAGTGGCACATTGACCTTAAATGCATAGCTTGTTTCAACAAGACTTCATTCTACAAGCACAACCCTTGAAATTTATAGAATATGTTGGCTTGTGGTTCTAGTTTCAAGCAGAAGCAGAACCTGTAATGCATCTCTCCAGCCCCAGAAACAGAGCTAGGCTAAAAAAGAGGTTGATGATGGTGCCCAGTTTCTCCTACATGTAGCTGTATCAATCTTATTTTTAATTTTGATTGAGTATTGACATGGCTCTGCTCAGCTAATTTGGCAGGGGGAAAAAAGAAGAAAACAATTGCAGGTAAGATGGTAATTTCTATCATCCTGAAGTCTGATATATTATCCAGCCCAACAGGCAGAGACAGAAGCTCGTCTATTCTTATTTGGAGAGTGGAAAAATATTGTGTGTGTCTGTTATTTGTATTACATCAGCCAGCTGCTGGCCTTGGATTTACAGCTCTCACTCTACCCCAGTTAAGGTTGTAAGTTAAATTATAAGACTAGACAGATTGGCTAATCTCATGCAGACTTCTACTTTCACATACACTGTGATCTGTATATGTGGCTTTCCAAAAACAAACAAACAAAAAACCCTTAATTTTAAATAAACACACAAAATCAAGGCAGCATTTTGCTCCAGTAAACAGATTCTCTTACTTTTGACATCAAACATTAATCAAGGAAAACAAAAACAAAACAGAAATTTATGGGAGAGGAATGATTTTTATACTATACACAGATACAGGGCAATGAGCCATAATTAGAAAACAATTCCAGAAATGAAACACTATTATCGGTAAGTTGTTAATAATTAATCATGATTATTGAAAACCCTGATTGGCTCCATTTCTGGAGTAAATTGAGCGTAGGATATTATCCTTATGTGCTTTCAACTGCTGCATTAGGTACGACTCCTTACCACATCCCCTGGCCAAAAGAAAGCGAATCTCACAGGCTGGCTGCTACAACAGCTTTCAAATATTCCTCTTCCCACACTTTGAAACCTCCAAAGCACAAAGCAAGAAGTATTGGGTCTTGCCTACTAAGCCCTTTCTTGCAGTGGCAATCCAGGAATGTCTTTACCAAAAAAGAGAGAAGACGATAGAGCAACAGAAATGTTTCTCTCCATTCGTAGCAAAGCAGTTCCTTGAAAAGAGGACAGAGGAACTGCCCCACAATAGGATGTTCATTTGTAATCAAATTAGGAATTAAAGTACTCAATGCAAGCTTAGACTATAGTCCTGATAGGACATAGCCTGGAATAGTTCAATCAGCATCCAACATGATTTCTCTGAAGAGAGCCAGTTGAGATCTATAGGAATTAATAGTTTTAGATGTTTAACTGTAGCTATCTTAAAAGTTAATGGACCTACAATACAGCTATGCATCACACTGTCCCACTTTTCAGTGTGGCACCTGATGTATTACATCCTTGTCCTGTGCATACATTCTCTTTATATATAGATATGTGAATGTGTCTTCTACTACAGATCCAACAGAGACACCAAATTCATTTTGGATTCACATCCACAAGCTAGCTTAAGCTATTTATAGAGGGTATATGAAAATGTCTCATCCTCCTCTTTAAATACAACTGCTTCTCCAAAATAGTGCAGGCAGAATTTATCAGGCCATGTGTTTGCCCTTTCAGGTGACTCAGGGCAAGACGAGATCTTGCATCTACATTTCCAAGCAAAAGGAGTGGAAGAGAAGAAGGGCAAGGAAATGTACCTAGGGGACAGGGATGCGTAGGAGAAGGGGAAGGGGAGGCATGATCTGGCCAGATTTTCCAATATTGCCCTTACATCACCTCCCTGCTCGGGGGTTTGGGGCGCTTCACAGATTGCTAAAGAGTTCATTTTTCTTGCTCCAGTCCATTTGTGGTGCCCGTTTGCTGGTACGTTTCTGATGGGCGCGCTCTTTGGCTACTGCCAGTGGGATGTCCAAGTCAAGAATGGGATCCGATGTGGTGCTGAGTTTGTCCTCCTTCTCATGAGTGTACATCTGTAAGAATGAAAGGGTGCAAAAAGAGACAATAAAGTACCCAACAGTTATCAGCTATTCTCCTGAAACAACCTCTGTCTTATGCATGACCCAAAGCCCACACACTCATTACTGGGTGCATTTACATGACACAACTCTTCTATAGTTTGGAGTAGCCATGAGTATGAAGCCTATGAAGGCACCTAGCAGGCAGATTATTTTCGTCTCCTGGTATTATAAAGGGCCTGGGATATTTTGGTTTGCTGCAGGATGGGAAAATATTAATCCTTAAAAAGGTTACTTTTAAAATTTTTATGGTACAGAACTTATTGCAAACTTATGAAAAAAAAAGAGCAGCCAAGCGATTATGGGAACACTGCAGCAGAAGCAGTTGTACTTGTGGTCTCTTTCTTTTGTCCTGCTCTGTGACCACAGGCTGGAGGGTCCGAGAATGAGGTGGGTCACTGTTCTTTAATTTCCTATCTGGGTTCAGGAACTCACACAGCCACGACTATAAGCCATGATTCTTGACTGGTTAATTTAATACCCACATACTTTCAAAGATCACTGTAACCCTAATTCATGTTTCATTTAACATGCAAACACATCTATTGATTGCTATTAAACAGTTAATTTTTTTAAAAAAAGGATTTTAACCACAGGTAGCTTAAGGCTGATCAAAGGAAATCAAAGTAAAAGTCAGTATCGTCTTAGTGTTTAAGCCACACAGCAATGCCAAGTTCTTCTGCAAGATCACAATAGCACCATAATTTGCAAAAAGGATCTAATCCACTTTGGGAGCCTGCAGAAAAAGCCTGTAAAATGCCTCTCTTTTAGGCATTCACAGAATTCAGTCTCATCCACTTTCAGGATCACAAAAGCCACACTCACACAGTATTAAAATATGCCACATTTGGGGTTTTCCACTGGATATATGCAGAAGTGGGTTGGATGACTCTGTGTAATATCAAATTAGCTTTATGGCGAAAGGGCAGTGGTGGGATTTAGCCAGTTTGCACCACTTCGGAAGAACCGGTTGTTAACTTTCTGAGCAGTTTGGCAAACTGGTTGTTGGAAGAAATCATTAGTGCAGAGAACCGGTTGTTAAATTACTTGAATCCCACCACTGCCAAAGGGGATATTAATTCCCCCACTTTTTTAAATAATAACTCTCCCTGGACACAACTAGATCCTTAGATTAGTGTTGGGTACAAATAGCAAATCACCTCCCTTTAACTGTTTTCAGCAGGAACATCTGACATTTCTTAATCTATTACTAAATCTCCAACAGCTATTTCTCACCAAATAAAAAGTAGAAGTATTTAAGAAACTTTTTTTTTTAAAAAAAATATGGGTAATGTAATTTTTCAAAGCAGTCACAAAAAGAAACTGCAGAAGTTTTACTTTTCATTGAGCCATGGTGGTAAATTTCCAGCTCCTAAATTTCCAGCAGCTTGGGCTAATAAACTGAAGCGTTACAGCTCCCCATCAATTCTGAGCCTCTTCTGGGTATCGGCGTGGAGTGGATCTTTAGCCATGCTACCCGCAAGAAGTCTAGGAGTGCTCTTGCGACTGATGAGCTCTCCAGAACTGTCAAGGGAGGACCATGAAAGCTCTTTTGCCTGCCAAGCTCTCCTGAGCTGTCAAGTGGGGAGTACAAAAGCTCTGCTTGGCCAACAAGCTCTCTGGAGCTGTCAAGTGAGGCCGCTTATGCTAGAGTAAGGAGCATGGAATTCTTATGCCCGTTAATCACTTCACAGTTCAAACTAGAGCTTGGAGGGCTTAAGCGACTCGAGCCGAAGCCCTTGCTGCTGAAAAGGGATCCAACGACTCTACCAGGAATCAGGAGTCAGCCGGTTGAATCACTCATGGATTTGAAGTCCCGATATCCTGTTGAAAGGTTCATATATGCTGAAAGCAGAAAGCAAGGAATTTTGACACGTCTGTCCTAGCTGAGGAACTGAGTCAAAAGATGGGGAGCGTTAGTAACAGAGGCGTGTCCTCACAGCTCTGTCAGACTCAGTCCAATCAGCTAAGCAGACAAGGTCAACCCCTTCCTGGATGCTATCTCCACCACTTTGGAGAATACCGTATTGCAGGCTGACTCTGCCCACAGCCAGGAGTTTGATCCTGACTGATTCAAGGTTTGACTCAGCCTCCTATCTTTCCAAGATTGGTAAAATGAGGACCCAGATTGTTGGGGGTGATATGCTGACTCTGTAAACTGCTTAAAGAGTGCTTTAAAGCATTATAAAGCAGTATATAAGTCTAACTGCTATTGCTGACTAATTAAGAGAAAAATGTTTCTTCTACCAAACAAACTGGGACCTAGCTTCTCCATCACTGCAAAATAGTACTACATGCATCCTTCTGGCAGGGGTGAAATGTAAAAATTTTCCCTACCGTTTCTGTGGGCATGGCTTAATTGGTGTGCATGGCTTGGTGGTCAGATGACTGGGTGGGCGTGGCCAATAACGATAAATAATAAAAATAATAAAGTATAGAAAACAGTAAGAGGTATCAAAAACCAACTTTCCACTTTACACACACACACACCACACAACACAACACAACACAACTGACTCACACACAATGTAAAAGCAGCTGCACCTCACCCAAAATGGCCCCTGCAACAAGCAGGAACTTCACACAGCCACAAAAAGCTCAAAAACCAACTTTCACACTTTATATACACACAACACAAAACAGCTGACTCACACACACACACAAAATGCCACATATAGCTTTGTGTGATTTTGTGTGTTTGTGCAGTTAGAGTGAAACACTACAGAAACATACCAAATCTCAGAAAGCTGCACAAATATTTTATTTTATTATTTTATTTTATTTATATTTATATTTTTTAGATCAGGGGTTTCCAACCTTAGTAACTTTAAGGTTTGTGGACTTCAACTCCCAGAGTTCCTCAGCCAGCAAAGGCAGATTGAATTGCTCACCGAGGAGATGGACTGCAGGCAGGCAGATTCAGTTGCTAGCTGATGCAACTGATTGCAGCAGCCGAAGCAAAACAAGGCTTAGCGAGCCCGAAAGAAGCAGCAATTAGGCAAGTGGGGACAGGTGATTGGGTAGGCATGGGCGGAGGCTGTTGTAAGGGTTGTAAAAAATGATTTTAAAAGCCTGTGATGATCAGGAAACTCAGCTGGGATTGCCAGAGGAAAGAGAGATTTTAAAAGGCTCCTCTGACGATCCCAGCTGAAGTTGCCTAATTGCAAGAACCTCTTAAAAGGATTGTTTTAACAACCTCTTCGGCCGAAGAGCTTGTAGAAAACATGTTTTTTAAACATTCTGGTAATCAGGCAACTCAGCTGGGATCGCCAGAGGAGCTTTTAAAAGCTTTTTTTTTTACAACCTCTTTAGCTGAAGAGGTTGTTTAAAAAAAGAATGTAAAGGTTCTGACGATTCCAGCTGAGCCTCCTGATCATCAAAGGCTTTTTTTTACTTTTAAAAGAGTTTTTCCAGCTGAAGAAAAAATGCTTTTAAAAGTAAAAAAAAAAAAACCCTCTGATGATGGCGCAGCTCGGGTGATCCAGTCCAAACTGGGAGCATTTCACCCCTGCCTTCTGGTCTTTGAGACCGTCAAAGGAATATTTACCTACCCCTGTCATTGGATGATCCACCTCACTCATCACTCCCATTTGCCTACTACACCCAGACTGTGTTCATACCTCAAGGGAAGGTTCGCTTAGAGTTGAAGAAGGAGACATGGTCATAGGGCTAGAAGGGCTTTCAGGATTAATCTCCGTTTGTTCATCTCTAAGGTTCACCTAGAAATAAGAAAGAAAAGACTTGAAATTTAATGGCAGGAGAGGGCTCTTTAAGTAGTAGGCACAGCATTATTTCAAATTAAAGACAGTGGAACTGAACACATTTTATTGCAATGCTTTCTTTCTAGCCAGTCATGATGATCTCATAGTCCTATTTTCCAACTGACTTATTAACTGCTATCCCACTGTAGCTTCCCATAAGGGACTGGTCAGTCTGTCTGTCTAGTAAACACACTGTGTCCATTCTTTCTTCTTCAAGACCATTATTTGCTGTATCAAGATTCATTTAAATTCTCCCCTGAGCTGCTGGCAACAAGGCCAGAAAAAGTATTGTTAACATACACTAAAAGGACAAGTTGATTCAAAAGAATTTTTCTTGTAGAATTCCGAGCTGTGGGGGCAGTAGCAAATCCTCACTTTCTCTGGGAACTTTTAGTAGGAGGAATGTTTCTTTATTTGACAAGGAAAGCTAGGTGGGCTATCTTTTCTGTTTTGACCAATCACTTGGAGGGCATTAGAAACACTATACAATTAGAAAGTGAAACAGAATGGATGCCACAGAAATTATTCTGGAAAAGGGGTGACAATCGTCCATGCCCAGCAGCTATTCTTTTACTCATCTGCTAACTTCGTCTCTCTTTTTTAAACCAATTGGCCAGTTCAGCTTTTTGGAAAGAAGCAAATAAACCACCAGCAGGACAATTCCTCAAGCTAAGTTAGAGCAAATTCCCCTTTCGTGTTGCTTGCCTTTGGACCAATACATTTGTTATCCACACGGGAGAGCATTTTCTTCAGTTGTTCTTACACCAGTGACTGTATTCAGATGCTAAACATGACCAAGTATTATTACAACGAGCCACTCCCTATCCAGTTCTTCTGTTTCCCCTATTTGTTAGTGTTTATCATGCCACCATAAACTCTAGACTATGATTCATGAGTAGAAAAAGCTAGACAGTTTGATAACTTCTGGCTAAAGTCTTGCTTGTTTCCATTAAATATAGTTAAGACTAACCACAATTTGTCCAGATTTGAATGATAAGCAAATAGTTCATTAAAAACTCCTTGCAGCAGCCTTCTGCTTATTTCAAATTTCAGTTTACGTACATAATTTAACCACTTTGTTTTTGGTAAAATACTGTGCATGTATTGAGGTTTTATTAAACTTTGAAATTTCTGGGAAAGAGATAAGCTGGACAAATTGGGAGAGAATTTCTGGGAAAGAAGAAAATTGAAAGACTGAAAGATCTCGAATCTTGAATTCTGTTGAAATGTTGCCCCAAGGAATATTTGCATTTCAGAGTCTTTTAAAACAAGAGAGGCTCTCTCTGAGTGAGATGGGTGGTTCAAAAATATGAGATATAAATAAATGAATATAAATAATATACTTCTATATTCATTCTATAGATGTATATGAAATGATTCTGAAAGTGATTACTGCATTACATCATATGGCAAACTTATCCATCTGCTAAACCAATAACTATTGGCTTGCAATGAACATTCAGACCGACTAGGGAAAAAATGACATTGAATGACATATCTATCCTGTTTACCCATAGTCTGGCAACATCCTCATTCTGTCTCTGAATGTATATTCAAATGTTTTTTTAAAAAAGCCCAGCCCTTTTAAAAAAAAGTTTCTAATTAGGTTATCTTTCTTCTCCGACTTTAATTAAGCTTTGTTTTTTCAAAGCAGACTGGAAGTAACTTGGCCTTTTAAAAGATGTGAGATTCCACCCATCGGGTGAAGAATGGGCCATTCTATTCAGTGACAAGAGGCAGGCTCTGAAATGAGTGACAGGCCTTTCAAGGCATGAGCCCTCCCTCTCCTCAGACTGCTTTTCTTTACAGGAACATCAAGAGCAATGATTCACAGCCCACCTTCCTTTACCAATTTAGGAAGAGTTCACCCTTTTGATCTGGCAGCCAGCCAAGGGCTGCTCTGAGCAGTTTTTACAGGGAAGGTTAAAAAAAAAAACCAGGGAGAAAGAAAATATCTTACAACTATTTGAAGACAATCTTGGCACGGGCAATGCTTCCGTATTATCTCCTGTGTGAATGTATTGGAAAACTAAAGGTAAAGTAAGGTTCCCCTCCCACATATGTGCTAGTTGTTCCTGACTCTAGGGGGCGGTGCTCATCTCTGTTTCAAAGCTGAAGAGCCAGCGCTGTCCGAAGACGTCTCCGTGGTCATGTGGCCGGCATGACTCAACGCCAAAGGCACATGGAACGTTGTTACCTTCCCACCAAAGGTGGTCCCGATTTTTCTACTTGCATTTTTTACATGCTTTCGAACTGCTAGGTTAGTTGGAAAATTAGGGCCAGTTAAAATTTCCTAACAAAGTAGATTCAGAAGGCATGAGAGTTGTTCAGTAATCTGTTGATGCTCCCCACCACCACCAATAACAACACGTGTAGAGCAGAGGAATCCGCAATGTTGAATGTTGGCTCTAACACAGCTATCAAGGCACCATGTGATTGGCAGTAATTTTTACCTTCTCCACATCACCATTGGCAACTGGTTCTGGTAAAAGACCTAAGGGGGAGAAAGAACAGAACAAACAAAAAAGGAAGTGAATAAGTTTTATTTCTTCTAACAGGATTTCTAAAACCCATTGCAATGCTACTTAGCATATCCCGTAACCACTAACATCAAGGATCATTGCTTCCTCTGGGATCTCCCAAGTTTGCTACAGAACCCTTGCTCCCCACCTCTTTCTCACACACAGAGACACACACATGCGTACATAAAGAAACACACCAGTGGTGGGATTCAAATTTTTTTTTACTACCAGTTCTGTGGGCATGGCTTGGTGGGCGTGGCAGGGGAAGGATACTGTAAAATCTCCATTCCCTCCCCACTCCAGGGGAAGGATACTGCAAAATCCCCATTCCCTCCTGATCAGCTGAGACTCGGGAGGCAGAGAATAGATGGGGCCGGGGCCAGTCAGAGGTGGTATTTACTGGTTCTCCAAACTACTCAAAATTTTCACTACCGGTTCTCCAGAACTGGTCAGAACCTGCTGAAACCCACCTCTGAAACACACGCTTCTCTGCAATCACTTCCACACAGCAGATCCAATATATGGCAAAAATTGACAACTTTTTTGTCTTTGGTTAAGGAGCAGGACAGATAATATTTGACATAACCAGATTGGGTAGCTGATCACTGTTACACAGTTTATTGTATGTATTGGATGGATGGGTGGATGAATGGATATATTCCCCTGCATACTTTTATCCAGGGGACCAAGGTACCTTACATGGGGACTGTTAGGGGTTAAGGAGTCAAGTTAGTGCTTTCCAGTTGCTTAAAACATCCATTTGGCCTTAAGGTAAAGGTAAAGGTTCCCCTGCACATGTGTGCTAGTCGTTCCCGGCTCTAGGGGGTGGTGCTCATCTTCGTTTCTAAACTGAAGAAACAGCGCTGTCCGAAGACATCTCTGTGGTCATGTGGCCAGCATGACTCAACGCCAAAGATGCACGGAGTGTTGTTACCTTCCCATCAAACTGGTCCCTATTTTTCTACTTGCATTTTTTACATGCTTTCGAACTGCTAGGTTGGCAGAAGCTGGGACAAGTAATGGGAGCTCACTCCGTTACGTGGCGCTAGGGATTCGAACTGCTAACCTTCTGATCGACAAGCTCAGCATCTTAGCCACTGAGCCACTACGTCCCTTAGGTGGCTCTTCGATCCCTCCAAAACTGGCCCAATGTGTATGGTTTTCAGTGAGTGCCTTGCATCATTACAATCTCTCACAATTTGGTATTAGGCAAATAGTACCAGCACCGCCTCTGGCCTACATGCCATACGGGTAGGCGTGAATTGCAAAACCATCTAGGCAGTATCAGCCACAGGTATTTTTCCTTCTCAATCACCCAATAGGCAGATGATCAGATTGAAACCCTAATGCAATTATTCCTGCCTACATACAGAGATTTGCTACATTTTCAATTATAGCACAGCTGCCTTCAAGGAGAACTGGGAACAAGTGTGGTTTTATTCCTGCCTTTGCCTTATTTTCATAGAAACTCTGGAAAGCAAGCTGTGGTTAGAGAGATCACTGAGATCTCCCAGTGAACATTGTAGCAAATCTATATCCCCTCCAACCTAACATGGAATAGACTCTTCCATTTCACGTGTCCAACACACTCAAATTTCTGGAGTGTGTAATTGCACACTGCAATTTTAACCAACTGTAACAAATAAATGCATGGAATTTCATGGATTTCATGCAGAACTTTTTCTGTAATTTGATAGGAAACATCTGGGGTAGGGCACGAACTGAAGCAGTATATCATGAGCCATGGAATGTAGACCCAGCACAATTCTCCCTAGCACAGTCTCACCTTGCTGTCAATGTGCCATTCATGCTTTTACTGCACACCTCATGGGGTACCCCAAAAGGGAGAATAGGAAGAGCTGCTTTAATGCAGTGACAGGTGAGTGAACGGCATTCTTCCATGGAGCAATAGCAGCAACATATTAATGTCTATCTGTTTTCCCAAGCTTTCTTGGGGTTGATAGCAGCCATCTAAAAAGCTAAGGTGTAGGGCAATGATTTGGAATGGGCAGGTATTTCATACCTGGCAAACTTTTCACAAGACCTGCATGCCCGAAGATTTGGATTTCAGCTTTATTACCAAGGCTATTTTGACCAGAAATGACTGTCTGCCAGCAGTTCTAAAACTCAACCGTGTAGTTGTTAGGACACTTAATAATGCAATGATGAAACAGAACCTATTATTGCAGATTATTTTATTTCTGCAAGTTGTGTTTTGCTTTGGCGATTTTTTTCCCAATAAACTTCAAAGGGTTCATGAATATAAGCCAACCTTATGTAAGAATAGGAACTATTTACATACACCATAAACCTTGAAATCTTAAGTAACTGATGATGCCAAATCCTCTGTCCCTGCCCCAAGATTTTTCTTGCTTAACTCTGTCTAGTCTTTTATCAGATATGCTGTTCTAACCTAAATCTTCCTCTGAACATCCTCTATGCACTCACAGAGTTAGTATTCCTTTACAGTATTAATATTTTTCTCTTCTTTTGCATCTGATTCAATTTTTTAATATCTAACATTTGGCACTTTTCAACCGCTGGCTGTTGAAATTGTTTTATGGAATTAAATCAAAAGAAAAACCGTGGCGGAATAATTAGCTGTTTCATAAATGTTGAATTGAGTTCAACTCTTGGAAGGTCGTTAGAGGAAGTGACTCAGGGTCTACAGCTGCAAGTCTGTGGTGCAACACTCGCTTTGCATGCTGGAGGATCTAGGTACAGTTCCTGGCATTTCCAGGAAAATGGTGAAGTGGCAAAGGATGGGGAATTTTGCATGGAGAGCCACTGCTAAGCAGGACAATTAGTCTCCATCAGACCGAGTTGCTGGTTTAAAGCAACTTTTCTGTGCATTCTTGAATGCTAACTTGGGGGGGGGGGGAGAACGAACTCACAAACCCAATATGCAAAACAATCTGTAAAATTCAGAATGGTACCTTAATGGAAAGTTTGAAAACTGCAAAAGCAAGTTGTTGAATTAAATTTGTGATATATTGAAAGAGGCCGGTTAAAACCTGGTAGCTATGAAACCAATACAGTGGTCAGATTTACATATTGCACTACAGGCTGCCCTCCTCTTGCATTTAACCAGGGCACAAACAGAGGAATACACGGGACCTGATCCAGAATCACAACATAAACCACGTCTCTTTTTGTGTGCGTGATGTCACAACAGACATACGAAAGGGATGGCACTTGCACAGCAACAGCATAATGCTTGTCATTTAACTCCTCCCCCTGACAGGGGAATCAGATCAGATTCAAAGCCAGGACACAGAACAGAAGTGGGAGCCAGCATTTTACATGACCATAAGTTACCACAAATCAAGACAGGAAGAGAAAAATGTTAGCTCAGCAGTGGGGAAAGTCACAATGAGCTGCATTTCGTTTGGTTTAAAAGTAAAGTATGAAGCAGGCCATGAGGGCTTCTGCAGTAATCCTCATTTGGCATCATGTGAGAGTTCAGCCAAGGTGCCCCAGTTGTTCAACTGGTTTCCACAAGTCTCCAGATTCTGTCAATAAATCTTCACCAGTGACACAGTGGAAATTATGTACTCAGTCCAAGAACTGAAGAAAGTCTCTTGTTTGTGCTCATCTACTTCAGATCCAAATATCTGCTTCCTGATCTACTTCCTCTCCTTTTCTAAAAATTCACATCCCCGCAATGCAACAACTTTCACTCAAGGCCAGCTCTAAATCTCAACCATGTTCGCTGAGAAATTAAATAAGAGCAGCAGGCAGAAACCATTTCTTTCTGGCTTGGATACTATGTTGTCGTCAAAAGAAAAAGAAAAGGCAGTTAGCTGGCGTTGGAGTTGTGGTTTAGCAACAATCACAGAGATAATTCTGAGGTGTACTTGCCAAAGACACAAACAATGCACAAGGACTGAAGGAAATGGCAGTTGGTGGCTGGTGCCACAACAATGAATCTTTTGTTATAGGGAAGGAGAGAAAAAACATGTCCCCATGTTGCCTTAAACAAAAAACTAGACCGAGCTGGAAGCCTGCCTAACTCTTTAGACCCTGGCTCCCCTTCCAATTACAGCATGTTGCACATAATTGCAAAACATTAGGACACCTTTAAGTAAAACAAATGGGGCATCTTTCATAATCCAAGTATAGTTTTGGCTCTGGTTTAGGTGAGACAAAGCTCAGAGCCAAACTAGAAGGGCAGAGATTCTCCATCCAGAATAGGAAAGTTCTCAGGAACAAAGAGAACATCAGCTGGACGCTGGGTTGTTATCAGCTAAGAGAGAATGTAATTCCTTCCCACCTCCTTGGGTCTTGCATGTCGCACTGCAATATCATCAAGAGTCATTGTGGCATAAGCCAGAGAAACAGCAGCAATAATATTGTCACCTCTGTAGGTTCATTCCCCAGATGTCAAGCTGCATAGAGTCACCTCAGTGAGATGGGCAGCATAGATGGTTGAGGGAAGAGAGAGAGAAAAGAAAAAAAAGAAAAAGAAAGAAAGAAGGAAGGAAAGAAAGAAAGGTCAAGATAAGCTGCTGCAAATGCAGAGGTCCTACACCAGAAGACATGAATGTGTGAACCTGGAATGTGATCCAAATATGGATAGCTTGAGAATTTGGCTCCTTACACTGAAAGGAACAAGGCAATAAGATTAGGAACAAGGTGTCTATGAAGATTCTCAATTATTTAGGTCATGGTTGTCCCAAGGGTGCTTTTTCCAGAAAGCAACTGGACTTGCTTGGGGTTTTTTTTTCTTTGAAAATGTTTCACTTCTTATCTAAGTAACTTCTTCAGTTTTGACTTGGGAACTGTTAGAACTGAAGAAGCTTCTTGGATGAGAAGTGAAACATTTTCAAAGGAAAAAAAAACCCCCAAAAAGTCTAGTTGCCTTTTGGTAAAAGCACCTTTGAGACATTGCTTCACTTGTAACAGTAACGGAAGGGATCTTGGAGGTCATCTAGTCCAACCCCCTGTTCACGCAGGAGACCTGTACTAGGGATTCGAACCGTCGAACTGCTGACCTTTCTGATCAACACACTCAGTTTCTTAGCTGCTGAGCCACCTAGTCAGACTCACTAGTCAGATTAATCAGACACCTAGTCAGACATTAAGAACAAGGTATGTAGTAGACACAGAACTTAAACACTCTATGCCCCTGGAAAATGGGGAAACAAAAAGCCTTTGGGAAAAATCCAGACCTTTCAAAAGTTCATTCAGCTTGCTCCTTAGCAATCTGTTGCTTGAGTTCTGGGCAATTGGCAAGCACAGCCTAAGGCTACAGACAATCTCCTTGCAGCCCATCCCATCCATCTCCAGAGCAGTAAGATGGAACTAGGAAGGGAATTTCATCATCACCATGTGTACACTCTTCTGTGCTTGACTTGAGCTTATTCCATCTGGCACCACCGATACTTTTCAAATAGGTTTTGCTGCTTTATGCATTAGAAATTGCTCTACGGAGATTGTGCCTGAAGATGAAAACTTCTCTTCAACCATTTAAAACACTTTAGATACTTTTCCAAATGCAATTACTTTATATTTATATTCATCTGTCCTATAGTAGAGAGGCTATCTGCAGCTCAGGGTTGAACTGTGTAATTCTCTAGTTACCCAACTAGAGAACATCACCCTGAGTGTGAGGTTTGCTCCCTGTTTATATGCAGGAGTTTTGCCCTGCCAGTGTTGCTGGGTGTGTGTTTTTCTCCCTGGTAGTTTCTTGATTAGGCTGTTGTTTACTGATTGATTGTTTGTCTAGTCTAGTGCTATTCCCTCTTCATCTGAGAAGGAATGTGTTGTAGACTTGCAGCCCATCCTCAGCTTTTTGTTGTCTCTTCTGAATGTGTGTAAACACAGTTTATTTCTATGGTCTACTCATGGCTGATATAGGGAGTCAGTTGTCTTGGCAATCTTATGGGTTGCCTTTTTCTAGGATGATTCTTCAGCTTCTCGGCCAAAGGACTTCCTGGTGGTTTCCTAGCCAAGGACCAACCATGACCAAACTTTGCTTACCTTGTTAGAACAATCAAAATCAACTAGGTTCTGCCACCTGCTAACAAGCAAAAAATTCTACTTGGAAGAGGAATGGTTAAACGGATTAAGAGATTCCAAAGAGCACCGTTCCTCTTTCTTAGGTAACTGATCCTGTCCCACTGGTGCTCCAGAAATGTTTCCCTCCATCTGCCACCCATAACTATTCCTTCGTAGGATCCCAAAGCAGGCAATCCAAATTCAAAAAGATGTTGTATAAGAGATGTCGGTTTGAGGATGCGGAGAGAGGTCAATACAGAGCAACAATATATCCAGCTCTGTAGTGCTCTAAATGAATATTACACAATGAATTGTGTAATAAAGGTCAGTTTTGATCCAGGGAATCATAAAATAGGAAGCTCTTCTTTCTTGGACTATTCCTACCTTATGAACCTGGATTCTCAATGAGAACTTTCTTGCCGAGAGACAATGTTTAATGTGACGATTGGTCATTAATTAGATCCTGGTACAAATCAGAAGTGAAATACATGTCCTATATGTTAAATTGGAAGATAGTTCTACATACTGACTCCGTGCTAGACAGCCATGCAAACTAAGAGGTGTAGAACTGCTCAGGTTCTTAAAAACCAATAATTAGCCTTTGAAAGTCGTTTAAATAATTTAGTAATTAGATGACTCAGTGCTGTTGCACCTTTTCATCTCAGAGCTATTGAGCAAAACAGAACATTTTATTTGGCAAAAAGCGGCTTGTTGGAAGGTCCCTGAGGGTCTGAAGGTCAGATGTCAATACCATAAGGCATAGCTTTTTCTTTTCCCATGCCTCACTCCTCTGATTCAATGATCTGGCATCGGAGGACTTTTCTCTTTGGTCTCTTCCCTCTTGCAAAAGTACTCTGTATTCCTCTCTCTATGGAACAGAGGGACCTGGGGTGGCCCTTTCCTTGAGCCCTGTGAAGTGGAATCATGAATGATGGCGTCTTATACATGCCCTATTCAGGTCTTAAATCCTGAACTTTCCAGAGTGGCTGGGTTGCTGATCCAGTTCTTTTCTTCCCAACACAGCAGACAAAGCATGCACAAGAGACTCTTCCATGAAGCCCAGGACAGATGCTTTCCCCCAGATGTTCCTTTCTTTAAAAATTAGATTACTGTGATCATAAAAATTAGGTTTAACCTAGAAACCTACTTTTTCCAAGTACCAGAAAATAGTTTCCACTTATATATGGATGCCAAGCTTATTTGACCCGGGCCACATACTTATGAAGGATTTAATTGTTTCTAATAATGTTTCATAAGCAAATGGATTGGGCGATGTGTTAAAATAAGTCATTCCTAGCCACTCTTCAAGATCCAAGCATCTCCCTTATTATGCACTGTGGTAGCTGTTACTATTTAATTAATGGTAAGGCCCTCTATTACGGCATTATTTAATCCCCATTAAAAAAATCTCATCCCCTGAATTACTTCTTCCTGCCCAATTAACTTTGAAGTAGAATATACAATGACTACATAGAACTTAATGGCTATATATGGATTCTTTTTGCATTATGGAACTATTTCTACTGACCCTTCCATAAACAAAGTCTCCTGCAGACAAAAGACACAAAACCATCTATGTGGGTTGATAAAAGGAAGGAAGAATGTGGTCTTGCTAGAAAAAGTGCCCTCACACAGGAGGAATAAGTGCAGTTAAAAGTGGACAGCAATCTCTTCTGCCTCCACACAGACATATAGCCCCAACTTGTTCACACAAGAACAAATCCTTCCCAAGGTCAGTCGATCCATTTGTATAATCTAGCACAGGTAGTCCTCGATTTACAACAGTTCATTTGGGGACCGTTCTAATTTACAACGGCACTAAAAAAAGCACTGACAAAAGTGACTTACGACCATTTTTCACACTTATGACTGTTGCTGCATCCCTGTGATCATGTGATCAAAATTCAGGCGCTTGGCAACTGACTCATATTGATGATGGTTACAGTGTCCCGGGGTGCGGGGGTGGGGTGGGTTTGCAATCTTTTGGCAAGCAATATCAATGGGAAAGGCAGAGTCACTTAACAACCATGTTACTAATTTAACAATTGCAGTGATTCACTTAACAACTTTGACAAGAAAGGTCATAAAATGGGGCAAAACTCATTTAACAAATGTCTTGATTAGCAACAGAGATTTTGAGTTCAATTATGATCATAAATTGAGGACTACGTAGAAGAGGTTTACAGACAAGGATCCTCCCTTAGAAAAACTCCTTTCCTTCCTTCCTTCCTTTCTTTCTTTCTTTCTTTCTTTCTTTCTTTCTTTCTTTCTTTTTTTCTTTCTTTCTTTCTTTCTTTCTTTCTTTCTTTCTTCCTTTCTTCCTTACTTACTTACTTACTTACTTACTTAGGTTTTTAATCCAAGAATTATACTGTGTAGAGAGAAAAAGACACTGTCCAGATATTCTGGACAGAAGCTTAAGCAAGTAATTGCCAGAATCAAAGTTCTACCACTGTATCCATCTATGATCCCCATCTGTAAATCTGTCTGCATAACATGCATGATGCCTTGAACATCTTTTAAAGATGCAGATTCTACCACAGTCATCCACTAATCTTAATCCTGTTCAGGATATAAAGGGAATTCCCCCTCCAGGACATAGACGATTTGGGAAGCCCTCACTGTATGCCAGGCATGAACTCTAAGGCCAAATTTCAAAGGCCAGAATCTAGAGCAGGGATGGGCAACCTGCAGGTCATATGTACTCTCCATGCCCATGAATGCACTGTTAATGTTGGCAGTGTGACATTTGCTGCTGCTGCTTTGATGAAATAGAGATTAAAACAGGAATACAATCATGGTGAAATCCTCCACCAGTTTGCTGCCCGCATATGTGTGCGTGTGCCAAACACACGCTTTGTGCGCACATGCATAGTGCGCACCAAACATGCGCTTCACATGGAAAAAGGAGCCATTTGAAGGTAAGTAGAACAGCGGTGGGGGGGACAGCTGTGCCGCGCGATTTAGATTTGCTAGAAAGTAGGATTTCCTGCTTTCTAGCGAATGTAAATCATGTGGCACAGCTGATCATCAGAAATACCGGTTCTGATGAACCAGTAGCTTTTATTACTACCGGTTCACCTGAACCGGTGTGAACCGGTAGCATTTCACCCCTGGTTACAATGACTCTGCCAGCTTAATTCAGAAATGGTTGACCCCAAAAAACACAAATCAAAAATCCTGGCAGCGACATTCCCTGAGCCTCCCAGTTTTTATCAACACTCAAAGAGTAAAATTGCAAAGTACAGCAGTCCCTGCCCCAAACCTGTTGTCTGCAGATCTCAACAACAATACAAGCTCTAGTTTAACATCTGAGCGCCAAGAACATGTGAAAAGGGTAAGCTGGCACATGTCTCTCGCCTTCTTGGTTTTTTATTCTTTCATTGCCGGGATGCTGGGGACCCCATACAAGGATATAGAGCTTGATGTGCCTCAAATGTGCTTTGTGCTAGTTCATCTCAATCATTTAAACCAGCATGGCCTAAATGTCTTTCTGGTTTTTAGGAAAACTCTATTTTGTGTCTGGGTATAGAGAGCAAAGAGGATAGAGAAAGACTCTTATTTGTGGGGAAAGCAGCCAGGCATTCCCAAGACTAGCTCCCAGTTACCAATACATGCTTTTCAGGGACAGGCCTACTGGCTTAAAAATCCAACATTTAATTTCATTGATATGAAATTTAGCATTCATTTATCTGTAGAACCAGGCCACCATTTGAGAACATTAACCCAGAGTTTGGGGGAGGGTTTTTTTGTTCTACTATTGAGGGAAAATATACCCCTCAATAGTACAGCACATGCTTTGAATACAGAAAACAATTTAACTTCAGTCCCTTTAAGACTGTCCTGAGGAAGGGCTGGGCAAACTGTCCTGAACCATGGACAGCAGCTACCAGTCTGTACTCATAAGAGTACAGACTGTACTTACGGGACCGTCTACTGCCACCGAATGCCTCCCACCGGCCCGTGCGCTCTCACAGGGAGGGACTCCTCAGGGTGCCGTCGGCCAGGCAGTGCCGACTGGCGACGCCCAGGGGAAGGGCCTTTTCTGTGGGGGCTCCCACCCTTTGGAACGAGCTTCCCCCAGGACTTCGTCAACTTCCTGACCTTCGGACCTTCCGCCGCGAGCTCAAGACACATCTATTTATTTGCGCAGGACTGGACTAGATTTTTTAAAAAATTTTAAAATTTTAAATGTCTAAATTTTAGATTTGGTTTTAAATTGGGTTTTATTGTTTATATGTCTATTTTAAATTTTGGCCTATATAATAAGTTTTTTAGATGAATGTTTTACTTTGTATATTTATGTGTTTTTATATGGCTGTACACCGCCCTGAGTCCCTAGGGAGATAGGGCGGTATAAAAGTACAAATAAATAAATAAATAAATAAATAAATAATTCTGGGCTCAATAAACCAAGAGGGTGATTCAAAACTAAGCAGCTTCTTACATTCCTAAAGACGGAAGAACATCTTGTAACTCATTTAACAATGAACTCAGCCTTTCTGAATGAGCCAATGACATGCTCCCACTTCTTTTTAGTTCTTTTATGCCAAATACCACAACAATTGAGGACGTTCACATACCACGTTGTTCCTGGCCATTCTGCATTATTAGGATTTATTTAATGTTTAAAGGGACTGCTAATTCCTGTCTTGTTTCTGGTGAGATCAGTTATTTCCACTAAAGACTTAGACATAGCTATAGCGCACCGTTTTCCTGCAACATAAGGTACAGGACTCTAAGGCAGAAAATGAGAAGTGTCAGGGACTCTTTGCTAGCCTATCCAGTAGGCCCATGCTCGTCTCACATTTGCATTCAAATACACTCACAGCATTTCTGTCTAGGAAGGAGTTGTTCTTTAAATCTCACCCAGACCACAATAATACCTTCTTTAGCAAACAGATGCCATACCTTTCAGATGTGCTTCAGAGGGGATGACTTTGCACTTCTTGAAGAACTCATCTGTTAAACTATCCACTACCAGCAGCTTGGTCTCATCTCCACCAGACTTTATGGCTGAAACAACATCTGAATGTTGCTTGCCTTCCATGCATTGCCCATTCACCTGCCAGGAAAGAAACATGTTTCTGAGTCCAAACCAAGAAACACATATTCAGACAGGCACCCAAACAATATTGAGACTTTAGAAATGTTGGCGTCCACCTCACAGCAATCAGTAGCACCCCACAACAACAGCAAGTACAGGACTATATGGTATCTTATGATCTGTCTCTCACAAAAGCAATAGGAATCATCACAGCTGAGTCTTTCGCCAATGTCACAGGATATTTAAAACTGTTGCACTCTTATCGTTTGAAATTATGTTGAACTATCTAAATTACGTATACTGAGTTTTACCTAAAACAAGACTCTCCCTGAAAAGAAGCCTTATCATGTTTTTGAACGCTTGTGCTCAAATGAAGCCCTACCCCTGCAGTCGCTTCTTCTGCAGCCCACTTCTGCGTCCGCTTGCCACCACTCGCACTCATTGCCCCCGGCCTCCGTTTTGCCGTCAGAGCCTTCAGGAAAGCCCTCTGCATCCGATAACAGCAGAGGGCTTTCCGGAAGGCATCTGATGGCAAAATGGAGCTTGGGGGCAACACGTGCGAGCGGCGGCAAGCAGCCACAGAAGTGGGCCAGCAATGGGCTCCTGTTGGGCAGGGTTGTTGGTGCCGCCATGGCGAGGCAAGTCAACAATTAGACCCACACAAAAAGAAGCCCTAGCCATTTTTTCAGGGGTCAAAAGAAAATAGGACCGGGTCTTCTTTTCAGGGAAACACGGGTAGTAAAGGCCTTTCTTTTCTTTGGTGATATAAATGTCCCTCAAACAATTTTCCTCAATCTTGTACCCTCCAAATGTATCAAGCTATAATTCTCAACATCCTTAACCAGCGTGTTTTAATGTTTAACATTTTCTGTGAACAACGATATTTGGGTTATGACTCTGCCTTTTGAGCAAAATAATGCCAAGCTGAAAAGCTGCTTTAGAGCTTCACTGCCTTTTCAAATTTAGCACTCCATGTGAACATGAAGTAGTTGGATCTAAATCAGGGCTCTGCCTCATCTTCAAGGGACTGCATTTCTACTAAAACCCAGTTCCTTATACCTGACATTAATCCCTCACATATATTGCAAAAGGTCATGGAGCATAATCCTTGAAGACCAGGTTACTTTTGATGGACGAACAGATTCCTACCAAAAGTTGTCCAATAACACAAGCATTCCTAATGAAAATTCTCCCATAGGTTTCCAAGGAAGTGCAAAGATCCACACAAAAGGGTGAGAAGATCAGAACAATAGATGCAGTCTATCAAACCCAGTGCCATGTAATGTCATTCAAGAGCAGCTCTATGATCTTAGAATACCTATCTTTATGAGGGCTATTACCTCTGGCGGTAGGCCTTTCAATAGGAACCATCAATGATTCCTTACCATTTCCACAAAACAAAAAATGGTCACTGGATTACCTTACATTTCAAGTAAGCCATTGCTCAGAAAATCAGCCTAGCAAAAACATAGAACTGCTCTGTATTTAGCCGAGCTCAATTTTGCCCTATCTAAAGGTTCAAGAAGGAAGGAAATATGGCCAATAAATTCTGCTGCAGATTATATTATCATTCAAAAACACCATGTTTGTGGTTTCTGAGTTTCTTAAAAAATATGGCCAGGGACTATTTTGACCAAGAATATAAGGCCACACTGTGGTTATTATCTTAAAAGAAAAGTGCCTTGTGTAACACAGCAAACAAGCCAGGAATGGATAGGGCTAGATTGCAGCAACAGCAGCATAAACCAGAGCTTAATGAGCACCCATGTGCTGAAAGGCAATCTATAAATCATAAAAAATAAATTACAACATGTATCAGAATTTTAATTAGACTGAAAGTGGATACTCCCAGCTCTGACCTTTAGTTGATGCCATTACTCTTGCTCAGTATTCTTAAGTCATTCTTATTAGTTAGTTTGACTTAATAGCAGAGAGTAAGAAAATCAGCTATATTTATTTATTCGTTTTTATTTTTATCCCACCTTTATCATCTTTATAAATAATTTTACACTTAAGGCAGTTTGAAAAGAAAGTACAAAATACACTTACAGAAGGTACATGGGTATATGTCTTGCATATTATAACCTTTACATTAATTTCACTTTGGGCTAAAAGGTTTCCTGTTTTGTTTCCCACAAAATAAGCATCTATAGCAGCAGTCCCCAATCTTTCTGGCTTTGCAGACTGTCGGGGTGGGGGTGGGGGTGGAGAGAGAGAGAAGGGATAGTTCCCCACAAGTGGCAAGCGCGCATGCAGCTCCATTTGTGTGGGGGTGGGCACACGCGCCTGCCGCTCGCGCAAATGGAGCTGCACACATGTACTCACCTGCTGCTGGCACAAGCGGAACCGTGCGTGCACACTTGCCCACCACTTCTGCAGCCCATTTCCAAACGGGCCATGGCCCGGGGGTTCGGGGCTCCTCATTTATAGCAACTCACTTTTATCAGAATGACGATGACGTCCAACTTCCCCTATGGGGGCGTACAGTACATGCAACATTTGCAATGCATGGAGAAAAGAGATGGGGCTCACATCATGACGCAGTGCAACACTGCTCTGCCCAGCCTGACTTCCCTTGAACACCCATCCCCCCCCCCGTCCATTTGCAAAGCTAGCTTGTTAATTCAATGCAGGGTCAGCAATATAGAGCACCAGCATCCTTCTGACACCTCCCTCCGTGTTTGACATACTTATTTTGCTTTAAAGGATCTTTTAATTAAAACATAATAAAAGCGTAGCTGGCAAGCTGCACAGCAAGTACCAACTCTATCATCTTTATTTACCAGAATGCCTCTAGGGCACCAAAGGCTTTATGACTAGGCACATGCAAAACAACGCATGTAGCACAAAAGACACACACTCCCACAACAACGATCAATCAGGACTGCCCAAACCTGGTTTTGTGACATACTGAAGTAACAAATAATCTACTTGCTAGATCGCCTTTCTGTGCAGTTGATCTGTAGAAGCCTAAACTAAGCACAATTTAGGGTAAAAATAACATGCATAAAAATAATGGGCTTTGGCCTTAGGCTTATCTTTTTATAGGAGTGAAATATTAAAGGGTATGTGAACTTATACACAGAAGACGCTGTTTGCAGTTTATCTCTCTCCCTTTCCTAGCTTATACATTGGCACCAGTGAGGAGTTTCAAAATGTTTTCAGTGGGTGGGGCAGGGAAATGTAAAATCTCCATTCCCTCTCCAGTCCAGGGGACAGTTACTGCAAAATCCCCATTTCTTCCCGATCAACTAAGACTCGGGAGGCAGAGAATAGATGGGGGCGGGGTCAGTCAGAATTTTTACTACCAGTTCTCCGAACTACTCAAAATTTCCGCTACCGGTTCTCCAGAACTGGTCAGAACCTGCTGAAACCCACTGCTGATTGACACAATATAGGAAATTGCCTTCTTAGCCTTCACCTTCTACTCCATGTGGCTAAGCTCTTATCCTCCAAAAAGTGCCATTCATTCTCATTTCTCCCTAAAGACTAGAACAGAATTTCATGCTGTGAAGGCATCTATGCAGGTGGGGTAGTTGGGAGTCTGTATAAAATATCAGATATCTACCGTGTTGCGTAGCATCTTCTCTAGCCATGCATGCCTGACACCTTTGATTGTGCAATCCAACAGTGACTGCTTCAGAAAAATCTCACTGCTTTATGAATCCCTGGACAATGTGGAAAATTAATCTTTGTTTAACTTAGCCCTTTCAAAGCCTTTCTGTGAGATGACCCAGTGAGGAAGATCTGTTTGTCTTTGGTTCCCAGACTTGGTCATAACTTCCCTACCATTCGCATTTCTCTTCTGATCTTTAAAAGAGGCTATTTGGCATGAAACTGAGCCTGGGTTATCAACATCCAATCTATCCTAACATCCAATCTATCCTCTTGTGCTTATGACACTCCATCAAGAAGTTCAGGCTTAAGCTCATGCTGAAACCAATGTTAATTGTCAAGGATATTCTTTTAAATCATAAGCCTATTCTTTCCCTGCTACCTTTGCCCCAACATCTTCTGTTATTGCTTTTTCATGCTCCAATTTAATTGCCAAATTCCTCAGGACAGGGACATGCCGTGCTGGATGGTGCTGTAATTAGTGATGACAATTTGAAGAGTCTAAATAAGCATCATGGAGGTAGATCCACTGAGCTCCTATACCAAGAGTATCCAGGTGAGAACCCTGCTGCCAGATGAGACTGCAATCATGAGAGGAGCCCAGGAATGAAGGTCTTTAATTTATGTTAAAATATGTTAAAATAGTCTACAAGGATCTGAAGAAATGGTCTCAAACAAGAAATAGAATTCTACCTATTTGCAAAGTAAAGGCATTTGAGAAAGAAACAGTTACATGCTTTATGGCAGAGTAACTAATACTGTATAACAATAATTACTCTCAAATCAGACAACGGGTATTTTAATTCCCTAAATTCACTGGCAAATTTATTTGGCTTAAAAACAGCGAGGTGTATGAGGTGATTTTGAAAAGCCCAGAAATGGCTAAGCTGGCACAACTCTTGGATCACAACTTCCATTTAATCAGTTTTCTTTGAGAAAATAACACCTAGGTTAGTCAAATGTTAATGTGCAACAAACAATGAAACACCCCCCCCCAAAAAAATACATACCTCAATGATACGGTCTTGAGGCCTCAACCCTGAAGCTTCAGCTGGAGAATCTGGATCCACAGCCCGGACATATTGGCCTGGTTTTATCTTATCACTGTGGAGGTTGAACCCGTACCCATTGGGGCCCTTCTTCATCTGGCAGAGACGAGGTCTCAAGTCTTTCTAAAGCAGAGAAACAACAAAAGGCATTTGGGACATCAGTTTTGATTTATTGTCACTGAAACAATTTCTTTCTGATCAGCATCTGTCTAGGTCTGAGTCTTGCCATCAGCAGTCCTAATATCCAATAATGCAAACCTGGGCTCTCTAGAGGAGTGGGTTATGTCCTTGACAGGCTAGCTTTCATAGCTTGGTGCACGCTCCCAGAAATAACCACTTATGAAGTCTGCCTAATAAGCCAACATCAAAAACAGTAGAGAAGGAGGAAAGAATTATCTGCTACTATGGATTGATATGCCCTTCTAGTTTATTATACCTTTCTTGTTGCCTGCAAGTGATATTTATGGAGGAAGGAAAAAAAATAGTCAAAGGCCAGGGCTGTTCAATTAGTTTTCATTTTTTCCTTCAAGGCTGAGAGCATTTTTGTCTCTTAACCTTCTCTCCACCCATGGAATGGGTGCTCCTGGAACTGAATGTTCTGAGATAGATAGATAGATAGATAGATAGATAGATAGATAGATAGATAGATAGATAGATAGATAGATAGATACACACACAGTATATTTCATGGCAGCACATAAGATTTCTATTTAACAAAAGCTGGATTTGTACAGAACTGCATTACATAAAATGCTTATGTGCGTTTACATAACATAGGCACATAACTCAAATCAGAGAACGCATTCATTTTTCAGCAAGGCCTTTCTGAAAAAGTATAGCATACATGCCAACAGGAACAAAGAAGAACAATTCAGGCAGGTGAACATCAGAAGTCAGTAGAAGGTCGTTGAAAAGTGACTGTCTCTTGGAATGTTTATAATTTGGTCTTTTGGACTAATTAAGACTTCTCAAGGTCAGCCCCAGTTGAATGTTTACTAACAGTTCCAAAAACTTTTGCAGGAACACATATTGTAAGCAGCCTTCCCCTTACAGCATTCCTCTATTTGACTGGGTCACTTCCATACCTACTCTGTTCCAAGTTTCTTTCTTGATCACAGGGAGGACAATGGAGGATAGAACATGGCAGCAAGAGCTCTTACCACATGCTAAAGGTGTCCAGAAGAAGAAGCTGCTCACCCAATCTCCCACACAGCAATTTCAACCTCATCAGATACCGAAGCCAAGCCCAATGATAGAATAGGTGAGGTTTCTGGAGCAGCAAAAACTCAGAAAACTCCACCAGCAACAAGATTCTGCCAGAGTTATCTCACATATCAACATAGTGTGGCTTATTTACATCAAATTTTGTATCTCACGAAGTGTCTCCCAAAGAAGAATAAAGCCAAAGTGTATCAGATGTCATGTAACAACGAATTTTTTCCCCATCCACCTGCTTATGTGATCAGATTTATTTACCTAGTTCTGGTACTCTCTGGTTTGCAAAGATAATCTCCTTCAGATGGAGTTCAAGTTCTAATGATTTCATGGACACAGCCACATAAATTTCTTAGCAGCAATGCAAATATTTTTATGCATTAAAATGCCCAATTTAGCCTTCAGCCCAATTGTTCTCTGGAGATTGCCTAGCCAACCACTAACCAGGTCTGACCCTACTTAGCTTCCAATCAGCTTACCTTATCTTAATTATAGAACTGTTAAGGGGAAAAAATGAAGCAGTTTCTCTAGAAGATAGTATAAACCACCAGCGGTTATTTGAGCTGGATGATACAAACATATTGCCTAGCAATCCTACCTACTAACGATCTTCCTAAAAAAGGAAGAGAAAGCAAAGGTCGCACAATCTCATTATTGGGGAGGAAGGAAAGAAGTTTCCAGGAAAATGCCAGTTCTGGGATTTTCCCCGTGGGTAGATTTTGGCGTTTTATACTGAAGAAAGGAGGACATGAATTACACATATAAAACAAGGCATGAAAAGTTTGAGGAATTTGGTTCCTTCCAGAGCTGTTTTAGTGAGACAGGCGGCATAGAAGTCTAAGTAAGTAAGTAAGTAAGTAAATAAATAAATATAATTGTGTTATCTCCTGTTATCTCCACTTAACATGTTTTCCAGCCTGAGAAATCCTCAAATGCCATGCCTGGAAAAATTCTCAGCAGTTCAGACAACCTGATCTAAGGCAGGCTGGGGCAGACCATTCATGATATCTTCCCTGCATGACAGATCACAGTTACATGCGCACAAATATTTGGGAAATATTTTACCCCCTCTATTGAGGGCTGAATACATTTGGAATCAATCTGTTTAACAGTTGTCTGTCAGTAGAAGAGACAGTCGAATGTAGCCACTGTCAAATGGTTCTGGGATTACCCATGTTGTCTTTTCTGTCTGCTGGGTAGGAATCAGCCAGCCATGTCAGAGACCTGGATTGATTTTTGCTCTCTAACTCTTATTCTTATGCATGGACTGTGCTCTTTTCCATAACAGCCTCTTCTGCATTCAAGAAGTCTACAGCTATGACACATCTCTTTAGTGTAACCTCCTCCTTGCCCTAAATGCTCTTCTTACGCAGTTATTACACAAGGCAATCTGTATGATCTTTTATTAGAAACTTAGTTCTGATTTGCTAAGCACGCTAATGGACTTGCCTTCCTTCCCACCATAAGGAACGACCTATTTAACATTCTATAGTTAATTATGGTTTCAAGCAAAACCAAATATTTAAGAAAAGCAGCATCGTGATCGTCATTACCTTAGTTATTATTGAAGGATACAGGCAAATGTTCAGAAGGGCCCGATGGGAAAATTCGCAACAGGAAGATGACTGCTGCAAGCACACATAATCACAGGATGCGAGCTGAATATTAAGAATCCTGATCATCCCATAAGAAAAGGAAAAGTTATACTGGGAGGGGGAGGGAGTAAAATCTTTATAGAGGCTTTTGTCCCACGTTATATTAAGGGGCAAAGCTCAAGTACTTTGGCCACCAAATGAAAAGACGGGACTCATTGGAAAAGACCCTGATCCTGGGAAAGATTGAAAGCAAATGGAGAAGGGGATAGCAGGGGATAATGATGGTTAGATTGTGTCATTCATGCAGTGGAGTAAGTTTGGACAGATTCAGGAAGACGGGGAGAACAGGAGAGCCTGGCGTGTTGCAGTCCATGGTGTCACAAAGAGACAGGCACAGTGACTAAACAACAACAATATTAAGGGGCACATTATGCCTTCTTTGTCTTTTCAACAAACAGCTGTTTTAGTTACCCAGTAGTCTGGATCTGGAATCCTTTTTAAAAAAAAAAATATCTCAAAAATCAGATGCACCTTCTAAAATATGCTGGCAGATACAAGAAAACAACGCACATTATAGGCACATTTGACAACAACCAAAGAATACCCAACAACAGAAGGGGCTGTCACTGAGATTCCAACTCTTCCCACAGCTTTTTAAATGTAGGAATCAAAGGACTAGCAATATAGGGTTTCAGCTTAATTTTCCATATATATATGGCATATCTGTTACTTTTTTTTCAACCCTGCAGGATAAAAAGGGAAGAAGAACAAGAAAACTTGTCTTGGGGGATATATTTGGATTGCTTCCATCTCTCTGGAATGATTGCTGGGAATGAAGACATGGACATAGGACAATTGGTTTCCACCACCCAAACTTCTCTGAGCAGGCGCGCTTTGACTCTCAGAAACAAAAAAGCTTTATGTTGTCAAAGGTCAATATACATGGGTGAATATTATTTTTTGTTTGTTTGCTTGTTAGACACATACAAGAAAAGTCTTTTTTTTTTTCAAAATGGCATTAAAGTTAAAAAAAATTCTGTTTAGGTTTTTTGTTGACAGCAATGGTAAAAGAATAGGCCTCTGTTCTGATAATAGTTACGGTAGCAGCTGCCAGTCATTCCTTCTAAAATGCACCCACCACTTATACAGGTAATCCTCGACTTATGACCACAATTCAGCCCAACATTTCTGTTGCTAAGCGAGACATTTGTTAAGTGAATTTTGCTCCGTTTTACAACTTTCCTGGCCACAGTTGTTAAGCGAATCTGGCTTCCCCGTTGACTTTGCTTATCAGAAGGTCGCAAAAGATGATCATATGACCCCAGGATACTGAAACTGTCATAAATATCAACCCCTTGCCAAGCATCTCAGTTCTGATCACGTGATCATGGGAATGCTCAATGGTTGTAAGTTTGAAAAACGGCTGTAAGTCACTTTTTTCAGTGCTGTTGTAACTTTGAACGGTTATTAAATGAACTGTTGTAAGGCAAGGACTACCTGTACACCAGAGAAAAATGGCAACTACCACAAACACACAAAATACCCGTTACTCATTTTGTCAAGCAATAACAATTTTGCTTGGATCAGATTAAAAACAATCTGAGCATTTTTTTCACCCCACATTATTATTATTATTTAATTGCATTTCAACATACCAGTTTCATTTCAATAGCCAAATTCAGTAAAGATGCCTTTTTAAATCTTTTTAATCCACAAATTGAAATACGCTTTCATTTTATAATCTTCAGTAGAGAGTAGGTGGATGGCCAAGCCATCCATCACACAATGTAGACCATGTTCCCAACCCAGCATAACTTTAACAAATAAATAAATGGCTTTGCTTTTTTCTCTCTCTTTCTGCAAAACTATAGCTGAGATTGGATTGGTTTGCTAAACTCTGCTCCAACAGTTCACCTCCTCAGCCATTCTCTGGGCACCTCTGTATTTCAAACAATTCCAGAGATTGAAGAATCTTTTTTTGTCCCAGAAAAAAAAAAGCATCTGATTTCTGTGGGGGGAATGAGTGATAGTAGTGGAGGAGGAGAAACCACTGGTATTCTAAAGAAACCATCTTGCTCTATATTGCTTATATGTTGATCAGAGTTATATAATCAGATTTTAATATTGAAACCTGAGGGTTGTGTTTTTTTTTAAATGTGGCACACTGTTTCTTTGAAGTACCTTTTTAGTGGCTTTCAAATGGCAGAAGGAAGTAGAGTCCAAAAAAAAAAAAAAAGCTCCAGCACTTGAAATTTGGCTTCTTTGATTCCAAATTTACTAGAATGGAGTCTGATGAACTTTTAATGCCAAAGTGAAAGTCTGGAAACTGTGACTATTTAGAAGACAGGGAAAATATTGTGCCGACCTCTAACAACCTTTTGAAACAGAACAATTCCGATCTTTACCACACAATTCTCATACGCCCTGATCAGGTCTGATGTCTTGTGGTCTGGTAGGCTCGGCTATTCCAACTCAGGTTATTTACGTAACTGGCATGTTAGGAAAGCAACGAGACAGAGGGATCAGTTTGTATGCAACACTAAGCCAACCACTGATGGAGCAAGAAATGATTTATCTGCTCTGGCTGTCAAGAGGAACCAAAGCAGAATAATTATATAGCAAATTATATAGCAAGTGAAGCTCACTTGCTCCTGCTAAATCAAGAGTTCTGGTTTCTTGATATGAGTGACTGGCCCATTGTTCTAGCGGTAGATGTGACCTCTTTCTATCCAGCCTGGTATTTCTAAACTAGATTTCTAAAATGAACTACATGGAAACCACAAAAATAAGATCTATGGCTACTTTATAGCAATAGGCTTAATGTAGCCAACATGTAAGACCCAGAATTTTGGAAAATAAACGGGAATGAAAGGGAAAAAAATGCTTTTGAGTCACTTCGGATGATCCTGTAGACACATTTCATGCAGTTTTCTAGGCAACAGTACAGAACTGCTTTACGCTATCTTTTTCTGCAGTGTGAAAAGCGGTGTGTGTGTGTGTTCCAGAATAGGCCAATGGACTCCCTTTCTAGTACTAAAAGTTAATCTTGTTTAGCTTCAGAGCCTAGACCAGGAGTCGCTAAACTTGGCAACTTTAAGACTTGTGGACTTCATCTCCCAGAATTCCTCAGCCATCTGTGCATTCTGACTAAGGAATTTTGGGAATTAAAGTCCACAAGTCTTAAATTTGTCAAAAAAAAGATGCTAATGTAAATGGGCATATTCAGTTTGAACTTCAGATCCCTGTCTTCAGATTTATTTATTTATTTATTTTATTTATTTTATTTAATTTTTATACCGCCCTTCTCCCGAAGGACTCAGGGCGGTGTACAGGCATAATAAAAACCAGCAATACAATATACAAATTTAAAATACAATTTAAAAAACTTATTTAAATTAGCCCAATGATTAAAATTTACTCTACTAAAACCCCATTTAAAATTAATAAATTTAAAATTTAAAATCCCAATTTAAGCCAGCCCCGCGCGGATAAAAAGGTGAGTCTTGAGTTCGCGACGAAATGTCCGAAGGTCAGGAATTTGGCGAAGCCCGGGAAGCCTGCTCCAGAGTGGAGCCCCACAGAGAAGGCCCTTCCTGGGGCCGCCAGCCGACATTGTTTGGCGGACGGCACCCTGAGAAGTCCCTCTGTGGGAGCGACGGGTCGGTGGGAGGCGATGGTAACAGCAGGCGGTCCCGTAAGTACCCAGGTCCTAAGCCATGGAGCGCTTTAAAGGTCATAACCAACACCTTAAAGTGCACCCGGGGCCACAGGCAGCCAGTGCAGTCTGCAGGAGCGGTGTTACATGGGAGCTACGTAGCTCCTCTATCACCCGCAGCTGCATTCTGACTAACTGAAGCCTCCGAGCGCACTTCAGGGGAGCCCCATGTAGAGAGCATTACAGTAATCCAAGCGAGAGGTAACGAGCGCATGAGTGACCGTGCATAAGGCATCCCGATCAAGGAAGGGCGAACTGCCGAACCAGGCGAACCTGGTGGAAGGCCCTCCTGGAGACGGCCGTCAAATGATCTTCAAACGACAGCCGATCATCCAGAAGGACACCCAAGTTGCGCACCCTATCCTTTGGGGCCAGTAACTGCCACCAACAGCCAGCGCGGCTGCAGCTGACTGAATCGGGTGCCGCATCCACAGCCACTCCGCCTTGGAGGGATTAAGCTTGAGCCTGTTTCTCCCCATCCAGACCCGCACAGCCTCCAAACACCGGGACAGCACTTCAACAGCTTCATTGGGGTGGTCCGGGGTGGAAAAGTACAGCTGAGTGTCGCCAGCGCATTGCTGGTATCTCACCCCGAAACCACTGATGATCTCACCCAGCGGCTTCATGTAGATGTTGAACAGCAGGGGCGAGAGAATCGACCCCTGAGGGACCCCACAAGTGAGGCCCCTCGCGGTCGACCTCTGCCCCCCTGTCAACACCGTCTGCGACCGGTCGGAGAGATAGGAGGAGAACCACCGATATACGGTGCCTCCCACTCCCAATCCCTCCAACCGGCGCAGCAGGATACCATGATCGATGGTATCGAACGCCGCTGAGAGGTCTAATAGGACCAGGGCAGAGGAATCCCTATGAAGTTTACAGTACTCACTGGTCTTGATACATTCTTATAGTCTCGACCTAGTTTACCTCATAGGGATGTTAAACTGGCAAAAAGCTACAACCTTGAGCTCCTTAGGCAAATTCAAGGCATTTAATGAAAAAGCCAAAATATTCAAGAAATAAAAAAATAGCTTTGGAAATGCAAGTCAGAAAGGGAAGGGACATTTTGCAAAAAAAAAATGGTCCATGAACAGTAACTCAAGATAACTATTCTCCCATAGGTTCCCTAGCTGAGCCCATTAGTCCAACATAATAGAGGCCACATATATAGTATTTGGGATGAGACAGGAAAAGGCAGAGGCAGAAATCACCCCAATCTCTGCTCCTCTGCAAGTGTCATAAATGATCTAATTGGCTATCAACTTTACATTTGCATCTCTCTCTCTCCACCCTCCCTCCCTCTCTCTCCATCTTAACAGTGCAACAACAAACCAGCAACTAAGAAAAATCTACAGAATTGAGAGTGAGCAAAGAACATTTGCAGCTAGCAATGGTGCCTTTCAGATATCTTGGATTACAAATGCCATCACTCTCAAACCACATATGGAGGATGCAAGATATAGTCCAACATGTACGCAAGATACTAGGTTGGGAAAAACTGGTTTATAGCTCTCGTTTATTATGAAATCAGATTGTTGCCTCATCAGCATTTTGCAGGCGTGTTACATCTGGAATGGAATATCCAAGCCAAACCCTTCCAGAAGTCGAATAAACCCTTAATGATTTTAAACTGGGTTAAAGTAATTCCAATTTAATAAGATGCCATTTTGTGCATAGCTTTTAGATCATCACTACAGGTTTCTGCCTTAATCTCTTTGGTTGCATAAAGATGGAAGTAGAGCAATGATCATACTACTGTTTACATTTCTTTTCATGCAGTTTACTTATGATTATATAAATAAGCAGCATGAATCAAGAAGTATAGCCTGAAGCAGTAATTTCAGCAAAATTCTGGTTACCTTAACCTTTGATCTCAGAAGACATCACAAATTCTAGCCTATTTTTGACATCTAAAAATCCTCAATTAAACAGCATTTCAAAGTAATGTGTATCATTAGGTTCCTGGAAACTGAGATTGCTAAATCCCCTGTCTAGTACCTGCAGATACCTGAAGGCATTTATTCCAGGGGTGAAATGCTACCGGTTCAGACCAGATCAGGAGAACTGGTAGCGGAGATTGGGGAAGGTTCGCCATACCGGTTGCAATTGCTGGCCGGCCATGCCCCCAAACCGGTCCATGGCCCGCAGCGCTGCCATGCTTCCCTGCCTTCCACGCTGCCAAACTCATTGTTTGGAGCATCTAAGGAAACGTCTTCCAACTCTTCAAGATCGACTTTAAGAGCTCCGAGCAAAAGTAGCAGCAGCAGGCGGCTTCTTAAAGTCAAACTTGAAGAGCTGAACGTTTTTCCATTTCTGTGCCTGGATTCTGCTTCTGCAAGAGAAGGCTCCGATGTTCGCTTGGGTGGCAGAGGGAAACTCAAAGCGTTGGGGGCTTCAGAAGGACAGAATGTGTTTCAAAATGTGCAGCTCCTGGCTCTAACAGTGAGTGACGTCAAGTTGGCCATGCCCACCCGGTCACATGACCACCAAGCCACACCCATCAAGCCACGCCCACAGAACTGGTAGCAAACATTTTTACATTTCACCCCTGATTTATTCTACAACGTATCTTACTTTAACCCCTGGCATTTCCATGGGAAAAATAAAGTCATCCTCCACTTTCTCTAGTTTGCACAATGCCTTAGCTAAGCTATGCTTATTCAGTCCCCTCTGGCGTCAACCTTCTCTACATCACGCAAAGTGATATCTTTAGAGTATGCCTACTTGAGGGAGAATGTTCTGGTCCGCTGGCGGCTTGCAGAGCTGGCAGCAACATTGGCCAGCGAGGAGGTTGGGGAGGAACATGGACCAGTCCTGGAGTCTGGGGAAGGCTCAGACGAGGGCTCTGCATTGGAGGCAGAGAAAGGGCCATCTGGGAGGTATGTGCTGCCTCCAGAGCCTCCAGAGTCGAACCACAGCAAGGCAGAGGAACAGGGGGAGCCTGTTCCCAGTGCGCACATGCACAGAGCTGCCAGAAGGCAAGAACAGTTAAAATAAAAGGGATGACTCGGGAGTAAGGCTTGGAGAAGATTGGCCCCTCCCTTAAGACTTAAAAGAGGATCAAGGCATGTGGGCCTTTTCAGGAAGCAACATTGTTAATTCTGTTCAGTTTAAAATCTGAAGCTCTGTTTGATTGTGGACTCCGTGTGGCTTTGCCAATTAGGTCTTTGGCAGCGTGTAAGGGAGATAAAGGTGGGTGATTATCAGCCTTATCCTGAAGGACTCTTTACAACTATTTGGGACTCATCTGTGAATGAACAGAATTCACATCTGTTGCAATAAAAGAGGTTTTTGGGACTACTCGTGTGTTTTACTGACTCAGGAAGCCTACGTCAGAACAGAGAAATCTTTTCATACAAAAGTTTAATGATAAAGAAGGAAGAACTACCATCCTGTGTTGTGCCCATATGTTAACGATAAAGGTTCCAAGACAATTTCCGCCAGTTGACAAATTTACTATTAGTAGCCTCGAAAGACAGAAGACCATAATGATTGTACCAAACCACTTACTTTCATGCCTGCCATTCACTGCAAAAATAAAATAAAATACCAATTTGTCACATTCTGGCTGGGCTCCCTGTAGTTGCCAGACATGAGTGTGCACATCTGCACTCTGTCCATAACTAATGAAACCACTGCCGTGCATATCAACATGTGTTATATGTTCCCTACTGCAAATTCCAGCTTTCAGAATGGCCTGGTAGTATGCAGTGGTCTTAAATGCCCATGATGGCATTAAAAAGGCAATGGCCAAGGAACATGTAGACTCAGGAACTTTCAAACTGTGTGATCCAGTGTCAATGGCATTAATGGACATATCTCTAACGAATAACTAAAGAACCGAGGGGACTAGCATCTGCTTCAAAGCTTAATAAAATCTTGACAGAAGAGTCACAGTGTCCCATGCTGAGTGAAGTCAATAAAACATTCCTGTCACACTAGTCAGAATGACGAAAATATGCAATGTACAAAAAATACATGCACAGCATGTACATGTACAACTCCTTGGCTCCAGAGTCCTGATTTGGATTTAGCAAAATTTTCCCGGGGCTTTACTGAAAGGATGTTCCATGATTATTTATTTATGTTTAATTTTTTGTATGTATGTATGAATTTATATTTATATTGCCGCCTACCTCACAGCAAGCGATCGTGGGTGGGTTTTCTACTGAAAACCACTACCAATGTATTTGCTTCCTAGACTAACTTAGCTGCACAAACACGTATTTTCATTGGAAGATTTTGAAAATAAAAGCCTTTATTATCTTTGATCTTGTAATCAAATAGAAATCTAAAAACTACAGGCTACACTGTAGAACTTTACAGATGTTGTATGTATATAGAAAGTAGAGGAGAAATTTGTTTTCTTTCTCCTTCATGGAATATGAAATTCATTAAAGACAGGAAATATTCCTTCAGATCATATATCATTCTAGAATGTTATGAATATCTTGTGAAAATGATACATTTTCACAAGAGATATTTATATAAATTTCTGAGAATAAAGCCCTTAAGCCAGGGGTGAAATCTAAAATTTTTCCCTACTGGTTCTGTGGGCGTGGCTTAATTGGTGGGCGTGGCTTGGTGGTCAGATGACTGGGTGAGCGTGGCCAATAACAATAAATAATAAAATAATAAAGTATATAAAACAATAAGAGGTACCAAAAACCAACTTTCACACTTTATACACACACAACACAACACAACACAATACAACTGACTCACACACAATGTAAAAGCAGCTGCACTTCACCCAAAATGAAGTGCACACAGCCACAAAAAGCTCAAAAACAAACTTTCACACTTTACATACACGCAACACAACACAACACAATTGACTCACACACACAAAATGCCCCATACAGCTTTCTGAGATTTTGTGTGTTTGTGTAGTTAGAATGAAACACTACAGAAACACACCAAATCTCAGAAAGCTGCACAAATATTTTATTTTATTATTTTATTTATATTTTTTTAGATCAGGGGTCTCCAACCTTAGTAACTTTAAGGTTCATGGACTTCAATTCCCAGAGTTCCTCAGCCAGCAAAGCAGGCAGATTGAGTTGCTCACTGAGGAAATGGATTGCAGGCAGGCAGATTCAGTTGCTAGCTGATACAACTGATGTAAAGCATGGGTTTGCGAGCCCGAAAGGAGCAGCAATAAGGCAAGTGGGGACGGGGCATTGGATGGGCATGGATGGGGATTGTTGTAAGAGGTTGTTAAAAATGATTTTAAAAGCCTGTGATGATGAGGCAACTCATCTGAGATCGCCAGAGGAAAAAAAGATTTTAAAAGCTCCTCTGATGATCCCAACTGAAGTTACCTCATTGCAGCCCAGTACCTCTTAAAATAATTGTTTTAACAAGCTCTTCAGCTGAAGAGCTTGTAGAAAACATGTTTTTTAAGGTTTTGGTAATGAGGAACTCAGCTGGGGTCGCCAAAGGAGACTTTTAAAACTTTTTTTTTTACAACCTCTTGGCCAAAGAGGTTGTTTAAAAAAAGGGTTTAGAGTTCTGACGATCCCAGCTGAGCCGCACTATCATCAAAGGCTTTTTTTTACTTTTAAAGGCATGTTTTTGGCTGAAGAAAAACTGATTTTAAAAGTTAAAAAAAAACCCTCTGATGATGGCGCGGCTCAGCAGGGGCGGGGGGGCAGGGATTTTTGCTACCGGTTCTCCGAACCACCAGCCACCATCGCTACCGGATCGGTTGAGCCGGTCCGAACCGGGAACATTTCATCCCTGCCTTAAGCTAAAGATGTATTCACCTATATGATAGCTACAGTATATATTATCTTTGGGATCACAAGCAGCATAATTCTGAATGTAAAGAGTGAATAGTTTTTATATACCACAATGTCAGAATGGGAGCAAATCCAGATTGGGATGACCATTTTAAGAACTGTGCTGTGAGATTACTCTCCTGCCTCATGGCAGTTGGATTATATAGTCCCTCAGTCTTCATTTAATCCCCTTGGTTCTTTAAATTCTATCTGAAACCACAGGGTGAGGTAATCCACGGATGTCAACTAAGATGCCATCGATATGCAGATGACATCAGGTCTGCCTCTCCTTCTGATCAACAAAGGTGTCACAATTGATATTCTGAACCAGTCGTGTATTGGATGAAGGCCAAAACCTGAAATCAATCCACCCAAGATGGAGAAACTTTTTATGGAGGGTATCCAGTTGAATGCTGGGAGGTGGGTATACATTCATTGAAGGGAACAAGTCTGAGGATGCTCCTAAACCCTTCATTACCACTAAAAGTCTATGGCCTTTGTGACATGGAGTGCCTTTTATCTCCAGCCACAACTCTACCTGGACAGATAAAATTTCACAACAGTTATTCATGTTCTGGTAACTTCCCAATCAGATTATTGCAAGACATTGTACAAGGAACTGCCTTCAAAATGGTCTTGAAACTTTATTTCAAAATAGATCAGCTAAACTGCTCACCAGGCCTGGCTGAGACAAACCTATTGTGCCAGTTCTTCCAACATCTACACTGACTAGCAGTCTGTTTCCAGATCCATTCAAAGTGCTTATCATTTTGGCACCAGATGAAGACCTTTCTATTTTCCTTTGACGTTTGAACATTTTTGTTAAAAAAATAATCTAAATAAATAAAGTAACTTGGAACTAAGGAGAAATTTCTTGACAGTGAGAACAATTAGTGGAATGATTTGCCTTCAGAAGTTGTGGGTGCTCCAACCCTGGGAGTTTTTAAGAAAAGATTGGATAACCTCTTGTCTGAAATGATATAGTGTTTCCTGCCTGAGTAGGGAGTTGGACTAGAAGACCTCCAAGGTTCCTTCCAACTCTGTTACTGTGTTATAATTCTGTTGCATAAATCCAAGAATTACATACTCTTATTTCCTTGTTTGAAAATACCCTTTTCACACTACATTTAAGTCAATGCATAGCTTCTTGGTTCAAAAAAAATATTTAAAAAATCAACCTGGTAGAACAAAATACTGAAATAATTTCAACTTTTTTTGAAAAAAACCAAAACATGTCTATATAAAACCTAACGGTGTGGACTTAGGAAGTGAGTCCAATGAATTTTTACAGCTTCCCTAAACATTGTTGCCGCCGCCACCAAGTAAGTCGAACATTTCATATTCGCTTCTTGCTTGATTTTAAAAGGTGATCGAGAATAAAGCCTCCAATGCAGATCTAAAACCCCAAAAAAACTGATAAAGAGATAAGGATCTTTGTGGTTGTCGTCTCAAGAGCAATCCTCCTCTCCAACGGGTGTTCTTCATAGACTGCTGAGACTGCATATCGCATAATCTTCAAGGTTTGACAATCTCTCCATATTTAGCGAATGCCAGATGGGGGAAGCCTGGTGCTGACAGTTCAGGCTTTAAATCTGGAAGAAGATAATCAAATGATGCTAGAATAGAGCTAGAAAGACATGTTTGAATGGTTGGCACCAGATAAAAGACCGCCTTTCATTATTTCTGGCCAGCTGAAGTTTCTGGCTGGTTCTAAAAAGACAGCCACATAAGCATGAGAGCTTTGCAAGGGAGCATGAAAGCAACCAACACATAGATGATAGCAAGAGATGCTGCCTGCAGCTAGTAAATAAAAGCAAGCAGATAAAAGGCCTATAGATAACTCCACCACTGTAGCTTTCAGAGGAGAGTTGGATTGAGAGAGTACTCTCAAACTACGCTACTGCTCCTTGAATGGTAATGCAACCCCATTCAGGAGCAGGGGGGAAAAATTCTCTTCAATGATCAGAAGACCTTCTTCATAACAGACAAGGACCATTCATCTGGATTTTGCTTCATTTGGCCAACTCTTCAATTTCAATCTTCATTGCTAACAGGTTTTCAACATGTAAAGTGGAACCTCCGTTCTCTGTTGACCTTGTGCGTCTACAAGCACCCTTCCTCCTCTTTTCTTCACTTCTTAAACCTTGATATGTATTGACTTTTGATAGCAATGTTGATTTTAAAAGAAAGGCTTTACTGACACAGAATGGTCCAGGCAGAGTTTTGCAAAAGGGCCATTCCTTGGAAAAGGTACTTGACTTCAGTCAAATCCTACCCAACTAAGTGCTAGACTGCAATTCCCCTATACTGCAATATGTTGACTTGTTTTGATTTAACACCTGTATTGAAAAACATCTAGATGATATCCATTTGAAAAAGTCTGATAAGAATTGATTCCTGTACTGCACTTTTGGTCAGACTTTTTAACTGAGTACCTTTCCTGTGTCCAGACTTTTAACATCAGCTGATCATTTTCTGATTCATACATCACTTTTATCCAGTCTTTAGTTTAGTTTTGAATGTTAATAGTTCCTTTAGCCAAACCTTTTAGTTAAAAGTACATAATCGTTACTAATAAATTAATACAATACTATTCAAGAGAAAACTCTTTCACCAGTTAGATCTGGCTTAAAGCCAAATGCAATAATTAGAGCCAGAAACTTAAATGATTCCAATTTTAGAGAGACCACGTGGCCCTATTCAGATATTCCCTTTACTCTGCAGGGGAGGGCAAGGGGGAAGGAGTGCATCTGCAGAATTATAAAGGACAGAATGGATTCCTTAAAATTTGCAGGCGTTTAAGATAATTCTTTTAGTTGGGAAAGTATCTTAAACATTCTCAAAACTGGATGTGCTCAGACTTTGGCTTTACCCTCTTCTGAAGTGAAGTCCTCAACGTGCCCTGCAAAATTTGCGAAAACTTTTGAGTTGATGGAAGTTCTGATAGAAATGAAAAGTGTAGATCATATGAAGCATGTATGCATTTTTTTATCCACGTTCCTTTCTAGACATAGCCCTCCCCTCCCCGGTTCCTCTATACATCTGGATAACATACAGAGTTAAACTCAAATTAGATTAGCAGTGTGGATTGCTCAACTTTATTTTATTTAAGGCATTTTTGCTTATACAGAATTCTTTTTATTTGAATGTTAACGTAAGCTACTTGAAAACACAGGAGCAGAAGACATCCAAACCATTTGGATTTGTGGCCAACCTTGTGGCCAACCTTACGGACCAAGCAAACCTAATATACCCTTTGGAATATCTGAGCAGTGGCAACAATTGTGCAAGGACAGAGAACAAGCTAGCTAGGAGAGTTCTCCACCTCTCTTCCAACAGAAGGAGCAGTTTTTCTCTGCATCACACACACACACACATCTGTTTTTGAGTGAGTTTCTATGCACTATGAGCAACATCTGCACTTCTGCCTACACTCTGATCTCTAACTGCTGCCACAAATTTAAAGGGAAGTTCAACATTCGAAAATTCAACCACGTTGCCAATCCAGATGTTCTTGCTTTCAAAATGCTAGTCCTTCCTCTGTTCTTCATCAGGTCTGCCCAGGGATTTCAAGAGATGCTATTCTTTCAGACTAGCTTATTTTTTTAAAAAGGATTTTTTAGAATAGGAGTGGGCAGATGTCAGACTCGTAGGATCTACTTTGTTATTCTTGGTGGTTATGGTTTTGTTCTATTCCGGTAGAATAAACCCAGCAAGTGGAGGCTGAAACAAAAAGCCACACAACACCTAGAAGAGAATAAATCCCAAACTGAGGAATTTGTTCAGAGTAAATAAAGGCTCCAAGATTTTACCACAAATCCCACATTTTTATTTTAATAGTATAATTTAAGAGGGAAGGTATTTTATTGTTGTGGCTATTAAACAGCTGGGAATGAAAAAGCTTTTGTGATATACCTAGATTCACCCCATTACCTACTTTCAAACTCAGAATCTGCTGCCTGCTTTTTTACTAAAACCTCTACCAATGCAGATTTTTGTTGTTGTTAGTTGCGAAGTCGTGTCCGACCCATCGCGATCCCATGGACAACATTCCTCCAGGCCTTCCTGTCCTCTACCATCCTCTGGAGTCCATTTAAACTCATGCCTACTGCTTCAGTGACCCATTAACTCTCATAGTTAAAAGAAAGTGGCTAATTTTGCATTGGCTTGTGGCCACCTTTCCTAACCAAGGTACTCTCCAGATGTTTCAACTCAAGACCCAGAATTCCCCCGCTACCATAACCATTGTTGGGAAATCTGGAAGTTGGAACCCACACATCTGGACTGCATTCAGGTTAGAGAAGCCAAAGCTATGCAACCTCAAGCAGAGTTGAAAGTTGGCGATGAAAGGGATTAATTGGCCCCTCAGACACTTAAAAAAAAAAAAGTTTGTCATGGCTTCCAATGAAAAACAAGGGGCATGTCCATCCTGCCTGTATTTCAACATTCCCCTCATCCTCAGAAGTCTCAGACCAATTTGCAGCCATTTCCACACCACTGTCCTGACAACTGAGCGTGATCCAATCAGAGCTCTTCCCTCCAATCAATGAAGGAATGACAAATGGTGGCCAGTTACCCTCTGAGCCATGTCTTCCCATATGGCTGTCCACATTGGGGGGTGGAAAGGGGGGGAACACTTTACAGCTGCTAAACCACTGAAGTCTAATGCTAGTGCACAAGGGTTTATGGTGGCTTAGCTGGATTATCCCATACAATTGAAATGTTCACAAAAACCAAAGTTTTGCTGATTTCTGGCAGCCAAGGCAGAAGAAAATAATTTTAGTTTGCTGAGGTTCGTGGCAGTATAGGAACAAAGGAGAACAACCCCATTGTCAAAATTGATAGTGGAAGTAACAATGGGAATAATTATTCCCCCATTCCACAATTTAGGCTTGTTGAGCTCTGATCTGAAGACTATCTTATAACTTGACTGATTATGAGATACAATCTAGTCTACTGAAACAGGCTTTTGGTTCCACATGAGTTCAAAAAAGAACCATCTGTCCATGCTAGCTATAAGCTAGATCCGGTAATAACTTCTATTCTGCTTGCAGTAGAAATGGGAGAAGACAGCATGTGAACAGGCTGAGTCCCAGAATAGGCAAGTAGTTGGCTGGTTGGCACCACTGCAGTCTCCACTCATAAGAGCTCTAAAAACTACAGGCTTTTTACTTCCAGGCTGAAGTACATTCTATCTATAAGATGGTTTGCTAAGATCCTGATTTGTTCTATCTAGTCCCATGCAACTGTTCACACAGAACAAAGGTGAGGACCAGTGTTTAGCTCTACATCTACATTGATGAGCCACAGTGGCGCAGTGGTTAGAGTGCAGTACTGCAGGCTACTTCTGCTGACTGTCGGCTGCTTCAAATCTCACCAGGCTCAAAGTTGACTCAGCCTTCCATCCTTCCAAGGTGGGTAAAATGAGGACCTAGATTGTTGGGGGCAATATGCTGACTCTAAAACTGCTTAGAAAGGGCTGTAAAGCGGTATATAAGTCTAAATGCTATTGCTATCTTTAGCAAAAAAATATATATTTAGGCTTATCATGCTTCCATTCCACATTGCAGATGAAAAAGGCAGAATGGAACTCTCATACATTCGGACAGATCCTCCCACGATGCCCTCATAAGGCTTTTAAATGCAAACCAATTGCAGCACCAGATTCATTGCTAATAAAAGGGAAGTGTGTGCTGTTAACACATCCTGTGAAGGCATTTCATAAAAAAAACAGTTTGAAGGAGGTTATTTTCATAGAGGACTTTTGACTGTGAGAATGTAAATCAAACATCCATTTCATTGTGCACACTTGATCAGAAAGTAAAAATCAAACTAAACTGCTTTCAGTCAAGCTACTATATTTATTCAGTTAATAGAGGGATCCATACCAATTTGTACAAACATCAAATGGGAGCGTGTTACTTTTGTTAAGTAAAGGAGAACTGTCTGGAAGTTGAGTCATGCAACTGGACTTCTTTTCTTGCCATGACTCAACTATCAGTCAAATCTACCTGGATCATTGAGAATCTTCATCAATATAAAGGAAGGTGAACAAGGTGAACTCCCGTTACTTGCCTCAGCTTTTGCCCACCTACCAGTTCGAAAGCATGCAAATGTGAGTAGATGAATAGGTACCCCTTCGGTGGGAAACTAACAGCATTCCATGCACCTTGACATATGCTGCCACATGACCATGGAAGCATCTTCGGACAATGCTGGCTCCCTTGGCCAAGAAACAGAGATGAGCACCACCCCCTATAGTCAGACTTGACTGCCAGAGGAAACCTTTACCTTTAAGTCTGAAATAATGTTGTATATGATTCATGCAAAGCACACCAAGGCAAAAACAATGCCAAAGAGTTATCACAGTCCCAGGTGCTAATGCACACAAAGGTAGCTTTTCAGCAAAGAGCATTTGAAAGTCTACTCATTCTATAAACACTGTGGTGGATGTGCAAGAAACACCCAGGCCAGCTTTTGTGTTGATTTTTGGTAACATCAGCATTTCCTTAAACTGACTGAAGAATCCTGAGTCTTCATTTACATCTGCTTGCAAGTGCTCTCCAGTTCTGGGCCTCTGCTTTTAATCCCAGAAGGAAAGGGCAAAGTTCAGACATTCTAAATAAAGATTTCAACTTCTTCAGTTCTCTCTGATCTAGTTTTCAAAGGCTAGGAGGAAATTGATAGTAGATGTATTCTTATTTCCACCCATCTTGTAAAGTATTCCTCCACAATGGAAACTCATCAACTGCCAACCGGACAAAAACACAATTTAAGTATTAGGAGCAGAGATCAAGGTACTCAGGAAGTTGGCTGAGATGACAAGGGCAATAGAGCTGTGTTCTCATCATGGCACCTGAGCCCGGAAAGCAATGTAAGAGTTGAAAAAGATGTGCTTAAGAAATTCACAAGAGCAGAAATCACCGGAAACCTAACACCAAAATCTCCCAATAAATCCCCCTCAACTCTTCAAGCAGAGATTAAAAAAAAAGCTTTCTCCCCGCCCCCGTTAATTTGCAAAGAGGTAGGTAGGTACCAAATAACCCATCCTTTCAAAGGTCCCCTCCGAATGGGGCAACTAGCAACACTGAAAGAGAGCTGGCCTCCTCTCTTTGCTGTTCCACCACAATTATAAGCAAGTCAATCAACTATTGGGAAGTGGGGAGAGAAGGAGAGAACTGCCACCTAAGAACAGGTTGCACCGTTTTATATTGCTTACAGGCCTCCATCCAGTACTTTGTTAGCAGTCTTTTCCAAGATAGGTTTGACAAAGGTGCATACAATTGTCACTTGGAAGTCCTCATGAAACCTGTCCTGGAAGTCAGAACAGTCTAACCTAGACCTGCAGTACAAATACCACGCAGCCTTTAGCAGGAAGAATATAGATTCCAGTTTTCCTTTGTTTTCATTTTAAGTTATACAGCTAGTCTTCTGCTTACGATCACTTTTGAGCCCAAAATTTCTGTTGTTAAGTGAGACGTTTGTTAAGTGAGTTGTGCCCCATTTTACGACCTTTCTTGCCACAGTTCACTGTGAATCACTGCAGTTGATAAGCGAATAACCCAATTGTTAAATGAATCTGGCTTCCCCATTGACTCTGCTTGTCAGAAGGTCGCAAAATGGGATCACATGACCTTGGGACACTGCAAATGGTCCTAAATATGAACCAAGCATCTGAATTTTGATCCCATGATCATGGGGATGCTGCAAAGGTCATAATTGTGAAAAACGGCCACCATAACTCACCTTTTCCAGTGATGTTGTAACTTTGAACGGTCACTAAATGAACTGTTGTAAGTCGAGCATGACCTATATTGAAGATCTCCCAGAAAAGCAGCAAAGGTATCAGGCATGAAAAAGAGGAAGGTAGGTACCGAATGACCCATCCTTTCAAAAGGTCCCCTCTGAATGGTGCCCTCTGGGATTTCAAATTGCTTTTAAAACATGGCTCCTATGTAAAGGTGGGCTGCTGCTGGTTCGGACCGGTTCAGGCGAACCGGCAGTTGCGACCCCCGGGTGGGTGGGCTTGCCCACCCGCCCCGGTGCTATTCCGTCCTATATCGTTGTGTTTATGAAGCTGCGCGCATGCGTGGAAGGCACGTGACTGAAGCAAGCATGCGCACATGTGCGCTCACATTTTCAGGGCTGGGCAAATCAGTTGTTGCAACTGGCAGCAGCCCACCACTGTTCTATGTCAATGAATTGTGGAAAACTAGCAATGATTTATAAAGAGGTACAATAGATAAGAGATTTGATTTTGATGATGATGATTAGGTTTATATCTAACTTTTATTTTGTACAATTGAAGGCAGTATGCGTAATGATCCTGCTTCCTATTTCCTTCACAACAACATTCCTGGGAGACAAACTGGACTAAGGAGAGAGCGGCTGGCCCAAAATCTCCTAGATGGCTTTTCATACCTAAGTCAGCACTAGGAGTCACAGCCTCCCAGTTTCAAATCCATGGTCTTTAAACACTATAGTATACCAAACTGGCTTATTTTAATAAAACCAATTTTTAAAAAATATATAATGATTGATATTTTTTAAAAGAAATTGATTTGAAATAAATTTCAATTTAGTGCAAAAACACTTAGAAAGTCAGTTAATGTTTCTACACAATCTATGCATGCAGAATTAATTAAATTTCAATATTTGGACCTACCACAAAGAAGAGGGGTCAAATTATTCTCCAAAGCAGCAGAAGGCAAGACGAGAAACAACGGATGGAAATTAATCAAAGAGAGAAGCAACCTGGAATTAAGGAGAAACTGCCTAACAGTGAGGAAAATTAACCAGTGGAACCACTTGCCTTCAGAGGTTGTGAGTGCTTCATCCCTGGGAGTTTCTAAGAAGAGACTGGACAGTCACTTCTCTGAAACGGTTTGGTCTCCTGCTTGAGAGGGGGCTGGACTAGAAGACCTCTAAGGTCCCTTCCAGCTCTATTCTGATTGATTTCTGTTATTCTATTTAGAAGGAAAAATACATAAGAGTTAAAATAAATAATTATAAACAAGATCCAACTGGCTGAACTTATATTTATACTAGAAATCCATTAATTTCACAATTTCTCCTTTGTTTCTGAGCCTGGAAACTATAAAAAAGTATGTGGACTGCATGACTTGATGTTTCAGATTCTGCTCCTAGGTATAAATATTTTATTTAATTGCAGCCAAATAAGTTCAATTGTATCTATTAGTAAGCACGCTAATCAAGGATTCTACTAAATGGGAAAGGAATGGATTTAAAGATGTTGAGACTCTAGAAAGAGTGTAGAGAAGAACAACAAAGATGATTAGGGGACTGGAGGCTAAAACATATGAAGAATGGTTGCAGGAACTCGGTATGTCTAGTTTAATGAAAAGAAGGACTAGGGGAGACATGATAGCAGTGTTCCAATATCTCAGGGGTTGCCACAAAGAAGAGGAAGTCAAACTATTTTCCAAAGCACCTGAGGGTAGAACAAGAAGCAATGGGTGGAAACTAATCAAGGAGAGAAGCAACTTAGACTAAGGAGAAATTTCCTGACAGTTAGAACAATTAATCAGTGGAACAACTTACCTGCAGAAGTTGTGAATGCTGCAATACTGGAAATATTTAAGAAAATGTTGGATAACCATTTGTCTGAAATGGTGTAGGGTTTCCTGCCTGGGCAGGAGGTTGGATTAGAAGGCCTCGAAGGTCCCTTCCAACTCTGTTGTTGTTGTTGTTATTGTTATTATTATTTTATTTACACAAAATGACAGTATACACAGCAAACAAGATAACTATGCTGAATTTCATTATTATTATTGTTGCTGTTGTTATTATTATTATTAAATCCGTTTTTTTCCGTTTCTTCCCTATTTGCATATTTAAAGCCACCAAATTGGTATAAACTGATTCTGTAAATGCCATCAATGGATGCAGAAAATGCAGTATAAGAACTAAAAGTATTTCCACTTCTACTTAAGAACTGTTTATACATTGTTGGAGTTCCAAAGATTAAAATTCCACTGGGGATTTTAAAGATTAACCCACCCTACACAATGATAGAGTGAGAGTATTCGTGGTTTTCTTTTAGTCATGGCAAATCAAGATTTTATTTACAGTTTTGGTAGATGGTAAACCATTCAATCACCATAGCACTAATTCTTACATTATTGGTTTTGGGACTACATACAGTACATTAGGACAAATATATATATTAATAGTTATCTCTTCATCTCCAGACCTAATATAGATCTTGAGGGGGGAATAAAAAGATATGACCTACTGAAGAGTAATGAAATCTCCACATTTCATATGATGCTCCAAAATATCTGACAGAAATACTGTAGTAAAGTTAAATTTTTGCCTGTTTTCAGTTAAGTGCAGTACAAGAAGCAAGGCTGCTGGAAATAGCAATAGCACTTAGACTCATGTGCCACTCCATGGTGCTTTACAACACTGTCTGAGCAGTTTACAAAGGTCAGCATATTGCCACCAATAATCTGGATCTTCATTTTATCGCCCTCATAAGGATGGAACCTTGTCAGGATCGAACTCCTGGCTGTGGGCAGAATTAGCCTGCAATACTGCATTCTAACCACTGAGCCATCAGGGCTTATCTCATTGAAATCTCATTGAGGTGTACAGGTTAATTGAAGGCAATAGCCTTGTTTAATTTTGGATGTCAAATTGTATAGACAAGATCATTGCTGGCCGTCTGAGCAAATGTTCAGAAGCTTGACTGAAATATAAGTACTGTACACATATTTGCTATATTTGGATAATGACTGCCTTTCCTTTCTTGAGAAAGTAAATACACCCACATTCAGAATATATTTCAGTGACTTTCAAAGTCAGGCAAGGTGCCGTGCAAATTGTGACCACACAAAAATGCTGTTACTTACACAAAGAGGAAAAATGAAGAGCTGCTTAAGGGATTATCTACGCTCTAAACATCGAGACAGGTTTTCATATCAAACTTCTCCTTATCTCTTCGTAAATTCCCCTCTATTTTTATTTCAGCTCTCTTAATAGGAGGGAGGTGTGTGGCAGGAATTCATGGTATCCCACTTACCTGCTCATCAAATTGTATTCTCATTGCTTTCTAATTGTCAACGTATCCTGCTTATTCTGCTGAGAAATTTAACCATCTATCAAATACTAAGAAATGCTGACTATAGAGGCTGTCTCTTTTCACTTTAATGTATTTTTTGAACACAGCCCCTCCCCTTCTATTTTATTCAGGCACCAGCAGCCTAGGAATTGAATACAACCCTCAATCTTCACTTGCCTCCTGCACACAAATTCAGCTCTCTGATTTTCTTCTGGAAGCAGCTGCCAAAGTAATAACACAGGTTTTTGCAGACTCAAAACCACCATGGTTGTTTACCAAAACTCCTTAGAGTTCTTGGTGATTTTCTTTTACATTTTTATCCTGTTCTGGTCAGGGGTTGTGGCCAGACAATTTGCCAAACAGTGACAGGATGACAAGTCAAATCTGGCTTGAAGAGGACACAAATATTCATCCATCATTGGGAGAAAAACAAATTTAGCACAGGAATTGGTAGCACTTATAAAGACCAATATCCTTCTTCATCTCCCATCTCAATATGCTGATGATATTTAAAGCTGAATTTTAGACACCTCATTCCATCTCTCTTGCTATTACAAAAAAACACTCCAAAACCCATGAACTTTCCAGATGTGTGCCAGTCAGGATAATTCTTCACGGAACAGGGTGATGGGCTATGGCTCAAATTTACATAAATTATTAGTGTGCCTATAGAGCCAGTTGTCCGTTGTGCCTTGATAGAATCCACACTTCTTGTTCCAATTAGCCCTGCTGATAAATTTCATGGCTCTCTCCAAGAGTTCCCATCTCACACAATACAAATGGAGCAAAGATGCAGAAATGTAGTAGTGCTATTACCTACCCTCCTAAGACCCCATCCCAAATCACAACGTGATCCAACAGAGACAGCTGAGATGGATGAAAGAAAGAAAGAAAATCCCTCCAAAATTTACTTACTCCCCTATTTCAAATTCAGCACTAAGCATGCTTTGCAATAAGATATTTGGCAAACATGGAATAGTCCCCAGCATATCAGTCTCTGGAAAACTGGAAAACTGGAAAGAGGAGCTTACAGAGCTTCCAAAACTGAATGCAAAAGTTGTCCATGGCTTGAGTTCCTTCATCAGCAGAGTGTGAATCACCCACTATACAACATTCTAGCAGGAGGGGGAAAAAGTGCTTCAAGCTTGTTAAGCAAACAAAAGCCAAGGCTATCCCTATAAAGTAAACAGGACTCTAATACATGCAAATATCCCAGCTAGCGAGCAGTCGTTCAAAAGGATACAGTATTAGACTTTCAAGCCAGAGGAATGGGGCATGCTCTTCAGCTGATACACACAGATGTTCATCCCAACTTCACCAGGGGTGGTTTTCAAACATTTTAACAAGGGGATCTCTGTCTGGTTGCCGGGTGGGCGTGGCCATAGTGGGTGTGGCCTAGTTGGCCTCCTGCACCATGGTGGGGGGGGCATTTTTGCCCTCCCCGGCCTCTGGAGGCTTTCCTCGAGCCTCCAGGAGGGCAAAAATAGCCTCCCCAGGCTCCAGAGGCCTTCTGGAGGCTGGAAATGAGCCTGTTTCCAGCCTTCCCAAACTTCTGGTAGGCCCGTTTTTCACCCTGCGCACCCTGCACTTACCTGCATCCAAAACGAGCTGTGTGGCGACTCCTGGGAGGGGTGGGGCGGGGGCTTTGAGGGTTCTCTGAAATGCACAGAATCTTCTCCTGAAGCCCACCCCTGTGCTGCACCCTAGCTTTATGACTAGCCTCAAGAATGACAGCTTCTAAAACAGGACAAAGAAAGGATCTGCAAATGCACTTTTTTTCAGTATATGGACTGATGACAATCCAGCAGAAGGGATTTCAAGATTCAGAAAGCCCAGAACATAGAGAGACAAGGTCTGGGATATAGGAACTGGAAACTGAGTACTTCTTTCTCCAACATAGTGGCTCCCAGAAACACAGAACAATAATGCTTCTTATGGAATTGTTAGAGAGTTTAGCCTGGGAAAAACTGAGGCATATTACAAACATCTCCTGTCATTAATCAAAAATTCAGAACTTTTGTCACCCACAATAATCCAATCCCCACCCCTACCCCACCCAAGTTCTGCACTTCCTCACTGTGTGAACCAATGCAATAGATTATTCTTGGAAGCTTCCTCCGAAACTGGGATTTTGCAGCACAGTATGTAACAGAGGTCCCACAGGAAACTGAGTGGCCTAAGAGTATTCTGAATAGCAGAAGCTTTCCAAAATATAAAAAGTGAAACTGAACTGACATGTAACGAGCTGACACAGTAAAAGTGCAAAGCAAGTCACTCACAGGAGAGTATTTACTATTCAAACTCTCAAGTCAAGATGGGAAAACTGCTTAGAAATGCTGCCTCTGAGAACTGTCACAAAATGACATAGTAATGGACTTCACCTCACAGCCTGAGGGAGGAGGCTTCTTCGACATACAGTAAATGAGAATCTCAACCGGAGATTACCCTTTGGCACTGACGCCTTGTGAAGCGTTGCCTGTGTTAAGTTTCAAGAAAAGAAAAGCTTTCCATAAACTTCACACACACACACCAGAGGTGGGTTTCAGTAGGTTCTGACCAGTTCTGAAGAACCGGTAGCAGAAATGTTGAGTGGTTCAAAGAACCGATAGTAAAAATTCTGACTAGCCCTGCCCCCATCTATTCTCTGCCTCCCAAGTCCCAGCTGATCAGGAGAAAATGGGGATTTTGCAGTAACCTTCCCCTGGATTGGGGAGGGAATGGAGATTTTACAGTATGCCATGCCATGCCCATCTAGCCACACCCACAGAACCGCAGTAAGAAAATTTTGAAACCCACCACTGACACGTACCCCCTTCCAAAAACCCAAAGTAGCTACATCAGTACATCAGTGGTGGGTTTCAAAATTTTTTACTACCGGTTCTGTGAGTGTGACTTGGTGGGCGTGGCATAGCATGGCAGGGGAAGGATACTGTAAAATCTCCTTTCCCACTCCACTCCAGGGGAAGGATATTGTAAAATCCCCATTTCCTCCTAATCAGCTGGGACTTGGGAGGCAGAGAATAGATGGGGGAGGGGCCAGTCAGAATTTTTACTACCAGTTCTCTGAACCACTCAAAATTTCCATTTCTCCAGAACTGGTCAGAACCTGCTGAAACCCACCTCTGAGCTACATCCCCACAGTAAGTAAAGCATGGCAATTCTCCTGTAATCTCTTCTCTCTCAATGAACGATTGAAGTATGACTTTAGAATGTTACCACAAGCAAAGTCCTGAACTTGAAAAAAAGATAGTGTAGCCCTAGTCTAGGTCATGAACATCTAGCTAAGAGGTGAATCAAATGGGATTTAGAGTCCAGAATGTCCTCAGCAAGTACTAGACCAGGGCTGTCAAACTGGTAGCCCATAGGCCCGATATGTCACGTGCAGGCCACGCCTACCCTGGCTCCGGAAAGGTAAAAAAAGTTGTGATACGTCATGATCCGGGCCGTGAAGCTATCAAGTTTGAAACCCGTGTCCTATGCAGAGCAGTTAGTTCACATGAAAGCAGAATGCTCTGTAATTCTGTCCTGAGGTCATATTACAGAATTATAGAATAACAGAGTTGAAGTCTTCTAGTTCAGGGGTCTCCAACCTTGGTCCCTTTAAGACTTGTGCAAAGCTGGCTGAGGAACTCTGGGAGTTGAAATCCACAAATCTTAAAGGGACCAAGGTTGGAGACCCCTGTTCTAGTTCAACCCCCTGTTCAAATAGGAGGCCTTATACTATTCTGGACAAATGGCTGTCCAATCTCTTCTTAAAAACCTCCAATGTTGGAGCACCCAGAACTTCTGGAGGCTAGTCATTCCACTGATCAATTGTTCTCACTGTAGGAGATTTCTCTTTAGTTCTAGGTTGGCTTTTTCTCTCTGATACGCTTCCATAGCTGCTTCACTTATAATGCTAGGGGAGAGAGGATAGATTTCATCTTCTCCTGTGCCCATGGAGAGTCCCACCCGAGCAGAAACCTCAAAAAATACCATATGCATGGTATATATATATATGCATCAATGAGTTTCCGCAGGCACAGTTATTCCCGAGACACCTCCTTCCTCCATGCTAACTGTATAGAAGGTTGGACAATGCCAATATAAGGCCTGCAACAATGAGGGCTGGGCACTTCATCCCCTTCATCAAGCTTCCCTCTTTCCTTCTGGGCTTTGACTGGATCCTGATGGAAGAGATCCGATCCAATCCAATCCTATCCTATCCAATTCTACATGGAGTAGAATGCTTTGGTTTGCACCAGCACTGTAACATCTGGAGAACCAGAGCCACATTCCTTCATCCTTCTTGAAAGGTAAACCATCTACTTTCCTAAGTTTTCTGCTGTGAGAGCAGAGAGTGGAACAGGGAAAAGTTCATCTTCAGCAATTGCCTTGGGAATGATTTAACAGTGAAACGATTAACCAGGTTCCTGAGAGAACATTGTGCAGATTCAGCTGTTCCTTGTCTATAGCTGCTGCTATTTTTTAACCCTCTGCCTAACCATTCTTGACCCTTTGGCACCACCCCCTTGGGTGGAGGAAGGACCTTTGTTCCTCAGCTGCAATAAAAGGTGTAGCAAAGGACAAGGACATCATTAACCACCTGTTGATAAGGATTTGTATCTTAAGCCACTTCTAATTAGCGTTATCTCCCTTAATAGTCCTCAGAGGAAGCTGTGCTGCTAGCTGGAGAGAAAGAGGATTGTCATCGCCAGCAGCAGAAGATCTTCAGCGATCTTTTCTGTTCTCCTGACATTTTGAGTTTGCTCTAATGGCAGATTTTGAGGGAATTTGGCATAATCCATAGATTACCCTGATTAAGTGGTTACATGCTTTCAGTGCTGATTACCAGCAAGATACAGAATACTTTACGTGTTGAAATCCCACGTGATAGAAATTTGAATATCATGCGTATTCAATGGAGTTATGCAACTTAACACATACTCAGTGCCCCAGCATCACCAAAGCTAACTATTACAAGAAATGTGATGTTAATGATACAATCACCAAGAAAGGAAAAACAACATTTTCTGGTTCTGTAATTGTACTGCTCTCTTAAGACATACACAGGCAAATCACCAGAATATAAACTGACAGCAAACAGCCCTCCTTTCTAACACTGATGATGTTATCTAGTTTGGGTAATGAAACATCTGCAAGAAAACAAGCAAGCTCAGAGATCACCAAGGACCCCTCATTTCAACCCTGAGCTACAAATATGCTCCTTTATTAGATAAAGTCATGTAAGATTGAAACCCAGGAAACATATTCTACAGAAAAGAAAAGAAAAGTTCCTGGATGAGAAGCAGGGAAGCACAGGTTCCTGTCTCCCCATAGCCACAAAAACTCATGGAGTCACTCTCCAGCAGTCACTCAGCCCCGCCTAACTCATAACGTTATCAATAACAGGAATAATAGAAGGGAGCTCTATGTAGTCTTGATCTCCTGAATGAAAGGCAGGATAAACCTGATAAATATTTAAAAAACAAACAAACAAAGAGTTGGCTGATGTAAGCAGAACAAGGGGTGCAACATTACATAACTGAAGAATTAAGTCCTGCTTTGTCAAGAAATAATTCTCAATGCACTTTGAATCTGAGGCCTTCCCCTTTTGTTCTCTGTTCCATTTTTATCTTGCCCTTCCCTCTGAAAAGTTCTGAATTGTCAACCGAGCCCAACTTTTAGATGTGTTGGATGAAGACACCTCCTATTAGCCCAATCTCCACATTGATCCTGTATGAGCAATTTATTTCTTACATTTAAGAAATAAATGTAGTGGTGCAATTATCTACGCAAAGCAGCTTCACATATGCTCCCACCTGGGTTAGAAATCTATAGAATTCCAGCAGATGTATGAATCAAAACTCCCCAAATGCATGCACTTATGCTGAACTGGTTGCGATTCATTCTTGAGTGGCATGAGTAATAGATCGTCCCACAGGTACTTTTCAGAAGGTAACTGGACTTTTTCCCCCCTTGAAAACGTTTTGCTTCTCATCCAAGAAGCTTCCTCAGTTCAGATGAGAAGCGAAATATTTTCAAGGAAAAAAAAACTAAGGAAGTCCAGTTGCCTTTTGAAAAGCACCTTCAGGAGAACTATGACCTGGATGATTGAGAACCTTCGTGGACATGACATTAGATTGTTCTCAAGTCATTAATCATGTCCCTTAATGTTACTCAGAGAGGATAAATAAAGCCAGTCCTTATTTCTTTCAGAATATGAACCTAAAAGCTGTAAGTGAAAAATGGCTCATCATTCCTCATGTGATGAATTTTTCATGACACTAAATAGGGCTAATTATCCTAAAAACAATGTGATGAAAATGGGTGCTTGAAAATTGCCAGCTAACATAAGATTACTTCCCAAACTGTATGGCTAAGAGTGGATTTTAAGCTGAGTTTTCCTAGACATATTCTAACATCCTACCCAATGAAGGACCAGCAATCACATATATCACAACGTAATTCCCAGAAGTCTCTATCCCAGTGATTAAATCCTATTTTTTTACTACCAGTTCTGTGGGTGTGGCTTGGTGGGCATGGCAGGGAAAGGATACTGCAAAATCTCCATCCCCTCCCCACTCCTGGGACCAGCCAGAGGCGGTATTTGCCGGTTCTCCAAACTACGCAAAATTTCCACTGCCGGTTCTCTGAACTGCTCAAAATTTCCGCTATCGGTTCTGCTGGATTTCACCCCTGCTCTATCCCCATAACCAAAGATAAGGGGAACTGGTTGTTATCTCTCCATTATATAGAGAAGAATTACACTTCTCTTTTTTTCCTCTCTGTTTTCTCTCTGCTATCAGCTTCAATGCCCTGCTAAGCATCGAAGTCTTCCACCATGAACTGTGGCTGCCACTCCTAATGAAGAGGTCAGGCTGGACAAAGGGAAGGAGCCATAAATGTTTGAGAACGATTAACAGACCTAGAGACAGTCATTAGCAGGGAGAAGGAGGAAGTGATGACTCAGCAATTATGAAAGCAAAATCAGTTTACTCTTTCCTATCACTGCCCTAAAGAAACCCCCTCATGCTTAGGCAACATATTTTGGGGTAAAGTGGCTGCTATCTATACGAAAAGTGAATTCACATACCCGCCAAACTATAGCTTGTTTTTATTAAGTAATTTGTTAAAATAAACACCAAAGGTTTATTAATCATTTATTACATACCAAGGGAGTCAAAAATGATGTGTATTAAATAAACACCAAAAACAGCCAAAAATGATATGGATAATAATTATGGAAGCTCACCTCAGGCTAGAGAAATACGGGTACACTGCATATAATCTTAGGGAGTAAATGGAACAAATCATGACCCCAGAACAGACAAAAACACTAACAGCTACCATCAAGACTTTATCTCTCTAAAGACAAGCTGAAAAAAGAAAACGAAACTCCAAACCAAACTACTCAAGCTAAACCCCAGAAGCAAAGAGATACCTGAATCCAAATGAGGAGTCAACACGGCAGCCACCCACTATCCACCACAAAACATATCCTCCAAAAAGACCTCAATTATAAGATAGACAATACAAATCAGTTAGAATTTTTTGCAGCCTTAGAAGCAGCATTTGAAATCATAAGGGTGCACCACAAAGATGCAAGAAAACTTAAGGCAGGCAATCATCCCACAAGACCAGAACACAAAAGCAGAACTAACTCAAAGCTGAGGAAAGAGAAGCCCTCAAAACATAAAGAAGGACCAAAACCATCACCATCTTCCAAGCAGGTAAAGGTCAAACCACAATTACCATCGACAAGTGACAAGACATACAAAGAGGCAAAAAAAAATTTTTTTTTAAAATAATTTAAAAAAAAGTTGGGCACCCATAGCTTCAGCTGGGAAACTGAATATCATTTCTCCCCTTTCTTTCAACCATGTCCAATTCTCAGAGGCAGTGGGCAAGTCCCTGCAGTTTTCTTGGCAAGGTTTTTCAGAAGTGGTTTGCTATTGCCTCCTTCCTAGGGCTGAGAGAAAGTGACTGGCCCAAGGTCACCCCCCTGGCTTTATGCCTAAAATGGAACTAAAATTTACAGTCTCCCAGTTTCTAGCCAGATATCTTAGCTACTACACCAAACTGACTCTAGACCAAACTTAAATCTCAAAACACTAAGGAATTCTGAAAGCTTGGCATTTAGACAAATCAGCCATCAAAAGACACACAGAAACAAACCATATTTATACTCAGTTCAAAACAGAGAAAAAGCTAAGAAGGAAATAAAAAGACCAGAACACATCCCCTCCAGCAGCCAACACCCCATTAAGCAGGGATTAACACCAGGCAAACAATCAAGCAGAAAAACAACATTTTACTCAAGGAACTACCAAGGAGAAAACTATACCTTCCCCAAAAGAGCAAGCTACTCTGTATGTGTTTTTATAAATAACTCAAGGCAGTGAACATATCCAGCACACCTTCCTTCTCTTATTTTTCCCACAACAACCCTGTGAGGTGTATTGGGCTGAGAGTGAGTGACTGGCCCGAAGTCACCCAGTTACTGGCCTAGTTAATTAGTTTGTTGGCCTAGAGGTGGCCTAGAGGTGGAGCTCTTGCCTCACAATCAGGAGGTTTTGAGTTCGATCCTAGGTAGAGGCAGATGTAGGTCACCTGCTTGGGCACGGGGTTGGACTAGATGACCTTCAAGGTCCCTTCCAACTCTGTTAATCTGTTACAAGATGGCTTTCATGGCTAAAATGGGTCTAGCCTGATGCTTTAACTACTAGACCAAACAGGGAACAGACCCTAAATTTATTAGTTGGCACTGATAATATTGCCTAATTGGGAAATGAAATGTCTGCAAGCAAACAACCAATTCAGAGCATCAAGAATTATTTGGGTTCTTTGCAAAGAGGTAGGTATCAATGTCCAATAAACACTCTGAATGCAATGCAACACATTATTCTACAGGAGCTAGCAAGAATTAAACTGATTACAGATTCTTATACTAGATAAAGCTTCAGATCACCAATGCATATTTTCTTCACCTCTAAAGTGGGGGCACACTTGGGATTTAAGTCTTCAATTTTATTTTATTTTTACATTTTTATGGTATTGCAACTTTTTGCTTCCCCTCTTGTATTTTACTCTATGCTTTATGTCCTTTTTTGCCATGGGAACTTTTCTGCACATTCTAATTGTTTAATGAAATTTGTTATTTTGAGATACTTTATGACCTACTGGACAAGAACCGGAACTGAAACAAAGATGTTTATGGGCAGTTTCCTCCAAGAGAGAGGAATTCTACTGCATCTGTGCCTTGCTAATTGCTAACTAGCAGAAGAATGTTAACCTAACCCTAACCCTTGTAAGAATTATATAATAAGTGCAGCCATTACAGTAAAGCTTTGGGGAACAGTAGCAAACATTCCCTCCCTTGTGAACAATGTTTGACATCACTTTGAAGTGAAGCCACTCTCTACCACAAGAAGTTGAGCAATAATGCCTTTATATAACTGCATTATTGTTCTTTATACAATTTCACTAGTTGTTCCCCCACAAAATAATGAAGAGCGCATCCTTTGGGAACCATCACACAAAATATAACAATTCTTTATCCTGCTGCCCATTTAATTTCGAGAATTCTGTTAAAATCAACACACAGTAAGCTAACAAATGTATCTGCGTGAATAAACTACCGTTCCAATTTGCTTTCCAACTTACTCACAGGAATGAGTAATGTATGAGAATGTAGCAAATGGGACAAACTTGGAGCATTTGCAAAACATGAAATCCAGCTATTGTAAAATTTCAGCTCAACTAAAAGAAAAGGCCAGTCAAATAACTAGACAGGCTCAATGATAGACTCAAATGACTTGAATGAGTTCTCTAGAGAAAAAAAATCCAAGATACTAATTCAATTATCAAAGAAGTACAGAGCACAGGGATTCAAAAGCTCATTCAGTGGTAGTCAACCTGGTCCCTACCACCCACTAGTGGGAGTTCCAGCTTTCATGGTGGGTGGTAGGGGCTTTTTCCGATACCGAAGCACTTTCCTTTTTTTTAATTTAATTGACTTTTTAAAAAAAAATCATAGCATTATTTAAAAACATTTTCATTAGGTTTTCATAAAATTCCCTGTGGACAATTTAAATTTCTGAAAATATACTATTTGTATCACCTGTGCATAAGTTTAGTTCACGTTATGTAAGTGAAACTAAATGGCGCTATAGTGGGACTGCAAACAAAAGAGCCTCGTCCCAGAATAGCTCGTGCATCTCCCCCCACACCACCCAGCTGTAACAGACAAGCAGAGCTGGTAGCTGGCACCCCCCCCCCAATCCACGATGCGCAAGAGGCATGCGTAGACGACAATACACGGCGCATTACTGTGGAACCGGTGGGTGGTTAGAAAATTTTACTACTAACAGAGATACAGAAGTGGGCAGTAGGTATAAAAAGATTGACTACCCCTGAGCTCATTCTTCCCTAAATGTTCCTGTTGATGGGCTAGAACAGAGGTCTCCAAACTTGACAAATTTAAGACTTGTGGACTTCAACTCCCAGAATTCCCAAGCATGGTTGGCTGGAGAATTCTGGGAATTGAAGTCCACATGTCTTAAAGTTGCCAAGTTTGAAGACCCTGGGTTAGAGTAACTGGCTGTTAACTTCATGCTATATCATCAGACACATTGCTTATTTGGTTCCATGTTAGTATGATATGTGATCCATCCAGGTCATTGTAACCTGTAAACCATGCTCTATGGTTCAGATCAGTGGTGGGATTCAAATAATTTAACAACAGGTTCTCTGCCCTAATGATTTCTTCCAACAACCAGTTCACCAAACTGCTCAGAAAGTTAACAACCGGTTCTCCCGAAGTGGTGCGAACTGGCTGAATCCCACCACTGGTTCAGATCAATATCTGAATCCAGACACTATTTCTTTGCTTATCTAGTAAGAAAGTTATAAGGATCAGAGGGAGGAGAAAGAGAATGACAAGACAGATCTGCTTCTTCGGAATTAGGAGTATTAAGATCAAAAATGAAAGTTCAGTTTGCAGAGTTATTTATTAGCTTTGCAGATCTGGTTTATGACTGATAACACACTGGCTTGGAAACATATCAACTACACCCAAGGTGCTTGCATGCCAATTTAAGTGCACAAGATCAAGCTGATTTATATTTTAACTGGCCTTTTAATGTAAGCCTAAACTTTCTGTATTGTTTAGGGGAAGACCAAATAGATTCCAACGAGTCAGAATGACACACATACCTCTCTTTCTCAATATCTTTTGACTCTCATTTTATATTTGTATGATATTTATTTCAGAGTTTGGGACTCACTTATACAAAGCAGGTAATCATATTCCATTTTTTTATCCTATCTTTTCACAGACTACTTGTGCCAACCTGTTCTATCTAAGTGTTTGAAAACTGGTATTCAGCTATTTAAGGAGATCAAGAGAAAGACAGACCAGCTATTGTTCCTCATTAATTGGTGCCACTGTTTGAACAGATTGTTTTAGATATTTGCAGTGGTTACCACTTGGAGATTTCAAAGACAAATTTTGATACCAAGGACAATAGATTAGTACCTCAAAGGTACAGTACAGGACAATGGGCTGAGCTGCAGAATCAGGAAAGGAATCTAGCTTTAGATAAATAGTTTACCAATTTGTCACAGAGACCTTTAGCAGAAGCATATTAGAAAGATGAAGGTATTAAAGGGCATGGCTTGAAGGTAGAGTCCTTCCCTTTTGTTCCAGGAAACTTTTGTGGAGATGTTTCAAACCAATTCATATTCTTGTAAATCAAAATTCCTCCTGAATTCCAATGGTAAAGCATCACTGCTGCAAACATGTTTTCTACATGCCAGGCCGGAGGAGAAAGAAAACGATTTCTCTGGCTTCAAAGTCAAATTAGTATTTCATTAAAGGGTTTCAAAGCCTTTAGCTGAAGTATTATTTTTATTTTATTTTATTTTTATTTACATTTATATCCCGCCCTTCTCCGAAGACTCAGGGCGGCTTACATTGTGTAAGGCAATAGTCTCATCCTATTTGTATATTTATATACAAAGTCAACTTATTGCCCCCAACAATCTGGGTCCTCATTTTACCTACCTTATAAAGGATGGAAGGCTGAGTCAACCTTGGGCCTGGTGGGACTAGAACTTGCAGTAATTGCAAGCAGCTGTGTTTAATAACAGGCTGTCTTACAGCCTGAGCCACACCGTGTCCCTACACTAACCTCTGTTAGGTATCTCAACACAAGATCCCTGATCTACTTGGAAAGCTGGCTATGTGGCAATCTCAGCTGGGTAAACAATTTTAGTCAGATTGGAGTCATTTTTAATCAAATTAATTTAAGAAGGATACTTAAACAACTTCTACATCATTCAAGCTTTTTCTTTTTACAAAGAATTGTTAAGCATGAGAATGATTGCAAATTTGTATTCAGAAGAACACATTATTTTCCTTATTCCAAATAAAATTCCTTCTTTAAAGAGTAAGCTTTAAATCTCAAGATTTAACTGATGGTTCATTCAAAAAAGCACCATTTAAAGGAATCTGAAAAATAATAGACATTCAGTCCCAAAAGTTATCATTAGTTGGGCCTACTGGTTCAAGGCAAGGGATCAAGAGAATCTCTACAATGTCATCCAGGCTGACAGGAAAATTAATACTAATTTAGCTCTATTCTCCACTGGTCCCAAAGGGGAAAAGGCTATGTGGTTCATACAGCTTTGCTTGTGCTCCCACCACACAGAAACGGTTTTATCCAATCTAATACTAGGACCAGCTTGTTTAGAGCATGAGCCCGTAAAGGGACAAAGTTCTGTGCACTTAAATGATGCCAGGTTCAATCAAGCTCAGGTATAATATTAACATAAACATATCAAATCCAGTCTAAATATCTGACCAACTATAATTTTTCCATTGGCATCTGTGGAAAAACTATTTAAATTCAAAGTTTCCTGAATGTGATGTGATCACAAAACTGAGAAAAACTGAAAAATTGAAAAAAATCATGTTAATATTTTATGAGAGTTTTGCACATACAAATTGATCACAAACTATAACACAACACACTGCTTACAGCAGGAATCCCCAACCTTTTGGACCTAATGACCGGCTGGGTGGGCATGGCTAGGTGGTCATGTGACTGGATGGGCATGGCCAACTCGATATCACTCACGTCGTGGGATGCCTTGTCAGCCTCTATTCACCACTCCTCTCCCAGCCACTCCTTGCCTCCCCACCCGGGCTCCTTAGGGCCCCAACAGAAAGCAGTTGTTGGAGCTAAGCAGCCACCATGAGAAAAAGTTGGCAAAACAGCTCAGTTCAAATTGGATCTGACTGAGAAGGAGGTTCTCACTGCATCTCACTGAGGACTAGGAGCATAGGCTTTCCAAGCGGAGGGAAGACTGGTGGGAGTGCAAGGCCAGGTGCAGGTGCCTAGAGGCTTCTACATACACCGAGATGAACATCCAGGTAAAGACTCATGGTTCAGTTCCTCCAGCTCTTCGCCACCAGTGGCACTTCCCTCCAGCCTTTGCCCAAAGCCCTGCGTCAGGAGACCAAAGCAGACCCCAAGTCAGAATTTCTGCCCCCCTCCGACTCACACAAAAAGATCCCAAAGGGGGAAACTCTCTGCAGCAACACAAATATTCATTGCATGTATCCGGCCCAGGGGCCGTAGTTTGAGGACCCCTGATTTAGTGCAATATAAAAAATGCAAATAATTTTTCTGTGGACCACCAAAATTTTCCTGTGAACCACCAGTGGTCCACAGACCACCAGTTGGTGACCGCTGCCTTACAGAATACTTGAAAAGAGCAATTTTTGTAGAAGTGGCAATTATCAAGGCAGCAGAATCAAGCAAAGGAATTGGGAAAAAATGGTAAAACCTAAGAGATCAAATGATCATAATAGGTACAGCATGACAAATATCTACAAAGGAATCTTTTATTTGGTGGAGTGATAAAACAGATTAACAGATTTTTTACAGGTAAATATCTGAGTTGTATATAACAACTATAACAATTGCAGATTTGTAAGAAAAAACTTGCAGATTTTTTTTAAAAATGGGCATATGTTATAGCGCATGATATGATTTTGGGTAATTCCTAGAATATCAATCAAACATTTGATTGGTTTTGTTTCATTCTACTGTATTGTTCCTTAATGAATAAAAACGAATAAATAGCAATGTCATTTATTGTTCCAACTCATTGGTTATAACATAATGTACAGTTATCCAAGTAAGAATAGAAAAGTTATGCCTAAAACAGCATTGCTGCTGTCAGTCACGCAGAGAATTCTGCAGCAGACAGAGCAGCCTCTTGTTTTAATTGTACTGACTCACCAAATGTATTCCTTTAAATATTATTATTGTCAATCCCTCAAGGTACACCAGACTAGGAAACCAAAGATATGACATCTAAAACTGCTTTTTATTATTATAGTTACAATAACATAATCTTTAAAGTCTGAATATACCTGCCCCACCCCCTTCCTCCCTTTGTCTTCACAAGAACTGAAGAGGATTAAGTGTGAGACAATTTCTTAAGTACCAACAAAGAAGAATATTTGTAGCTCAGGCTTGAAATGAGGGGTTTTTCGTGCTGTCTGAGGTTGATTTTTTTTCCTTGCAGATATTTCATTATCCAAACTAGGTAACCTCATTGGTGCTACTAAGGAGTGGGGTTTGCTCTCAGCTTGCTTTGTCAGTGTAGTCTTAGAGGTTCTTTGGTTGGGCTGTTTACTGTTGGCTTGCTTGGTAGTTGCTTGATTGGGGTAATGAAATATCTTCAAGAAAACAAGGAAGCTCAAAGAGCACCAAAGACCCTTCACTTTCTTAAGTTACATTTCTGCCCTGGACTCAGATTTCTTTTGTCTGACCGTTGTCTTGGTGAGGCTCTTCCTCATGTTCCTAAAAGCAATTCCTTCTGCCATTTACAACTATGAACAGGAAGAAAAGGAGTCCTCCCCATTTTCCCTTATTTCCTTTTCCAAAATTCTTTAGTTAAGAAGAATCTATAAATCCTACTAGAATCCCTATTTATAAATATTTAGATAAATGGTCATTTATCTAAATATATATTTAACATATTTAAAATTCCTAAGCAAATAAACATTAACATTCTTCTGTTAGTTAGCAATTAGATATAGTCATGGACTTTAGAAATACTTAGTGGACACCTTACTTGACCATGATTGTATTCTCATGAAACATACAGCCATTCCAATACATTAACAAAACAACTTGCGTTGCCATCTTGTCTCTATTAAATGTAGCCCTTTAACCATACTTTGTAATTTTGTAATTTCATTAAGCTAAGTATCTCTGAATAACCCTGAACAGTCCCCATATCTGGCTAATTTAAACCAGAATTTGAAATTATGATAACTTCAAAAAATTCTGATTGATATAACATTCAAATGAATCATTTGGAGAAAATGTGGTTAAAAGATCTGAAATTCACATTGTCTTACTGCTTAAAAGAAAACATTATACAAAAATAATTATGAGGTATTGTGGCAGAAGGTATGGAAAGAAATGGAGAGTTGGAAGAAGTTACAACTATATATGCTGGGAAGAATAGCGGCTATAAAAATGAATGTCTTGCCCAGGTTTTTATTTTTGTTTCAAATGATACCAGTGCTTAAGAATGATATTAAATTACAGGAATGGCAAAAGGGGATTAATAAATTTGTATGGATGGGCAAAAAACCAAGAATAAAATTAAAAATAATGCAGGATACAAGAGAAAGGGGGGGTCTTAAAATGCCTAATTTAAAATTGTATTATGAAGCAGTTGTCTTATCATTAATTACTGATTGGATTAATTTAACTGAGGAAAGAGTTTTGAATATAGAAGGTTATGGTTTGTTATATGGGTGGCATGCCTATTTATTATATGATAAGAAAGTAGATAAAATATTTAAAAATAATATAATTAGAAATGCATTATTGAGGGTTTGGAGGAAATATCAATATAAATTAGATGGAAAGATTCCAATATGGGCAATCCCGAGACACATGATAGAAAATATAAATATATATCAAAAGATGGAGGTAGTTACCTATAAAGAACTTCTTTGTATGGAAAAGGGGGAATTACAATTAAAATCTAGAGAAAAGATGGGGGAAGAAGGGAAAAATTATACATGGTTCCAATATGGACAATTACAAGCTAGATGGAAATTAGATCAAAAAATAGGTGTTAAGCAAATTGAGGATAATTTGTTAAAACAAATGAGAGATCAAGGCCAACAGCATATTAAGAGGTTGTATAATGTATTAGTAGAAATAGACTCAGAGACTGAATTGGTTAAGGATTGTATGATTAAGTGGGCACAAAATTTTCAGCAACCAATAATGTTGGAAACTTGGGAAAGAATTTGGGTGAGGAATGTTAAATTTACACAAGCGCAAAATATGAGAGAAAATTTTATAAGATGTTTTATAGATGGCATTTAGACCCCCAAAAATTGTCATGTATGTATCCTAATGTACAGGCTAAATGTTGGAGATGCGATTGTGAAGATGCCACTTATTACCATATATGGTGGACTTGTAAAAAAGTTAAAGCATTTTGGATTAAAGTATGGTGGATCATGCAGAATATTTTGAAAAAGAAGATTAAGTTTACCCCGCAGTTCTTTTTACTAGGAATAATTATGGATTGTACAGCTATAGAGACTAAATTGATTTTGAACTTAATAACAGCCGCAAGACTTTTGATTGCTCAATATTGGAAGAAAGAAGAATTACCTACAATTGAAGAATGGACACTTAAAGTATCAAATCTGGCAGAAATGGCAAAAATCTCTGCTTACTTGAAAGACTATACACAAGAAAAATATATTTTAGAATGGAAAATGTGGATTGATTATATTCAAAATAAGTATCAGATAAAAAAATATCGAATAGCATATGAGTAAATTTAGGAAATATTTTGTATTAGATATATTTTTGAAGGAGAGGGGAAGTGAGAGTGTGATTAAGTGTGGAGAGACTAGAGATTATAATTTAGGAATTATTTTAGATTATGATTGTTAGTTTTGATACCCTGCATTTTGTTCTGGGAAGTGGGGATGGGGGGGTAGGGGGAGGGGAATTGGGGGGTTGAGGTTAGAGATGGAGTGATGGTTAATGTACAGGGATTATTGAAGATGTATAAATATAATTAATGTAGGGTCGGGTCTGCCCAGTTACCATTTTAGAACGGTGGGGAGGGAGAAAAGAGAGAGTAGGAGGTAGGAAAGAGGAGAAGAGGAAGGAAGAGGGGTAGAAGAGGGAGAAGGAAGGTGTAGGGTGGAGGGAGGAGAGGATGTAGATAAGAGAAGGAGAGGAAGTAAAAGAAGGTAGAAGAGGGAAGAGTGTTAAAAAGGGGGGTGGTGACTGGGCAGGCCCGACTAATTGTATATAACTGTACATTGAATGAGTTGTTTGACATGATTGTAAAAATAAAACTTTTTTATGAAAAAAAAAGAAAGAAAGAAAACATTTTTAAAAATGATATACCATTGATATCTGACACCAGACAAATCATCTGAAAGTACTGTGGTACTTCTCATCACTGTTAGAAATGTGAAACTGAAGGAACATTTTATCATCCAAGACACCTGTTTCCCCCCAAATGAGACATCATCCTCTGATAATAAGCCCAATCCGGCTTTTGAGTGCATGGCAATAAGGTCAAGTGCTTATTTCAGGGTTCAAAAAAATATAAGACAGGGTCTTATTTTCAGGGAAACACGGTAATACATTTGGTGATACAGAGGGTTTTAAAAATTAACATTCAGATGAAATTTTTTATTAAGACTTATAGACATTTAGCTAGAAAAGGCTCATGGACAATTGGTTTACATATGATAACTCAGCAAGGTTGTTATATACACAACATTGCAAAATTAAAAAGCACCAATAATGGAGGGATGGATTGTGAAGATTGTTGAGTTTGCAGAAATGTCTATATTAACTTGTTTGACTAAGGAGAGAACTACAGCTGTGGGAAAAAGAAAAAGAAACACTTCACAGAGGTTTTTTTTGTTGAAAATGGATAAAAGCAAACTGCTGATGTTGGGATTTATTAATTTTAAAAAATTGTTAACTGCTGTATAACTACTCCAAATAAAATTAGAAATAACCGATTTAGATATTTATTTTTAGTGTTTTTTTTTGTTATTCTTCACTTTTTCTTTTACCCTCTTTTCTCTTCTACATTTCCATTGTTTTTTAAATCTTTTTTAAATCTTTGAATAAGAATTATTCATAAAGAGAAAATTATCACGAATAATTAGAAATGATACTGGAACTCCTTCAAGAACAAACAATATGCTTACTCTTATGTAAGCCATACTAACATGTTGCGAAAATAGGAAAGATGGAAAGGCATACAATTCTGCTTATTTACTGGTAAGGATTAGGTGTGTTAGATCAGTGTTTTTCAACCTCAGCAACTTTAAAATGGGTGAACAGGATGACTATGGAATTCTGGGAATTGAAGTCCACCCATCTTAAAGTTGCTTGAAGTTGAGAAACACTGTACTAGATTAAGATGAAATCTGGGACTTTCACTATCTCAGAGTTGACCATTGATGACTGAGACATTTGAAGAAACCTAGTATTGGATAGCATACACCAATTACCAGCGATGCTCAGTTTCACACATATTTCTGAATAAACAATGACATGCTTCATATATTGTAGTATGCCTTAATGTAGGTTCTTTGATCTGAGCTCAGCATGTTGTATGAAGTCAAGTTTAGTGGTTTGGAAATCATGGTTTATACAACTATTCCCAACTTGGATGATCTGTACACATGTGTAGATCTGAATTTCCCAAATTCCCCAGTTAGCAAAGCCATCACTGAGAATTCTGAGAATTGAGGTCCACATATCTAGAGCATACCCAAAGTACAAGAAAAGCTGTTGCTGACACAGCTCAATGTATGCACTCAGTGTGTGCCATTTTTATTTAAACTATGTATTTATTAATTATACTCAGTGAAATTCAGGTGGGTCTCAATAACATACGGATTGGAAATATGTTCACACTACACAAACAGGCTAAATACTCACATGTCTTTTTCCCCTTATCAACTTCCAATGTTATAAGAGACCTTGACATTGGAGCAGTGCAAATTAATGCTCGCTGCTCAGCCAGATGAGAGATATGGTATAAACTGGGGGTCCATGAGAGGAAGAGGAATAAGCAGAAAAAAATGGACTTCTTAAAACTTAGTGACAAGCAGCTATTTTTGCCAGCAGCAAAAAAAGTATTATAAAATAATTTCCATCCCAGGAAAAGCTTGATTGACATATCACTGTATCTCTATTCTTCAGTCAGTCCCCAAAATAATTTAGTAAACTACCGTATATACTCGAATATAAGCCGATCCGAGTATAAGCCGAGGTCCCCAATTTTACCCCAAAAACTGGGGTAAACTGGGGACTCGAGTATAAGCCGAGGGTGGGAAATGAGGAAATGAAACCCTCCCTCCCTCAGCTGAGAAGGCTGGCGGCTCCCCCGCCCCGCCCTCTCACTGCACCGGCAGGGCTTCCGTCCGGTAAAATGTGAAAAAAAGAAAAGAAAAAAACTCGAGGATAAGCCGATATATCGAGTATGCGAGGGCTTAAAAAAAAAAAACTCGAGTATAAGCCGTATAGACCCGAGTATAAGCCGAGGGGACGTTTTTCAGCACAAAAAATGTGCTGAAAAACTCGGCTTATACTCGAGTATATACGGTATTTAGCTACCTCTCACAGGTCAGCTTTCAAAACCCTACATGGTACTACACGGGCAATTTTCTTAGGGTGTTTCATAACAAAGCTGCATATCCATGGATTTTATTTACATACCACTGACCTAGCAAAATTAAATGTGACATGTGACCCAGGTTAAGAATATGGAGCTCATCATTGATCCTCTCTTGGGAAGCAGACCTTCCCAGGAAAGTTAGGATTCTGTGTGAAGCTCTCTTTTGCAAAGTTAATCCTGGACACTTGAGAGACAGAAAGCAAAAAAAATATTTTTTTTTGGCCTTGAAAATAGTTTTTATTTTATTTATTTATTTATTTAGTCACAACAGTATACACAAGCATCAACATAAAATAAAATTCCCAGAAGGACTGTGGCATGTAAGCAGAACTACCTGTTTACAGGCAAATGTGAGCAATTAGTTTTACTTTGTCCCATAATAGCATTGAAGGAGCAGAAGGAGCAGTAAATTTCTGCCTGCTTCATCGATCTTCTCTTTCAAATGGGAATAAAAATGGGAAGCTGACAGCTCCCAGCTGTGCTTTCTGGGGGCTCCCAGAAGCCTTCTTAGAAAATAAAAATGATGAGTAGCTGCAGGACATTGCTTTATTGAAAACAAACTTGGCGTGCTCAGAAGAAAGAGCAAAATGAGGCAGTAATTTAGGCTTATTCTGGGGGGAGGGATCAAAAATGTTGCAGGGAACAAATATACCACATTTGTTTTCCTGCAACCTTCTCGTAAATGGGTGATTGTGGGCCAGCTCGTTCCCTCCCTAGCAGCCATTTTGTGAGAAAGCCCATAATACACTTTCAAAATTCCAGATGCCTAGCAGCTCCAAACAATCAAGGACCCCTGCTTGTTGGCAATGGCGAGAATCCTCTCCCTTTGCAACCCCCCCCACAGAAGTAACCCTTAACTAAGGCAGATTTGACTATCTGCTTCCAATGATTTGCATATGGTTTCTAACCTACCAAGCCCAAAGAGGCAGGAATCAAATAAAAAAAGGTACCGTAATGTTCTTCCTTTGTCATGAGATATTATAGGCGGTAGTATATTAAGGATGTTTCTTTAAGATTTTTTTAAATAGATCATAGTGGAGTCTGTATGATTTGGTGCTCCAATTAAACAGTATCTGCTTTGGCTATTCCTACCATAATATTCGGTGGGATAAAAGTACTGAATTCTGCATCTGTATCTTCCCCCAATTCTTCATCAACTTTCCATGCCGTTGCAGCTTTCATGTCACTGTATACTCTCACTAACTCCTGTGCCTATTCAAATCAGGAAATCTGCTATTTGAATATCAATCTAATTTGGAAAAACCAGTTTGATTTAATCTGGGCATTCAAATCAAGATGTCAAATTAGGTCAGTTTTATTTGGATTTCCAAAGTGTGTGTGTGTGGGGGGGAGACATTTCTCAAATGTTGTAGTTAGTTGCGAAGTCATGCCTGACCCATCACGACCCCATGGACAACGTTCCTCCAGGCCTTCCTATCCTCTACCATCCTCTGGAGTACATTTAAGCTCACGCCTACTGCTTCAGTGACTCCATCCAGCCCCCTCGTTCTCTGTCGACCCCTTCACCTTTTGCCCTCAATCTTTCCCAGCATGAGGCTCTTCTCCAGTGAGTTCTTCTTTCTCATTAGGTGGGCAAAGTATTTCAGTTTCATCTTCAGGATCTGGCCTTCTAAAGAGCATTCAGGGTTGATCTCCTCTAGGACTGACTTGTTTGTTCGCCTTGCAGTCCAAGGAACTCACAGGAATCTTCTCCAGCACCAGAGTTCAAAGGCCTCAATTCTTTGACGCTCAGCCTTTCTTATGGTCCAGTTTCTCAAATGCATATCATCTAAACTGATTTGAAGGCATCTAAACTTTTAAATCTCAAAATATCAATTCAGCTTAGACATGGTCTTCACATTGAACAGGATTCAGTCATACAGTTATGTTTCTGACTGGAGCTGATATTGGTACCATGTTTTCCCAAAAATAAGACCCTGTCTTATATTTTTTTGAACCCTGAAATAAGCACTTGGCCTTATTGCGATGCGCTCAAAAGCTCAATTGGGCTTATTATCAGGGGATGTCTTATTTTGGGGGTACTAATAAAACTAGAAAATCTATTCCTGGGTAAAATCTACCTACTGATATGTCTATGGAGATTCTCAGTCATCCAGGTCATGGTTGTCCCAATGTTTCGCTTCTTGGATGAGAAGCGAAACGTCTTCAAAGAGAAACCAGAAAGTCCAGTTGCCTTTTGAAAAGCACCTTTGGGACATAACTACCAGTATGTTGTTGCTAAGAGTTTGGTTTGATGGCTCATAATCAATGCTGCAGCCAAGAATGCAGAATGGGTAGGAATGTATTCAGTCTAATATAAAGAAACTGAAACTGAATTAGACTGAAATCAAGAATGAAGAAGCAGAAATGTTTATAAGCCAATGCTGAGGTTCAGTGATAGATCCTAATTTGCAACTTGAGAACCGTTGTTCTGAATGACTGGGATCCCTTCAGTTAATGCCAGACCTGTTCTCTTCTCCAATCTTTTGGACAGGAATACAGGCAAGATGATGCTTAGTACGGATTGTGGCAGCTGTGGTCCAAAATATTTAAAAGGTACCAGACTGCCCACCAGTATTAAACATTCCAGCAAAGCTGACTCAAGTCCAAATTGTGTTCTTTCTACAGTTGTACATTTCAAACTCCCCTGCAGACCTTTATCTATATCTATTTCTCCACAAATATGAATCCAGTCAAAGTCAGGCATTCCGCCGCCCCATAGCAGGCATTTATGACTTAAACTAATCTAATCGAGCTTTGTATTACAGCACTTATCGCAAACACTTGATTCCTTCGTGGGAAACCTGTACTTCAGTCTCTTCTACATTCCTATATGTACAGCTTTCCCTTATTTTTTTAAGGCAAATTACTTCTTTATTTCACAGAAGGTTGTTGCTGGTTATATTGCTCTAAATCCAGTTTGATCAATGCTTAATAGTAAACACATTCTCAGACAAGAGCCACTCCTGATTTCAAATCTCTAGGATCATATGCATATTCTCCTGCATTGCAACAACTTTTTCAGCAAGTGTTCATAACCATATTCCCAAGCAAAATCAGAAACAGAAAGCAGCACAAGAGCAAAGTCTTGGAATATAAAAGGAATTACTATTGACTTGACAAGGGTCTAGTTGCTGGTTTTATCAGCAGCCTTTGATTGCTTCAGTTTTTAAAACTCAATTTAATAGTTTCAGTGGATCTCTACATTTGTTTTGGGAGCTATCTCAACAAAGGTTCATACAACAAAAGACTGAAGCCCATCATCTCTCCCTCAAAAGTTCATTGTTAAGAGGGGAAGTCACAAAATAGCACCAGTACAAATCTATAAGCAGACATATATCCATCACAGGATCTCGAGGGAAACAACATTTTAGATTTCCAAGATAGTGAAAGGCTTCTCAATCAAAATTATTTTAACAGGATTTTAAAGTAAAAGAATTGCTTTATCATTATCTTATTTCTTATATATTTGGAGGCTGTAGAGAAAACGTTATTTATATTAATCCATGTTAGCAGAGGTGAAATGCTACCGGTTCGCACCGGTTCAGGCGAACTGGTAGCAGTGCTGCAGCGTGGTTTGGCGAACTGGTAGTGGTGGCAGCATGAAGCTCCGCCCACCCACCCTTACTTCCTGGTTTTAACCAGGAAGTAACCTTTTTTGACCCTCTGTGCATGTGCAGACAGTCCAAAATCGCATGTGACATGCAAGCGGGCGCGAGTGGAGCAAGCACGCGGGGAGTGCGCACTTCCAAACCGGTAGGGAAGGTAAGTAGATTTCACCCCTGCATGTTTGGTATCAGTTAAAAAAACTTGTGAGGCCTCTATAGTTGAATGAGCATATTGGTCCCTAAAGTATGATCTCCTAAAGATATAATGTATAGTTTAGTAGAGGCTAAGTTAGTGGATATACCAAACAGGGCCTTTTTGGTAACAGCACCCATTTGTTGAACCTTGTCCCCAAAGTCAGCTTAGCTTCAAGTTTCAACAAGTTGATCAAGCCACCTTCTTCCTCAAGTTCCTGTAAATGGATTGTTACCAGCAACACTTGGTCCTACATATCTTGGAATTAAATCTACCTCTCAAATCAGTGAAACAGATTTAATTTCTCTCTAAAGCAATCCAAAATGTATAAAAGTAGCAGAAAAGATCTCAGTTCATTAAATTATCTAGGGAAATGATTTTTTTTAAACAACATGAATAGGTTTATGTTTAAAAAATGGGGAGGAAAACAAGATTCAGTTTCAGGAAACAACAGTTCCAGCCTCTTGTTCAGATACCTGGGTTTCTTTTTTCCTATCCCTCTGCTTTTAAAACTTCAAAGTTCTCTGTGCCCTGCAGGGCTCAAGATGGGGCCAGTTTCACTGAGACAATTAAAAAATCACCAAATGTTTAATACCAGGTTATGGTAGCTCAATAAGCAGTAAGTACTTGATTTGATTTATTCTATGCCTTCCAGAGTTTAGGAAGTGTGCAGGAAGGTGCTAATTATGTTTAAAGCTTTTAAAAAAACTTAATAAATTCCTCTTTTGACTTAGCAAAATAACAAGGGAGGAAAGAAATTAGCATAGGTGAAAATAAGGTGGCAGTCCCATTTATCACACAAAAACACCTTCACTTTTGATAGCATGTGATGACATAATGAAATAAAATAAGTTGACCTAACTACCTCTGAGCAGTAAAGCACACCATTTAATGATTTAAGTGGAAGGCAATACCCCACTTTTTCTAGTATCTACTCCTTTCTTTAATAACACACACTGGAATTTGGAACGCAATCCCCAAATGCAGCTTTAGCACATCTGGAAGGAAGCAGATTGAAGAAGGCTGGCTGGCCCAAGAGGATTTCAGCTTTGATGTGTACCATTTAAAAAAAAAAGTTTTATAGGGAAGGCGGAGTTGTTACAAAGAGTACCAGGCACCATTTAATCTCTTAATTCAGGTAGAGGGGGAAACTGACGCGATCAAGTAGCGAAGCCCAAATTTTTCGAACGTTCTTTCTGCTTCGCTGATCTAACACTGGGAGACATTGACAACGCCCCCACCCCGAGCCTTAAAGGAACACCCCGAACTCGATTTGGGCCGCCGGATCACAGGAATGCCCGGCTCTCTTCCCACGGGGGTATCTCTGAAGACCGAGAACGCAGCAGACATCCGAGATTGGCAGGGCTCACATTGCAGAGCCTCTCCTAAATTTTTCATCCGAAGTCTGCCCTCAGCTTCTCCTCAAGCCCCGAGGCGAGGGCAGCGCTACGCAACCGTGTGGCTGCCAGCAGGACTCCCGCTCGGCTCTCACCCGGCGGAAGCCACCCACAGCTTTCAAAAAACAAAAAGATAACCCGGACCGGGGTGGCGGTGGGAAGAAGGGGCACAACAGAACTTGGATTTCTCTTCCTCCGCGTCCTCCTCCCTCTCTAGTCAACATGGCTCCTCTTTGCTTTCTGAAGAGTAACGCAGTTTGTCGGTAACAGCAGAAATCACCTTATCTATATATCGCAGCAAGGGAATTTACGTTTGAATTTACGAAGAAGGGGTTGGGTTGGGTGGGACTCGTTTTTTGCCATCTACAAACAGCGAAACTTTTCACGAGCTCCTACTTCTAGGGGCGCATGGACTTGTCATGCCAGATCTGCTTGGAAACACAAACGCTGTTAACGTGCTTTCCTGGTTCTTCCCGTGAGTAATCCTGGCCCAGCCCACTTAATTGTATATTAGCCTAGTTTTCCTTGATTTCCACCCCCCAGAGATTTTGTGCTTTTGAGCAGAGTGATTGGCAGAAATTCAGTGGGGTATACGGTAGTTCCGCCGGCCACCGCAGTGCCAGGTTCGGAGAACCTCTTGCAAAGAAAAAAACAAACAAACCCGAAGAGGTGAGCCCTGACCGATTCGGTAATGGGAAGTCCTGTTGCATTTCTGCCTTTCGCGTTTTCAGATCAACCTTTCGACCTCCTGCATCGGTAACCTCCCGCTTCTCTCTCCCCCACCCCCCACCCGAGCGATCGAGACCTTAATTTTTTACCAGCTGGGCAGCGTGATGGTTTTCCTCTCCATCCGCTTTCATTTCGTTCTCCTGGTCCTGCTGGGCAGCCTCCTGCTCGCCGCTCCTCGCCTCGGGTTTCTCAGGCAACCCACGAATGAATTCTTCGCGGCATTGGAGGCCCAGCTTCTGCAGATGCTGGTCGGTCTCCGAGTCTACGACCAGCAAGCGAACCGACCCGGGCGAATTTCGGATGCGGTTCACTACTTGCTGGTGACTTTCCTTCTCTACGTTGTCTCCGTTCACTTCTACCAAGCGGTCCCCAGCCTTCAGACCGGATTTTTCGGCCGGGGAATCGGGCTCCACCAACCGGATGAACTGTCCCGTTTTGCTCTTCTCCCCGTGTAGATGGAAGCCGTAACCGTTCGGCCCCTTTTCTGGGCAGCATAATCGAGGCAAGAGCTGCGGTTCGCTCCCTCCCCCGTTGTCCATGTTGCTCCTTCGATTGATCAAATGTCCCGAGGATCTCAACCGGAATCAAAAGCGTTCCGAGTTACTTGAAGGGTGCAAAGTAACTTCGAGGGATTAGCCTGAAGCACCTCCGGCAGTTCTGTTTCGGAGCGGTAGCAGGTGTTACCAGGGCGGGTCCGGAACGATTTGAGACGAACAGGATCCCGATTACCGAATATATTAAGAAGCCCCTGCTCCGCCAATCACAACTTTAATCGGCGTCTGAGCGTTCCAGAATATCATTGACATTTTATCAGAGGGGCGGGCACCGATTACGACTGATGCCGTTGGACCAATGAGATTCGGCAGAAAGGAGTTGCAACGCCTAAGCACGCCTCTCAAAGGCAAAGACAAATCGGAAATGGGAACGGAGGCGGAAACATGCAAATAAAAAGCCCCGCCCCTTATTCTTCCTTATATTTTTTTTATTGGCCGTCCAGGTGGTACAAAAAAAAAATCCACTTTCTTCCACGATGCCGGGTTGCTGTTTTAGAGTGCCGATACTATCTTTACAAGGTAAATATAAATTTTCTTTTACGAAAAACAGCTCTTTTTGTACGGGAAAACAGAATGTCACGATCGCCTTCGATGACATTTAAACCTAATTAAGTTTAATTAAATAAAATAAACTTCGAGTTAATTGAGGACACAGGTGTATTTTTCCAAATTAAGCACTGGGCGGTCTCGCGATGTCTGTCTATTTATCTGGGAAAGAAAAGAACAAGGAACTGGACACGGTACCACGGAAATCTCTTTCGCCCATCCCAGATCGAACACCCATCTCTGAAAAGCCTGTTGCAATATATTTTTGAAGCCCCGTCATGGGGAATCAAGCTTGTTTTACAGAGGGATGTCTGCATGCCACAAACACCTTCCAATACCTCAGATTACATTCCCATATGTCCAGGAGATAGAACCTTATGAGACAAAATGGATCTTATTCAGTCCAAATCTGATAAGACAATTTTAGCTAATGTTTCTAATACTGTAAATGGAAAGGTAGAACGAGTGTCGGAGTCAGAAATGTAAAGTATCTGTATGGGATCTCTCACAAGTCTTTCCTGAGAAACTCCTCTCTGTTGTTTTGTTTAGAACTTCAATGTTCTTTCATATATTTTATTGCTGTGCTATGTGTGTTTTGTAGGTGCCTTGGAATCAATATTGTCTTTGGCAATTGTCTGTGCAAGTCTCTGCAGTTTTCTTGGCAAAGTTTTTTAGCCATGGTTTCCGATTGCCTCCTTCCTAGAGCTAAGGGGAAGTGACTGGCCTAAGGTCACCCAGCTGGCTTTGAGCCCAAGACAGAACTAACAGTCTCCCAGTTTCTAGTCAATACCTCCACCACTATAGCAAACTGCCTTTTGTTTCATATTTTAGTATATAATAAATACAGATAGTCCTTGTCTTCCATCCATTTGTGCAGTGACTGTTTAAAGTTACAGCAGTCCTGAAAACAATGGATATGCAACCAGTCCTCAAAGTTACATTTATTGCAGCACCCCTTAGGTCACATAATTGCAGTCCAGGCATTCAGGTCCCCAGCTTGTGATTATAACATCGCAGGGAATTGCGCTCACATGGTCAAATGAGTTTTTACTTTCCCTGCCAGCTTCACACAAGCAAAATCAATGGGAAAGTTGGCAAGGATTGCAAGTCGCTCTGGTAAATCACTCCCACTTTTTCTCCCGTCCATAGCATCTATCTTTACATGGCCTACACCAACCCTCTCCTAAATTCTGTGTAATCTGTGTTGGCCTTCCCAGCCCCCACACCCATTCACTCATGACACCCCACCCCCACCCCATAGCAACCCCAGGCTCTTTACTGAGGCTCCTGCCTCTTCTTACTTAATGGCCCATACACCTCAGGCATACAGCAACAACTAGGACTGCTGAGATGGTTGTCACTAAGTAATGCTGTCATGTGACAAGATGCTTCATGACCGCATTGCTTAGCAATGGCAGTCCTGGTCCCAATTACCATCATAACCCAAGTATTCCATGTATAAAATAGCTATCAAGATGTTGGACTAGGTGGATAAACCCATATTTAATTGCTATCTTAGCCGTGGAAGTTCTCTAGGTGACAGTCTTTCTCAGCCCAATTTATCTCACAAGGTTTTTGTGAGGAAAAATTGGAGGAGGGACTCCCTTGTATACCATCTAGAAATCCTTGGCGAAAAATGGCCCGTAATAAATAATGAATATTCTCATCTACATTCTTGAACAAATCATTAGAGAAGGCTTACCTGCCTTCTCTTTGTCTGGTCCATCTTGGCTTCTCCTCTCTGATCCCCAACTAATAGCTCTTGAGCATGCAACCTCTTTATTTTACAATCCAATCCTATTATTACATGGCAATAATTTGGAGACCAATAATGGATAGCTCCTGAGGATCCCATAACTTGGTTTCTAGTTTCTAGTATAGGAACCAAGATGGCGCAGTAGTTAGACTGCAGCACTGCAGGCTACTTTAGCTGACTGTTAGCTGCAGTTCAGGAATTCAAATCTCACCGGCTCAAGGTTTATTCAGTCTTCCATCCTTCCGAGGTCGGTAATATGAGGACCCAGATTGTTGGGGGCAATATGCTGACTCTGTAAACCTCTTATAGAGAGGGCTGTAAAGGCACTATGAAGCGGTATATAATTCTAAGTGCTAGTGTGATTGCTAGTTTCCTCTTGCTGGCTGAATGCTAAATGATTAAGAGCCTTCCTAAGACTTGCATCGCCTATTAGGAAATTAGGGTAGACAGGTAGCTGGTCCTTTTTTTACAAGCTAAGAGATTTTTTATCTTGTCATCTTCCCAGGCTGCAAAATATACTCCTTTAAAAGTTGTGTTTGATCCCCACTCTTCAGAAAATTCGTAAAGCCACACCTCTTCTTTGAGGGGTAATCTTTAAAGACACCTCTCTCCTTTAATCCACCTGTTTGACTTTTTATTATGTTTTAAGTTTTGCTATTTGGTATGACACCCATCAGAGTAGAAAGAGACAGCACAAATCTGACAAACACATGGGAATTTTTCAGAGACTAACCTTGTGACTTCTTAATTTCAGTCTAGGGATTTCCTGCAGCAGGGCTTTTTCTTATAGCTGAATCCTAATCTGAGGATAGTTCACTGCCAGCTAGGTCATCCAATGACCCTCACTGCTTCAAGTCACAGGATATTATATTGGAGCAATATTAATAGGAGTTGATCTCAATCATCTAATTTCCCAAGAAACAGCAAAATTACATAGGAAGATACGATCTGTAGAACAATCCTTTCCATGTAGGATTCCAGACTAGGTTTATAGCAATAGTTTGGACAGGAACTAAATTAACTTCCTGACTTAATGACTGAAGATAATTAGATAATTTACAGTAGATTATCTCTCTTTTCATTTCTGACCTCTCTCCCTTTTTGATATATCATAAAAATAAATAGGCTGGGCTGTATCTACGCTTTCAGTATATTCTTGAAACATCTAAACTAGAGCCCATGCACCAGTTAGGCCTTCTGTACTAGAAGGAGTCAATTTAAAGGAAATTGAACCAGTCAAATCAATCTGAGTCTTCCCTACAGGAAACTATCCTGTCCTCTGGCTCCTTTGTAGACTTGACGTTCCCTGTTCACCCAAAATTGAACAGTAGTGCAAAGGAAAGCTGATAATGGTAATGGCTATGAGCATAGGAGCATCACATCTGGACCACAACAATCAATGTGATCCCTAAGTGAGTGTCAAGAGTGTGGTGCTTTTTGTCTCTTTGTTTCCTTCTAGTGGAAGTCTGGATTGTTGCAGCCCAGAAATTCATGGGAATTTCTCTAACCCTAGTTGAGAACTTTCCATCTTTTGGCCTTGGGGCATGGGAAGAAGTAACAATATCCTCTCTGTCTGTCTGCCTGCCTGCCTGCCTGCCTGCCTCCACCCCCTCAAACTTAGAAACTGCCCATCTTCCTCACAGTTTTTCTTCTTTAGCCCCTTCTCTTGGTTCCATCTGAATAGAATAGAATATTGGCCAAGTGTGATTGGACACACAAGGAATTTGTCTTGGTAAGAATACAAGCAACAAAGTTACAGTCATACAGTCATAAGTGGAAAGAGATTGGTGATGGGAACGATGAGAAGATTAATAGTAGTGCAGAACGTATCTTTTCTTTTATGTACACTGAGAGCATATGCACCAAGACAAATTCCTTGTGTGTCCAATCACACTTGGCCAATAAAAAATTCTATTCTATTCTATTCTATTTAGTAAATAGTTTGACAGTGTTGAGGGAATTATTTGTTTAGCATAGTGATGGCGTTCGGGGAAAAACTGTTCTTGTATCTAGTTGTTCTGGTGTGCAGTGCTCTATAGCGTCGTTTTGAGGGTAGGAGTTGAAACAATTTATGTTCAGGATGTGAGGTATCTGTAAATATTTTCACGGCCCTCTTCTTGATTTGTGCAGTATACAACTCCTCAATGGAAGGCAGGTTGGTAGCAATTATTTTTTCTGCAGTTCTAATTATCCTCTGAAGTCCGTGCCCGTCTTGTATGGTTGCAGAACCAAGCCAGACAGTTACAGAGGTGCAGATGACAGACTCAGTAATTCCTCTGTAGAAGTGAATCAGCAGCTCCTTGGGCAGTTTGAGCTTGCTGAGTTGGCGCAGAAAGAACAGTCTTTGTTGTCCTTTTTTGATGATGTTTTTGATGTTAGCTGTCCATTTTAGATCCATTTTAGAGAGTGGTCTGCTCCCTTGGCTACTTAGTTTGCCCTTGGAATATTTTAATGGAGCGACAGCATATTTTTTGCTCCAGACTTACATTGTTTTTCAACTTCCTTGCTCAAACCTATAAAGCATTGGTTCCCAACTTTTTTTGGCCATGTCCCACCTAAGCATCTCTAAAATCCTGATGCCTCCCCTCTCCTATGACATATATTTTATTTATTTATTTATTTAATTTATTTATTTTGTCACACAGTATATATAATATATAGTTCTTATTATTCAAAAAGTGAACTCCTACTCACACGGAGGAAGCCTAAAAGGCCATTAACTTGGTTTAAACAAGGTTCAAATTGCTCCCATTAAAAATTAAATTGCCCTCTGTGAGGTGTGGGCCCCATGTTGGGAACCACTGCTATAAAGTGTTTGAAAGTGTGCTATTCTGTTCTTCTCCTGAGAGCTTGGGGTTGGAAATATCTGAACGGTTTCAGTTTTACTTGTGAAAATGTCTTGGTTTATGAGTTTTCTTCTTTACCCAATTCTGTCTGGCAGGTGATGCTGCAGAAAATTAGGTCAGTGTATGCCAGGTTCCCTGGTGTTTACCCTTAAATCCATTCCATCTCATTAGCACATCAGTCTGCAAATCTTTCTGTTGGAAAGCAGCTAAGTTGATACTAATGCTGTTACTTTACTTCTGTATGGTGTTGCTCTTCCCTCACCCCGAGTAGTTTACCAAAAAAGATTAAAAACAACTTTAAAAAAAGCAAAAAAACCCAAAATGTACAGATACCGTATATGTGATACCTTGCTTAATAGTAGTAAGGTGTAAGAGGTATCTTGGAGTCCTAATGGACAACCATTTAATATGAGCCAGCAGTGTGCAGCAGCTGCCAAAAAAGCCAACACAGTTCTGGGCTGCATAAACGGAAGGATAGAATCAAGATCACGTGACGTGTTAATACCACTTTATAATGCCTTGGTAAGGCCACACTTGAAATATTGCATTCAGTTTTGGTCGCCATGATGTAAAAAAGATATTGAGACTCTAGAAAGAGTGCAGAGAAGAGCAACAAAGATGATTAGGGGACTGGAGACTAAAACTTATGAAGAACGGTTGCAGGAACTGGGTATGTCTAGTTTAATGAAAAGAAGGACTAGGGGAGACATGATAGCAGTGTTCCAATAACTCAGGGATTGCCACAAAGAAGAGGTAGTCAAACTATTCTCCAAAGCACCTGAGGGTAGAACAAGAAGCAATGGGTGGAAACTAATCAAGGAGAGAAGCAACTTAGAACTAAGGAGAAATTTCCTGACAGTTAGAATAATTAATAAGTGTTGCCTGCAGAAGTTGTGAATGCTTCAACACTGGAAATTTTTTAGAAGATGTTGGATAACCATTTGTCTGAAGTGGTATAGGGTTTCCTGCCTGGGCAGGGAATTGGACTAGAAGACCTCCAAGATCCCTTCCAACTTTTGTTGTTGTTGTTGTTGTTGTCTAAAACATGCAATAGTTAAAATTAATAACACCACACTGTTCCCTTTCAGAGGAACTGCCATGCAGAAAAAGAGAGGAGAGGGAAATAATAAACTAAAGAAATTAAAGACGTGAGGTAAAAAATGGGAAACATACCTAAAAGTCATAATGGGATTAGGCAGCTTTAAATTTAACAAAAGCAAGCAAGTAATAAATTTATTACTTTAAATTTAACAAAAGCAAGCAAGTAATAAATAAATAAATGAATACTAAATTTAAGGTATACCAAGAGTATTCACTAAATATTCCCCATGTCTTTTATGTTTGCAAATTGTGCTGGCTTCCATTATGTCCATATGTTGCTTCATATATTGTGTTTCATTTCTTAAACCTCTCACCTCTCTCATTTTCAGGACCTCGTCCACTCATTACATATCGGTTTGCCTCTTGATCCATTCTTTTTTTCACATACTTGTTTTGAAATTTGTTTCTCCTTCATTGTCTTAATTGCTCTGGGAATGAGGAAAGCTGTTAAACCACTGCATCGTCTGCCTTAACAGACATGTTGTTGTTTTTTTGTTGTTGTTTACATTTATATCCCGCCCTTCTCCGAAGACTCAGGGCGGCTTACAGTGTGTAAGACAATAGTCTCATTCTATTTGTATATTTACAAAGTCAACTTATTGCCCCCCCAACAATCTGGGTCCTCATTTTACCTACCTTTATAAAGGATGGAAGGCTGAGTCAACCTTGGGCCTGGTGGGACTAAAACATGCAGTAATTGCAGGCTGCTGTGTTTTAATAACAGGCTTCTTACAGCCTGAGCCACCACGGCCCTATGTTGACTGAAGGAGCATCTCCATTTTGTTGAGTTCTCATGAAAAAAATATCTGGATATAGGATCCGTTCTCCCTTTTTCCAAAACAATCTGGCTCCTTGGTGATCAGCAATTCTCCTGTACTGATACACAGAAATTTCCTGTTATGAAAGAAATGAAATTCCTTTGTAGCTATTTGATTTGGATCTTCCCTAACGATTTAAATGGGCCTTTGTTGTGTTATTGTCTGTTTTCATCAGTCAGTGGCACCCACTCATCTGATCTGAAGGTGCTTTCAGGGCCTTTGTACTGCTATCCATTCCAGTTGGTAATTCAGCAGCGTTGACTCATAATGAATCTACATTCTTTGCCCTGCCTTGCCCCGATTGAAGGTAAGCTCCCTACCCATTAGGCTGGACTAATCTGATTTCCAGATGGCTCTTTTAAATCAAGTGCTTCTTGTCTGGATTACATCAAAAGGCCGACAGGTAGAGAAATGAGTGAGAAATTATGCATCAACTGGGAAAATTTCGTTGCTTATCTTCAACCATCTTGCCTGAATTCTTCATTGGTTTGGCTCCAGCACTTGTTGGGCCTGCTGTCTTAGCTCTAAAGAGTAGACTCTCCAAGTTGATGCAGATAAGAGCTTTTTCTCTTGAAAACATCTGGATTCCATGGAAATCTGGAATCTCTTCTTTGCAATAGTCACTATATTCTTACATGCTGAGATTTCCCTAATCCTAGATGCCTTTCCATCTCAGTTTGAGTAAAATAATTTCTTAGAAAGGCTTGCCCAGACTTCTCATTATCTATGCCACATTTAGCTGTTCTCAAATGCTAATCTGCCTTATCTTGCATGCTTTATCTTCTTATAAAGTGTGTGTGTATGCAGGCGCACATGCCTATGTTAGGGGTGTGCATTCGTCTCTCTCTCTGTATAGAATAGATACACACACACGCACACACACACACACACATACTAGTGGCAGATTGTTATAAAAAATAAGTAGCTTTTTTTTTCAAAGTATAGCCAACAACAGAAAAGTTTCCTACTGAATGTGCATTGTACACCATAGAATGTTCAGCAAGATGGGTTGCAATTATCCTGTTCATGATGCAAAAAAAGGATTTGGAGATAAACACATTTTTTTTGTTTTGGGACTTTTCTTCTACTTGTTATACTTTTACGCTGAAAATCATGCAGATTATTTTAGAGCTGTTGAAGCTTGTCAAGGCTGCCTACTAGTTTCTTGATGTTATTTCCAGCATTTGGAATCTATTAAGGCATCAAAAATTATTGATCTGTTGTGCAAGAAACAGTATAACTACAATAATATTTAACATTGGATGGATAAATATGTCTGATTTGTAGCAGTTGCATTTTGTTGTTTTCTGGTCCATAATTTTTTTTCAGTAGAAGGATGAAACAAAAGACTTCTAAGCAAATGTTTCTTGTTTTGACTATAACAAGTTAAAAGCATTTTATTCATTGTTCTGTTATATGTGGTGTTAATACTATTACAGTATAGAACATTTGATTAATATCTTTGTACTATCCAAAGATTAATTTGATATTTTTAGTTCTTATCATTTAAAAAAGCTCATTATTTCCTTTGTGTGATTTATCATGCTAGCATTTAATTGTCTGCCTTATTGTCTTGATTTACAAATCTTTTGTCTTGATTTACAAATCTTTAAATCTTAGCTTTTCATTTTTTAATATCTGAAAGAAATTATTCAGATAGCCAGGTTCTTTTACATGCATATGTATACCTGTACGCATTTTAAATAAGCAACTTCATTTATAAGGAACTTGTGTTATTACTGAATAACATAGACGAGAAAACCTGACCTCAAGATTAAAAAAAAAATTAACAAGCATACATCAGAACATAGTCTAAGGTCAGGCAATAATTCTGAAATAAATATGTTAACTCAGTACTGGGACATCTGGAAGAAAAATGCCAATTTCTTTGGATAGAATTGCAAATACTATTGGATCATACCCTGGATAACTGCTGCCTTCTATTGTAAATAATTATTAGCACTATAAATTTGTTCCCATTATTTCCCATATTTCTTTATAATCAGCAATTCCCAACCTTCTTAAATGAGTCAGTGCAACTCTAATGTTTAGAATATGCAGTGATTGCTCTCAAAGAATCTCTTGGGAGAGAGAGTTAGATCCCTACTCACAGAATGCCTGGACTAGGGATGTAATTAATTCAAAAGTCCTGCTTTACCAAAATACTACTTTGCTGTTCCTTTCCTCAAGATAGTAACCACTTCCCTTGCTTAGTTTTATCCTTTTGAGGCATGCATAGGCACAGCTCTCACTGCTCATTTTTATTTGTAAGGAAGCATATAAAGCTTATATATTCTAAGTCTATATCTTTTGTGTGTGTGCACTTTCAAGTCAGTTTTAACCCCTGGCATCTGCCTGGATGATTCCCTGCAGTTGTCTTGGTGAGGCTTTTAGGAAGTGAATAGAATAGAATAACAAGAGTTGGATGGGACCTTGTAATCTAACCCCCTGCTCAAACAGGAGACCTTAAACCATTTCTGACAGAGGGCTGTCCAGTCTCTTCTTGAAAGCCTCCAGTGATGAAACACCCACAATCTCTGAAGGCAAGCTGATCCATTGGTTGATTGCTCTCACTGTCAGAAAATTTCTCATTTCTAGGTTGAATCTCTCCTTGATCACTTTCCATCCATTGTTCCGTGTCTGGCCTTCGGGTGCTTTGGAAAATAGGTTGACCCCACTCCTCTCTGTGATATCGGGACACCACCTCAAATATTGGGACACCGCCAGAGGTGGGTTTCAGGAGGTTCTGACCAGTTCTGGAGAACCGGTAGCGGAAATTTTGAGTAGTTTGGAGAACCGGTAGTAAAAATTCACACACACCGCCATTATTCTCTGCCTCCCAAGTCCCAGCTGATCGGGAGGGAATGGAGATTTTAAAATATCCTTCCCCTGCCACGCCCACCAAGCCATGCCCACCAAGCCACACCAGAGAACCGGTAGTAAAAAAATTTGAAACCCACCACTGGACACCTCTCATGTCACCCCTGGTCCTTCTCTTCACTAGACCAGCCATGCCCAGTTCTTGCAACCCTTCTTCATATGTATTAATCTCCAGTCCTCTAATCATCTTTGGTTTGCTCTTGTAGTTTGCCCTTGCCTCCTTTCTAGCCCTGAAAGTGATTGGCCCAAGGTCACCCAGCTGGCCTTTGTGCCTAGGGTGAGATTAGAGCTCACTGTCTCCTGGTTTTCTGGTGTTCTTTAATCCTACACCAAAGTGCCTCAAAGAAAAACTTATAGGGAAGGTTTGGGGTTAGGCTAGCCCAGGGGTCTACAAACTTGCTCTTTTAAGACTTGTGGACTTCAACACCCAGAGTTCCGGCTGGGAGTTGAAGTCCACAAATCTTAAAAGAGCCAAGTTTGCAGACCCCTGGGCTAGACAAATCTATCACATGAAGAACCTGAAATCATAGATACCTGAAATCATAGAAACCTGAAATCATAGATACATGAATTAGAGAGCAGTTTCTCAAACTTGATAACTTGAAGATGTGTGGACTTCAACTCCCAGAATTCCCTCGCCAACCCTAAAACAATGTTGTTCAAACTTGGCAATTTGAATGTGTCTTGGCTGGGGAGTTGAAGTCTTTGATAAATAAATAAATAAATAAATAAATAAATAAATAAATAAATAAATAAATAAATAAATAAATAAATAAATAAATAAATAAATAAATAAATAAATAAATCTTTGATAAAGCTTTCACTACCAGTTCCCTTCCCAAACTTTGGTCACTAGCCACAGTCATCCCAATCTTCAAAAAAGGAGACCCCAGCTTAGTCGAAAATTACAGACCAATCTCTCTGTGCTGCGTCATCTGCAAAGTCATGGAATCAATCATCAACCAATCCATTACCTCACACTTAGAAACAACAACCTACTCTCTAATAAACAATTTGGATTCAGGAAAAAATTATCATGCAGTTTACAACTTCTCCACTGTAAAAACATATGGACTACAAATCTTGATCAAGGCAAAACAATAGATGCAATCTACATAGACTTCTGCAAAGCTTTTGACTCAATAGTACACAATAAACTTCTCTTAAAACTAAAATCCTATGGCATTTCAGGACCCCTTCACAAATGGATATCTGCTTTTCTGTCTAACAGACAACAAGTGGTCAAAATTGGCAATGCTCTATCAAATCCTGTTCCTGTCAAGAGTGGTGTTCCTCAAGGCAGCGTTCTTGGACCAACACTCTTCATACTATACATTAATGATCTTTGTGACCATATCTCAAGTAATTGTGTTCTCTTTGCTGATGATGTCAAACTATTTAACACCACAGACAATACATCTACCATTCAAAAAGACCTTGATCATCTAACTACTTGGTCCAAAACTTGGCAACTCCAAATCTCAACCAGCAAATGCTCAGTCTTACATATTGGAAAAAAGAACCCAAACACTAAGTACTTGATGGACATTACCTTACAGATGACCCCCACCCTGTTAAAGACCTTGGAGTTTTCATATCAAATGATCTAAGTGTCAAAGCCCACTGCAGCTACATAGCAAAAAAGGCTCTAGGAGTTGTAAACCTAAACTTGCGTAGCTTCTTTTCCAAAAACACTACACTACTAACCAGAGCATATAAAACATTTGCTAGACCAATTCTAGAATACAGCTCGCCTGTCTGGAACCCTCACCACATTTCTGATATCAATACAATTGAACATGTCCAGAAATATTTTACAAGAAGAGTTCTTCATTCCTCTGAAAACAACAAAATACCTTATCCCACCAGACTTGAAATCCTAGGTTTAGAAAACTTGGAACTCCGTCGCCTTCAACAAGACCTAAGTTTAACTCATAGAATCATCTATTGTAATGTCCTTCCTGTTAAAGATTACTTCAGCTTTAATTGCAATAATACAAGAGCAACCAATAGATTTAAACTTAATGTTAACAGTTTTAATCTATTTTTTTTTTTTATTCAAAAAGTTTTACAAAAAATTTTTCCCCCTTTCCCCCCCCTCCCCCCTCCCTTCGCAACCCCCCTCCCCCCCCGACTTCCCGGAACGAGCACAAGGTATAGTTAAAAATAAAACAAACATATGCTAAAAATTTTTCGTCCCAACTTAATTATACCCCTACAATCATCAATTCCTAACTTCCCCAAAAGCAATCAAAATAATACATCATAATCATTCAAAACAGTCTGATAACTCTTAGTCTGATATCTCGTTGAATATAGTCAATCCATTTTTCCATTCCTTTAAGTATCTTTCTTGCGTATTGTCTTTCAAAAGGCTGATATCTTCGCCATCTCAGCCAAATTGGCAACTTTCAATATCCATTCTTCTATTGTTGGTACTTCTTTTTCTTCCAATATTGTCCTATTAGTAATCTTGCTGCAGTTATTAGATTTAAAATCAATTTAGTCTCAATTACTGTACAATCCGTAATAATTCCCAACAAGAAAAATTGCGGCAGGAACTTTATCTTCTTTTCAGAACATTTTGTAAAATCCACCAAATTTTTATCCAAAAGGCCTTTATGTCCTTACAAGTCCACCAAATGTGAAAATATGTAGCGTCATCACAATTACATCTCCAACTTTTTGCTTGCATTTCTGGATACATACACGATAATTTTTAAGGATCTAGATGCCATCTATAAAACATTTTATAAAAATTTTCCTCAGATTCTGTGCCTCGTGAATTTAACATTTCTAACCCAATTTTTTTCCCACGTTTCCAATAATATTGGCTCCTGAAAGTTTTGTGCCCACTTTATCATACAGTCCTTTACCAAGTCCCTTTCAGAATCTATTTCAAGTAACACATTATACAATCTCTTTATATGCTCCTGAGACTGATTTCTAATTTGCTTTACCAAATTTCCCTCGTTCTGCTCTATACCAATTTTCTGATCTCCCTTCCATCTAGCACGTAGTTGCTCATATTGAAACCAAGTATAATTTTTCCCTTCCTCTCTTAATACCTGCAGAGATTTTAACTGCAAATTACCTCTTTCAGTATACAAAAGATCTTTATATGTAATCATTAACAGCTTTAATCTAGATTGCAGAAAATATTACTTCTGTAACAGAATCATCAGTGCTTGGAACACTTTACCTGACTCTGTGGTCTCTTCCCATAATCCCAAAAGCTTTAACCAAAAACTTTCTAATATTGACCTCACCCCATTCCTAAGAGGACCATAAGGGGCGTGCATAAGCGCACAAAAGTGCCTACCGTTCCTGTCCTATTGTTTTTCTTTTCTTCTTCCTATATACATATATATACATATATATATATATATATATATATATATATATATATATATATATATATATATATATATATATATATGCTTATACATCCTAATATTTACTCATATACATGTTTATATACTATATAATCTTTTTGTATGATACTTATATATTGTTGTGACAAAATAAATAAATAAATAAAAATAAAATAAATCTTCAATTTGCCAGATTGAGAAATACTGATTTAGACAGAACTACAGATAATCTGAGGTACTGCATACTCATCTCTAATTTATATTGTTGCTTGATACTGGCCATTCTTGTTGAAGGGGTCAGAAGCAGCTCTTGTTATTCAAAAATTAACTGTTATCTTAAAGAGCAGAGTACCTTCACTGTACCTATACTGTATGTGATATATGGCTTAGTTCTAAATTCTGCCAGCAGCATTGTATTTAAATTAGGCTGCATTTTCATTGATTGTGCTCTCTTTCAAAGTTTCACACAAATAAGAAACTGGGAGCTAGTACTCAACATCAACATTATTCAAGTAACAAAAAATGAAAATAGTGTAGGTTTGTCCATTTACTTTCACAGTTGGGGTGAAATGACAGAAATAACTTCAAAGATATCTTTGCAGCTTTTTCCCCCCACAGACCTATAAGACACAAGCCTGTGGCAAGGTTTGTTTGAGCACACGTAGAGTACATTTAACTTGTCAGCTGATCATACTGTGTTTGAAGCAATAATACACACCAGGTTTTGATAACTACAGTACACAATCTGATGGGGGGAGTGGGCACGTAAGAGCTGCAAATTCCTCTGTATAATGCAAAGGAAAAGAAATCTATACCAATGCATTGTCCCTCTAAAAGCAAAAAAGAAATTTATAGGATGTCATTGGGCACTCAGTGATATAAACAGGGAGGGGCCACATGGCAAACATTAGGTGGGAAGCAAATAAAGGAATAGCAAATGATGGGGTCATAAGGACTAGCAAGGTGTAATATCTTTCAGGTTTTTTTCCTCTTTACATTTTCAAACATTTAACCATTAAGGTCAGCCAAGTTTGTGTTTATTCCTACTGTGCAAAACCATGTCTTGCAAAGTTCTGAAAAGAAGACATTTTTCGATCTTCATTGTAGGATGAATTTGATTTCAATGTTGTTTTTAAGCTTAATTGGTGCCACTTAGTGGAAGCTTCCCTGCTTTTTCTTACACCTTCTGTTTCCATTTGTGTCTCCCTTTTCCTTTCCTGGTTGCTTACCCTTCCTATTCTGAAAAACCAATGGAAGGAGATTCTCTGGTCTTCCGTAGAGATTCCAAAAGATCAGAAAGGCTGTTGGAGGGAGAATTGTGCAATGCAACAATGCCATACATTCAAAAATAAATATATTTGAATGAAAGCAGGATTAGAAATCCCTATTATATTCTGGTAGTCTTGTTTGATTAATGGAGTAGCTTTTCTGAGTAGATCTTAGGAATCAGATTCAAAATAAACTGCAGAGAGGTTTTCTAGATCAGTAGTTCTTAAACTGGAGATAATATGGACATATTGTGGAGTAATGGAGTCATCTGTAATAGTTTCTTTGTGAATTGAGGATCCAGTTTGGGACAACCACTGCCAAGAGGCAACAAAATCTGTTCTTTATAGGAGTAGTGACACCATTCACAATCAGAAAAAGGCTTAATTGGATCTAACAGTTTAAGAACCACTCTTCTGTAGGAAGAGGAGTGGCAGAGGAAAACCCATTGAGTGAGTGAAGTTACATTTTTCCTTTCGTTTCTCCTTATTTCAAAGTGCAAACAGCATCTATGCATTGTAGGCCTTTACTTTTCAAAACATCAACTTGTTTGAATATGTTCAAACAAGCCCACATTCGCCTCACGAAGTGTTTACCACACTTCGTGAGGCGAATGTGGGCTTGTCTGAACATGTGAAAAGTATAAGCAAGGGGTAGAAAATGGCAGAGTAATTGTCTAGTGGTTAAGGCATCAAGCTAGTAAGTGGGAGACCATGGGTTCAAGTCAATGGTGGGTTGCCCCCAGTTCGGACCGGTTCCCAAGAACTGGTAATAAAACTGGCAAGAGGCTCCGCCCACCGGATGTCATCAGGAAGTTTCTGCACATGCGGTCCCATTGCGAACCGGTAATAAAGGTAAGTAAAACCCACCTCTGCTTCAAGTCTTGTCTTAGCCATGAAAGCCAGCTGGGTGATTTTGGGCCAATCACTTTCTCTCAGCCCAACTCGCCTCACAGGGTGGTGGTTGTGCAGAAAATAGGAAGAGGAATATAGGTCGTATATATTTATCACCTTAACTTATTTGTAAAAATAATAAAGGTGAGATACAAACAAACAAACAAACAAACAAACAAACAGAATAGTAGTTGTGTGATTCATAATCGCATACATAATATGTAAAGTGGGTTTGGGAGTGAGGGTTAATATTAAGGCCACAGTCTAACTGTATGTAGCTGCATTTGTAACTTACACCATACACCATAAACCAGAATCCGTCATTGCCTTCCGTATGTGTACATTTTTGCCAATCCTATCCTCTTACATAAGAGCTTCAAAATCTGGTTCTGCCAGTTGCCCTGGAGCTCCAACGAGGGAACTTCATGCTTGAAGTGGTTGATAGATTAATAATAGATCCCACTCCCCTCCCCAACTCATCCTATTCCCTCCCTCCCCGACTTTTAGTTGCAGTTGATAATTTATATTTTTATAGTATTTTATTTGTATTATATACATGTTTTGTATAGTTCTAGCCTTTTTAACACTGTAAGTTGCCGAGAGTTACCCTGTAGCAAGACCGGTGTTAAACAAATTTAATAAATCAAATAAATAATAAATATTCAGTGTATCCTTGAACATATAATACAGAATGAGGCTTTGATTTTGTACTAACATACCACTGCTATTGTTTCTCAACCTTGCAATTTTGAGAGGTGTGGACTTCAACTCCCAGAATGTCTGACTGGGGAATTCTGGGAGTTGAAGTCCATACAACCTAGGTGCCAAGGTTGAGAAATGCTGCTATGGATTGATGGGCAAAGTACAGGCCCAAAGTACATTCAACTTCCTCCCGCTGCTTCTTTTCAGTGGATTTCTTGAACCTGTCTGTTGGATACTGTAGAGGTCCAGCTTGTACTTTCTGAGTCAATCTACAATTTAAAACAGTTCTAGGCAGGGGGTGGGGGGGTGTACTGTAGCTGGGGGTTTTTCAGAACATTTCCAAGAGTAGCTCAGCATATTAATTCCTGGAATATAATTTTGACTAAAAATTCCTGGAATATCACATTGACTAAAGAGAAGCTTTATAAAAAAAGTGTGTACATAATTTATACAAGTTGTTCATTAATATGGCATGAAAAGAGAGATTTCTTCTTTTGGCCTCTTGAACAAATTGTCCTCTTGAGAAAATATTGCTGGCTTGATAAATCACTAATTCCGCCCATCTCCTCCTCAAGCAGATTAAAGAAGAAAAGAAGATAAAAAGTCACTGATAGGAGGCAATAACTACTAGCGTTGCTGAGATATTCTGATCATTAAGGCAGATGCTGAGATCAGGCAAGGCCATAATCCATAATTGTACTTTGTTTGGTTTTGACTTAACATGTTACATAAACCTACTCATTGCACTTTGCAAAATAAGGTGGCATGGACTTGGATTTGTGGGAATGTAGCCAATTGCAATGATTTCATAAACCAAGGATTTAGCCCTCTGGGACAAAATTCTTTTTCTGAGATCTGGTTGCTCCCCCATCCCCCATTGTTTAGAAGAGACCTTCAGCCAGGTCTTTGGCAAGGGAGAGTGGACAACTCTTGTTTCAGCATACTTGCTATTTTTTAAATCTTTACTCTGTATTGATTGTAATGTAATTTCTTCGATGGTTGTGAGCCACCCAGTCATTGAGATATTATGATTGGTTGCATAGTCAATGAGATGTTTAGACTGGATTTGGCATTTTTATCCATGTAATGAGTTCTTCCCAAGGACCTGGGTTAGGCAGATATTGTTGTTAAAGGTACTATCATAAGATGTCAGCAGTTCCAAGGAAACCTGCCTTTTGCAGTTGACTGATGGTGATTTGGTCAATGCCAGTGGCATTCAAGTGGTACTCCAAAAGTTTTGGGATTGCAGTCAAGGTGCCTATTTCATACTATTATGCCTGTTGCTACTATCTTTTTGCCACAGTCATTCTACTTCTATTTGCAGGTCTTTGTATTCTTCTATTCTTTTGTCTCCAAGTATTGCCAGGTCCATTATCCAGACTTTTTGTTTTTCTTATCGACAGTTGTTAAGTCTAGGTTGTTATTATGGTTTGTCACACAGTCAGCAAATGTTCAGACTGGATTTGGCATTTATATCTACCTATCAAATTATTATTGTTGCTGTTGCTGTTGTTCATCGCACAGTCAGCCAGATGTTCAGACTGGGTTTGGCATTCTTGTCTACCTATTGAGTTCTCCAAGGACCTGGGATAGGCAGATCTGGATATTTGATGGTGTTACAGATATTGTCGCAGAATGGAAGCTGTTCCGAGTAAAGCTGCTTTTTCCAATTGAATTACTATTATTATTGTTATTGTTGTTGTTGTTCATTGCACAGTCAGCCAGATGTTCAGACTGGATTTGGCATTTATCAAGTCCTTTCCAAGGACCTGGGATAGGCAGATCTGGATGTATGTTGGTGTTACAGATCGTTGTAGGATGGAAGCTGTTGAGTATGAGTAAACCTGCTTTTTGCAATTGACTGATGGTGAATTTGTCAATGCCAGTGGTGGTTAAGTGGTGCTCCAGATATTTTGGGATTGCACCCAAGACCCCTATTATTATTGGGACTACCTTTGCTTGTTTTTGTCACAGTCAGTTCATTTCTATTTTTAGGTCTTTGTTATCTTCTCCAGTTCTTTCTCTTCTATTCTGCTTTCTCCAGGTACTTTTTTGTTTTTCTTATTGACAGTTGTTAAGTCTGGGTTGTTATGTGTCAGATGCCTGTCTGTTTGAATTCTAAAGTCCTAGAACAATTTAGCTTCTTCATTTTCTTTGGTTTTCTCTATTTTATGAACAGCTAATACAGAAAGGAGGCTTGCTTGCAGGCAAATGATATTTCTTGTAGATTTTCCAGTGCACCATTGTTGCTACTTTGCCATGCCATTGCATGTAGTCAGCCTGTGCAGTCTTCTTGCAGCAGCTTATCAGGTGATCCACTGTTTCTTCAGTTTTTTTGCATAGGTGGCACTTATTATCTGTTGCTATCTTCTCAGTTCTGGCTTTGTATGCATTTGTTTTTAAGGCTTGGTCTCTTTCTTCAACATTGCTATTATAATTGTTATTATTAATGTGCGAACCCAACCCACATGTGGGAGGCTCTCAGACAGCAGAAGAGAGGGGCTAGATTAAGAAGGTGGAACTGGGAATCTTCTGTACCAGAAAGCTTGTCCAGGGCTTCCTAATCTTCTTTGCTGCCCTCCTCATATTTGGTGAAGGACGCTGTTCATTTGAGACAAAAGATTCAGAGGTTAGGTCATTTGTGCATGAAATGGGAAAGGAGATGCTATCCTGTTTTCTTCTACAGTAGCAAAAGATCTTTGGTGACACTTAGCTGCTGCATCCTTGGCAGAGAAAGCCTTGCTCAAAGGGAATATATTTTCTGACCCAGAACCTGTGTTAATATCTTAGTCCTGTAGCTACTTTTTAGATGAGCTGTGATAGGTATCGGGAATAATTGCATGGTCCTTCTATGAGATGACTTGGGTGGGTGAGATACCTTGATTTGGTACTCCTTGAACTCTGCATTACACACTTGAAGCTGCCACAATTGGCTCTTTTGCATAATCAGGGACCAGAAGTGCACAATTGCTTTACTAACTTGAACATTATGGGTTAAATTACAGAAAGGATTAAATCAAACCACATTTCAACACAGGCTCTGCAAAATGGGCTTTAGCTTCACACAATGGGAAGAATGTAATTCTGCTCAAAAGCACAACAAAAGAAATTCATAGCAGCTCATCTGGTAAAAGATTTGTGCAAATTGAAGATGTGTCAATATACATAAAATAATTCATCAACATGTCCTGCATTATGCATAAAGGGTAGTGTGTGCTTTGGTTCCTTTTAAGGGATAGAGAAAAAAAGAAAGTGCAGAAAACTTTTAGCGGCTTCAGATATTTTTTAAGTGTTTTACATACTTGCCTGGATTTGCATAAAACAAAATGTATTATAATGTTGCCCAATTCGTGCGCAAGTTCTTAAAGGAGAAGATTTAAATGGTCATGCATTCCATTATGAAGCTGATTAACCACTAAAGAAAAGGCAAGTATTGACTAAGTACTGTAAGAAAAAGGAATTAAAAAAAATACAAAAGGGGGAAAAGCTGAATAATTATAGGTAAGTAACCATTCATGGCCAGAGTCCACGGAGTCTATTGAATTTAAACAAGGAAGCATAAAAAGCCTTAACCATATTTTCCTTGCTGGTTACTTACAGCCATAATAAGAAGGTGATTCTCAATGCAAGCCTAAACTTCCCAAATATCATTTCGGATTTTGAAGGAAAGATTTGGGGCATAAAAGGAATCCAAACTAGCACCATTTTCTCTATTCTGCCCAAATCTGAATCTGAATGGGTTCTAAAAAGAATTGATGGAGTTCAGGATTATCATGAGCAAATAGGATCTACCGCTTGAGCAGAGGGTTGGACTAGAAGATCTCCAAGGTCCCTTCCAACTTCGTTATTCTGTTAGTTTAGTGACTAGTTAGTTAGTTTAGTTAGTTTAGTAAAGAGGCAGGGAAGAAGAATAGAATAGAATAGAATAGAATAGAATAGAATAGAATAGAATAGAATAGAATAGAATAGAATAGAATAGAATAGAATTTTTTTTTGGCCAAGTGTGATTGGACACACAAGGAATTTGTCTTGGTGCATATGCTCTCAGTGTACATAAAAGAAAAGATACGTTCATCAAGGTGCAACATTTACAACACAATTGATGGTCAATATATCAATATAAATCATAAGGATTGCCAGCAACAAGTTACATACAGTCATACAATAAGTGGAAAGAGATTGGTGATGGGAATGGTGAAAGGTCTTCTGGATTGCAATCAGGTGTGGTTTTTTTTATTTTTCCTGTTCTGCTCCTCTTTGAAGTACAGTAGTTGCCTGCAAAGGAAGAACCTAGAGCAGAGATGGGAAAAATCCCCAAACTATCCAAACTACCCAGTCAATTACAAAGGCATTTGGAGTGAGTATATTAAGACTTCAGGGGAAGAAGGAAGACAAGAGGAAATAAAAGGTCAAACAGAGAACCAGCAAATTTACTTCCTCTTCAGGGTGTTTGATGATCAGCTAAATCTCAGAGGAGCAAATTTAACCCTCTTCCCGGAGGGAGCTGAGGGTGAGGGGGGGGAGTTTGATGGTGACTGTCAGCCAATCAAGTGAGCACACATCTCTGGGGAGGGGGGAAGGAGAGGATTTTCTGTGCTGCCCTTGAGGTAAGGCATGCCAGTCATCACGTAGGCAAAGAGCCCCCACTGAATGCCACAGGTTTACATTTGAAGGTCCAGAGCAATTGTACTGGGGGTGGGCGGTGTGTGTGTGTGTGTGTGTGTGTGTGTGTGTGTGTGTGTGAGAAATAGCGGGGTGAGGGGGAGAGTGGTTCTGCTTCCCCTGTGCTTCTCCTCAGACAAGATGTGACAAAAGCTGAAGCTGGGGGGGGGGGGAAATCCAAACAGGCCAGCAGGGAGGTCTGTAGCTCAAAACGTGTCCCTTGATGGAAGGCTTTTGCTAGCCGTAGGGTGCATTGGTGCCAGGTTTCATGTACCATTCAGGAACCCTTGAAACCACAATAGCACCATAGGCCCCAATCTCCTCCTCCTTGATGGGGAAGCTGGCAGAAAACAGGCAGGGCAGGACAACGTGTTTTTGAATGGGGTAGATTTCTTATGAGTTTCCAAGGAGACAGGCCGGAGGGAAGGGACAAGGAATAATGTCCCCACCGGATAATTGGGGACTTGTTTTGTGTCATGGAATGGAGTACTGTATACGGTGGATATTCTCCTTGCTGTGGGCTTGGTGAGCCCTTCTTATTTTTTTAAAAAAGGACTAGAAGACCTCCAAATTCGCTTCCCATTCTGCTTTTGCTGTATTCGGTAGATGTTTTTAATCCTTCTTTTATTACTTTATAAGTAACTCAAGGTGGCAAACATGCCAGTGGTGGATTGCTCCCAGTTTACACCGGTTCAGGAGAACCGGTAGTAATAGTGGTGGGAGGCTCCACCCACCTGCCCAGAAGTCATCAAATACGCTCTGTGCATGCGAGCGAACCAGTAGTAAAGATAAGTAAAACCCACCACTGAAACATATGTAAAATTGCTTCCTCCTCCTATTTTTCCCACAACAACCCTGTAAGCAGTGGTGGGTTGCTACCGGTTTGCCCCGAATCAGGTGAACCAGTAGCGGCGACGGCAGGAGACCCCACCCACCTGCCCAGATGTCTCTGCGTATGCACAGAAGCTTCACATGTGCGTGCCCGCAAGCAAACTGGTAGTGACCAAAATTGAAACCCACTACTGCCTGTAAGGTGGGTTGGGCTGAGAGATTGACCATCCCAATTGATTTCATACACTAAGGTGGGCGTAGAACCAGGGGTGGAATCTAAAAATTTTCCCTAACGGTTCTGTGGGTGTGGCTTAATTGGTGGGCGTGGCTTGGTAGTCAGATGGCTGGGTGGGCGTGGCCAATAACAATAAATAATAAAAATAATAAACAAAGTATACCAACTTACACACACTTTACTCACACACAACACAACACAACACAACTGACACACACACAATGTAAAAGCAGCTGCACTTCATCCAAAATGGCCCCTGCAAGAAGCAGGAACCTCACACAGCCACAAAAAGCTCAAAAAACAACTTTCACACTTTACACACACATACAACACAACTGACTCACACACACACAATGCCACATAAAGCTTTGTGAGATTTTGTGTGTTTGTGTAGTTAGAGTGAAACGCTACAGAAACGCACCAAATCTCAGAAAGCTGCATAAATATTTTATTATTTTATTTTATTTATATTTTTAGATAAAAGCAGTTAAATTTAAAACTTCCTTTTAAATTTATACATAGCAATTTAAAGTTAATTGCTATGTCTAAAAAAAAAACTCTTTAAAAAAACGCCAATTAACTATTTTTTTAAAGCTCCCCCCCCCCAGTTACTTACCCAATTCAAGGGACAAGGCAGGCAGATTGAGTTGCTCACTGATGAGATGGATTGCAGGCAGGCAGATTCAGTTGCTAGCTGATGCAATTGATTTCAGCAGCCAAAGTAAAGCAAGGCAGGAGCGAGCCCAAACGAAGCAGCAAGTAGACAAGTGGGGACTGGGCAATTGGGTGGGCATGGGAGGGGTGGTGGTCAGGGATTTTTGCTACCGGTTCTCTGAACTACCCGCCCCCATCGCAACTGGATTGCGCGATCCAGTTCGAACCGGGAGCATTTCACCCCTGCCTAGAACTCACTGTCGCCTGATTTCTGGCCTTCTTCCCTTAACCATTACTCTAAACTGACTCTCAAAACTTCAGCATCCCTGCCTGAACCACTCCTAAGAAGAACTTTAACGGCCTTAAAAACATTGAAATTAAAGCAAAGAACGAGACTGACTACAGCTCGGCAAACTCTGGGTCTGTTTTTATCGACAGTGACCTCTGAATGATGATTATGATAACGATAAACTGAGCTGCAAGAATTACATTTATAAACTGAAAAGAGCCTTTTCTCAGAAGCACAGGCAATATTGTTCGGGCACTGTAAGCTGCAGTCCAGCAACAAGGCCACCAGTGGGATGCTAAAGGCATTTGGAGAATGCTAAAGTCTGCAGTAAAAGAATAGTGGGAGAAAGAAGAGAAGGAGGAGGAGGGTTTTAATTTAACAGATTATGTTTACTTTTTCCCTTCACCTTTGGACCATGAAACAAGTCAGTGAAACTCTGGGTTCTTATTACTTGGAAGTAGCATTGTGCACCCAGATTCTCCCACACCCACTCGCCACGGCAGGGCAAATTCCAGTCAGGGGTAGCCTCTCCCTCATGACTGAAATTCTGTGCATATTTACTGAAAAGTACGTCCCAAAGTCAGTGTGGTGTAGTTGATTAAAGTTGTTGAGCTGGGGCTGGAGAGAGCAAAGTCAACGGTTGCTGAAGCTCACGAGGTGACTTCAAGTGAGGGGGGGGGGCTCTCTCTCTCAACTCGTCTTGTTTCTCAGGGCGGTTGTAGGGGCAAAATTGGAAGAAGGCACCAGAGTTGGAACAACCAGTGTAATCAGTGGTGGGAGAAAGATGACTAATACCGTGAATCTTCTTCCCCTTCTCCCTAGGGAACACAGAGTTCAGCTGCATACCTGGGTTGTTGGAAGCCAGCCCCATTGTACTCTGTGATTTATTCTGTGTGCATAGCAGTGTAGTCATTCCTACCACTCATTCCAAAGTGAATGCAGATGTGAAATCCTAACCAGATTAGCTTGGGCAGTAAAAAAAAAAAAATTCTGAGAGCTCAGTGCAAATTAATTATGGGAAAGCTCTTGTCAACAGCAGAGAAAGCAGAAGTGAATCTGGGAATAAATAGTTGAATGAGAATGACAAGAGATTTACTAAGACATTGTAGTTAAAATCGAAACTGTACATTTCAACTCTATGGACAATTTTGTTGGGATAGATCTGGTAATCATCACGCACCATGCACCATCTCATAAATGGACTAATGAAAAATCCATGCTTTAGATCAGGAGTCACCAACCTTTCAGACCTCAGGGACCACTAAATTCATAATTTTAAATCCTGCGGACCACTAATATGATCTGCCTAATGGCAGGCTGGGTGGGCGTGGCTAGGTGGTCATGGCCAACTCGATGTCACTCACATGGCGGGACACCTCGTCAGCCTCTACTCACCCCTCCCCTCTCAGCCACTCCTCATCTCCCCAGGTTCCTTAGGGCCCCAACAGGAAGCAGTTGTTGGAGCTAAGCAGCCACCATGAGAAAGAGCTGGCAAAACAGCTGGCTCAGTTCAAATTGGATGTGACCAAGAAGGAGGCTCAGCAGAAGCACCTCACTGAGGACTACCAACATAGCCTTTCAAAGCAGAGGGAAGACCTGCGGAAGTACAAGGCAAGGTACTGGCACCTGGAGCTCAGCGGGCTGAGATGATCAGCCAGTTCCAAGCCATGATGCAGTCCCACTGGAACAAGGTCCTCTGGCTCTTCGCCACCAGTGGCACTTCCCTCCAGCCTTCGCCCAAAGCCCCGCACCAGGAGGCCGAAGCAGACCTCAAGTCGGAATTTCTGCCCCCCTCCGACCCACACAACACAACCATTCATTACATGTATCCGGCCCAGGGGCCGTACTTTGAGGACCCCTGATGTAGTGCAATATAAAAAATGCAAATTATTTTTCTGTGGACCACCAAAATTTTCTCACGGACCACCAGTGGTCCATGGACCACCAGTTGGTGATCGCTGCTTTAGATTAGGCCATCTATAAAGACTAGGCAACCGAACTCAGTGGCTGGATTTACCCATTCCACTAATCTATAAAAGGGTGTGATTCATTTTGGCCTAACATGTTGCATGAACCTATCACTGAGTTTTAAGTTTTAGAGAGCATTGCAGCCTAAATTAAAGAATATCTTAAGCCAGCAAAACCCTGATTTTTAGTCTAACGCATACCTATAACCGATGTCACATATTTTGGAATACATATGCTTAGGATTAGGGTGCATGACTTAAACTCTTGGATCACAGAATATAAATTAAATTGTTAAGGTGAAATAGGAAAGACCTTTTTGCCTTTTTTTAAAAAAAATTCTTTGCTATAAATCAAAAACCACATTTGTTATTCAGAAAGGGATGCATGAGAGAGTATGTGTTTCATTAAGAGTGAGATAGGTTGTTCTCAGAAAAACTTACCAGCATCAAATCAGACTAGTACTTGGATGTAAAATTATCCAGGAATAGCTTAGGAAGTCAAAACAGTACATGAAAGTGCTCGCAAACCACACATGGTCAAGAAAACTACTGGATGTGTTCATGAATCAAGTTTGACTTGAAGAAGACATCACCTTTTATGAATCTTTGTCTGCACTTCACATAGATCCACCAAATGAGTGCCCAGTAAAACTTATGCAGAGTTAGGCCATTGCTTCAGATTCTTACTGCAATTTATCATATAACTAGAGTCCAATCTAATTTACCATTCCTTGCCATATGTCTCCATTCTTCTTATGAGATCCCTGATTGCTAAAGAAGGTCACAGAAAGAGGACTTAGCCTCTCAATTGATTTGAATAGGTAATTTCAACAGCATTCAACTATACACACAACAGATGAAACAAATGCTTACATTTTATTCAAATTTTTATAATGGGTGACTATGATATCATTGATGTCAATAAAACTAATCAACAGTAGGATAGCAAGGGTTGAATTTATACATTAATGTGGTATTTTGGTATTTTTGTTTGGCAAAACATGCTTGAGATCTGGGCTACAAAAATCTGGATTGACTCTAGAAGGAAAGAAATATTTCAGAGTTTTCTGGGTTCGCTATTTGCTGGTTGCCTACAATATTGTAGCCCTTTAAGATAAAGATGTTTCTTTGAAGATACAGTCTTCATTAGTCTTGTATAGGCAGTCTACCCTTGGGATTCAAACTTCTGTTGCTAAGCAAGACAGCTATTAAATGAGTCACATCCAATTTTACAATTTTTTTGCCACAGTTACGCCAACTGCAGTTTTAGGTGAACCACACAGTTGTTAATCAAATCTGGCTTCTTCATTGACTTTGCTTCTCAGAAGGTGGCTGGGAAGGTCACAAATGGTGATCACATGACCGCGGGATGCTGCAACTGTTGTAAGAACAGGCCATTGCCAAGCACCTGAATTTTGGTCACATAACCATGGGGACAGCAATAGCATTTAGACTTATATACCACTTTTACAGTGCTTTTACAGCCCTCTCTAAGCAGTTTACAGAGTCAGCATATTGCCCCCAACAGTCTGGGTCCTCATTTTACCCACCTTGGAAGGATGGAAGGCTGAGTCAACCTTGAGCCTGGTGAGATTTGAACTGCTGAATTGCAGGCAGCCAGCAGGCAGCAGAAGTAGCCTGCAGTACTGCACTCCAATCACTGGGCCATCATGGCTCAAGTAGAGTTGTTAAGGACTGATCATATGTCACTTTTTTCAGGGCTGTTGTAACTTCTAATGGTCACTAAAAGAATGACTGTAAATTGAAGACTACTTGTAGTGATCTACAACTATAAGAGGGAGTTTCTACAAGTCCTGCAGTTACATTCAGAGGCTGGTGGAATTTTTCCCAAATCTAAAAAGGTATTTCACCAAAAGTAATCTTAACAGCAGAGTTTTTGTAAAAATTGCAGAAATGTATCAAGGTCTTTCTTTCAAGCAAATGAACAACTGTAAGTTCTTTTTAAAGTAAGAAGCAATTTTCTTTATTTTATAGGGGATATTAGGAGTATAAAGCTACATACAGTCATCTCATTTATTTGTACCCTGCCTTTCAAAAACAGGCTTCCCCAGAGTAGTTTCACAACAAAATCAAACACATCAAAATGCAGATCAACTTTTTTTTTTAACCAACAATCCGTTGTACAATCAAATACTCTATTCTACATTCCTCCTGTCCCCTTTTAATTCTTTGGAAAATTGATCCCTCTAATGCCTGGTGAGTCAGGCATTTTGTTTTTTATAGATTTTATAGATTTGTTATACAAAAAATGCAGAAAGGAAACTTAACAAGAAAAGCAAAGGAGGGAGCTCACATTGTCCCTCCCTGTTCCATTGTATGGCCACACAATCTTATTTGTCACTCAAATGACACCCATTTATCACCCATTCAGATAATGATTAACATAGCTAATTACAAGGTAGTTGTAGGTAGTTCTTAACCATGCAATCATATTTCTTTCTAGTATTCCTTTTTATCATTCTCAAATTAAGGCCAAAGCAGCGGATAAGGCTTATTTCAAAATATATTATCCAATTTTCAGAAAGCATACAGTGCAGAAATGAAAGTGCCAGTCTAATACCACTCCTTAATATTCTGTAAGAGTTTCTCCAAGGTTTTCGGCAGCAGCCTTAACCCGACAATGTTACCTGAGATTCTTTGAATTGGAGCAGGGAGTATACAGAGTTGGAGTGCATTCGGTAGATTTTTTTTGTTTGTTTAAAAAAGAAATAAAATTGACATGTTGCAAAGCAATGTGCCAGCTTCAAACATAGCATTTATTTGCTGCAATACCTTCAAGCCTGCAAAGGCGTAGATCAGCTCAGTGATTTTGTGAACAGGGAATCTTCGCAGGGCAGCCCATTCTTAAAAGAAACATGAACCAAAATTCCAAATGTGTGGTGGACCCAAAGGATTGCCTACTTCTGCTATACAGCCTACATGCATTGAGTCACAATTGCACAGGTCTGCTAATGATTTTAACATGGAAACAGCTGAAAAAGCACTTGTGCCTTCCCACAGGCATTGAAAAAAAGAGAGCTGAATTTCTGATCAGAGAAAAAAGGATGAGCAGATCCAAGAAAGGACAATGATGATGATGATGATGAAGATGATTTTCCTTTCCCTGTAACAGTATTCCTTTTCTTGATTTCGAGGTACTTAAACTTGTACAAAGATCTGCAAAAATCATGCATTTGCCAGAGACCAGCATTAGACACCCTGGAAAGGTGCAGGCAATAGGAAACTATGCTCCGTTTTGCTAGAATCCGCCTCCCTCTCTTAAATCCTGGCACTCTTGCTGTTGTTTTTCTGGGAAACTGTGCATGCTTCCAGGGCAACAAATATGTGGGCTTTGCTAGGAAGAGCTCTCTTTCACAGATAAGGCTTCCATTTCTTGCCATAGTGCTGCTGCACCTGCCTCGCATAACATATAAGGAGCACGGCTGGCTACCGATAGCTCCTGCCTAACCCACCCGGATTAAAGAAACCAGGAAATGGGAGGGGGGGATACGGATACATTTTGCTGGGGACAATCAGTAAGAATAAGGTTACATTTTGGAACTTTAGAAAGAAAAAAGAAACAAGGAGGTTTAAAAAGAAACAAAAGGCCACCGTGCTGTGCTAGAGCTTGATTGAGTTCTAACAGGGGTTCCCCAATTCCTGGGCCACGGCCCACCTCTGGGCCTTGAGCCGTTCGGAACCAGGTCCCGGAAGTTGCAGGTGAGCACACTCATGCGCACACGCATCCCCACTTGTGCGAACAGTGGGCGAGCACCTGCGTGAAGCGGTATATAAGTCTAAGTGCTATTGCTATTTGCATGAGTGGTGGGCACACATGCCCAGCACTTGTGCAAATGTCCACCGCTTATGTGGAACCATCCCCTTTTCCGACTCCTACTAGTTTGCAAAGTCAAAAAGGTTGGGGAACTGATCTAGATACAGTCCACTTGTTGCTTACTTCCAGAAGCAGGAAAGGGGAAAGACAGCTCTGAGCTAGATGACGAGTTAAATTTGGAAGGAAAATTCAAGTCAAAAATGCATTGCATGGTATGGTGTATCTGAACACAGGTAGACAAAACCTGGCATTTGGTCTTGGATATTTCTCTGTGATGTCTCAGCCTGATATCAAAGCATTCCTGACCCATCACAGACTATTCCTGGGCCCCAGCCTCACCCAACCAATCATTTCCCCTCTGTCTCCTTCATATCCAAATGCAGTCGACCAGTTTATAAGTTACCCCTGTCTGCCTACTGGCTGGAGGAAGGGCTCCCCATCCTCTTCCTCCTCCTTCCTGGAAAGAAGTCTGCAAACTAATCTGGTTGAGATTGTCCTGGTTGAACAGCTGTTGGGACAGCTGGCAATAATCTACCAACCCAATGGAAAGAGATGCAGCAGGATAGAGTAAAGGGGAGAAGGATCACTGCCATCCAGAACCAACTCTCCATAGAGAAATCCTACTGCAACCCAATGTTACAGTCTTCTTATCTGGGGGCTACATGCTTCATATATATGTATATTTATAGGCTGCCAATGCAATTCCCTGGGCTGCATATGGTGGTTTGAATGTACGTGGTTGGATGCGCTGGAATGATGGCGAAACACCCAGCCCGTTCTAAATGACGTGTGCTTATAAAACATGGTTATGTGACAGAAATGAGCTTAGTTCAAACATAAATTTCCCTCTTCCAGAATATTTGGGATTGAGTGCTTAATAATTATAAAAACATTCACTTCTTCTGAAGAATCCCAAGATGTGCTTGTAAGAAGGGACCAAAAAACTCACGAGGAGCAACCACTTCATGGTATACATATATCCTGGTTGTTTTCTGAGGAAACGAACTCGGAAGCCGCCTTGTCCATCTGAAGAGCAGATGCTAGAACTTTCTAGCCTGTTAACACCAGCGTGCTGACTCTTCTTTTTTCCCCAAATGGTCTTTCGTTGCATCATCAAAACAAACAAATCAACTTTCTAACACTTTGTTTATGGTCATAAAAATATAGTGGTCTCTCTCTAGCTAACTCCAGTCAGCAGCATTTTCTTGATGTTCCAGCCCGGACAAAAGACACACTTAGATCCCGTCCTTGGGCCGAGGGAGGAAGGGAGGAGAAGCAAAGCAACTCTCTTGGCAGGATCTTTGGGTGTGGGAAGCAGGAAAGGCCAGAGGTCAAAGGAAATCTGTCTACTTTTACTTCACTAAATATTCCTGCTGGTTTCAGTATGCATACAAACTGTGCCTTTTTAGGGCAATACTTTTAATTAACCTTTTTTTTTTAATTATCCAAAGGTTTCCCATGGCCTTTGAAAGAGAAAATCTTCCATGTAGCTCCCGGTCAACTGCTCCCTCTTTTTTCAAAGCAAAGAGCAGGGCTGTGAGAATTAAGAGAAAGCTTGATTTGCTTTGGTGTGGGCCATACCTTTCCTCTTACCAGTAAATGACAGGCCTGAGTAATACTATAAAACCTGATTGCCTTTACATTCTTTCACAGGTGCAAAGTTCTTAACTCTTCCTTCACATTCACATATGGCAACCAGCAACAGACATATACTTCCTATGTACAGTCTCTAAAAGGATTCTCTAAAAAGTAATGTCTTTGGAGTAGAGCCCCCCCCCCAATTTTTTTCCTTCCTTCCCTGCATCTCCTGGGTGGCACTCTGCTCCTCTTTAGCAGTAGGTCATTCAGACTCTGCCTTAGCATCTTCTTCCTTTTAGAGAAAAGTACAGCAGTTGGGCCGCCTCTTCTCTGACTCAATGTAGTCATGGATTTGGAACCTGGGCTCATCCAGCTGCTTCACAGCTCGCTGCTTGAGCTCTCTGGAAAACAAAAGGGTCAAAAACACCACTCAGACATTATTTCAAAAGAAGGAACTTTTGAAACTTTTTGAAAAGAGAAACGTTTTCCTGGTCATCTAGAAGATTTCGTCTTTCTTAAAATGCAATACTCCAGAGTAAGCGTGTTAATGTCTACCACCCACCTCTGCCCAGAAATAGATGCCGCTCACAACTCCTTCCTAGTCTGCTGGGACCTTGAAAACCAGCTACAGTGCACCATTTCTTGGATGTTTCATTTCAACACAAAAGATTATGATGGTTTCCAGAAAAAACAGAACAAATTGCGTAAGTGGGCAGCAGCAAAAGGGGAGAAAAAAAATTGTTTTGTGAAACATCCAAGAAAAAAAATAGTGTTGAGAAGGAGATGGATGAACTCTCACGGAAAACCTCACAAAGGGTTTGGTTGCTCCATTTAACACTACTGGCAAGGGATTGAATAATTCTCTGATTATGGATACTAGTGAGAATTCCTTACATTTTTGAAGGTTGAGTTTTATTTGGTCTCACCTCCAATAGCCTTTTCTTAAGAAAGCTCATAGCAACCCAATGACCAATTATGTTGGGTTTTCTGAGCCAGTCTTTCTCAAATTCTCCGAAATGATGTTTTGGAGCTCATTCCTACCAGTACAGCCAGGTGGTCTGGATCTTACTATCCAAAACATTTTAGGGCACCAGCCTCGAGTCCTGGAAGGGCTTGGTAAAATGAAATCAAGAAGCCTCAACATCTTCTCCAAATGCTGTTATAATCCCAGGGATTGGAGGCAAACTATCTGCAGCCTGTTATACTCACTTTGCAATGGCCAGAAATGCCAGTTCCACATTCATACCAGTCTTGGCACTGGTCTCCATGAAAGGCACTCCGTATTCCTGGAATGAAAACGGAGCAAGAAAAAGTGGCAACATCTTGCCAGCAGATATGATGAATTCTTTTTTGAATTCCTGTGCTGGAACCTTAACAAAAGCCCTGGAACTTTACTAATCCCAGAGAGGAGGCGGAAAATCTCGCTATTTGGTTCAGTTAAGCCGATGACCAAGATACTGTCTGCTCTGCATGAACAGGAGGAGATGCTTGCCGATACAGATGGCTTTTTTCTGAAATTGGGCAGAGGGCTTGGATCACCTCCCTCAGCTATGCTACAAGACAGTCACACTTGGACTTGTTCACTTACCCTGGCTAAGGATTCCCCATCTTCTGTTTTGATAACTCGCTCACTGCTCATGTCAGCCTGCAGACAGAAAGACAGGAAGGGTGGGGAAGAGCAAGGAAGAATGCTGAAGCACGCATAACCAGGAGATACCTTAGTAGTGCTTTTCTAGCGTGTGTGTGTTTGTGTGTGTGTGTGTGTGCGTGTGTGTGTGTGTATGTATGTTAAAAATAGAGACAAAATAAACATTTTAAAATATCCTAGGCAGAACTCTCCTAGAATGCCCATCTTAACCTCACTCTGCTTCGTCTTCTAACTGATTTTCTTCTAAAATTCCCATGTGAAAAAGAAATGCATTTGGAAGAAAAGCAACAGAATTAGGTTCCCAGCAGAAGTCAGTTTATTGTCTGTCTATCTGTCTGTCTCGATCCGTCCATCTATCCATCTAATCTGTCTCTCTATCACTATCTCTCTCATCTCTCTCTCTCATCTTTCAGTTTATATTGCCAACTCATCTTACCGTATTTTTTGAAGTATAAGACCCACCTTTTTCCCCACCTAAAAGGGGGTGAAAATTTGGGTGCGTCTTATACACCAAATGTAGCCCCTCCCACCCACTGGCCCCCACCCTTTGGCCTCTGCCTCCCAGCAATTCACCTCCTTGCAGCAAGCAGCAAGAAGAAACAGCCCATTTCAGCTTCAGCACAGCCTAAATAGCACAAGTTGATTGTCCCTGACTCAGCTGTTTCAGGCTGCAGGGATCGCCATTGCCTATTGTTGTGCAGGCCTCTGCTGCTTGCTGCAAGGAGGTAACTTGCTGGGATCAGGTTTTTTTTTCCCTTGTGCTAATCAAGCTATGCTGAAACCGAAAATGAAAGTAAAGCAGGCTGTTTACTGTTTGCTGCAATGAGGCAAAATTGCTGGGAAGCAGAGGTAGATTTCTTTTTCTTGTTTTCCTCACCAAAAAAGGTAGGTGCATCTTATAGTCCAGTGCATCTTATACTCCGAAAAATACAGTAAATTCATGGCTCTGGGCAGCTAACAGCACTTAAAGACATCATACAACAATCTAAAAACAATAAAGTATGCATAAATAATTGGCAAATGAGGTAAAATACCAAAGGAGCAAAAACAAATAAATTTATCTACTGCATAGTCGATTCTATCACTTAATAAATACAGTGTTGCTAAATGCTGGAGATGTGATTGTGAAGATGCTACTTATTATCATATATGGTGGACTTGCAAAAAAGTTAAAGCATTTTGGATTAAAGTATGGTGGATCATGCAGAATATTTTGAAAAAGAAGATTAAGTTTACCCCGCAGTTCTTTTTACTAGGAATAATTATGGATTGTACAGCTATAGAGACTAAATTGATTCTGAACTTAATAACAGCCGCAAGACTTTTGATTGCTCAATATTGGAAGAAAGAAGAATTACCTACAATTGAAGAATGGACTCTTAAAGTATCAAATCTGGCAGAAATGGCAAAAATCTCTGCTTACTTGAAAGACTATACACAAGAAAAATATATTTTAGAATGGAAAATGTGGATTGATTATATTCAAAATAAGTATCAGATAAAAAAATATCAAATAGCATATGAGTAAATTTAGGAAATAATTTGTATTAGATATATTTTTGAAGGAGAGGGGAATTGAGAGTGTGAATAAGCGTGGAGAGACTAGAGATTATAATTTAGGAATTATTTTAGATTATGATTGTTAGTTTTGATACCCTGCATTTTGTTCTGGGAAGTCGGGGTGGGGGGTGGGGGGTAAAGGGGAAGGGAATTGGGGGGTTGAGGTTAGTGATGGAGTGATGGTTAATGTACAGGGATTATTGAAGATGTATAAATATAATTAATGTAGGGTCGGGTCTGACCAGTTGCCATTTTAGAACGGTGGGGAGGGAAAAAAGAGAGAGTAGGAGGTAGGAAAGAGGAGAAGAGGAAGGAAGAGGGGTAGAAGAGGGAGAAGAGTGTAGGGTGGAGGGAGGAGAGGAGGTAGATAAGAGAAGGAGAGGAAGGTTTGGAAAGTAAAAGAAGGTAGAAGAGGGAAGAAGGTTAAAAAGGGGGGTGGTGACTGGGCAGGCCCGACTAATTGTATATAACTGTACATTGGATGAATTATTTGATATGATTGTAAAAATAAAACTTTTTTATAAAAAATAAAATAAAATACAGTGTTGACTCCAAATGGAGTTCAGGAAAAGTGAAAGCCAACCTTCTGCCAGGATTTTAATGCTTTGTTTTATTTTATTATTTTTAAAAGTTTGAATATTATGTTTTGGTTATGTTTTAGTTGTGCCATTGTTTCGTGTGTGTTCAGTTCAGTTCCATTTGCTATTCAATTTTACTTTGTAAATTGCCTTGATTCTCAAAAAGAAAGAAAGAAAGGCGATCAATTCAATACATTAATTTCTAAATAAATAAATAAATAAATAAATAGTTTAGTTTAGTTTAGTTTTAAGCCATTCAGAAAAATAGGCCTTTCTGTGCAGCACTGAAGCAGCGTAGACATTTGTAGGCCAGAGAGGAAGGGGAGATAACTGCAAAGACATTGCTAACAGGAAAGGCTGGGATGAGGGACACCCACACTGGGGAGCATAAAGGACTCCTGGGTTCAGTCCTGACATGTTTTTCTCCCAGATCTTCCTGTGGCAACAGTAGACACCCTTAGGGAGTGGCGCTTCTGCCGCTATGGCAAAAAGGTACGTTATTTCCAATTTGAGCTTATCTTCTGGTGCTTGACAGGAACACATTCTGATATTCCATGGCTGGTCGGTTGTTGGCCTTTCCAGCTGTGGGTGCCTCTGCTTTTGAGGACTGATGATTGGGGGGAAAGGGTGTGTCTTAAATTGTCCCTTGCTTCCAGGGCAAGTCCAAAGATGTGAAGCTACAGGCTCAGAGTGCCCCCTGCTGGCTCACCTTGGTCAGCAAAGAGGCAAGCCACATCAAGGGATTTCCTGGCATACCTTATCTTTAATATTATTTTACTATCACCCCCCACCCCAAAAATCATTTTCTAATGAAATGTTGGCCCCCATTCAAGAATATTCCCCTGTTCATTTTCTGATTTTCTTTCTTTTTTATGCTTGAGTGTGTACATTCAATTTTCATAAAGAAATGGTTTTTGTGTACTTCCAGCCCACCATTCTGCCAAACTGGAATGGCAACACAATATTTTTACTGTCAGTGACATATTTCCTCAGGCATAATCTGCAGGGAAGCACATGGTGGCCAGAATGGAGGAAAATTCCAAGCTCTGCAGCATTATGGTTCTCTATCTCATCCTCCCAAGCAGCAGGTTTCAAAAAGAGGCATTAAATTTAGGAGATCTGGTCTGGTCTCTTGCATAGGAATTTTGCAGTCATAGCACAAAATCCATACTTAAGTCCATGGATTGCATAATCCTACTTTACAGTATCTGCCACACAACCTTATTTAATGAATATTAAATAGTTTATTATTATATAATATTATATATATATAATATTAAATATTAAATAACTCAATTGCAGAAAATATGACTTTAGCAACAGAGTGGTCAATGCCTGGAATGCACTACCTGACTGTGGTTTCATCCCAAAACCCCCAAAATTTTAACCTTAGACTGGCTACTGTTGACCTCACCCCATTCCTAAGAGGTCTGTAAGGGGCGTGCATAAGAGCACCAGCGTGCCTACCATCCCTGTCCTAATGTTCCCTTTAATTGTATTCATTTTATGTATTCAATTCATGCTTATACTTATATATTATCTAATACGTACTAAAAAACAAACAAATAAAAAAATAAAATTGGTAGATCTTTCTCAACTGAATTGTGAAATCATGCCCTGAAAAACAATTGTGGCATCTAGGGTCATCAGACGTGGGCTGCAAAATTTCAGATGATCACAAGATGGGCAATGAGTTGGCAGTTTCTGTGTCTCTTGATGACCTACTAGATCTCCTTGGAGTGAGGGTGAAGATTCACCTTCCAAGCTTGTAGGTTGATTTCCAAACGTTTCGTTATCAGGCTAGGTAACATCTTCAGGAGAATTTAGGGATGTCGGTCTTCTTCTGCTTATAAGGACTTCTGTGGTCAGTAGGTCTTGTGATGGGGAGATCATGTCAGATGAGGGTCACATTAGGAGAAGGTTTTGTGATGGGTCAGGTTGGGGTCACATCAAGTGAGAGTCTTGTGATGGTCTTGCGATGGATCAGAAGCCCTTATAAGCGGAAGAACACCAACATTGACATCCCTCAAATTCCTCTGAAGATGTTACCTAGCCTGGTAACAAAATGTTCAGAAATCAACACACAAGCTCAGAGAACGAACCTCCATCTTCATCCTATACCTGAGCTATAGATATTCACCACTATCGCACTCTGTGTAGTGCCCAAATCCAAAAATAACTCCTCATCAAAGTGCTTGGGTGCTCCCCTTCTCTGCCCTTTGCCTCGGCACTCCATTTCCCCCTAATTTATTCTTTCCTCACCTACTCTGGGGCTGTTTTTCCTCTTTCTTTTTTCCTGAAGAGTTGGGCACCCTGGTAGACCACCAGTGTTGCTCGACATGTTGATTTAGCCAGAATGGTCCTGGATCCCCTTTGTCTTTGCTTTATGCCGGGAATAAGGGATGCCTCCTCAGCAACATCCCCTTGTCTCTTGGGATGTGGTTTGGCAAATTTAAAAAAAAAGTTGTGATGCCAACAGCATTTAGAATAGAATAGAATAGAATAGAATAGAATAGAATAGAATAGAATAGAATATTTTTATTTATAGACCGCCCTTCTCCCGAAGGACTCAGGGCGGTGTACAGCCAAGAATAAAATACAGGAAAAAAACAACAATACAAAACTAAAAACAACCCTTAAAAAACCTATTTGATATGGCTACTTATAGATAAAATATTACCCTCTAAAATTTACAAAAAATTTAAAACCCATAAAATCAATTTGATAATTTAAAATTTAAGCAAGTCCAGCAAGATGAAATAAGTAGGTTTTAAGTTCGCGGCGGAAGGTCCTAAGGTCAGGTATTTGTCGGAGTCCAGGGGGAAGCTCGTTCCATAGGGTAGGAGCCCCCACAGAGAAGGCCCTCCCCCTGGGGGCCGCCAGCTGACATTGCTTGGCTGACAGCACCCTGAGGAGCCCCTCTCTGTGAGAGCGCACCGGTCGTTGGGAGACAGACGTTGGCAGTAGATGGTCCCGTAGGTATCCCGGTCCTAAGCCATGAAGCGCTTTAAAGGTAGTAACTAACACCTTGAAGCGCACCCGGAAGACAACAGGCAGCCAGTGCAGTCTGCGCAGGATAGGTGTTACATGGGAGCTCCGAACTGCTCCCTCAATAACCCGCGCAGCCGCATTCTGGACTAACTGGAGTCTCCGGGTGCTCTTCAAGGGGAGCCCCATGTAGAGAGCATTGCAATAGTGCAGGCGAGAGGTAACGAGAGCATGAGTGACCATGCATAGGGCATCCCGGTCCAGGAAGGGGCGCAACTGGCAGATCAGGCGAACCTGATAAAAAGCTCTCCTGGAGACAGCTGTCATTTGGGTGCCCTACAGACTGTGAAGCCTGAGATTTGCATCTGGCGATCCAATACTTCCTCCATCATATCTGGCCTCTGAGCAGCTAATAATTGGGGAGGGGTTTGCTAGCAGTTTTTAAAAACTTTTTTTTAAAATTTTGTCTTACATAAACCATGGGTGAATGTTTTTAACACCAACAGTTGCACATTGTCTTTTCAGAGCAAATGAGGTGATATGCATTGACCCTCTGACACAACGCAGGAGTTGTGTGAAATGACTCTTGGTCTCATGGAATGAGATAATTAAAGCTTATGTCGTGTATCTAACTTGAGCTGTCACTTCTTTTAAAGTAAAAAAAAAGGAGAAAGAAGCCATTTGTTTGGGAGACTTCATGATTTAAAGTGAAGCAGAATTAAAATAAAATGTTACACTCAGAAAACCAATGTGTTTTGTGTACGTATCAGTATATAAATATATTCAGCTAAGCCTCTTTCAAATAAGCCAAACCTAAGCTCTGTTTCCCAGTCATGGGCATAAAATTTTCGATTTCCTGAAAGGGGAGCAAGGGCAGAGTGCTGTTGAATAATAGGTGTCAAAAAACTGTTTCATAGGTTTTCATGAAAATTCAAAACAATAGAAAAGGTAAATCAGTCATTTTAGTGCTTTTATTTTGTGCTGGTTTGATTGTACTCTGCCTTTATTATTTTTGAAAATAAGGTGGCAAACATATTCAATATACTTTCCTCCTCCTCCTCCCTTCCCCAGAACAACCCTCTGAGGTGGGTTGGGCCAAGAGAGAGTGACTGGCCCAAAGTCACCCAGAATTCACGATCTCCTGATTTCTAACCTGATATCTTAATCACTAGGCCAAACTGGCTCTTGGAGAGTTGGAGGACACATCATCTGAATGAAAGAAGGATGCCTTGGATGGAATATGCTTTGCTGAGCTGGTGCTTGCAGGAATTTGATGAACCTTAGCTGGCCATCCAAAAAGGGGGCTCTAGGGAATCCTGGAAAAGCCCAAGCCCTGTTGTTTCCCTGAAGTGCCCATCCACATTCCCAGTAGTCCAAGGGTTAGCAAGCCTGCTTTGATGTTATCTGTCCCAGTATTCTTGGAACCCCCTTGTTCAGAACACAATCTAATGTCATCCTGCATAATTATTATCCTGGATATAATTGGTCTGAGGGGGAAAAAAATGTCCCAAGAGTCTCATATTTTATACCTATTTGGCTCTTACTGGTTGAAAACTTTTTTTTTATTCCATATTTTCTAGAAATATTATGCACAATGATCTTCTATTAATGGTTTGGAATAAGCCTCTGCAAATCATTCCACAAGCTGCTTTCCAGCAATTCTTCCAAGGAAAATGTCACCAATGAAGCCTCCCAACAGGTGAGCTAAGATATCAAGCCATTACTTTGCACCTTTCAAGAACTGCATCCAAAATCACCTTGTTGAAAGACTGCACAGACCTGCTGCAGAACTATTATTTGTTTATTAAATTTACATGCCACCCATCTCATTATCCAAAGTGACTCTAGGTGGCTTACAGTGCCATGAAAGCATAGTGATATATTTATTTATAAATATATAATCCTCAGCAGGTTAGAAAACTGCATCTGATCTACTGAAAACAGCACCTGATCTAATGAAAAGCTGGGGACTATAACATGCAAAGTGACTGAGAAATAAATAGCAGTCCCAAGAAAACTCATAATGTACCCAAGGGTAGGAAGCATCTTCATTCATTAGCCATAAAGCAAAAATGGGATGAAAAATTCCTTTGTAAAAGGGATGGGGAATCTATGGCTGAACTGTTGCTGAATTACAAATTAGCTATGCTGACTTGAATTAGTTCACCAATATTGGGAAGATCCAGGTTCCTCAATCTTGGGTTATGTGCTGATCACAAAAGAGAAATATGCAGAGCACACTATGATTAACTAAACATTTCTCACAATGAGACCATTAAGAGCCAAAAAAGTTGGAAAGTGTCTTCAAGACAGCATAAATTTGTATTATCAATCAAAATTACATACCTTATTACCCAGAAGCATGATAACCACATCCTTGTGGGCATATTCATGGATTTCTGTGAGCCAAGCCTGCAAGGGAATGTTGAATGTGATGAGATGAAACATAGCTGAGAAGAAACACCAAACATCAAGACCTGTCCTGCCATCTTGCTGCTTGTTTGCCTTTAGTGCACAGCAATTGCTATCAGTTCGGCCATTGTGATTTGTAAATCTTGGGCATATGTCTTACTGTGTTGTGCAAACCTGATTAGATATGTGGGTTTGCTCAGTGTAGCACAATTAAGCAATCCATGATTTAGTGCAGTTTCTGGATCCAGCCACTGAATTACATGACCTCTCAGCATTTAAGAAGGGAAGAGGCAGGCCAGATCCTCTTGCTCTGATAAGTAGTAGCTCAAATAATCCCCAGGATGGGTATCCCTGAAGGTCCGATGAAGACCTCTTAATCTCACACAGTTTTGGGTACTGTCCCTTTTGGCAACTGAGACAGCTTTGCATCGGATGTGCTGGGGCTTGGGTGCAGCTTCCTATTAGAAGGAACTTTAAAATTACACCCATTTCCCAGACTTCCCATAAACCTCACAGAGCTTAAGGCACCCGTGTTCCATGCTGCCCTTACAGCTGTCCACCTGGCCAAGGAGGTAGACATTTCACAGATCTCCTGCCCAGTAACTAGACCCATTTTCCAAAATATCACTCAGCCTAAAGTAGGACAAGGATCAAGAACAGAGTCCTATCTGGACACACATTTTTTGTAATCTCCTTAGCAGTCAGCTCTTGACTGCTCAGCATTTTGTGCATGCTGGCTATTAGAATTGCAAAGTATCTCAAAAATTATTCTGAAGGTTTGGAGCAGGAATGTGGCAGCTATATGGAAATGCCCATATTCCTGACAACCAATTGCAAATAATATGAAATACATATGGATTTCTCTTTTTGTTTTTTAGCCCGATTCTCCCTTTTCTTCTGTCTTCTGACAAATGGTAGTTGCTAGTTCCTTGGGGTAGGGATGTTTTCTCTTTGTGAAGAATGAAGCACAGAGATATAGCACATATTCCTATCCAAATAAAGTTTATATCAGTATTGCAAAAAGGTAAAAGTTTCCCCTGTCCAGTTGTATCTGACTCTAGGGGGAGTTGCTCATTTTCTTTTCTTAGCTAAGGGAGCCAGTATTGTCCGAAGACATTTCTGTGGTCATGTGGCCAGCATGAATATTTGCTGAGGCACACGGAACATTGTTACCTTCCCACTAAAGTGGTACCTATTTATCTAGTCACATTTGCATGCTTTTGAACTGCTAGGTTGGCAGGAGCTGGAGCAAGTAATGGGAGCTCATTCCATCGCACAAGGCTCGGATCTCAAACCTGGGCTGTTAGCTTTTCAGCTGTGTGTTTAGCCCAGTGTGTTCAACCACCGAGCCATTGCGCCTCCTATCAGCACTGAGTTCTTGAAAATATTTTATTCCCATCTTTTAAAATTCTTGGCTTTTCAAGGGCAAGTGATCCTTTTCGTCTCTTTGCTGATTCCTGTACAACACAGTGCATTTAGACACTGAGACACAAGAATACCTCAAACCAGGATCTGTTTACTAATCAGATTACAACTTTAACTTGCTGTTTGACTCCTGTGTGAGCAAAGGCTGGGGGACCATCTTGAATCAACAGTAGGCATGAAATTACCCACCCGAATACTGTCAAAGGAGACTTTGCTGGTGATATCATAAAGGAGAAGGAGAGCTGGAAAAGAAGAAGAAATATGTGTTATTTGATGATTTTGTAATTTTCTAAAATGATCAAGCTATCGAGAACGCATGTGGCCACACAGATCAATTCAAACTCTGAGTCCCTCTATCCTGAATTTCGATTATGTAAATCTGTTGGCAATCTCAATCCACAGGCACATTCCCACCCTTAACATAATCTGTTTGATGGAAAACTGTGGGGTTTAAATCTAATGCTGTCCATACACAAGTCATAGCTGTACCAGCCATTTCAACATAGTGCCTATGAGATGCATCATATTTCAATTCTCATGCATTTTAGGGAAGATATAAAGGTGAAGGGTAAGAAATGAGCTATGTCATAAATATAGTTGGATGGAGACAAAATAGAAAACCCCATTTGTTTTGAGCTTGATACAAAATAATCCCCTTAAACAGGGGTGAAATGTAAAATTTGTTACTACCGGTTCTGTGGGTGTGGCTTGGTGGGGGGGAATGTGACTGGGTGGGCGTGGCCAACTTTTTTTTTTAATTTTAAAAGCATTTTTTCTACAACCTCTTCTGCCAAAGAGGTTGTAAAACATTTTTTTAAAAGCCTGTGATGATCAGGCAACTCAGCTGGGATCGCCAAAGGGAAAAAAGGTTTTAAAGGGTTCTGACGATCCCAACTGAGTTGCACGATCATCAGAGGCTTTTTTTTTACTTTCAAAAGCATTTTTTTGCCAAATAAAAAATGCTTTTAGAAGAAGAAAAAAATACCTCTGATGATTGCATGGCTCAGCTTGGGTGGGGAGGGGGTGGGATTTTTGCTACCGGTTCTCTGAACCACCCGCCGCGATCGCTACTGGATCGGACGATCCGGTCCGAACTGGGAGCATTTCACCCGTGCCCTTAAAACATTCCGTTGACGTATTCAGAGTAGGTTTGTTCTTGCTCTTAACAAACCTTACTTCACACACAAACATTTTGTTTTAGGCTTGGAATGCTCCAAAGGGCCATTTCGAACTCAAAATATTGCACACTGCTAATGTATCAAAAAATATAGATTGTTCTATATATAAAATATAGAACAATATATCAAACAATGTCATTATCATTTGGTGGTAGATCTGAGCAATGAAAGAGCTACTCCACTTATCATCCCAACTCTCATTCAATCTAAGATGGAGGAAGGCAGAATTCTAGAGGACCAACCTTGTGCATCACGATAGTATGCGTGTGTTACACTCCGGAACCTTTCCTGACCGGCGGTGTCCCAAATCTGCAATAAGGCAAAGATGGAAACCCAAGGAAACATTCTTCATGGTATTCCATTAGAGAAGCCCAGATGTGAATCAAATATCAGTGCAACTAAAATTCACAGACAATACGTGCAAATTGATATCCTTGGATAGTTCTCTGAATTATGTCTATTAGAATCAAGATAGTTTTTCCAAATAAGAGAATACAAATGAAATATGTGATAGCATTACAAGAATTCAGTTCAGCATATGGAAGAGATAATGCAAATGTAAAAGACTTAAATACAACTCTCATTAATCCACCAGGATTTTTTGTGGAAGATCCAGAAATTTGCAAATAAATAACTCTCACATTCTCAGACACACACCACCAGTACCAATATATAAAACAGTTCGTATACAGTATAAATAGGGCTATGCAATGCATTGAATTTAATTTAGAAAAAGTGTTTCAGAACTTACAGATCTGCAAACATAGCCCCTGACTCACAGAAAAAGATAAAACACTGGTCACCATCATGGCTATACAAGGAGTGACCCATCTGTAATAGTTTCTGCCTGCTCTGTATAACTTTGCCTTGAAATGTGAGATGGGTGGCAGGTATGTATGTATGTATGTATGTAGGTAGGTAGGTAGGTAGGTAGGTAAGTAGGTAGGTAGGTAGGTAAATAGATAGATAGATAGATAGATAGATAGATAGATAGATAGATAGATAGATAGATAGATAGATAGATAGATAGATATGGATAGATAGACATAATGAAACAAAGTGTGCATGGTCCAGTTCCTATTAAATTATATCTGTTGATGGGATTCAGGAAGCAGGCTTTCAGAATTTTTGCAGAATCTTTGCAGAATTTCTGCACTGGTTTTGTTCCAAAATATACAGTGCATTGTTCTTATTTTGATTTCTATTGTTTTCAATGATGTACGTTGCCCCAGAATCTTCTGGCATTGGGCAATCCTATAATGCTAAAAATACTTATGTAAAACTCATGAATTGGTTGGTTATTGGTTGGTTATCTGATAAAAGAAAGATAAACATCAACTGAATGATGAGGAAGAGACTGCACAAGAGGTAAAACAAAATCATACATATTACCTCTGTAAAAACACAATCTTTGTATTGGGAAATTTTCCACACAATTTGAGTAAGCTGGTAGCAAACCTTCCCCACAAAAAAGGTGCTGAGCGAACAGCTACCAACTAATTTCAAGGACTCTTGGATGACACAGATTTCCTATTTCCATTTTAATTTGGATTCAGGGCTGATTTTGCCACATGGGATTAGCAAGGAGCCGATACAGAGAATGCTTTGTTGGAAAGCAGGATTTCTTTGGAAGTCAGCCACATCTATGGCTTTTACTTCCACATGCCAAGCGGAAATGTAATAGCTGAAGCCTTGAATGGAGAAAAACGGCTTGTCTCACAGTAACTGAATATATAGGAGACCTTTTTCAGAATAGAAAAAACAGAACAAAGGTACTTAGAGGACTTCATAGAAAATGCAACTTTGGTGTATCAATCAGACCTACCTGCAGTTTCACTTTTACATCATCCACTGTTACCACTTTATTCTGTAAGAAACAAAAAGACCCCACAGCAAATTAACAAGAAGAACTCTACATTCAGCTTTGAGTTTTTTAGATCACTTGTAAGAAAACAAGCAGCTAAGTTCCTTTCTCATGATTTTCTATAACTTCCAGTTAAAATTCCATGGAACAATCACTAATAGCTAGAAGGTAACAAGTTTTGTACATGTCACAAAGGTGCTTTTTTTTTCAAGAGGCAACTGGACCTTCTGGTTTTTCTTTGAAGACGTTTCGCTTCTCATTTAAAAAGCTTCTTAGATGAGAAGCGAAATGTCTTCAAAGAAAAACCAAAAAGTCCAGTTGCCTCTTAAAAGAAAAAAAAAGCACTTTTGGGACAACCATGATCTGGATGACTGATCATCTCCACAAACATTAAGCTTCATGCATAACTGGTGCACTGAGATTTTAAGTAAGACTGTAAGCAGCATATCTGAACAAATATTATATATTTAGTTGTCGTTCTTTGCCTGAAATTTGGGGATCAAAAGAATCATATTTACTGGGATTGCATGAAAAGCAACCCTATCAGCTAAGACAATGCTTGTTAAGCTGGTTATCAGCAATTATTGGTACAACTAAAATACCTTAAATTTCTTCCACATATATATTTTGTCAACTCTGGACTGAAGTAATGACGACTGCACTAATAGCAAATAATATTTTATAGATTATCAAGTGCTCATTGTTCATTTTTTTCATCATTCACCACACAAAGGAATTAGCACAATTGTTGGTACTACATTTGTGGCATCTTAGATCTACAAGTATTCATGGATCAGTGGAATATGATGCGTAAATGCTTATACAGTTACACTTTCTAACGCTTTAAAGGGCCAAAAGTGGTTTTGCTGCAGTAAACCAACATGGTTATTGTTCTAAACACAGAGAGACAAAAGAATCGGTTGGATAGAGTAGGCAACAATGTCTTTTGCTATGAAATCCACAATCAAAATCCTAAACTATTAAAACAGTGACAAGGGAGATGCACCTTCCTCTGTAAGTTCTCACTACTGTATTCAAAGAATTGTGTTGCCCGCAGACCATACCATCAGATAGTGATTACAATACAGATGTGATGACCCAGGGCGTGACACAAAGGCAACACAGCCAGAGAACCGATATGAGTCCCTTTATTATCACCAACTGTGCCCCCAATGTCCCTTTCAACTCTCTGGTCTGGAGAGAGCTCTTCCACCAACCTGTAATAGACTTTGGCTGGCAATACTTCAGTCCCAAACATTGTAAGCAGAAAACTTCTAACAAAAAATCCAAAGGCAAGACAAGGTATCTCTTTGCTGACGATATCAAACTATTTAATACCACCAACAATACAGCTATCCTCCAAAAAGACCTTGACTTTTTATCTGAATGGTCAAAAACTTGGCAACTCCAAATTTCAACCAGTAAATGCTCAGTCTTACATATTGGAAAAAAGAAACTAAACACTAAGTACAAGCTTGACGGACATTACCTTACTGATGACCCCCACCCTGTTAAAGACCTTGGAGTTTTCATATCAAATGATCTAAGTGCCAAAGCCCACTGTAACTACATCGCAAAAAAGGCCTTAAAAGTTGTAAATCTTGCACAGCTTCTTCTCCAAAAACACTACACTACTAACCAGAGCATATAAAACATTTGCTAGACCAATTCTTGAATACAGCTCGACTGTTTGGAACCCATACCATATTTCTGACATCAATACAATTGACCGTGTCCAGAAATATTTTACAAGAGTTCTCCACTCCCCAACAAAATACCTTATGCCACCAGACTTGAAATCCTGGGTTTAGAAAATTTAGAACTACACCGCCTTCGACATGACCTGAGTTTAACTCATAGAATCATCTATTACAATGTCCTTCCTGTCGAAGACTACTTCAGCTTCAATTGCAACAATACACGAGCACACAATAGATTTAAGCTTAATGTTAACCGCTCCAATCTTGATTGCAGAAAATATGACTTCAGTAACAGAGTTGTTAATGTTTGAAATACATTACCTGACTCTGTGGTCTCTTCCCAAAATCCCCAAAGCTTCAACCAAAAATTATCTACCATTGACCTCACCCCATTCCTAAGAGGTCCGTAAGGGGAGTGCATAAGAGCACAAACATGGCTACCGTTCCTGTCCTATTGTTTCCTTTCGTTATATCCAATTAATATAGTCATTACATACTCGTACTCATATATATGCTTATATATTGTACAATTATTTCATGCTTATGCTTATATATACTGTGTGACTAAATAAATAAATAAATAAATAAATAAATAAATAATCCGGCAGGGCAAGCAAAATAAGGAACTCCACAAGTAAAGTATTATAGCAATAAATCAAACCAGTTAGAAGGATGCCAGGATTCAAAGAAACACCAGATAAACTCAGTGTTTGTACCTGACAAACGCCCCTCCCATTTGCCTTTCCTTTTAAACTCCATCAGTACCTGTGCCTTGTAAAGAGGATCGATTCCCTTTCCTCCCTGGTAAGCCATGCAACCCACGTTGCTCTCTTCTCCGTTCCTCCCTGCGCTGCCTAGGATGAGGAGGGGCCTTGGTCTTCATCTGAACCCCCTCTCCCTTGTTCTACCTCTCCCCTGCTCTGCCCAGCCTGACTTTGCTCTTCCCCAGTTTTTTCCACAGCCAATGAATCCACTCTCTGTCAGCAGTTCCTCTTCCCCTTCAGATTCAGACTAAGACAGGGGCATGACAATAGAGGCCAAGACAAGTTATTTAGAACAAGTGCAACACACAGTAAATAACAAATGTGGTCCAGGAAGATCAGGAGAAATGCTCAATTATGGAACCCTCTGAGGAACTTTGGACCACCTCACTTTCTCTCAGCCCATTGCAGCTCGTAAGATTATTCTTTGGGAAACAAAATGAAAGGATATTCCCACATCATGTGTCTCGAGCTCCAAAAAGACTGGGACACAAAAGCTCATCATTACCGCCATCACCTTCATTCATCATTCATCCATCCACTATCATTTCCTCTTCTTTAACCGTTTCCACCCTCTAAGCTTTGCAAATTTTTCAGAGCAGTTGAAGCGGATGCATCGTTTGCAAGTCTCATGTGGCTGCTTCAAAAACTTCTCCCAGGTCTCTCTCCACATGAGCGTGGAGCCACTTTGCTTTAACAAAATTCAAGGAGAAATGCTTCAAAATGCCTAGGAACGCAAAAGATTCTATATATTACATTCTCTATATTCTGGAGCAACTATGGAGAAAAAAATGGAATAGAGTATTCCAAAAAAAAAGGCAGGAAAGAACTATAGTAAACCTTCATCTTCCATCCATCAATCCTTCCTGCAATGCCTTCCTCTCCTGGCATTTAGAATTACACAGCAAGCACGGGGCAAGCAGCTTTGTCCTTATATAGAAAAGACACTCATAGACTTATACTAGTTTATATGTTTTTGTGGGTGTGTGAGAATGGCAGGTTACTGCAATGTGTTGATGAGCTAGGGCATGGGAGTCAAACTCGCAGCATCATGTTGCTGCCATGTGACGTATCACGCCTTTTGTTCATTTGCGGAATTGGAGTGGACTTGGCCTGCACATGACGTATCCAGGCCGCAGGCCGCCAGTTTGTCACCCCTGAATTAGGGGGATCCTAACATAGTGCAGGATAGCAGCACCAGTTATGGCTGATATGAAGAAGCTAAGCCAAGTCTGCTTAATATTTAGAATGGGTAACCATTAGGAAGACCCTATAGCAGTGATGGCTAACCTTTTCGCCACCAAGTGCCCAAAGCGTGCAGGTGCGAATGTGCGTGCACACCTATAATGCAATGTGCACATGACTCGCATGTGCACCCTACCCCCTTGCATGCACGCGACACCCTGCATGCGCCCCCTGTGCAAATGACTCTGTGGATGCACGCACGACCCCATGCATGTGTGCATGACCCCCCTGTGCATGCCCTGCCCTCTGCGCATGCATGCACATCTCCCGCATGCGTCCCACCCACCCACCCCCACATGGACGGTAGAGACCCAAAAACCAGATGGCCAGCAGGAGGCACACGCACATGCGCGGCAGAGCTGAGCTGGAGCAACAGCTCATGTGCACGCAGAGAGGGCTCTGCGTGCCACCTGTGGCATGCATGCCATAGGTTTGCCATCACAGCCCTATAGGCTATACCACAAAGAGGGAAAAATACCCTAAAAGACAGCAGAGGAAAAACACTTCTGTACTTTTGCTAAGAAAATTACATGAATGCATCCATGAAGTCACCAGAAGTCCAGCTCAACTTGAGGGAGACTTTAGTTTTTCAACATGAAGATATGGGAATACTAAATTGCGTATGTCCTTGGGAAACAGGAGGAAGAGCCACAACTTAGACAATAGTGATGCAAAAGATATCTCAACCCACAAAAAGAAAGTGGGCAAGGGAACTATATCAGAAGGTACCCTTCCTAGTTTTGGGGAAAATAAAAAGTAATTCTTTCAAACTTGGAAGATTCTGTTACTATAACATTACAATAAAGTTACTACTCATGGTTTGTGCTTCTGTCTGGACAACCTCAAAGGGCTGTCACAGATCTCACTATAATGCACATAGAATATAGCTATCTAATATAATTTAGGGAGGAAAGGAAAATAATGTGCTCTATATGAATTTGACATGATATGTAAAAGTTTGATTTAATTCAGCGCAATCAGAACCAAAACATTATTTTGGAGCGCTAAGAAGGACGGCTTGGAGGCACCTCCTCATATTATTTATTGCTTTGCTTTAAAATGCCCTGTGCCTAATATTACAAATCATTACAATATTCTTCTTAAACTATTATGAACAATCTCCTAGGACCGGTTACTCTTTCCCAATAGTCTTCCCCAGATTAATTGGAGCTATCATTGGCCATATAAACTGGGAATTCCAGAATTTACACATTTGGAGGAAGTCAGCTTAACATAGATTGTCCACACAATTAATATCATGACCAAATAGGTTGTTTTGATTAGTCTCAGTAAACTAAGCATGAGAAAGACAGTACACACCACACATTACCAAGTGGTAACATATAATTCAATACCCACATTTTTTCTCTTTAATTCATCAAACAAGAATTTTACTTATCTATGTACACTACATACCTGACATTCCATTGTGAAGTCTATCATATTTCCTACATATTGAGATATTTTTAATTGACTACATTTATCACTTACATAACAAGAGAGATGCATACTAATCCTTGGAAAAAGATATCCAAGTTATGCACATAGTACATTTTAGAGATCTTTTAGAACACAACAATTAACCAGACTGTTACCATTCTGTCTGTTACTATTCTGAACCAAGAGCTTTGACCAAAACATTCCAGTGTTAAGCTATCCTTAGTTTAGTTGCCAAAAGGAAGAATGGAACTAATGTTTGCTTCATAATTGTTTAATTCTAACCTTCGAAGATATGTAACAAATGTATTTAAACTGTCTTCAATCCCTTTTTTTTAGTTATAAAGTTTATTTAGTCAAAAGCATTCTTCCAGAATTTAAAAGCTTCTAGAGATGAAGACAAGATCCAATCTGGGTCGGTCACTGGGACCAGAGATTTAGCCTTCTGAGCTTTCGGACTCATGCTGGAGCCCATCCTCAGGAAACTTCTCTCCAGCATTTTACAACTGGGGTCTCCAACTTTGACAACTTTAAGCCTGGAGGACAAACTCCCAGAATTCCCCAGCCAGCTTTGCTTAGCTGGGGAATTCTGGAAGTTGAAGTCCTCCAGCTTAAAGTTGCCAAGGTTGGAGACCCCTGCTTTACAAGATTAGCCTGCTGGAATGCTGACTTTAAACAAAAAGGAATTCTCTGGCGGGTCCTTACATTGTACACCAGGGCTTGTTAATAGATCCTGTTCAATTACACAAGTTTTTAAAAGGCCTGGAAATGAGTTCTTCTGAAGGTTTGAACAGCTGAGCTGAGACAGTACAGGAACAATTTTTAATAAAAGCTTTACACATGAATGGATTCTCTAAAGTGAGGGGAAGTTGCTGTAAGAAGGCATGAGAAGAGTACAATTTTGGGTTTTTAAAAACCCAACATGAACAATTGGCTAGAACTATCCTGCAACAGGCGTGCTCTATTAATTAACTCAATAATGGGAAGAACATCTGAAAAATTGCTTACAGGCTCATAAGTTGAAGTTAATAACAGATTAGCACCATAAAAAAACAGTGAATGCGATTTTTATTAGCCCTCCATAACTTTATTGACTATGGATCTGAATAAAGATATTGAAAAAGCTATTTAAAATCCTGTAGCATTGGCTTCCACCCAATAGTGCCAACAAAATGTCATTTTCAATGTACAATTTATGAATGAAATAGCATCTCTTGAGCTCTAATGTAAGGCCCACAATATGTCTGACGCATATTATGGTGTATAAAGGTAAAGGTAAAGGTTCCCCTCGCACATACGTGCTAGTCGTTGCTGACTCTAGGGGGTGGTGCTCATCTCCGTTTCAAAGCTGAAGAGCCAGCGCTGTCTGAAGACGTCTCCGTGGTCATGTGGCCGGCATGACTCAATGCCAAAGGCGCACGGAACACTGTTACCTTCCCACCAAAGGTGGTCCCTATTTTTTCTACTTGCATTTTTACATGCTTTCGAAACTGCTAGGTTGGCAGAAGCTGGGACTAGTAACAGGAGCTCACCCTGTAACATGGCAGCACTAGGGATTCGAACCACCGAACTGCCGACCTTTCGATCGACAAGCTCAGCTGTCTTAGCCCCTGAGCCACCACGTCCCTTATTATAGTGTATAAATCATATTATTTATGTGATGATTGACATCATTGTTTTTCTTTTTTTCTTCCTGGATACTTGGGCATAACAACACAGGGATTCATGATGATGGCAGAGCTTTTCAATGGGAACAGGAACCAACCTGATTCCTTGAATGTGTTGTGTCCCTTTGCTGTCCCTTGTTCCTGATCACACATACCTCCAGGCACAAATTCTGACAGCTACATGTTAATGTTTGGATTTTAAATAGTATTAAATGTCTACAAGCAATTCACATGCTTGATTTCTGATCTGCATAGTGCAGATTGGGACTGCAGTTTGTGGGAGAGAGACACTTTCATAGCCTTTCCCAAACTGTCTTCCAAGGGAGAATCCTTCCATCCCAAAACTACAGAAGTTCTACAAGAGAAGATGACAGAAAAGTCTAGGACTGACTACCAGCAGCTCTGAAAATGTGTGTGTGTAAATGAAGGCGGAAGAGGGAATAGAATAATGGAATCGCAGGGCAGAAAGAGACCATGGAGGTGCTCTATTCCAACTGCTCCCCAAGGCAAGAGCTCTTATACCAATGGTCCCCAATCTTTCTGGCTTTGCGAACTGGCGGGGGTGGGTGGGGAGAGGGTATTTTTCCATGTGAGCGTGAGCGTGCAGCTCCATTTGCATGAGTGGCTGGCATGTGCACCTGCTAGTCGCTCAAATGGAGCTTCATACACGTGTTTGCTCATTGGTTGCACAAACGGGGCTAAGCATGGATGCACATGCTCCCCATGGCTTCCATGGCCTGGTTCCAAATGGGCCACAGCCTGGTACTATATATAAGCCCGGGGGGTTGGGGACCCCTTTCTTACACCATTCCAGACAAATGGTTGTCCAATCATTTCTTGAAACCTCCAGCGATGGAACATCCGTCAACTCTGAGAGGCAAGGTATTCCATTGATAGATTGCGCGAAAGACCATTTGGGTTTCAGTTTGTTTGTTTTTACTACAACCACAGCAGAGAGGAATAGGAGGAGGCCCCTGGGTCTCCACATGCTGGACTCCTGATCCAGCTATTGAAAGACCAAAACCTGGCATGACAAATGGTTTCATCCATGTAATGTTCTTCAGCCTGCGTTGTGCTTAGCTCAAAGGTCTACTGCCGGATGCCCAACACACTTCTCTGCTGTGGCAAACTATCTCCAGCATTAATAATGGCCTCACCCGGAAGTCTATCCCGACAGTAGCTATGAAGGTCCCAGAGAGGAAGGCTCCATCTTTGAACTGGACGAGGAAGCAGGTCTTCCCCACACCTGAATCTCCAAGCAGCATCACCTACAAGATGAGTTGCAAAAGCCCATTAATATGGCCGGTTGGGGTTATATTGACATTCATGTTTTTTCCTCGCATGCTTCCTTATTAAAGAAGTCTCTCTCTCTCTCCCTCTCTCTCCCTCTCTCTCTCTCTCTCTTCTGTCAACACTGATCTAATTTAGCAAGCAGAACTAGCAGTCAACAAAGAGAATAACAAACAAATGGCAATATCTTATCTTCATCTTACTTTAGCCATTGTGACCGGGAGTCATTCATTGTCTGCTCTACTACAACTGTCTTCTTCTATCAATGCTGGGGGTAACTCAATGTGGAGAACTTAACAGGAAATCAGGAATCTGGTAGCACTTTTTCCGATTAATAAATATTATTTAAAAACTTACATTTTCACAAAACTCCCTGATTTTTTTGCCATTATAGAACAGTATTTCTCAACTGCGACAACTTTAAGGTGTGTAGACTTCTTACATTGGCTGAGAAATCTGGGAATTGAAGCCCCCAATTTGCCAAGGTAGAGAAACAATGCCACAGATTTAACAAGGCTTATAATTTTTTTAAAAAAACGCTTTGGATCTCCTATAAGCACAGTTCCTCTCTGCTACTAATCAAAGTGCCCCAACTTTTTTTCAGGGTTCTGTGCGAGCCCGAAAGAAAAGATGCCATATCTTTAAGAACCAACTTTTTAATGCAAATTCATTGCATTAAGGTTTGTTTTTTTTTGTTCAGGTTTGCAGAAGAGTGAAAAAGTTGGACTGTTGTGATGAATAGCGGAATAGTCTTGGGCATGCATGAAGTCCAAAGCAATACTTGGGAAATCATCTTTAAAGTGTGTACGTCTTTCTGCTTATCACCCTCTTTAGTGTTATAGCAAGCTTACAAGAATAGCGTAGGATGAACTTCTCCTGTGCTTCCAGAGATGTAATTTGCATCTCTGGTGATCTCCTGAGGTGCCAAATGCACCAATTCCCTACCACCTGGGAATTGTAATTTAAGTTAAACAAATCTGGACAGCACCAAGTTGGAAAAGGGTGTTTTAAAATGTTTCCAAATAGAGGGTACTTTGCAAAGTCTTTCAGAAAGGTTTAGCTCAAAGAAAACCATCCATGATCTCCCTTTCTATTCCCACCACTGTGGATCTGACAAAATAAATTCCTATATTTTCATCTCTCTCTAGTCCATGCCTATCAAGCAATGGTAGAAAGGGAACTCCAGAAATATAGTTGTTTGCTTGATAGGAAATGTTTGGCAAGTCTTCCTTCTTATTGTGTTCCCTCAAGAGGTGATAGGTGAACGGTTTTGAAGGATATCTATCCCACCATCCTGATTCTCTGAAAGAGTTTGACAGGTTTTTTTTTTTTTTGTGAGCTGGCCTTTGTCTGGAACGATGAAAGATTATAAACTCTCCTTAACTTCTTGTCCTTATTTTCATCATTACTAAAAGCACCTCTTCCTTGTCAGTGTTTCCTCTCTTCCGAGCAAAAGATAAGGAGATCAGCTTGTAACTACTCTAACTGCCAGCTGCTGTTTCCAATGGAAACAAACAGCCCATTTATATTTACACTTTGTGGCATATGGTCCAACTTCTGCCTTTGCTTAGCCTTCTACCCGTAGCTAAGCTACTCTGGACAAATTACATGTCTGGAAGCACAGGAGCCATATGCCTTGTTCAAGGACTTAAGTATCTTTCTGAAATGTCAGGGCAGCTCTCTAGAAGGTAGTGAGGTACAGTGTTTCTCAACCTTGGCAACTTTAAGATGTGCAGACTTCAACTCCCAGAATTCCACAGCCAATTGAAAAGCACTGAGCTAGTATGACAGGGCCAAAATCTTCTAACTGCTACTCAGTTACTGCTCCTCATCTTAGGAATTATAATAATTACAATTCCTTATTTAGGATTATTTATTCCAGTTTAAGGGACTTTCTGTAGAGCCTTCTTGGCTCTATTTATGGGAGTCCTGCTCTCTGCTGCCTTGGACCCTCTTCAGTTGTCACTGCCAACATAGCTGTGTTCACACAAGACAGTTAAATATCATCCTATCTGTTGTGCTCTTACCTGGGAATGAGTTTCTTCAGTGAAACTACTTTCACAGAAGCATGCTTAGGATCAATAGTTTTATTTACTGAAACATGTAGGGTGGAGAGGTCACCCAATGCTCTGGGAAGCCCTTGTGAGGTGTCAGAAGCCCCAGCTCAGAGGGAGCTGCACTCCTCACCTTTGCCCTACGCAAGGAAATAGTCCATTAGCTAATGTTACCTCTCCCTAGTCCAAATATTTTACTAATCCTTCAGGTAATCCCCAAAGACACAGTTCAAACCCAGTCTCTTTCTTCACACTCCCTGGAACCAGATTTGTCATTGATCTACAATGTTATATAGACAAAGGGTGGAGAAAGAAGGAACTGTTTGTTATAATACACTTGATTAAATCTGAAGTATATTTCTAATGACCAGTTCCTTCTTCCATGGGCTTTTGTCTATTTCCCTTGATGTCACTGTGACCATAAACACAGACAGAGTCTGTGGGTTAGATCAGGGGTGTCAAACTGGTGGCCCATGGGCCGGATGCCTCACGTGCGGGCCACACCTGTCCCAACTCTGTGAAACAAAACATCACGTGACAGCAACATGACGCAGTGAGTTTGACAACCCTTGGGTTAGATCAGGGGTAGGAAACCTTGGTCCTTTTATGACTTGTGGACTTCAACTCCCAGAATTCCTGAACCTTCCCTCAAGATCCGAGAGCAGTGGTGAAATGTAAAATTTGTTACTACCGGTTCTGTGGGCGTGGCTTGGTGGGGGAGGTGGATAATGTGACTGGGTGGGCGTGGCCAACTTTTAAAAAAAAACTTTTAAAAGCATTTTTTCTACAACCTCTTCAGCCGAAGAGGTTGTAGAAAAAATGCTTTTAAAAGGCTCTGATGATCCCAGCTGAGCCACATGATCATCAGAGGCTTTTTCTTTTATTTTTAAAATGCTTTTAAAAGTAAAAAAAAAAAGCCTCTGATGATCGTGGGCATGGGGAGGGGCAGGGATTTTTGCTACCGGTTCTCTGAACCACCCGCCGCCATCGCTACTGGATCAGGTGATCCAGTCCGAACCTGGAGCTTTTCACCCCTTCCCAAGAGGTACCATTATAATCCATGCCAAGTATCAGAAGATCCATAAATTCTGGGTCTCTCTTCCTTTCTTGCCACTGCCTCACCTCTAATGCAAGACAGCAGAGCAAACAGGTAAGCCAGTATCCACTCCTCCTTCTAAGCAAACAGACTTTCTGCTTAAAAGCCCCAGTTTGGTTGGCCTTTTTGGATTCCCTATTTACCCAGGCAAGGAAAAACAATAATTGAGGCTATTCTGATTAGTTGCCAAATTGCCATATGGCATCTTAAGGGTTGATTGTGGGGTAAGATTTTGTGACAATTTTCATTTAAGATGTTCTGGTCCACAAAAGGGAGAGCCCACACACACACACCTCTTTCGGGAATTTATCCCTATGAGAAATGTAGATTAGCCAGCATTTGTCCTCCTACAAAAAAATGAGCCCACCCAGTTCAGAGATAAGAGCGATCCTTAGGGGAAAATCCATCAACAGTCCTGGCAGAACAACAAACACTGGATTCCTAGCAGTCCAGAGTTGAAAAATAATTCTTAAAAGAAAAAGAAACAAACTAAGGAAAGAAGGCTAAACGTGTACCAGGATAATGTTGCTGGATCCAATCTGGGTGGGTCACTGGGAACAAAAGTTTAGTCTTTTGAGCTTTCAAACTCAAGCTGGAACCCATCCTCAGGGAACTTCTCTCACACACATCTGGTGAGAGACGGGTGAAATGCTCCCAGTTCGGACCGGATCACTCGATCCAGTAGCAATGGCGGCAGGTGGTTCAGAGAACCGGTAGCAAAAATCCCTCCCCCCCCATGCCCAGATGAGTCGCGCGATCATCAGGTTTTTTTTTTACTTTTACTTTTACTCTGACGATCAGGCAACTCAGCTGGGATCATCAAAGGAGCCTTTTAAAAGCATTTTTTTACAACCACTTTGGCGGAAGAGGTTGTAGAAAAAATGCTTTTAAAAGTAAAAAAAAAAAGTTGGCCACGCCCACCCAGTCACATTACCCACCACCACCAAGCCATGCCCACAGAACCGGTAGTAACAAATTTTACATTTCACCACTGGTGAGAGAGAAGTTCGCTGAGGATGGGCTTCAGTAAGAGTCCAAAACTTCAGAAGACGGTTCTCTGGCCCTGGTGACTGACTCATATTGGTTCCTGAAACAAACTAAACTTAGGTTCAGGACAAGGAACACTTGTGGAGTAATGGTGTCTTCCTCAGTTTAGGAAATCTGCTTCCCAGCATTCCTCAGCTGGAGACAGCAGTATTTCCCAGAGAGCTGGAACCCACTTCTCCTATTCCCAAAGGGGGAAAAAAACACTTGATATGCCAATGTCACTTTCCCGAACGTAGTGTCTCCCAGAGGCTTTACAACTGCAAATTCCCAAATCCTCAGCAAGGCTTCAGGCGCAACAATTGAGAAAGTGGGAAGCTGCAACACACCCCAACTGAAAAGAACCAAATTTGGGGAAGCTGCACAAGTTGGTTTCGCTTTAAGAAAGAGGAAGAGGAAATGTCCTCTCTGCAGTTTTGAATGGAGGGAATGTTGGTTTAGGCAACAAATCCCAGAACAGGGACTCATGCAGGGAAGAACCATATAGATTTTCCTGCCTGAGGCCTTTCAGGAAGATTGGACAATGTATCTGAAGTTGTAATCCATGTGAGTTGTAGTTCACCTGACTCAGAAAGTGCCATGCAAGGGAAGGAAGATAGAACAAGCCAGGAATGATTGCTGTGATGGAATGGCCAAGGACCCAGGGTCAATTTGCTAAGTTTCGTTGATTGTTGTTGTTGCTCCTTCTTAAAGTAAAAGTTCCCTCGACTTACAACCACAATTGACCCCAGCATTTTTGTTGCTAAGTCAGAAATTTGTTAAGTGAGTTTTGCCCCATTTTACGACTTTTCTTGCCACATTTGTTAATTTTTTTATTTTTATTTTCATTTATATCCCGCCCTTCTCCGAAGACTCAGGGCGGCTTACACAGTGTCAAGCAATAGTCTTCATCTTATTTGTATATTTATATACAAAGTCAACTTATTGCCCCCCCAACAATCTGGGTCCTCATTTTACCTACCTTATAAAGGATGGAAGGCTGAGTCAACCTTGGGCCTGGTGGGACTCGAGCCTGCAGTAATTGCAAGCAGCTGTGTTGACTGTCTTACCAGTCTGAGCCACAGAGGCCCCTGTTAAGCGAATCATTGCAGTTCTTAAGTTAGCAAGCCGGTTGTTAAGTGAACTTGGCTTCCCTGTTGACTTGGTTTGTCAGGTCACAAAAGGGGATCACATGACCCCAGGTCATAAATATGAGTCAGTTGTCAAGCATGCGAATGTAAGTCAGGTGACCATGGAGATGCTACTGCAATGGTCATAAGTATGAAAAATTGGTCATAAGTCACCTTTTTCAGTGCCGTTGTAACTTGGGTCACTAAATGAACTGTTGTAAATTGAGGACTACCTGTATTTCTATTGATTAGAATACCGATCTACTGTCCAACTCTGATGGAAACACGGATATTACCACTGGAACCCCATGCAGGATTATAATTCCTCGTGTATGGGAAAGCCATAGATAATTCACGGAATTCCTTTGCTATCTGTAGCAACGCTCCTTGAGCTGCCTTCTTGTGGCAAGCTGGTTCTTTATATCACACAAAGCAGGCAGTTTTGCAAGACCAACACTGAGGAGGCTTATCATGGCCCGAAGGAACACCAGGATACAAATGAAATAAATAACTTGCAATATCAATAGAATAACGCTCTATCTGCCAGTCCCCAATAGCGCTCTTCCTGGTTTCTGCAGCACGACTGCTGGAGCTCCTATCCCAGCTGGGGAGATCTGTGCAAGCCCTGAATGTGAGGAAGTGCACTTCACTGCCTTGCCAAAACCCTTCCCCCATCCTCCCTTGCTTTCTGAGATGCGTCTTCCCTTCTTTAGCTGCTTCCTCCCAATGTGGTTTGAATAGCAACAGTTACAGCTGCTGCAAAGAACAGTGCGACTCTTGTTTATTGGCCATCGATTTTAACAAGCGGTCTTGCTAAAGAGGAACTGAGATCTGCAATTACCCCGCCCCAGCCCTTTAATGATCCACTTTACAGACAGTCCTCGACTTACAACACTTCATTTAGTGACTGTTCAAAGTTTACCATGGCACTGCAAAAAAGTGACTTAGGAACCGGGTTGTTTTTTTTCACCCTTACGACCTTTGCAGTAACCCCGTGGTCACGTGATCAAAATTCAGACGCTTGGCAACGGACTCATATATTATGACAGTTGCTGTTTCCTGGGATCGTGTGATCCCCTTTTGCGACCTTCTGACGAGCGAAGTCACTGGGGAAGCCAGATTCACTTAACAGCCGTGTCACTAAACTTAACAACTGCAGTGATTCAGTTAACGATTGTGACAAGACAGGTCATAAAATGGGGCAAAACTCGCTTAACAACTGTCTCGCTTAGCAACAGAAATGTTGGGCTCGATTGTGGTCGTAAGCCGAGGACTACCTGCATTGTCTATGGAGGCAGAGCTCGGCCTGAATATGAACCTGGTACAGTTGCAACCAAGAATTCATCAGGACTTAGGGAAAAAGCCCATTTTCAGGGCCATAGTGACTTCCGTACTTTGAGGGGTAGATTTATAAGCCCGTGAATGACAGGTAAAAATATTCAACAGCTGTATTGTCCCTATTGGTGTTCTTCGCCAACTAAAGAAAACGACCTGTTGAATTTGTGTTCACTAGGCACCTGTTAAGGATGTAGGAACACAATTGCCTGTTGGTAGGAATGGCAATACTAAAACATCATTCAGTCCTAAAAACACGAAGAAAAACGCCCTTGGTTTTTTTTCCCCCCTCACCCACATAACCATCCGAGAGAGGCTTTCCAAGCAGACCTGAGCCTCACCCAGGTGCTGCTGTGCCCCCTTTTCCTGTTTCTTGGTTGTCTTTATCCCAAGTTTGTGGGCGAAGCTGAACCCTTTGGAGACGTTGGGTGGGGGAGCCAGCAAGGAGAACACGAAAGGGGGAGGGGTATTACGCTTCCCCCCCACACGCACACACCAGCTTCTTCTCCAAGACAATTTGGGGAGGGGGGGAGCGTGTTTAATGCCTTTTCAGTCTGATTTGATCGCCTTGCCTTGCCCGCGATGACAGCCGCGAAGGGCCCCCTTCCCTCCCCCCACCCCACGCTCCCTGTCCTCTCTTGTGCCCCCTGGTGCCCAATCGGGGCAGGCTCACACCTTGCCGGAGACGTCGTAACTCTTGCCGAGCAACAAAGGCTTCACCGCCGGGGGAAGAGCGCCGGGGACTCCGTTGCGCGCCGGAGGGGCGCCCCCATTGCCTGCTCCGTTGCTGGTCATGGTGGCTCCCGCGCAGGGAGCAGGAACTGCCCGGGGAGCTTCGAGAGCTCCGGCCACGCTGCTTCTCTGCCCCTCCTTCTCCTGCCCACGCGCGGAACCGCCCCTTTCTAGCGCTCAGGAAGGGAGAGAGCGGCCGACCGAAGGGGGGACCCGGACCTGGGCGAGCGCTTTCGCCTGCCTGGGCTTTGGTGGCCTCGGATTTGACTTCTCACCGGCACTTCTTGTGTTGTTGTTGTTGTTGAAAACAAATTAAGCGGTTTGGGTGGTGAACGCTAGCCAGACAGCTGGTTTGCAAATCAGGCGGCTGCGGCTTGGAAAGGAATTGTTTTCGTTTCGGTGGGGATGTAGCTTGCAGGACAGCCTGCCTTGTGCCTCTTTCTGTTTCCGTGTAACCGCACTTCAGATCAGGGTCAGCCTTATTTTTCTGCCACGCATTCAGGAACGTGGTCTGTCTGCCCTGATCTCTGGATGCGGTTCTCTGGAGCCATTCTTGGTAGGGCAGCAGGGCAGAAAATCTGGTTCTTTCCAAGTGGGCTCTTCTACAGCAGATCCCCAAACAGAGCCAGGGTTCTGGCTTTGGGAAAGCGATCAGCCAGAGATCTGGCTTTAAAAGAGAGATCCGCCTGAGAGAGGAATCAGTTGTACAGAGTGAGTGAGATGAAGGGGCTGCATGGTCCAGAGAGAGGGAGAAACCTTCCTCATGGCACCCCTGTTCATTCTTTCTTTCTTTCTTTCTTTCTTTCTTTCTTTCTTTCTTTCTTTCTTTCTTTCTTTCTATCTATCTATCTATCTATCTATCTATCTATCTATCTATCTAGTTTGTCAAGCATGTATGAGAAAACAAGTATAAGTATGAACATAACATACAAACATATACTGTAAGTATAAACAGGTATAAGTATATGCATAATAAATGAATACGAATAAATGGTACTAATAAATGGTAATAATGGTACATTGAATCGTTATTTGATTACTTCTAAAATGGGTTTGATGCTCTTCTGGATTATAAACTAGTTTATAACGTTTTATGACTGGACAGCTTTCATCATGGGAGCAAGATTCCCATGGATAAATAGCTTTGGTTTGATAGAAATAGAAAAATAATTAGTATATGCCAACATGGAATAAATTAATCAGGGAAACAAAAAAACTGGGCTTCAAAACATACCGACATTTTGGGGTGGTGAAAATAGAAATCCTTGCAAGGCTCAGTTTTCTATTTCAAAGTCTCCCAGTAAGGCAAGCAGATATACAGAAAGGTTCTTATTTTATTTTAGTAGAAATGAAACAAGCAGGCACAAGCGATACAGTAAATGAGGAAGGTGCCTCTGGTACTTTCTGCCACTCAACCAAGTAACAATGCCCTCCAGGAGCAAAATGAAAATGGAAGCCAGTTTGGTCTAGTCTAGAGGTTAAAGTTATGGCCTAGGAACTAGGAGATCATGAGTTCTAGTCCCACTTTAGGCATAAAGCCAACTGTGTGATCTTGGGCCAGTCACTCTCTCTCTCTGCCCAACCCACCTTATTGTGAGAAAAAGTAGAGAAGGAAGAAGTATTAAATATGTCTTATGCCTTGAATTACTTATAAGATAATAAAGATGGGATAAAAACCTAATTATTTATTTATTTTTATTTATTTATTAAATTTTTATACCGCCCTTCTCCCGAAGGACTCAGGGCGGTGTACAGCCAACGATAAAACAAAATATATACAATTAAAACAACATTTAAAACATAGCAAATTATAAAGGCTGATAAATTAAAATTTAGATTTTAAAATTTTGAAATATTAATAAACCCCAAATTTAAAATTCTACACTATTATGCCAGTCCCGCTTGAATAAATAGGTGTGTTATAAGCTCACGACGGAAGGTCCGAAGATCAGGCACTTGACATAGGCCAGGGGGAAGTTCATTCCAGAGCGTCGCTGCCCCCACAGAGAAGGCCCTACTCCTGGGGGCCGCCAGCCGACACTGGCGGACGGCACCCTGAGGAGACCCTCTCTGTGAGAGCGTACGGGTCGGTGGGAGGCAAATGGTAACAGCAGGCGGTCCCGTAAGTACCCGGGTCCTAAGCCATGGAGCGCTTTAAAGGTGGTAACCAAAATCTTGAAGCGCACCCGAAAAACCACAGGAAGCCAGTGCAGACTACGGAGTAGTGATGTCACATGGGAGCCACGAGCGGCTCCCGTTACTACTCGCGCAGCCGCATTCTGGACTAACTGTAGCCTCCGGGTGCACCTCAAGGGCAGCCCCATGTAGAGAGCGTTGCAGTAATCCAACCTAGATGTAACCAGAGCATGAGTGACCGTGCATAAGGCATCCCGGTCAAGGAAGGGACGCAGCTGGCGGACCAAGCGAACTTGGTAAAAGGCCTTCCTGGAGATGGCTGCCAGATGTTCATCAAAGGACAGCCGTCCATCCAGGAGGACGCCCAAGTTGCGAACCACCTCCTTACTAACTCGCCCCCAACAGTCAGCTGCGGGTGCCGGCATCCACAGCCACTCCATCTTGGAGGGATTGAGCTTGAGTCTGTTTCTCCCCATCCAGACCCGTACAGCCTCCAAACACCGGGACAGCACTTCAACCGCTTCGTTGGGGTGGTCCGGGGTGGAAAAGTACAGCTGAGTGTCGTCAGCGTACAGATGATAACTCACCCCGAACCCACTGATGACCTCGCCCAGCGGCTTCATATAGATGTTGAACAGGGTGGGCGAGAGAATCGACCCCTGGGGCACCCCACAAGTGAGGCGCCTCGAGGACGACCTCTGCCCCCCTGTCAACACCGTCTGCGACCGGTCAGAGAGATAGGAGGAGAACCACCGATAAACGGTGCCCCCCACTCCCAATCCCTCCAACCGGCGCAGCAGGATACCATGGTCGATGGTATCAAAAGCCGCTGAGAGGTCTAATAGGACCAAGGCAGAGGAACAGCCCCTGTCCCTGGCCCTCCAGACCATATAGCAACTTGGAATAGTTCCCTTTTTAAGGAATCTCACATGCTTTTTGGAGAAATGAAGCTCACATTTTCAGCAATGGAATTCACACACACACATACAATCACATAGTCCTTTGGATTATATCCCATACTTAGCAAAGTTATGAAATTTCTAGGAATTTTCAAAACCATAAATCTCTTCTTGAGATGGAATATGTTGAATAATTCCCACACTAGATGAATTTACATATTTGTGAAACTAGCCAGCGCTTAAAGTACAAGTCTTCAAAAAAGGTGTTGTTTTTCTTTAGTTTGACCTCTGGCCTCTATAGATAAATGAATTCTTTACTTGCATACATTTTGGAAATAAAACAATATATTGAGAAAGACTAGATCAGATGCCACAAATATTCTCAGATTTCACTGAATCTCCCCTAATCTGAGAAAATCCAGTGATTAAATACAATGAAAGGAACAAAAAAGTATTTGTTTATTTTGGAACTGCCAGAAATTCTTTCATTTGCTCAGTGACAAAAGATTATCTTATTTCAATAATCTCATTATCTAACCTATTATAAATTAGGTTCTTTGCCTTAATATAATCTTGGTCATGGGACTTGCAAAGTATAACTTCCCTGGCTTCTGTTGATTTTTTTTCCCTTTTAGGTACTGAAAGAGCCCCCAATGCTTAGTCACTGAAACCAGCTGTTCATCTCTGAACAGAATCAGATCTTTCTCAGAATCAGATCAGATATGTTAAACCAAGTAGGTATTTGATGGCTGGAAGACACACTTAATATTGGGAGGAAAGCTGAGAGTTACAAGATTTTTAGTGGGTTTCCTGGTTTTGGAAAGAGCTTTTAAACAGGAGCTTTGTTTTTGTGTGTCCAATCACACTTGGCCAATAAAGAATTCTATTCTATTCTAACTTTCCATGATGGGTAGAATAGCCGCAATAAAGATGAACATATTGCAGAAGATACACAAAATATATTTTGAGGAATTGAATTAAATAATGTTGAAATTCATTTGGCAAGGAAAAAACCGAGAATAAAACTGAAACTACTGCAAGAGTCAAAAGGGAAAGGAGGTTTTGGTCTGCCTGACAGGGAATTGTATTACCAAGCAGCTGTACTCCCGTGGGTGAAAAAGTGGATAAGACTGAGGAATAGAAGACTATTATTATTAGAGGATCACAACCTTCAACTAGGGTGGCATGCATTTCTCTGGTACAGGAGAAACACACGGCATATCGATACCTCAAAAGGCATTATGTAAGAAACACATTGTTATCAGTGTGGGACAAAATTAAATAACAAAACTATAGGGAAATACCAGCCTGGTTCTTCACCTTAGAAGCATTGATACACCCAAAATCTTATCAATATGGAAAAAATTGTTTCTTATAAAGATATACTAAATGAGAATGGTGAATTGAAAACCAGATTAGAACTAAAAGACCAAGGAGTGGCATTAGGGTGGTGGTCATACCTGCAGATACAATCGTGTTATGTGAAAGATGTGAAAACATGGGATTTTTTATAGAGAACTAACAACATTGGACAAGATATTAGTGGGGACTCAGGACAAATTGATAAGGATACTATACAATTATTTATTAAATTATAAAATGGAAGACAAACAAATTAAAGAGAAGATGATAGTATGGGCTAAAAGTTTTAGATATAATATAGATTTGAATAAATGGTAAAAGCTTTGGGATGGGGGGAAATCGGAAACTGACAATGGCCACATCATATAAGGAAAATCTCTATAAATGTTCTATAGATGGCATCTGCCCCCGGCAAGTTTGGCTAAAATGTTTAGCAATATGTCCCCATAGTGTTGGAAATGTAAACACATACCTGGCACATATTGGAATTGGAACCATGTATCATTATAGAAAACAATCCAATATATAAATACCAGCCCAAATAGGTTAATTAAGACAACCAAAAGGGACCTTCACTCAATTGGACCCATAATTCTTTGGGAGGGTGGGGTGAATTCTTCACAGTGACTCTCCATATATGGATGGGAGGGGGCATCATTCCAGAGGATAAGGTTGTTGTGTTTGACTGGAAAATCAAAATGAATTACTCGAGATTGCAGATAGCAAGAAGATAGTGCAAATAAATGAATTTCTGCACATTGGTAGTTTGCTTACTCAATATGTAAACTGGATTGAGACATTTTAAGAAATGCAAATGCTTGTAACAAAATAGCCTATTGTCTGATATAAATAATGAGTGTTTATCAAAGTAATTGAAAATGCTGGGGTAGAAGAATACATTTCTACCCACTTTGTTATATGGAAGAGAGTGCTCAGTGTGTCAGAAGAAATACAAACGAAGTGGGAATGACAGACTACAAAGTGATACTGTAAAACAAGAGGTTGAGTCAAGAATGAATGTGAATTGAATAGAAAAATGAATGATTAGTGTGAAAGAAGCATGTGAAAGTGCTTGATCAAAGCAAAATGAATGGGTTGAGAGGAATGCAAATGTGTGAAGGGATATTCCAAAAATGAATGGTGAAAAGTTCAAGAACAAAATAACTGGCATGAAGGAGTGGAAGAAGGGACACTTTGCAAGGATTGAAAGGTGTGGGAGTTATAATAAAATTATGTTGATGTAAACTAGATTTAGTTAGATTTCCTTTTCTCTTATTTTGTGGATTTAATTGCTTTTGTCTATAGCTTCTCAAGGGATGCGGTGGCTCAGGGGCTAGGATGGTGAGCTTGTCGATTAAAAGGTCGGCAGTTCAGTGGTTCGAATCCCTAGTGCTGCCATGTGACAGGGTGAGCTCCCGTTACTTGTCCCAGCTTCTGCCAAGCTAGCAGTTTCGAAAGCACGTAAAAATGCAAGTAGAAAAAATAGAGACCACCTTTGGTGGGAAGGTAGCAGCGTTCCGTGCGCCTTTGATGTTGAGTCATGCCGGCCACATGACCACGGAGACATCTTGAGACAGCACTGGCTCTTCGGCTTTGAAACAGAGATGAGCACCACCCCCAGAATTGGGAACGACTGGCATGTATGTGCGAGGGGAACCTTTACCTTTACCTTTATTGCTTCTCATGCTTCTTCTGCGCTGTGCATAACTTCGCTTACTCCAAAAGAGGGTAACATGATAACCATATAAGTATGAGTGTGGTCCAGTGGTGGGTTGCTCCTGGTTTGGTCCGGTTCTATAGAACCAGTAGTAAAACTGGCTGGAGGCTCCGCTCACCCGCCATGACGTCATCATGGGTGATGACGCGCTCCCATTGCGAACTGGTAGTAAAGGTAAGTAGAACCCACCCCTGGTGTGGTCTGACTGTCTGGGAGAAATGGGGCTACCCTAACTAATAAGGAATTATAGTTTGTACCAATGGTGGGTTTCTACCAGTTCATGCTGGTTTGGGCGAACAGGTAGTGGTGGTGGCGGGCGCCTCCGCCCACCCACCTGGACGTCATCAAGGGAGCTCTGCGCATGTGCAGAAGGTTCTTTGCATGCACAGAAGTGCCGTGTGTGAGCGAAACAAGCCTGCACGCACGCTCCCAGTTCCGAACCAGTAGCGAAGGTAAGTGGAACCCATTACTGGTTTGTACCCACTGAATACCCTTCAACTACTTTTTGATGTGAAATAGCACTGGGATTTCAAATGTTTAAACTTCCATTGTACTTTATTTGCCTAGTCATGAGGGAAGATATTTATTTAGAAATAAATGAAGAAATAATTGCCATATATAACAGCCAAGTAACAGAAAACGGAATTAAGAGTGCTTGGAATAAAAAGAGGATATTGGGAAATGTAGTCATTTTAACTGCAACAAGTAAGATTTTTTTTTCTCCTTCTCCATTTAGCAATGTTTTGTCTATAAAGTAATGGTGCCTGCAAATTTGTTGCCCTGCAAATACAAGGCAGATGGCATATCCAGATAAAGTTTTTTTTTTTCTAACAATGTTTCCAGGTCTCCACAACCTTTTATTTTAGCTCTGGTTTTCCACTACCCCCTGCTAGAGAAACCTGTATTTCCAGTCCCTGTTAACAATGCTATGGAAAATATTCAAGAAAAATAAATTCACCGGATTCTGAAAAATGACCATAAATTAGATCTTCGATAGGTCTGAGGCACTTCACAATTTTTATATATATGTAGAGATTGCAAGAAGTATGAAGTGGGTCTGGGGTGAACGAAGGGAGGGATTGACAGGGTTAACTATGCAAAAATAAATTTTCAGGTAATTGCAGGAGAAAAGAAGCTTTCTCCTCCCAAAGACCTGTGGCTGTCAAACTGGACCTGTCTTATGTCTCATGGTGTTGACAGATAATATGATAACATCTTCCTCATAAATCCACAGTGTCCAGTTCCAGTCAATAAGCCAAAACCAGCTTCATCTCAGAAAGATCCTTTTGAAGAAAAGGACATGCAGTCATATCCATCATTCATGTCCATCATGCTTGATGAAAAGGGTAATGCAGAGACAGGTCCCGCTATCTTCAGGTGTCCTGTATTTCAGAGGCCCTCAACCTTTTGGAAATCAGGAAGCGGTTCTTTGGAGAGAGGTTTTTCTATGGACCAGAGGGGATGCGGTTTCGTGTGCTGCCTGCATCCCACAAATGGGACTTCGCTTGTTTGCGCAACCTGGTTTCTGGCATACCACAGAACAGTGTCCATCCAGGGACCGGGGGGGGGAGGTTGGGGTTGGGGACCCCTGCTGTATTTAATCCTAGGATCTTTGGTATTTTGTCTTAAAGATTCTGTTCATTGGGAAAAATAGCCAGCACACTATTTATTTCCAGCACTGCCTCTGGGCTTCTACAGTTTTCTTTGAAATAACAGTAATGGATGGTTTTTTACTCAGCACTTCTTTAAAAGGGCTTCCTCCTGCCCCTCAACCCCCCCCCCCGAAAAGCAAGGATAAAATTGAGGAGACAAAGTATACTTCTGCCTTTGAATAAATGGGTTTTTGGTCACTAAACATGTGCTCTGTGATCTACAATCGTTTTGTAAACAAGTAAGCTTCTTAGTTCTTCCTCTACTGATGCTTATTATGGTCCTTTTGTGAGAACACCTACAAGTCTCAGAATTTCCAAATGTGTTCACTAATCTCCAAAGATAATGTGCTTGTGGGAATGATCTTGGGAGACAGGAGACCAGATAAGAAATGGCTTAGCCCACAAAAATATTTTGCCAGTGGCAAGCACCTTAGAAGAGACTTCCCTAATTTCTTGGACCGTAAAAGTGACGGAGGGAAAATGAATTTTTAGACTTGTATAATACTTTTAAGGTAACCTGACAATAAAATAAGAGTTAATTGATCTGGGTTTGCTTCTTGTGTGGACTATCGTACTGAGTCTGATGGTGTCTCTGATTTGGAAATGAAATTATAAAATTTCAACTCCATGATACATAGATCCAGAAAGATGACACAGGGAAAGATAGTAAACACCATTTATATCCTTGAAATATAGTAAGATCTATTCTGACAAATCATCATCATCATTATCATCAGTCAGATCAAAAGACCAAGTTGAAGCATCGGAATGGAAACTGTGCACTGCTGTCAAGAGAATAGGTTTCATGAACCTTTTTCTCACCGCTAGTGATTTATGGTATCAACCAACCATCACTGGGCCAATATAACAATATAATGAAGCCAGGATTTATATTGTCACACAATACTCAAGTGAAGCTAGAAAAACACTACAAATCATTAGCAAGTAAATAGATGTAGTCTTGGAACCACCCAATTCTCTTTGTCTTCCACACCTCTGTGGACCCTCAAAGTCTCCCATTCACATGAACCCTTTTGCCCTCCAAATAAGTGCAAAACGTCTCCCAGATAGCACTCTTAGTGTAATTGGACTTCAACTGGCTACATATTATGAGAGTTGAAATCCAAAGACATCAAGACATCAAGACATCTATCTGGGTTGGGAATTAAGGCAACTGGAGTTAAAATCTAGGACACCAGTCCCCAACCTTTCCAACCCCATGGACTGGCAGCAGCCGGGAGGGGGCAGGAAATGGATTGTTTTGCACATGCCTGCCATTTGCTCAAATGGAGGTTCGTATGCTTGCCAGCCGCTTTTGCACCCCAGTTCCCAATGGGTTGCTGACTGGTACCGCAGATCCAGTCTGGTTTGTGGTCCAGGGTTGTGGACATCTGATCTAGAAGGCAACCTTTTCTAGAGCTTTGCATGTGATTGCCTGTCATGTGGATCAAGAACAGAATGAATGGAGTTCTGGATAACTGTGTAAAAACGTAATGATCCCACAAAAAATGAAGCCGTGAGTTTATTTTATTTTGTTTTCATTTCTTTCCTAATGCAAAGCACACGAGCATGCCCAGATAGTCTTCTCAACTTTCTTCCGGTTATTCTTTCCTTATTGCTTATTTGGTTTATCTCTTGTAGGTTCACTGGAATGTATTTTTAAAGTTTGTGGGTAGCATACCCAGAAACATCTTACTCCACAGCCTACCCTTGTCAGCTAAAGGGCAAGTTTCTCTCATAGAAAGAGATTACGCAAGATCCTCGTAAACTCATTTTAGAGTGCTCTAAACCTCAACCTAAATTCAGCTTCTGCGTAAGGTAACATTAAATGGAAGGGAAGAAGCTTTTTCCTCAAAATAAAACAAAATTGCTATATTCAAAGAGCTATATATGCAATACGTTATTTCAATAATCCTTGCAACCACTGTGAGAAGCAATGTGCTTTTATGTCTTCTACAATATATATAAGAGAAGTAAGGCTGATCTTATTTAATGGCTTCTCTTAGATGAATTAAAAAGACTTGGAATGAAGAACTTCCTGGTTCAAACAGTTCAGATTCTTAGGCAATAAAAGACAGCCAGCATAGCAAAAACCAAAACCAAACCCAAACCTCTTTCAAATTTAAGATTTACTACCACAGCTCTGGCCTCTGGCCACAGCAAAGTCTACAATCTTTCATTCATTCCAAAGTAAATTCTCTTCTAAACAACCTGCCACTTGAATACTTTTAGTTATCTACAGCCTTCCTTGATCCAGAGATATCCTTTGCCTTGTTTCTTTTTCTCTCATTTAAAAGGATAAGAGGTAAACATAAGGCTGGATTTTCCCACAGGAGTCTTTTTAAACTTATGGCAACACCTTTCCCCCTGCTGAAGATCTCGTCCTAGATGGATGATTGATTAGGAGTTGCAGACAGGCACGTACACAAATGAACATTCTATCCGGAGAAAAATACACAGCCAATTGTTGCTGGTGCCAGTGGGTCTCCCTATCCACCTACCACATACAGGTAATTTTGCCCTTAAGTTCTCAGGCCTGATAATTTCTGGAATCTCCCCCCCACCCCCACCCCCAAAAAAACCGCACAGCAAATAAGCGACACGTAATCTGTTCTAAACAAGCCCAGTACTCAGAACATCAATCTATTTTTCTCTGGTGTTAATTTTGAAATTCCTGCTTCCATATGGCTCTGCTCAGGATTCTGGTTAATATTAGTGTTTGTTAACTAGGAATAGTATAACAGAATAACAGCGTTGGAAGAGACCTTTGAGGTTTTCTAGTCCAATCCCCTGCTCAAGCAGGAATCCCTATACCAATGGTTCCCAACCTTTGTGGCTTGGTGGCTCAGTGGGAGAGGGGGGGAAATCAGGCAGGGGTGGTATTCACTTATCTTTGCTACCGGTTCGTAAATGCGAGCACTGCGCTCTTGGTCAGCTCACATGCGCCACATCCGAGCATGCACAGGGCCTTCCGCGCATACGCAGAGCATAAAAAATGGGATCTGATGATGTCCGGGCAGGTGGGCGGAGCTTTCTGCATATGCCACTACTGGTTCGCCCGAATCGGATAGAGCTGGCTGAATACCACCACTGGAATCGGGCCATGCTTGACTTGCATAAATTGAGTTGCGTGTGCATGTGCTCGTGTGGCTTAGTTGCGAATAGGCCATGGTCCAGTAATGGGCCACAACCTAGGGGTTGGGGACCCCTGCCCTATACCATTTCAGACAAATGGTTGTCCAATCTCTTCTTAAAAACTTCCAGTGTTGGAGCACCCACAATGTCTGGAGGCAAGCCGTTCCACTGATTAATTGTTCTCACTGTTAGGAAATGTATCCTTATTTCTAGGTTGCTTCTCTCCTTGATTAGTTTGCATCCATTAGTTTCTTGCTCTGCCTTCAGGTGCTTTGGAGAGTAACTTGATTCCTTTTTCTTTGTGGCAGCCCCTCAGATATTGGAACACTGCTATCGTGTCACCCCTAGTCATTCTTTTCACTAGACTCGACATATCTAATTCCAGCAACTGTTCTTCATATGTTTTAGCTCTCAGCCCCCTAACCATCTTTGCTGCTCTTCTCTTTATAGAGTCTCAACATCCTTTTCATATCGTGGTGACCAAAACTAGCCTTTCCTAAGCTGATAACTTCTATACAGATTTAGAGAAAACCCTCTGATACCACAGCTACTATATGTAATGGCTATGCTGGATGAACAGGACAACATATTAATACCATCCCTGCAAAATTGTTAAGGCATGCACTATCCCAGCCTTGTGCCAGAAAGCTTGAAAAATGAACACATGCCCACAGGATTGGAAATGGTCAGTGTTCTGAAATAATAGAAAATACTTGTAGCACAGGTTTTAGATTTTAGCAGTGGTTTGCTCTCCTAGCTTGTTTTCATTTAGTTCCTGAACATTTCATTAGCATATGAATATATAAGAAACCAGGCCATTTGAACAACCAATCTGCAAAAAAACCAATCAGCTGCTCTGAATTTAATTATAGCTCCAAATGAACAACCTATCACATGACCAACTGTCCACAACGGCACACAAGACATATATAAACTAAAGAGGAATAGGACAAGAAAATCCCTCTGATGATATTACCTGGTCTGGTAATGAAACTTTCAGGAACTAAATGGAAACGAGTTCAGAGAGCAAACCACTGACAAAATGATCACTGTTCATCCCATGGCCAAAAAGGAACAAAATATTGTTCTAATTACTGTCCTCATTATTCACAATTGTCCTTGAGATTGTACAACAGCATCTGGTGCTATCCATTGAAAGGGAATTGCCAGATGTTCAAACTGCCTTGATAAAGGGGCATTGCACTTGTGATAATATTGCACATCTGCTTTTAAAATAACAAAAGAACATCTACATCTGCTTTTATCAATTGTGTTGATTGCGAGAAGTTGTAGAGAGCCCCTAAGAAAACCTGGGGGTATCAATGAATTTGGTCAAATTGGTGCAGTTACTATACATAAATCAGGGAGCCACTGTGCGAACACCATATGGAGTTGCTGATAGAAAAGTTCAAGATAGAGAAAGGGAGTGCAAGTGAAGATAAGAAGGGTGGAAAGGAATGCAGCAACTGAAAGAAGCGGTACAAGACTGGAGAATGTGAAAAGAGCTGGTCCATAGAACTGCCGAGAACTGGACACGATTGAATGGACTCCTCATCAGCAAATTGGAGGAGATCATATGTTGTTATGATATGATATGATATGATATGATAAGATATGATATGATATGATATGATATGCATGGAGGCGTGCATAAGAGCACCAGCGTGCCTATTGTTCCTGTCCTAATGTTCCCTTTAATTATATTCATTTTATGTATTCAATTCATGCTTATACTTCTGTATATTATTTAATATGTACTCGACAAAATAAATAAATAAATATACCTTATTTTTCAATCCCATCCCAAAGAGATATTGTTTAAATAAGTAGCCCCCAACCTTTTAGGCACCAGGAACCAGTTATGTGGAGAGAAGTTTTTTACAGACCGGAGGGGACATGGCTTTGTGGCCTGCCTGTAGCCTGCAGCCCATGGATGGTGCTTTGCTTGTTTGTGCAGCCCGGTTTCTGGCATGCTGCGACCCAATGCCAGTTCACGGACTGGGGGTTGGGGACTCCTTGTGTAAATTACCCATGAGCTCTCCCTCCCCCCATTTCTTAACAAAAATAATTATTTCAGTCTTGAGTTCTGCACTCTGCAACACTTTTTTAAATAATTTGATGGAGAAATTTGCAGACAAAATAAAATTGGGCAGGACAGCTCATAAACCATCTTAAATTAGAGACATGGAATGGAAATAACAAAATGAAATTTAATACATTCACACGCAAAGTTCTTCGTGTAAGAAACAGAAATTGCGTGTATAATTTGTGGATACAGGCACAGTAATGGTAGTAATGGAAAAGATCTTGAAATAATAATTGGTCTCAAACTGAATATGGCAGTGCAATGTAGTTGCAATAGAAAAAAAATGCAATCTTAGGTTGCATCGATCAAAACATAGTCTCCAAATCAGGGGTCTCCAACCTTGGTCCCTTTAAGACTTGTGGACTTCAACTCCCAGAGTCCCTCAGCCAGCAAAACTGGCTGAGGAACTCTGGGAGTTGAATTCCACAAGTCTTAAAGGGACCAAGGTTGGAGACCCCTGCTCCAAATCATAGGAAACAATGCAGTAGAGTCAATATATTCTGTACTGGCAAGATTCCACTTGCATCAAATTTTAAGAAGGATTTAAACAAACTGAAACAAATTTGCTAAGAGTGAGAGGTAACAGCAACTAGAAAGATCCAGGGATTAAAAACTCTTAAAAATTCTACAAAGAGAGATGGAAGTAACTGAGAACATGTAGAAGAGACAGCAGAGGGAGGGGAGACTTCAGGACCTTGAAGAGGTGTCACACAAGTCTATATACATACTCCAGTACAGTATATATGCACATGTTCAGACTTGTTTTTTCATAATTCCAAAATGTAGAAAAAAATATGGGATCAAGCTATCAAGAATATTATATATTATATATTATATAATGTATAATATTATACATTAATGAACTCTGTGACCAAATTACAAGTAATTGTGTTCTATTTGCTGACGATGTCAAACTATTTAACACCACCAACGATACAGCTACCCTTCAAAAAGACCTTGACTTTGTATCTGAATGGTCTAAAACTTGGCAACTCCAAATCTCTACCAGCAAATGTTTAGTCTTACATATTGGAAAAAAGAACCCAAACACTAGTACAAGCTTAATGGACATTACCTTACAGATGACCCCCCACCCTGTTAAAGACCTTGGAGTTTTCATATCAAATGATCTAAGTGCCAAAGCCCACTGCAACTACATCGCAAAAAAGGCCTTAAAAGTTGTAAACCTAATCTTGCGTAACTTCTTCTCCAAAAATACTACACTTACTAACCAGAGCATATAAAACATTTGCTAGACCAATTCTTGAATACAGCTCAACTATCTGGAACCCATACCACATTTCTGACATCAATACAATTGAATGTGTCCAGAAATATTTTACAAGAAGAGTTCTTCACTCCTCTGAATACAACAAAATACTTTATGCCACCAGACTTGAAATCCTGGGTTTAGAAAATTTAGAACTACGCCGCCTTCGACATGACTTGAGTTTAACTCATAGAATCATCTATTACAATGTCCTTCCTGTCGAAGACTACTTCAGCTTCAATTGCAACAATACACGAGCCCACAATAGATTTAAGCTTAATGTTAACCGCTCCAATCTTGATTGCAGAAAATATGACTTCAGTAACAGAGTTGTTAATTCTTGGAATACACTAACTGACTCTGTGGTCTGTTCCCAAAATCCCAAAATCTTCAACCAAAAACTGCCTACTATTGACCTCACCCCATTCTTAAGAGGTCTATAAGGGGCGTGCATAAGAGCACAAGAGTGCCTACCATTCCTGTCCTATTGTTTCCTTTCGTTATATCTAATTAATTTAGTTATTACACACTCATACCTATATATATATACTTATATATTGTATAGTTATTTCATGCTTACGCTTATATATACTGTGTGACAAAAGAAAGAAAGAAAGAAAGAAAGAAAGAAAGAAAGAAAGAAAGAAAGAAAGAAAGAAAGAAAGAAAGAAAGAAAGAAAGAAGGCACACTTCAGTTGAATGACAGGGGCAAAAAACAATGAAATCAGCTATTGAAAGAGGTGATGGACTGCCTTTCATGGGAAGAGTTGGGTGGAGACTAGACACCCTTCTGTCTGAGATGCTTATATTTGGATTCCTGCATCGAGAAGAAAGTTGGATCTAATGGCTGAAGTTGCCCTTTCTGTGATAACTCCTTGATGACATTTGCATGTTAATCCAAATGGTTTTCTGTTGATTTAGAAACTTTAATGTTTTCTGGAGGCAACGCCAGATCTTGACAAAATTTTGTATCACTTTTGTCAATAGAGCAGCCTGTTGGGACTTGTCTGGTCTTTGTGAAATTTGCAGTTTTTGTTTGTTCATAATTTGTATTTCTTAATTTTTACAAGTAAGGAAAGGTTGTTTCCTTTCCAGTTCAACTGTGTATGCCAATTATTTATCTGCTTCACTTATTCCACAATTCTGACTGTATTTTTTTAAAAAAATCAACATTTCCTTTTTGTAATAATTTCACCACTAACAATTTTGCCAGTCTTAGAAAGAGAAACAAATGCTTAACTAAAATTGCCCTATAACTGCCACTAGGAGGAGATGTTGCACTTTAAAGCTCCTCCTTAGACTCAATGTTGTGTTTCCTATATATACAGGGTACTGCAGTACAGAGTGTACCAATTGTGATCCTGTGCTCACAGTTTATATGTTTAGATATCTACAGTGGTACTGCCCTCCTATGAGATATCATCAACAGATTTAGGAAAACATCGAGGGTACAGAAATGCAAGAATACTTAGATGGGAAAGAGACCTAAATCAGTCTAGATCAGGGATGTCAAACTCACAGGCCGGATACATTATGTGCTGGCTCCGCCCCCACCCAGTTTAGCGAAGGGGAAAAAAGTCCCAATATGTCACATGACGCTGCTGTGATGACGCAAGTTTGACACCCCTGGTCTAGATATAGCCTATCCCAAATATGCTATTATGTTTGTGGTAAAATATAGCCAATTTTGACTGCTCTCAAAATGCAGGGTTACACTTGATAAGGACTTGGACAGGACACCACCAGGAAATCTATGCTTCATTGGGAAGTTAAAAAAAAATATGACAGTGGCATATCACTTCTGTAGTGATGCAAATAATAACATGGGCATACATTGATGCAATGCCCAGAGTTAGAGATTTCCAAATGCCTTCATGCTGCCAAGATTGAGAAACACTGCAAAACAGTTATCTTTTCTGCATGAAGATAGGTACCCCTTCCTCTTTTTCTCTCCTCCAACCTCGGCTCTTATTATAGGAGCTGAGGCTGATTTGGGAACAGATTCACTAAGGGTTGCATTTTTATTCTAAGTTGCATCTTCCAAAGGGTCAGCCTCTCAGTCTGGAAATGGCATCAATCCAATAAGACCACTTCCCAGTCTGATAGGCAACTTCATCAGCTTCCCAAGGCACTTAAGACGACTTCTCTAGTAAAACAGGACACAGCATTCCATTATGTTGTACTAAAAGTGAGAAGAAAGTTAAAAAAAATAAAAATGAAAAGAAGGCAACTAGCAGAGGGAGCACAGACGGTTTGCTTGAGGAGGGTGATTGATGGGAACAAAGAAAATAATACTTTTATCTGCTATACTCATCTGGCTGACTGAGAATCAGCTTTCTTAATTTGAGACATTTTACTAGGATGGTAAAGAAAGACCAGGCTATTGTTACTTTAGGTTTAAAAAATGAAAAATATTGCAAAGCAAAATTGCAACCTACAACCTAATCTTTTCCGAGTTGTATGTTGGTTCCTTAGAAAATAAAAACAGTTCAGAGTAAGTTACAGAGATAAAACCATCCTGGCAAGGCCTAAGATTACAATTTGTCTCCTGACAAATGAGTCCTTCATGACCATCCATACCCATCACGTTTCCTGAAAGACATGTAATATATGTAGTCTTCAACTTATAAACATTCATTTAGTGATCATTCAAAGTTACAACAGCACTGAAAAAAGCGACTTATGAACTGCGGTGTCACAGTGGTTACAGTGCAGTACTGCAGGCTACTTCTGCTGGCTGCCGGCTGCCTGCAATTTGATAGTCCAGATCCCACCAGCTCAAGGCTGACTCAGCCTTCCATCCTTCTGAGGTGGGTAAAATGAGGATCTAAATTGTTGGGGGCAATATGCTGATTCTGTAAACTGCTTAGGGAGGGCTGTTAAGTACTGTGAAGAGGTCTATATGTCTAAGTGCTCTTGCGCTTGCTATTTTTCACACTTATGACCTGATCACATGCTCACGTGATCAGTTGGATGCTTGGCAACAGGTTCACATTTATGACGGTTGCAAGTGTCACGGGTGCATGTGATCACTTTTTGCGACCTTTGTACAAGCAAAGTCAATGGGCAAACCAGATTCACTTAACAATCATGTTACTAACTTAACAACCACAGTGATTCACTGAACAAGCATCATAAGAAAGATTATAAGATGGGGCAAAATTCACTGAACAAATGCTTCACTTAGCAACATGAATGTTGGGCTCAATTGTGATTGTAAGTCGAGGATTACCTATATACTCACCTACATTAATTACATCCTAAAGCAAGTTTTGGTTTAGTGTTTAAGGCACCAGGCTAGAAAATTAGTAATCTCTCAGTCCTAGGCAGCAGACAAGGGCAAACCACTTCTGAACATCTTGTCAAATCAACTCAGGGACTTGTCCAGGTAGTCACCAGGAGTCAAGACTTGAAAGAACTCAACCCCCAGCCAAAAAGAACCCCTAGCCATCCTTAGTGTGGAGATACCCTAAATTCCAACATAACACATTTATCACATTACCACATTATTTGTCATACTAGTTTTTTCTCTAGATCTATCTGCTTGACCATCTGTCTGCTTGACCATCTGCTGAGTTCTTGTATCAGAAGCCAAACACCAAGACTTCTGGAGTAAACCATTCCCCAACAGATGTGGCACCCGAGTGGTCCTTACGGTAAATCCAATGCCAACAGTTGCAGAGAAAGAGCCGGGGATGAATTTGCCCTGGTCAAACTGGACCAACAGTGACGTCTTCCCCACTCCGCTATCTCCCACCAGGATGGTCTGTGGAAAATAAGACAGAAAACCAGATTAGCATTTGGGGGGGAATAATGAACCAAATGAAAACTGGCAATGTTCCACTTGCTATATTATGCCCACTTGTTGTGACCCAGGCCCAAGCAGGTAGTAGAAAACTCAGTCAGTGAAAAAACAAACAAACTTTATTCAAACAGCTAAGAATTACTTCATGGTCCAATTAGGCAAACTGCCAAAGGCCTTTCTTGGCAAACGTTCAGAAGTCACAGATACAAAAATAAATGCAAGAAGACGAAGCTACCAACGTTATTTTCCGGCAAAGCCCAAACACCCTTGCTGGTCTGTTTTAAGCCTTTTGGGAGGGGCCAATCATCTCTTGGCCCTACTCCCGAGTCATCCTCTTTGCTTGAGCTGCTCTTGCCTTCTGGCAGCTCTTCTCATGCATGCATTAGGAACAATCTCCTCCTGTTCCTCTGCCTCACCACTATCAGTCTCTGGAGGCTCTGGAGTCTGCACCTCACTCCCTGATGTCCCTGGCCCCACCTCAGCCTCATCGCTATCCAACTCCATTGCCAGCTCCACAGGCTGCTGGCAAACAACACCATTAGCCAAATCATCTCTGTTTCTGCAGGGAAACACAGACATGGATTTGAAACAGAATAACCGAGTTGGAAGGGACCTTGGAGGTCCTATAGTCCAATCCTCTGCTCAGGCAGGAAACCGTATACCGTTTCAGACAAATGATTGTCCAATCTCTTCTTTAAAAACCTCCAGTGTTGGAGCATCCACAATTTCTTGAGGCAATTTGTTCCACTAATTAATTGTTCTAGCTGTCAGGAAATTTCTCCTTATTTCTAGGTTGATTCTTTGATTAGTTTCCATCTATTGCTTCTTGTTCTGCCTTCTGGGGGTTTGGAGAATAGGTGAACCCCCTCTTCTCTGTGGCAGCCTCTTAGATATTAGAAATAAATGAATCAGTAGTGGGTTTCAATTTAGTTTGCTACCGGTTTGCTTGTGTGCATGCTTGTAGGCTCTCTCTCGCGCGCAACGCTTCTGCACATGCGCAGAAGCGTCTGGGCAGGTGGGCGGAGCCTCCCAGTGCTGCTGCAACCAGTTCGCCCAATCTGGGGTGAACTGGTAGCAACCCACCACTGAAATCAATGGTAGAAAAACTTAGGTTTCATTAAAAATCATGCTCACATTTCTGAAGAATCAGTTTGTCCTCTGAACCTGAAGACAGGGGTGTCTAACCTTGGCACCTTGAAGACTTGTGGACTTCAACTCCCAGAATTCCTCAGCCAGCCATGCTGGGATCTCCCTTCTATCTTGAAAGTTTTCAACTAAAGTCTTTTAGTCAAGGACAGATTAAAACCAATGACTGCCCAAAGCACAGGCCAATAATAGCGTCCCTTGGCCTTTCCGTTGTTTCACTAACAAGTCATTAATGTCAATAAATGTTGAAGATGAAATAAGAGATTAAAAATTAAAGCTTTCTTCCAAGCTATCCCCTAGACTCGATCCTCTAAGTATATTAAATATAAACTTTAAAAAAATAACACTAAATATAGTAACCAAAATAAGAAATTTATTTATTTATAACTAGGGCATAGGGGGAAAATGCAGATATTCAACACTTTTGAATGTCTGCTGAAATTAAATTGTTTTATAAGGGGGTGGGGAAATACAAATATGAAAATGTACTGAGAACTAAAGTTGAATGTGGCAGTGAAAGAATTAAGGCAGGGGTATCAAACTGGCAGCCCATTGGCCAGATGAATCATGCGCAGGCCACGCCCACCCCAGCTCCGCAAATGGGGAAAACATCACGAAACGTCACGTGATGGCAATGTGACGCCGCAAGTTTGACACCCGTGAGCTAAGGGCATGATAACTAGGGGGGGAAAACTTTGGTGCTCTCCTTTCCTTGGTGAACTGATCATGGCCTTAATTTGTCTAATGGTTAATCCAGGTCTTCTTCTGCTGATCCATTCAGAATTAGCTAGCTCTACAGACATTATATTCAGAAGCAAGATAAGAGGTCCAATGTCAGAAAAAAGAGAGAATCTGGAGCTAGAATGGTACAACTACTTTAGCTGTTTTGTTTTGTCTTGTTTTGTTTTAAAGACCAACAGTTGTTATGGGGAAAATAATCAATAATTTATACTTTGGCAATATTTTCATTACAAACAATCAACATGATGCTAATTGATGCTAGAGTTGCAGTTTGTTTTTCTTCGTTCACCTGAAAATGTTACCAGATCAGGTGGCAGAAAGTGATTTGGTTAAAAAAAAGAAAAAAGTGCTGTAGGCCTTAAAAGTTAGCAAAGGGAATGTTTTGGCTGACCCTAATAAAGATAATAACCAACAATAAATCTACTTTAGTCAGCCACAGACCAATGGACTATAAATTATTGAAATATGTATCCATCTTTAAAGTAAGAAGGGGCTGTTTGGCAGTAACAATTTGAATTCCAGCTACTGAAAAGTTTACAGTGAATTAATTATGAATGTAGACTATGTTGGAAAATTATTATGGGTTATTCTCAGTTGGTTTGTACCCAGCAGCCTCCTAGTCAGTCCCTTTATCCAGATCAGAGCAAGCACACACATAGCTCGATTCAGCCAACAAAAATATGTTTATTTATTAAACATCCATATATATGTTTTTTTTAAAAAATACTGGCAAAAGCAGGATAAAAGGCAGGCAAAAACAGAGAGAGAGAAAAGGGAGAGAAGCCTGAACAATGGGCAAGAATTTACGTTAGATGATTATATCAAAAGGCACAGAGTTTTCCAGAGGCACTGAAACAATGGGATGATTAATTAGTAGAGAAAGTCTCAAAGGGAGGATGCTTTGATTAGTCCAGCTTTAATCTTTTTATGCATACACAGCAGCAGAATAGAGATGGAAAGTAGGACACCAAGTTTATTCTGCACCTTAAAGGGAATATTTTGATGGATGGGGATGATGCATTCAACACATTAGTGATGGTTCTCAATGTGTGTGCCGGGAGGGAGGTTATCATAGATTTTAGGCGACTCATAAAAGAATATGCCTTTCAATAAAATGTGCTAGTTGAAAACGTGCTACCAGACTTCTGACTTTTTGCTACTATATACTAACCTAGCCCTTCTTTTGCAACTCAAGCACAATGGGTGAAGGGCCTTTCCTGTCCCTATCATGACCCATTTGCCCTAGTAGTCTCTTACTTTGCAAGAGATGATACAATCACCGAGACCTTTCCTACCTCCCTCCCTGCATTTTTCCAGGAAGTACGGTGGTGGTGGAGAAATGCTTAAATGACAAGCCGGATTTCAATTAATTCATACATCTACTCTTTTAAGTTCTTACTCAAGAACTTAAAGGAGTAGATGTATGAATTAATTGAAATCCGGCTTGTCCTTTATACTCTTACAATTTTTAGTCACTTCCTGGTTCTTTCTGGGAAGCAGGACAGATTCAGGCTGTGTTAAAGGCAGCTTTCCCAACTGGATCCTCCTGAGATTGGTTGGCTAGGATGATTTGAGTTCTCGTTCAACTCTGTGGAGGATATGAGGCTGGGAATGGCATCCTTAGTAATCTGTTCATATTCTTATGCCCTTTTAAAAAGGAATGAAGCAGGGGTGAAATCCAACAGGTTCTGACAGGTTCTGGAGAACCAGTAGCGGAAATTTTGAGTACTTCAGAGAACCAGCAAATATTACTTCTGGCTGGCCCCAGAGTGGGGTGGGAATGGAGATTTTGCAATATCCTTCCCCCAAGAGTGGGGAGGGAATAGGGGTTTTGCAGTATCCTACCCCTGCCACGCCCACCAAGCCACGCCCACAGAACCAGTAGTTAAAAAAAATTGGATTTCCCCACTGGAATGACGTGATAGGAATATTGCACATAATTTTTCTAGACATGGCCTTTCATGCTTCTTGGAGCACCTTAGGCATCAGTGTTGACATCCTTCAGCTATCAGACTTTATCTTGCAATGTTCATGCTTGAGATGGTGTGATTGACAAAGCACCTAATTGTGCCATCTCTTTTCTATTCCATTAAGCAGGTCTTTGTCCTGGTCTGAACATGACCAAGATGGTAGATGACTCTCCGTGGGCCACCTGCTTATCCCTTGAACTCATGGCATTTCCCAATGCAGTTTTCTCAAGATGGCTTCTGTTACATCTTGTATTAAAATGCTGCTGCAAAACTTAGTCTCTTATCTTCTTCCTGACAAAGAGCACCAGGACTTACCTCAGAACATTTTTTTAAAAAAATTCTTAATTTTGTACTTATTCTATAAACTTTGTCAAATTCAGCCTCTGTATCCTCTTCATCCCATTCCTTAAAAATGATAAAGCTTTAATTACCTTTTCCCTAATGGCTTCACCCGAATCCTCTGTAATCAATCTGAATCTCAAGCAAAATTCCTTGTCTCTCAACTCCAATAATTCCAGTTTATCTAAATCTCTTTCCCTCTTTCCATTTGTAATTTCTGCCTTCTTTTCCAGATTTTCCACTTTGTCATTTTGTTCAGTGACTTGTTTTACAGAGTTTTCCATCTTAGCGTCTCCTTTTAGCCTATCTTTTAACTTTAGTAGACTTTCATCCATTCTGTCTTCAAAAGCTATCAGTTGAATGTTAAATGATTTAGGCAACCTTTTACCTAATTCCTGAAACATTTTCTGAAACAACTCTGGTGTGATTCCTCTTTCTCCATGTTGTTCTAACAATCCTCTTCTCTCTTCTGCTGTTTTTGTGGCTTTCCTGGTAGCTACCATTTTAATACTCTAATCCAAAATGAACGTGTACCAATTACAAGAGGGAAGCTAAAAAGGTAGGTTTTCCTTTTTTTTTTCTTGAACTGTAAATTGATTATATCTGATAGTGATTAAGAAAGTGAGGCTTTTGTGAAATTTGTATCCAGTTAGTCTGTGTTACAGTTGTGAGCTTAACTGAAATCTTTCAACCTCTAACCTTTTGACTCAGGAGTGATCACAAAAACCTCAGTTCCTGCAGTCCCATCACAAGGACTGCAATTGTCTGGAGTGCTAATGGGTGATCTCACAATCTTTCCTTGTCACGAGAGGCCAGACCAATCAGAATTCACCATCTATCCACCAATCTCTGCAGGAATACCATCCCTGTTCTTTCTCGGTTGTCTAGTCCAGCGATCACCAATGGGTGGTCCATGGACCACTGGTGATCCGCGAGAAAATTTTGGTGGTCCACAGAAAAATTATTTGGATTTTTTATATTGCACTAAATCAGGGGTCCTCGAACCATGGCCCTGGGCCAGATATGTGCAATGAACATTTATGTTGCTGCAGAGTGTCTCCCCCTTCAGGGTCTTTTTGTGTGGGTCAGAGGGGGGCAGAAATTCCAACTTGGGGTAAGCTCAGTGGTGGGATTCAACCAGTTCGCACCACTTCGGGAGAACCGGTTGTTAACTTTCTGAGCAGTTTGGCAAACAGGTTGTTGGAAGAAATCATTAGGGCTGAGAACCGGTTGTTAAATTACTTGAATCCCGCTACTGGGTCTGCTTCAACCTCCTGGTGCGGGGCTTTGGGTGAAGGTTGGAGGGAAGTGCCCCTGGTGGCAAAGAGCCGGAGGGCCTTGTTCCAGTGGGACTGCATCATGGCCTGGAACTGGCTGACCATCTCAGCCCACTGAGCCTCCAGGCACCAGTACTGGCCTTGCACTCCCGCAGGTCTTCCCTCTGCTTGGAAAGCCTATGCTCGTAGTCCTCAGTGAGGTGCTTCTACTGAGCCTCCTTCTTGATCAGATCCAATTTGAACTGAGCTGTTTTGCCAACTCTTTCTCATGGTGGCTGCTTAGCTCCAACAACTGCTTCCTGTTGGGGCCCTAAGGAGGCCAGGCAGGGAGATGAGGAGTGGCTGGCAGGGGAGGGGCGAATAGAAGCCGGTGAGGCATGATGTGAGTGACATCAAGTTGGCCACTCCCACCCAGTCACATAACCACACCCACACCCACCCAGCTGGTCATTAGACAGATCATATTAGTGGTCCTCAGGATTTAAAATTATGAATTTAGTGGTCCCTGAAGTCCGAAAGGTTGGTGACCCCTGGTCTAGTCCACCAAGGAACCTCACTTGGCAGCTGAATTCTCTTGCATTTTTGAAGGTATAAGTTTTCATTATTTTCAAGTTGAAGTTACGAGTAGTCCTTGTTTAATGCCCGCTTGTTCAGCAACTGTTCAGAGTTACAATAGCACCGAACCAGGGGACTTACAACCGTTCCCTATAGTTGTGTTCATCACAGCTTCCCCACAATCACATGATCGTGATTCTAGTGCTTAGCAATCAGATCCCAATTATGAAAGTAGCAGTGTCCCAAAGTCACGTGATCTACATTTGGAACCTTCGCTGTCGATTTCTGACAAGCCAAGTCAAAAGGGAAGCTGGCAGGAGGTTCACAAATGGTGATCATGTGACTACAGGACACTGACTGTGTGGGATTTGCCTAATGATGGAAACTGGAACCGCAACAATTGCTGTTATAAGTTGGGGTCACCCTGGTGTCAGGGTAATTAATGAAGTTGCACTATAGATTTTTCACAGCTAATTGATGTTCTGCTAGGCTCCTGATTGTCAGTCTTGTATAGTGGTCATTGCATTTTATTTTGTGGATAATTCCTATTTTATCTTATTTTGATATTGGATCTTTGAGTTTGTTTAGGATACTTTGTGGGAACTTTGTTAGTTTATATTCCAGACGGTTGGAGCAACGTGAGTTTCCAAGTTGGGTTTTTTTCTGGGTTGCAATATTTATGTTGTTGTGATAAGGGTGACTTGTACTTTTGCTGAACTTGCCCTAGTGTCCATTGTGTTGAAACGTGTTGTGTTGTAATTTATTTCTGCTCTTTGTAATTCCAGTGTGTTGCAGGCTAATCTGAATAGGGTTTAAAAAAAAAAAAAAAGCACTTTTGGGTGCTGCTGAGTTTCTGCCCTTGTAAATTGTGGAGATTGTTTGTGTCAGTGGCTTTGGGTGGACATGAATATGAAGCTTTTTCTACTCAAGAGACTTTTTCATCGAATTTCTAGAAAATCTGTCAGCAAGCACGTTACTCTTTCTGCTCCTTTTTGCCAGTAAAATGTGTTTATTTTCAGCATACCTATAGTATTTGCCGTATCTACACGGAAGCTGAATTCCTCAGGCCTTCTGTACTTATTTTAAGGATTGCAAGTTAATGCACTTGGTAGCTGCAGATCCTTCATATTTTTGATTCCCCTTTTTGTATTTGCTTATAATAAGACCTTCATGCACCTCTGATTACAGTATCTGCAGTCAGTGCTGTCGCAATCTTTCAGAAATGGTAGAAAATGCTTACAGAATCAAACAACTTCCACTTTCAAAAACTATTTTTTTTTATTTTTTTATTTTTCATGTAAAGAAGCCTCTTAGTGTGTGGCTTTTCTCTTTTCTCAGTGCAGAGAAAGTGGCTGTTTCCTAAATCCTGATTTTGCTGAAAAAGTTTTAAGATGCTCATTCTTATGGTTGTATTTCCTTCCTATTAATATTCAGACAAGATGCTTGAGAAACTGGAGTTGTAATTTATTGATGGTAGACTTCTGCTTCCTATTTCTTTATCACGAGCAAGAAGAATTCTCATAACTGGGTGGAAAAAGCAGAAGTAATGGTGTTTCAATTTGCATTCAAGTATGTGCTATGCAAATGACATGGGAAGATGTTTTTCTGAAGAAATGCATTGGTTGGTTTGATGGTAATCAAACCAACAGGTAGAAGTTAAAAGAGAATGCGAGTGTGCAGTGAAGGACAGCATGCTACAGCAGCACCTGACTGTGGGATTGTTCCTCCTTTCTGATCTCTTCCTAAAAGGTGAGAGGTTTATATTAGTTTATACTAAGGAATCATAAGAGGAAGAGATAGTTGGATCCAGGAATTAGCAAATTCCTAGAATCTGAGGCATCAAAGCCATAAAGGGGAGAGTCTTATGAGTTAATAGTGGTAAAATGTGACAAGCAAGTGTTCTCTAATCTAAAGATTAACAAAATAACAGAATAAGAGAATTGGAAGAGATCTTGGAGGCCTTCTAGTCCAACCCCCTGCTTAAGCAGGAGACTCTATACTATTTCAGACAAATGATTGTCCAGTTGCTAAAAAACCTCCAGTGTTGGAGCATTCACAACTTCTGGAGGCAAGTTGTTCCACTGATTAATTGTTCTCACTGTCAGGAAATTTATCCTTAGTTCTAAGTTGCTTCTTTCCTTGATTAGTTTCTACCCATTGCTTCTTGTTCTTTTTTCAGGTGCTTTTGGAGAATAAGTTAACCGCTTCTTCTTTGTGGCAGTTCCTTAGATATTGGAACACTGCTATCATGTCTTTCTTTTCATTAAACTAGACATACTCAATTCTTGAAAAGGTTCTTCCTATGTTTTAACTTCCAGCCTCTTAATCATCTTTGTTGCTCTTCTCTGCACTCTCTCTAGAGTCTCAACCTCTTTTTTATATCCTGGCAACCAAAACTAGATACAATATTCCAAGTGCGGACTTACCAAGGCATTGTAAAATGGTATTAACAGTTCATGTGATCTTGATTCTATCCTTCTGTTAATGCAGCCTAGATCTGTCTTGGCTTTTTTGGCAGCTGAAGCACCCTGATGGCTCATATTTAAATGATTGTCTGTTAGGACTCTCTCTTAATCCCTCTCACAGTTACTATTATTGAGTTAATTGAAGATTCCAATTAACTATTTATTTATTTTTTTGCACTGGTTCCACAGCTTGTATTTATTTATTATATTTTTGTAACTGTACAGAGTGGTGTAAAATTCCACCCTAAAATATTATATTTCTGTAGAACACTGGGAAAAATTTCTTTCCTTCCTTACTGTACTAGCAGCAACTTCAGTAAACAGTCTTTAAGTGTGGAGATGTAATGGATAGATGTTAGAAGAACTTCGCTTCAGGAGAAACATTTTGTTTTATTTCTTATTGGCAGCTATTTCCAAGGAGTAATATAGTTTAGATTAAACCAGATCAAAAGCAGCTGTAGCTCATTTTTTTAAGGAAAAAGCACAAGAAATTGCAAGATCTGGGTGATTGAAATGAAGAATTTGAATAGCTGGTGGTGTTTCTTTGTGATTGATCTGGAATTTTAAAGCATAGTTTTACGTAACAGTGTCTGTTCTATCTTGTGAGAAGGTGAACAGTGAAGGGAGAAGCAATTTTACTTGGAAAATGACATTCAGAACTTTCCCTTCTAACAGCTCTCTGATAACCTTGTTAATGAAAACTAAATTATAGGCTTCAACTATATTGTTCTAGGTAAGCACCACGATTCAAATGTTTTCGAAGTACTATTTGGGAACATTTGGAAGATAGCTTGTCATGTGGGTTACTGGCTTAGTTGAGACATTTGTTTTTATTTTCTCTGACACTTTCATGAGGGAAGTTCTCTTCCTGGATACTATATATGGTGAGCCTTTGTTCGCCTCAAGTTCTGCTTTTGGAGTCTTTTTTTTTTTTTTAATAATTTTAAAAGCACATTTCCATTTTTACAGCTTTCAACTATCAGTAACAATTCAAATTTCATAATTCCAATTTGTGGCCTATTGTTTTATACATTATGTACTCCTTTAAATATATAATATATTTTACTATATTCTATTTTTGTTCTTCATTAACATCGATTTAATATATTCATCATATTTGTAGTATATATACCAGTGGTGGGTTTTAAAGTTTTTTAAATTAAAACCCAGAGGTGGGTTCTGTGGGTGTGGCTTGGTGGGCATGGTGTAGCTTGATGGGCGTGGCTTGGTGGGAGTGGCCTGGGAAAATACTGTAAAATCTCCATTCCCTCCCCACTCCAGGGGAAGGTTACTGCAAAATCTCCATTTCCTCCTGATCAGCTGGGACATGGGAGGCAGAGAATAGATGGGAGCGGGGCCAGTCAGAATTTTTACTATCGGTTCTCTGAACTACTCAAAATTTCCACTACCGGTTCTCCAGAACTGTTCAGAACCTGCTGAAACCCACCTCTGATACATACATATGTATTTACATGTTCCTTTTATTCTTTAACAAGTTTTATTGTATTTATAAATCTATATAATTTTCTATTTCAATTTAACGTACTTTCTATATCATCTTTATGCATCAATTTTACATCTCGCCTCAAGCCATTGATACCACATATTCCAACTTTTGTAATACTCTGATTCCTCTCTAACTTTAAGCTCCATGGTTAATTTATCCATTTCTGCACAATCAAGGACTTTTTTTATTATCATTGCATTTGATGGCATGTTTTCTTGTTTCCAATTCTGGGCAAATGTAATTTTTGCAGCTGTTGTAATATGAAGTATAATATATTGAGCCCTTTTACTTACATTTCCTTTTGCTTTTGGAGTCTTTTCATCTTCTAGCCCTGCGATTTGGTCAATCCCACTTCTGTTCCAAAGACTATTCTTTGTGAGCTTTTAACAGTTTTGTTTTGTGATTGCAGTCATTCTGGATGGCCAAGTCAGCAATGTGACCGCAACATTGAAAGGGTTTCTGGATTGTGGCTATCGGGATGGGGCTTGGCAGGGTGGCTAGTTAGGTGAATGCAACCTTATCTTTTCTTTCCAGATGAAGTTCCTTATTTTGCTTCTCTCCAAATTATTGGTTCCACTAGATTTCCAATTGCTGAGCATTGCTGCACCACATCTGTTCCAATGGCAAAACATCTCCAGTGTACTTGAAAAGCAACCGAGATGTTCCCCAGTTTGTCTTCCCCCTACACAGGCTCAGATATGGCTAGCGTGACTTTGGTTTGCTCTTTTAGCAGTGCCAGTCCTTCAAGATCCAATCCTAGTTTGCCAAGAGTTGAGCTCTGAGAAGGGCAGCTGGTTGGCTGACTCCCTTCTCCATCAAATTGGACAGAATTTGCTTCCCTTTTGCCAGCATTTTCAAGAACACAATTCCAGCTACTGTCCATTCTGTGAAGTATTTAATCTCAGCAAGCTGGCAAAGCACCTTATAAAACCTTTTCATGGATTTGGCCAAGTGAAACCGAGTTAGGAAGCAAAATGCAAGATAGCCGTCAACCACTGTTCCCTCTAAACTGCGCGCGTGCGCAAATGCGCACTGCTGACACGGTCTCCGCGCACAGAAAATCTGTGCTGCGCAGCTAATCAACGCCTGTCAAATTACGTTGATTAGCTGCGCAGCACAGATTCGGCTAGCTAAAACTTTTAGCTAGAATCGGCTAGCTAAAAGTTTTAGCTAGCCGAATCTGTGCTGGGCAGCTAATCAACGTAATTTGACAGGCGTTGATTAGCTGCGCAGCACAGATTCCTCTAGCTAAAACTTTTAGCTAGAATCGGCTAGCTAAAAGTTTTAGCTAGCCAAATCTGTGCTGCGCAGCTAATCAACGTCATTTGACAGGCGTTAATTAGCTGCGCAGCACAGATTCGCTAGCTAAAACTTTTAGCTAGAATCGGCTAGCTAAAACTTTTAGCTAGCTGAATCTGTGCTGCGCAGCTAATCAACGTCATTGACAGGCGTCCATTTTAGCTAGCCGATGTGGCCAATGTGGAGTGAAGATTAATGCTAAGTGCTGTTTATGCTAACCCCTTGTAAGTTGTAATAATGGCAAAACGAACGGGCAGTGGCACATCCTCTCACCAAGCCAAAGTAAAAAAGAAATGCGATTCTTTTAAGATGGAATGGCTGTCGGCGTATGTGCAAACGGAAGAAAAAACTGTGAAACTGGGTGAGATTTTTTCTTTTTCGAGCGAGAAAGGTCTGCTCTGCAAAATATGTTGCGAAGCCAAAATATCAAGCGAGTTTTCGGAGGGGAAAATGTGGACAGAATGGAAGCTGGACTACCTCAAGCGTCACATTCAGCACCAAAGTCATTTGAAAGCGGTGGGAATTGTAAGAAGATGCAAGATGGGAATGGGGATCGGTACATTGTTGAGGGAGAGCACCAAAGATCGAGAGAAGAGGAACGAGCTGTCACTCGTAAAGAAATCCAATCCCGAGCAAGTTAAAGTTCTCATTGACAATATTCTCCTAGCCATCAACATGAATGCCTCTATGCTGTCGGTTCAACAAATTCACGATCACATGGCAAAGTACGTGACTATTCCAGAAAGCTGCCAAAGCAAAAATTATGCCTTTGAGTTTGTGAATTCCATCAATCAAATAGTGCAGAATGAGACGATGTGTAAAGTTAAAAATGCACCTTGGCACACCCTGATCGTAGATGAGAGCACAGACATAACAGTGCACAAAATGCTAGTCCTGTATATTAAATACAGAGAGGAAAACAACGTCAACCATAAAACTGTATTTGGCGGCATTGTCCAGCTGACGGCATGCACCGCTCGGGATATTATGCAGGCAATAACTCAGTTTTACACCAATCATAAACTAGACATGCAGAGAATGGTGATGCTGACCTCCGACGGTGCCTCAGTAATGTTAGGAAAGCACAACGGAGTTGCAGCTTTATTAAAGCAGCAAATACCACATCTAACTGAGCAACACTGTGTAGCCCATAGAGAGGACTTGGGCATTGATGATGCGTGGAAAGGCGTACCTTTGATGCGTGACGTGGAAACTTTTCTTAGAACGGTTTATTCCACTTTCTCTAGATCCACTGTAAAGAGGGGAAAATTGGAAGAGCTAGCAAAGATTCTTGATGAGGATTCGCTGTCATTCAGGCCTCTGAACGAAGTGCGGTGGCTGTCGCGGGACAAAGCCGTGAATGCTGTTCTGAGGAACTACACTGTCCTGGAAGAATACTGCAAGAGAGAATCCAGTGATAACAGAGATCCAGTGGCGAATTACTGTTACAAAAAACTGACCGATTCAAAGTTCAAGTTTACTCTCACTGCTCTAGGAGATGTTTTGGGCGAGCTGGCACAGCTGTGTCTTTCTTTTCAAAAACGCAACCTGACTGTGATGGAGGGGCACTGCTTTGCAAGAGCAAAGATTGAGAAGCTGCGTGCCCAATACTTGACAGGGGAAAAGGATATCAAGTGGAGTGACCGCATCAAAGAGGCGATGAGGGCCTCGTCAGCTGATGGCAGAGATACCGGCGGTGAGATTATTTGTTTTATTCGTAATCTCTGCGATCACTTGGATGCTCGTTTTCCAGAGGATGAATTAAAGGAGTGGTCTGCATTGGACATTGAGGCATTGAGCTCAGACATCAGTTTTGAGTACGGAGCAGCAGACATTGCCACATTGGCAAAGAAGTATGAGGCCATTCTCCACCAGCCACATTCTGTGGAGGACATTAACGGTGAATATGCTGAATTCAAGTACCGTATATACTCGAGTATAAGCCGACCCGAATATAAGCCGAGGCACCTAATTTTACCACAAAAAACTGGGAAAAACTATTGACTCGAGTATAAGCCGAGGGTGGGAAATGAGGCAGCTACTGGTCAATGTAAAAAATAAAGATAGAGCCAAGTAAAATAACATGAATATTTATTTGAACGAAAAACAATAAAAGTGCAAAAGGGGGAAGGAGGATTCCCAGCTCTAAACAAAGGGAAATCCCGGAATGCCAGCGCGAAAGGCGGTGCTCGCGTTCCTCCTCCCTTGCTCAAAAGCCCCAACATGATATTGGAATTGGATGCCATTATATACCTGCTGAGGGGATAATTTGAATAACTTGAAAGATATAAAAGCTCTAAACATATTTGTTTAAAAATCTAAAATCTATACTTAAAATAAATGAATATAAAGTAATAAAGTTCTTTAAAGTTGTAATTCACTTTGCTGCTGAAAAAGAAAGGAAGCTTAACACCTTAAATGGTATTTATTAACTGAAATATCATCAAATCAAATATATAATGAGGTATATTATAATGACCTTTGTTTTCAGAAAGAAGCATGATGGAAGTTTTTCAATAAAGGGAAATATAGAAAAACTTAGTGTCATGCTCATATATCATCTTTACAGATGTTGTTAACACTATACTATGGCAGCATATGATGGTACAATGTTTCAATCAATTTCAGGATGAAAAACTCATCAATGAGGAGGAGGAGTATAATTTATTAACCTTGTATGATATCAGTTTCTCAAGGACTCTAGAAGGACCCGAGGAAGAAATCTCTGCCCCCTCCCCACTTTCCCTTTCCAACCCAGCCTTCCAAGGGGACCCGAGAGGAAGAAATCTCTGCCCCTCCCACTTTCCCTTTCCAACCCAGCCTTCCAAGGGGACCTTGAGGAGAAATCTCTGCCCCTCCCACTTTCCCTTTCCAAGGCAGCCTTCCAAGAGGACCTCTCGAAAAGAGCGAAAGCTTTCTCCTGGTCGTTTACCACCACCATACCCTCCACGCCGCCATCCTAGGCTGGGTTAGAAACAAGGAGGGGAAGTTCAAGGACCACATCGATGGCACGAGCTCAGATTGCCGGCTGGGGATGATGGGCGCTGCAGTGCGATCTCGGAGAGACTAGGGGAAGAAAGAATGACTGTTTCCCACACCCTAGGATTGGGGAAAACATTGACCCCCTTAGTTGCGGGAGAAGGGTTGCGCTCAAAGCGTCGCCTCCATCCATCAATCCATCCTTCCTTCCTTCCTTCCTTCCATCCATCCATCCATCCTTTTTTTTCCCAGCGAGCGTGCGTGTGTGTGACATGCAAGCAAGACGCCTCACGGGCATGTGAACTGGGTATGTCTAGTTTAGGGGTGACATGATAGGAACATTCCAATATCTCAGGGCTGCCACAAAGAAGGGGGAATCCAACTATTCTCCAAAGCACCTGAGGGCAGTGCAAGAAGCAATGGATGGAAACTAATCAACCTAGAACTAAAGAGAAATTTCCTGACAATTAGAACAATTAACCAGTGGAACAACTTGCCTCCAGAAGTTGTGGATGTTCCAACACTGGAAGTTTTAAGAAGATATTGGATAAGCATTTGAAGTGGTATAAGGTTTCCTGCGTAAGCAGGGTTAGACTAGAAGACCTCCAAGGTCCTTCCAACTCTATTATTCTGTTTTTTTGTTCTGTTTTCTTTCTTATCTATCTATCTATCTATCTATCTATCTATCTATCTATCTATCTATCTATCTATCTATCTATCTATCTATCTATCTATCTAATTAGCTAGCTAGCTAGCTATCATTATCTCGCTTCAAAGACAAAACTTAAACACGAAGTTGTAGCTGAATAGCCCTACATAATTTAGCTTTTTCCAAGCTGGTGATTTCCAAAGGCTTTGAAATCGACTTTCCTCATCCTCTGCCAGGATAAGCTGATGTGCTCAGAAGGCTGGGAATGGTGGCATTTCCCTACATTTCTTGTGGGCAGAAGGTGGACCCCTATGTTTCCTTGAAAACACCTCCCAATATTTATTAGAGTGACTTCTCTCCCCAGAAGAAAGGTGCGAGCGCTGTTTAACAATCCCGTCAGCTAAATCCTATCGAGTCAAAGGGGCCAGTCAATGGGGCTAGGATGAATTCTGGGTCACCAGGGACCCTTTTTTTGTGCCCGTTCCCCAACCAGGGCGGGCCAAGCAGCCGCTCTTTTAGCGGCTCTGGAATGGATGTTGAGGTAACCCGAAGAGGCAGCCTCTTTTCAACTCCCCCGCCCCTTTTTTTTAAACGCGTCCTGCGGGGCGGCGACAGGGACGCGGACACCAAAAGCGGCGCCCCGTTCTTCTCCGCTCTTTTATTTTATTTTAGTATTCAATCGGCAGCAGAGGCTCGAGCCTTCTGGGGCGCCGGGAAAAGGAGCCGAGGAGCTGCAGCAACGTTGCAAGAGAGCAGAAAAGAGTGGGTGGGGGGAGAGAAGCAAAAAAGAAGAAGAAGCAGCAAGCTTTCCAGCCGACTTCGGTGTGGCGCGAGAATCCGATCCACCGCCTCCTTCCCCCGGCCGACAGGGCTGAACTGCCGCGCTGCACCACCACTTCCCAAAACAGATTTCCAGACTTGGAAGCAGCCCGCCACGAAAGGAGGAGGAGGAGGAGGAGGAAGCGAAGGCGAGCGCCGGCTGCTCCTGCTGCTGTTTCGCGCTCTCCGCCCCCTTCCAGCGCCTTGACGAGAGCGAGAGAGAGAGAAAGGAACCGCGCCGTCCGACCGGCTGTGTGTGTGTTTGTGGTGGGGTCTCGTCCCAGCCACCCACCCACTCGCTCCTTTCCCTCTTCGGAGCGTGGGCTGGTCTTAGAAGCGCTGTCGGCGGGGCCGTCGCCTCCTCCTCTTCCTCCACGCCGCCTCCTCTTGCACGCCTCAACCCCCATCCCCACCCTCTCCGCGTGAAGGTCACCTCCTCTTCCAGGCGGCGGCGGCGGCGGCTCCGAGCGGAGCGCCACAGCCGGCAGCTCCGCCTCCCACCTTCCTCCTTGCTAAAGGGCCAAAGTCGGCTCCCCGCCCGCCGCGGGACCCGAGCCAAGCCGGTCCCAGTCCAGCGAGCGGTGAAAGCGACATGCCGGCGCCGCTCCGCTTTCACCGTTCGCTGGACCGGGACCGGCTTGGCTCGGGTCCGCAGTAACTCCGCCAGGCTGTGCGAAGAAACCATTTAAAAGCCCGCCAGGCTGCTCTTCTCCTCCGTGCTTCAGAAGTTGGGCTTTTAAATGGTTTCTTCGTGGCACAGCCTGGCGAGTTACTGCGACCCGAGCAAGCGGTCCCAGTCCAGCCGAACGGTGAAAGCGGAGCGCGCCGCATGTCGCTTTCACCGTTCGGCTGGACTGGGACCGGCTTGGCTCAGGTCCGCGCGGCGAACTGCTCCGCCTTGGGCAAATCCCGCTGGACGATCTCGCCGCCTCTTTGGCGTCTCCTGTGCGGGGTTCCCGAAGTACATCGAGACGTAGACTCGAGTATAAGCCGAGGGGGCACTTTTCAGCACAAAAAACGTGCTGAAAAACTCGGCTTATACTCGAGTATATACGGTACATAATGAGGCAAAAACTGAAACAAGGGTCAATCAGCACATTTTCAGATATGGTGGCTGCAACACTAAAATGTGAGGAGCTGAAACACGTCTCACAGCTTGTGGATATTTGTGCTACATTTCAAGCATCCAGTGCGGATTGTGAAAGAGGATTTAGTTTAATGAATCGGATCAAAACAGCATCCAGAAATCGTCTTGAAGTGGATCATTTGGACCAGCTGATGCGCATAAAGTCAAAGCTGCAAGCAGACGAGGACATCAACCTGGACAATGTGTACAACCATTGGAGATGTGAGAAGGACAGACGGGAAAATTAAGGTGAAATTTAAGTCTTCAATCAGAATGTGCTCATCTAGTGTCACTTATTTACAATTTTCTTTTATGGATATTGATCATTGAACACTGCCACTAGTTTGAGTTGTAAAAATCAAATGAGTGTGTCATATACTGAATTTTGTGGAAAAAGAGTTACTTGACTGTCTCCCAGACCACAGTAGAACAATCTCACCCAGTGCATGGCAGGAGCTTCACACAATGGCTTATGCTCATAATGCAAGTCAGAGCTTTATAATAAAAATGTTAAGTATGTTTTCAAAATCGGGAGTTTAATCTTTAACAAGATTTTTGTAATTTTCATTGTGTAAGTGGGCTAAATCACTTAATTAAAAGTGTTATAACAGAAATGTAAATGCTGTAATTTGATTCTTTTAATAAATCATGTGACTTGAATGGATGCGATGCTGGCATGACCCGCACGTCTGATGTTGCTCACAGTGGTCCAAGGGACCGCTCAGGGAGTTAGTGTGCTTGCTCAGACTCGTGAAAAATTAGAGGGAACATTGCCGTCAACCTATCACCATAATTGAGCCCAGCATTTCTGCTAAGTGAAACATTTATTAAGTGAATTTTGCCCCATTTCAATTATCTTTCTTGCCACAGTTATTAAATGAATCACTGCAGTTGTTAAGTTAGTAGCACAATTGTTAAATGAATCTGGCTTCCCCCAGAGGTGGGCTGCTGTCAGTTTGCACCGGTTCAGGCGAATAAGTAGTTAAGATTCTGCGCAGTTCAGCAAATCCCACCACTGGCTGGCCTTGCCCCCACTCATTTTCCAGGCTGTTTTCCAGGCTGTTTTTGGGCCAAAAACAGCCTGAAAAATGGCCTGAAAACAGCCCAAAAACAGGCCGGGCCAGAAAGTGGTGGGATTAGCCCCAACCGGCTGAATCCTACTTCTGCCTTTGAGTGAGTATCCGGGAGGCAGGGCTGGGTGTATGAGTGGTGTCACCCACCCAGTCACATGACCAACTGGCCATGCCTACCCAGCCAGAGAACTGGTTAAATTATTCTGTATATAAATTTAACTGGTTGTCATTGACTTTGCCTGTAAGAAGGTGGCAAAAGGAGATCACATGATCCCGGGATACTGCAACCGTCACAAATATGAGTCAGTTGCTGCAATGGTCGTAAGTGTGAAAAACGGTCACAAGTCACTATTTTCAGTAGTGTGGTAACTTTGAATGGTCATTAATGAACTGTAATAAGCCATGTGTGTGGATGGTAGAGAAAAGATCTCCTTCCCCCACCCTCCCAAATGAGGAATGACTTTGCCTGAATATAAATTTCTTTTCCATCAGAATTTGTAGAAAGGGATTTTAAAAAGTCCAGAGTTCTGAGGTTGGGAAAAAACCAAAGATATTCAAAGTCTGGAATGGTCAGTGATAGTTTGTTGATGGTGTCTCCCAATTGTTGGCTACATGTACTATTATGCATTGAATACATATAGTTGTGTCAACTATGCCTGCTAAAGTGAAACTAACCTTTAGATGACTCTAACTGTTAACTTCAACTGTTTTGTAGGGAAACTTGATACATTCATATTTGGGTGGGCTTTTTCAAGTACTATGATTGGTTAAAGCCCAGTGGGCCTAGAGTATAAATTACAGGCATTTGCCTGCTGTTCTCAGTTCCAGTTTTGAGTCAATAAATGTTGTACCTAGGCTGGTCTGCTTCTTGCCTACTGAAGCCCACTACACAATATGTACCATAGGAAGACATGATGAAATTACAGTGTAGGATACTTTATATTTGCTCTTCTTACTTCTAGCGGAAAGTGATTTTGAAGATTTTTCTCTCAAACATTCACCTGTTCTAAAAACACACGTATAACCATCCCTTCTTTTCACCCTTCCTCTTGAGGCAAAAAAAGTAGGATTCTCAGAAAGCTACATCACAGATTAGGATCATGGCCATAACAGATTAGTTTCCATCGCTAATCTGTTAAGAGACCAAGCTTTTTACTGACGTGACTTCCCCCAAAAGCCAAAAACAAATGGGAAATATTATGTTTAATCGCTGCTTTATTATTAATTGATAAGGTACATGGGATTGAAGCCCTTGTGTGTTGTAAAGAACGTAATTTTGGATATTTATAGCTGCACTTGCTTTACAATAAACTACATTAAGGAACAAAAACAGTGGAAGCACAGGAGTCATCCACCATGTTCCAAAACTTCAGACAAAGGATTCCTCCCTAACTGTTCTTGAAGGACACATCTGCATGACATAGCCTTCCCTTTATTCCCAGTTCACAGCTAGAGCTAACTAATTTTGCCTTTTTCTGATCCAGTGAGATAGTAATGTTTTCGTCTCCTCCCAATGCTAGTCCTGCTGTACGCACAACTTATGCTGCATGCATGTAGGTCTCTTGCTGCAAAATTTCTCCCTTCTCTCTGCAGCTTGCCCTGGCTGGCTCGCCACCAATAGGTCGTCCCAGAAAGAAAAGCCCTCATCTGCAGAATTTGGCTTGGTGACATAACAGTACAGCTATCTCACCTGTACTGAATTGTCCCAGGGTATGTTGCCCGGGGTGAGTCATCTTGCAGTGACTTATTCAGGGTGAATCACCTGGGGCGAGCCAGCCAGGATGAACTGGTCAGGACAAGCTGGCAGCAGTGGGCCAATAGCAAGGACCCAGTAGCCAAAAGGCAGGGTGACCAGTGGTGGAGAGCTGTTGGTGGTGAGCCAGTGGCAGTGAGCTGCTTACGGCAACCCAGCGGCAGCGAGTTCTCCTAGACCCAAAATCAAAATGCAGTTCCTCCCCCAGGCCCAGCTTACTTTAGCATATATATTTTCATTATTTTATTTTTATTAAAATTCACAAAGAACATAAAAACCAACCCAAACTAAAAAAAAAAGGAGGGGGAGAAAGAAAAAAGAAAATATTGCAGAGGACAGAGAACAATAAACAGAAAGAAGAAATTTCCAATATCTTCTGAAGCAAATATAAGCACAATTACAATATTAACTCTGACTGTATGAGTTACCAAAAAAAAAGAACTCATTTTTTCTGTTATCCCTTTTTTTTCCTAATAATTGAAAATACAAATCAGCGCTTGCTTTTTCTGTGTAAGGTTGAGAGTATCTTGGCGACGTTTCAATGAGGTCTCACTCATCATCTTCAGGCTGGTGCTTTCGGCTTCGTGCTTGTGTGAGCAAAGCGTGATTGGAGCTGCTGTCTCTCTATAAATACTGGTGGGGAAATGGAGAGTGTTGCAGTCAGAAAAGAAGAAAAAACCTCCTCCCTTTTCCAGCACCTTAAAACCACAGGACATGAAATTGATTTTGAAGGAACCAAATTAATCTCCAAAACTGAACACTATAACAAGAGCATAATTATGGAAGTCATCAAAATAGAGAAACACCCCACAACATGAACAAACGGGACAACACCTCCCACCTACCAGACATCTGGAAACTAGCCTTAGTCAACAAACGAGTCCCAGCCACGAAAATTGACACCAGACCCAGGATAATACACAACACCACCACTAATCATCCTCACCAGATTCAAACCCAAACCCATCCCACAGACGAAACACAACCACCATCCAGAAGCCAGACCATGCTGGCACCACTGGCTGCTGCACCCCTCTCTGATCCCCACACAAAGCAAGCTGATACAAGCAGGAACACATGAAAAGTCTTCGGACTCAGAGCCAAACCAAAACCCGGGATGCTGCATCACAGCCATCTGCTCAAGATATCACATCACAGAACTCCAGAGGCCACAACACCAAAGCTCAGGAACAAAAGACTAGGACCACATCCACACAGGATGCTACGAAACAGCCAACCAATCTGCGAACACCCACTCCATCTACCAATCAAGATGCAACCACAAAGCCAAGCAATCCGCTCATAGCAACACTCCCCACCCCGCATTTATAGAGAGATGGCAGCTCCGACCACGCTTTGCTCACACAAGCACAAAGCCGAAAGCACCAGCCTGAAGATGATGAGTGAGGCCTCGTCGAAACGTCACCAAGATACTCTCAACCTTACACGGGAAAAGACCCGAATATGCCAAAGACATACATACATACATACGTATGTATGTGTTGTGTCTTGCCCGCCCTCAGAGCAGCCGGGGCCTTCTTACCTGCTCCCCAACACTGAGGAATGTATGCCTTCCGGCCCAAGTCCTGGCTCCATGCCCCCACAAACTGCAGAAGAAGGAGCATCTCCCTGCCCCAGCCCTGACTCCATGCCCAGGCAAACGGAGCAGCTAGACCCCTCCCCCTCCTCCACAGCAGGTGAGCCTGAGGAGGGTTTACTCCCAAGAACAGCTGATTGGAGTGACCCTCGCATCAGAAGATTGGAGGCGGAGGCAACAGAGGAAGGAGGGCAGGCCTTAATGAGTGCTGAGTCATGGAGCCACACCCCATGGCCTATATAAAGGAGCTACTTTCTGGCAGTCTCTGAGTCAGGCAAAAGTCGAACTTATCTTGCTGAAGTCACTTACTGGTCTCCTGCCTGCTCTGAGGACTTTGCTAGGACTTTGGGCAGAGCTGCAGAGGCAAGCCTGATTCGGATTTCCCGGACCCAGCCGTCAGCGGAGGAGTGGGACACGACAGTATGTATGTATGTATGTATGTATGTATGTATATATTTTCACTAATCAAAGAAGTTAATTTGTGCAATCTCCATCTCATCATTTTCCCCAGACATTCCTCCATTGTGGGCAGTGTCACACCGTTCCACTTTTGAGCATAAAGTAGTTTCACTGCAGTTGTCATATATAAAAGGTTCCATGACTTTTTTCTGGTTGCTGTCCATTAGTTCCAAAAGAAAAATCTCTGGTTCCAGTAGTACTTTCACCTTGAAAATCTTCCAAATCATTGTATGTATTTTTTAAAGCTTTTTTTACATTTTCGTCAAACATGGTGAAATGTCCCTCCATGTTGCTAGGCCCAGCCTACTTTTGGAAAGTGACTGCTGGAAGTTTTGTCCCACTGACAGAGTAATCCACCAATCCCTGTACCTTAAAAGTCCTCTCCCCACCTCCTTTAATGGTAAATCAGTCATTGGCCTGGTCACCAAGCAGAGAAAATTCCAACTGTATACAGCAGGCAGAATGATGCTGGTATCCTTGTGCTGTGAGGGGGTCCTGGTGCTCTCTGGGATTGGTTGTTTTCTTGCAGGTGCTTTGTCACCCAAACTAGGTAACATCATTAGGGCTGATCATCAGTAACATCATCAATGCTAGCTCTGATTATGTTGCCTAGTTTGGGTGATGAAACATCTGCAAAAAAACCAACCAAGTTCAGAAAGCACCAATGACCCCTCATAATAATAAATAATAATAATAATAATATTTTAATTTGTATACCGCCCTTCTCCCGAAGGACTCAGGGCGGTGAACAGGCAGATAAAATATAAATACACACAATAATTTAAAAACAACCCTTAAAAAACTAATTTAAATGCCCAAAACGTTAAAAAACATACTCCCCTGTAAAATAACATACTTTTAAAAACCCCATCCAATAAAAATAAAAATTAGGCTAGTCCAGCCATATGAAATAAATAAGTTTTAAGTTCGCGGCGAAAGGTCCTAAGGTCAGGTAATTGTCGAAGTCCGAGGGGAAGTTCGTTCCACAGGGTGAGCTCCCACAGAAGGCCCTCCTGGGGCCGCCAGTCGACACTGTTTGGCTGACGGCACCCTGAGAGTCCCTCTCTGTGGGAGCGTGCGGACGATGGGAGATAGAAGCCGGCAGTAGGCGGTCCCGTAGATAGCCGGTCCTAAGCCATGGGCGCTTTAAAGGTGGTAACCAATACCTTGAGCGCACCGGAAAACAACAGGTAGCCAGTGCAGTCTGCGCAGGATAGGTGTTATGTGGGAGCTCGAGGCGCTCCCTCAATAACCAGCGCAGCAGCGTTCTGAACTAGCTGAAGTCTCCGGGTGCTCTTCAAGGGAGCCCATGTAGAGAGCATTGCAGTAGTCCAGGCGAGAGGTAACAAGGGCATGAGTGACTGTGCATAAGGCATCCCGGTCCAGGAAGGGCGCAACTGGCGGATCAGGCGAACCTGATAAAATGCTCTCCTGGAGACGGTCGCCAAATGGTCTTCAAGGACAACCGACCATCCAGGAGCACGCCCAAGTTGCGTACCTTCTCCATCGGGGCCAATGATTCACCCCGACAGACAGCCGCATCTGCAGCTGACTGTACCGAGGTGCCGCATCCACAGCCACTCCGTCTTGGAGGATTAAGTTTGAGCCTGTTCCTCCCCATCCAGACCCGTCGGCTTCCAGACACGGGACAACACTTGACAGCTTCACTGGGGTGGCCGGGGTGGAAAAGTACAGCTGAGTGTCATCAGCGTACAGTTGGTATCTCACCCCAAAGCCACTGATGATCTCACCCAGCGGCTTCATATAGATGTTGAACAGGAGGGTGAGAGAATCGACCCCGCGGCACCCACATGAGGCACCTTGGGTCGATCTCTGCCCCCTGTCAACACCGTCTGCATCCGATCAGAGGTAGGAGGAGAACCACCGATAAGCGGTGCCTCCACTCCCAACCCTCCAACCGGCGCAGCAGGATACCATGGTCGATGGTATCAAAAGCCGCTGAGAGGTCTAATAGGACCAGGGCAGAGGTAACCCCTATCCTGGCCCTCCAGAGATCATCCACCAGTGCGACCAAAGCTGTCTCCGTACTGTATCCGGGCGGAAGCCGGACTGGAGCAGGTCTAGATAGACAGCTTCATCCAGGTACTGGGGTAGCTGACATGCCACCACACTCTCTACAACCTTCGCCGTAAGCGAAGATTGGAGACTGGCGGTAGTTCCCTAAAACAGCTGGGTCAGGAAGGCTTCTTGAGGAGGGTCTCACCACAGCCTCTTTCAAGGCAGCGGAAAGACCCCTCCCGCAGAGAAGCATTTGTAATCCCTGGAGCCAGCCTCGTGTCACCTCCTGAGTAGCCAGTACTAACCAGGAGGCACGGATCCAATAAACATGTGGTGGCGTTCAGCCTGCCCAGCAACCTGTCCATGTCCTCAGTCACAGGATCAAAGTCATCCCAAACCACCTCAACAAGGCGGGCCTCAGAACCCTCGCCTGGATCTACCCAATTTTGATCCAATCCGTCCCGAGCTGAACGATTTTGTCGTATAGATAACCGTTAAACTCCTCGGCACGCCCTTGTAGGGGGTCCTCCCGCCCCTCCTGTTGGAGGAGCGAGCGGGTCACCCGAAACAGGGCGGCCGGGCGGTTATCTGCCGACGCAATGAGGGAGGAAACGTAGGAACGCTTCGCAACCCTCATTGCCACTAGGTAGGTCCTACTATAGGACCTAACTAGTGTCCGGTCAGCCTCAGAGCGGCTGGATCTCCAGGCACTCTCTAGGCGTCTTCTCCGGCGCTTCATCTCCCTCAGCTCCTCGGAGAACCAAGGAGCTGGTTGAGACCGACGCCGGGTCAGAGGCCGCAAAGGCACGACACGGTCCAAAGCTCCAGCCGCGGCCCGTTCCCAGGCCGCAACTAGCTCTTCAGTCGAGTCGTGGGACAGGTGTTCGGGAAACGGCCCAAGCTCCGTCAGGAACCTCTCCGAGTCCATCAGGCGCCTGGGACGGAACCAACGCATTGGTTCCGTCTCCCTGCGATGGTGGGTAGCGGTCAGAAAGTCTAGACGAAGGAGAAAATGATCTGACCATGACTATCATGGTCCATCATGTCTATCCTGAGCTACTAATATTCTCCTTTATTGATTCTTGTGTTGCCTCATGGCCTGGTGGGAAGAATGCTAAAACTACTCTCAAATTGTACTCACAGTCCCAAAAATCCATTGGGATAACATGAACATTACCTCTCACAATGGGAATTTCCTTCCTTAAAAAAAGAATAGACGTTTGTCTGTTCCTTGATACTCTAGCCTAAATTAAACTTCAAAGACGGTTATAATCTGTACAGGTAATCCTCAACTTACAAAAACAATTGAGTCCAAAATTTATGTTGTCAAGTAAGAAATCTGTTAAGTGAGTTTTGCCCCATTTTATGTCTTTTCCTGCCATATTTGTTAAGTGAATCACTGCAGTTGTTAAATTAGTAACATAGTTGTTAAGTGAATCTGGTTTCCCCATTGATTTTTGCAAAAAGGGACCACACGATTCTGGGACACTGCAAATATCATAAATGTCAGTCAGTTGCCAAGCATCTGAATATAAGTCAAATGACCGTGGGGATGCTACAATGGTCATAGGTGTGACAAATGGTCATAAGTCACTTTTTTCAGTGCCTTTGTAACTTCAAACGGTCACTAAATGAACTGTTGTAAGTTGAGGACTACCATTACTAAAATATCCTTTTAATATACTATTATATCCTATACTAAATTTTACAAACTGGTATTGTTTCCTTCCTTTTCCAGTCTCAGTGTCAGGGATTTCTTTTGACTCAACCCATCAAAATGTCAAGATGAAGACGCCCAATTTCCCCAGACCTAAATGAAGCAGTCCTGCGTGTTTATATTAAAATTAGCCCATGAAATAGCTGTCAAAACTGCTTTGCCGCTGATTTTAGCAGAATGCCATCCAATTTGGCAGCTCAGCATGGCCGTCAGATTTCAAAGAAATAATAGAAAAGAGCTCCAGGGATTAGTCTGCCTCACTCTGACTGATGCTGGGGGGTGTCTCTCTTTTGCAAAACATACAATCGGCAGTTGTATTGCTGATTTCCTATTAAGTCCTGTGTTCTGTGAGACGTTTAGCCTTGGGTTGATATGCTTAAATGCCCTCTTGCCTTCTCTGATAAAACCACAAGGAAAAGTTGTGAACATCTTTTTGTAATTAAACCCAGCTTGACTTGACATCCGAGCCAAAATCAGTGGCTAATTTTAATTATGGTTTCCTCGAAACAAGCGAAGGTCAAGATCAAAGTATAATTCATGACTCTGGCTTAATTTAACAAATTACAGTGAATATTAATTATAGTCAATCTGATTTCAGACTATGGTGAAATTATAAACTAGAATGAAAATATTGTCTCCTTCCCCTTTTTTACGGCTAGATTGAAGGAGCTGAGGAGGAACACAGTAAGGCTGATGTTAGTTTCATTTGAATTGTACAGAGAGAGAGAGAGACAGAGAATATTAAATTTCTATACTTATTTTGCTAATTCACATGATCTCCATATGCCAAACTAACACCTTTTGATTTTTAGTCTTCCAGTCATCTGCATGCCATCTCTTCATCAGAGCAAGTCAAGACTCCACAGAGTAAAACTAATGTTTCTATATCGGACAGAAATATTTAAAACCCTTCTCTTCTTTGAGTTTTTGGGGGTTTTTTAGTTGTTGTTCCTTGTACGGCAAAACCACTTTTTCCACCTGCACAGAGGATAATGGCTTGAATGGCTACCTGAGATTGGATGTTCCTCTTTTTCAGGTTTGACGTCTATCATTGGAGGCCCTTCGATGTTGAACGCTTTGCTTGGTGAGACTCTGTGTGTAAAGTGTCAATATGAAGCAGGTTATCATAACTACGATAAGTACTGGTGCAGAGGCTCTATTTGGAGTTCCTGTGAAAAAGTCATTAGCACTAGCAACACTGAGGAAGAAAAGAGAGTTGGCAAAACTGCTATCAAGGACAATCACACGCAACTTGAATTCACTGTGAGAATGGAGAACATCACAAAGGAAGATGTTGACATTTATTGGTGTGGCATAAGAAGACCCTGGGCTAGTGATTTCAATTGGAAAGTAAATATTACAGTAACCATAGGTGAGTCTTTTTATCAAGCACTGTAGGAAGATGAAAGCCTGTTAGAGATTATGGGAAAGTGTGTGTGTGGGGGTGAGCAAGTACTTGAATATTCATCTCAAGAAAGGCAACCCAGTCCAGTCCAGATGCTGAGAGACAGTGGTGAAAGCCTCTCAAGGAGACTTGCATTAACTAACTCACTATAACTCTTTCAGGTTCATCTCCTGAATTAGCTTTAGGGATTTCTTTTCCCATGACCTATTTTTTTATTTTTTCAACAGTGAATTTCACAGAGCAAGTGAAATGTTGGTCCTTCCTTTCTTTCTTTCTTATTTGTTTGTTTGTTTCTTTGTTTACTTGTTTATTTAAATTTATATTGCCGCCTGCTCGCACATGGCAACTCAAGGTGGCTTACACGGATATAATAATAATAATAATAATAATAATAATAATAATAATAATAATAATAATAATAATAATAATAATAATAATAATAATAATAATTATTATTATTATTATTATTATTATTATTATTTAATTTGTATACCGCCCTTCTCCCGAAGGACTCAGGGCGGTTAACAGCCAAGTAAAACAACAATCAAATACATACAATACAAATAAAAACAGTAGCTAAGAAACTTATTCAAATTTGGCCCAAATTTTAAAATACATTTAAAAACCCTAAACAATCAATTAAAAATTAAAAACCCATAGAACATCTAAAAATTCTATGCCAGCCCTGCACGGAAGAATAGATTTGTCTTAAGTTCGCGGTGAAAGGTCCAAAGGTCAGGAAGCTGTCAAAGTCCAGGGGGAAGTTCGTTCCATAGCGTGGGAGCCCCCACAGAGAAGGCCCTTCCCCTGGGGGCCGCCAGCCGACATTGCTTGGCTGACGGCACCCTAAGGAGTCCCTCTCTGTGAGAGCGCACGGGTCGGTGGGAGGCAAACGGTGGCATATATAACCATATAAAAGAAATAAGAAGAAAAATAATAAAATAATAAGCACCCCACCCACCCCCATCCCGGCGACATTCATACAAACCATTTAATGGGCTCCATCCCGCTCTGGGTTCCCCAGGCCCACTGACAGAACTACATCTTCAGCACCTTCCAAAAGAGTGTTAAAGTGGGGCCAGTCTAATGTCTGGGGGAATGATGTTCCAGAGAGAGGGAGCCACCACGGAGAAGGCCCTTCTTCTGGGTCCCACCAGATGTATCTCCCTAGGGGATGGGACCCACAACATTCCTTGCCTCCCCACTCTAGTCGGTTGATTAGATGTAATCAGCAAGAGATGGTCCCTCAGATAACCTTCCTTCCTTCCTTTCTTCCTTCCTGGAACTGGGATGAGATTGATACAAGTTCTTCTGGTTTCTCCTTCTAGTCCCACTAGAAATGTTCATTTTCTGAGCAAGCAACATCCTCTTCAAAAGCCCTGAAGCCTTTTGCTTATGCATCAAATTTCAAGATGTCAGTATAGCAGGCAATTCCTGGACAGGGGTTCATATGAAAGGACCTTCAATGGAAAGAACATTCTGCAAAGACCCACTTGTAGAAAAGAAAGCAATAGGGGATTTGTTCCCAGCACAGATGGGATGTAGATAAAGCAGCAGGAGACTCTACCCATTGGGGGCTGTGATCACTGCCATCCAGACAAAACATCCTGACTTCCCTTTTTACCAAAGCTTGAAATCCAGAAATGCTTTCTTAAAATGAAACTTCCAGCACGGAAGATGAGCAGTTTAAATCTGCCATGCAAAATTGTCCTTGGTTGAGAAAGGAGAAATATTTGATCACACACTTGGTTTTAGTCAAAGAAAACGGTATATGGAAAGAGAAGAACCAAACACTTTTTCCAATGGCATGCAGTGCCAGGTGGTGGGAGTAATATAGACCAAATCTCTTGTACCCAGCAGCATTCCAGTGGGGGGGGGGGAACACTTTTTGTCCCTCTGATAGATGATTGATGAGAATGTTGATTTCTATCAAGAAGCTTGCTGGCGGCAGGAACAGGAGGAGAGAATTGATTGTTGCCAGGGAAATGTAAAGCATCAGTAGTAAACTGAAGTACTTCAGGGGTGGCCTGTACTCTGCCTCAGCCCTTATATTAGAACTCCAGTTTTGTTCTGATCTCTTGGATTACTAGGTAGAGGATGCATTTTATTATAAAGTTTGCATAGTCTGAAAAAGTAAAAGCCTCATGCTTAGGTTTCTCTACTACATAATTCCTTCTATTTCCAATATTCAAGCTACAACTTTCTTTTAGTTAAATACCCTGTTTCGCTGAAAATAAGACATCTCCTGATAATAAGCCCAATTATTGCATTAAAATAAACTCCCCCCCGAAAATAAGCCCTCCCTGAAAATATTTAAATGCATGTGCAGCAGGTCCCCACCATTTCCTCTGGTTAGGTTTAGGGAAACAGATCTGGAAATCAGGTAAGACTGCAAGAGGAGCCCCGTCTTGCTCCATGCGCCCCAAAATAATAAGACCTCCCTGAAAATAAGGCCAAGTGCTTATTTCGGGGTTCAAAAAAGATAATTGTCGGCTGGCGGCCCCCAGGAGTAGGGCCTTCTCTGTGGGGGCAGTGACGCTCTGGAATGAACTTCCCCCCGGTCTGCGTCAAGTGCCCGATCTTCGGACCTTCCGTCGTGAGCTCAAAACATATTTATTCATTAAAGCGGGACTGGCATAATTAGTGATGTATTTTAATTGGGTTTTTAATATTTTTTAACTTTTTAATTTAATTTAAATTTTAATAATCGGCCTTTAAAATTTGCTCTTTTTAATTGTTGTTTTAAACTGTATATATCTTTGTTTTTACTTTGGCTGTACACCGCCCTGAGTCCTTCGGGAGAAGGGCGGTATAAAAATTTAATAAAATAAAAATAAATAAAATAATAAGACAGGGCCTTATTTTCGGGGAAACACGGTGTATCTTCCTATTTTCAGATGGTTATACTAGCAGAAGTAATTTAGAGCAATTGAGATTCTGGGGCTACATTCTATCACTATTCTGTTTGTTTGCTTACTTGTTTATTAATGCAGTAGGCATGTTGAAAGATTCCAAAACATTTTATGTGGCTTGCACATGTAGAACCTGTGGGTAAACATGTACATCCTCCACACCAAAATTGATGGGTGCAGGGATGATCTTTTCCAATGTATACAGCTTTACATACTGTCTCCAGTTCAAAAAGACTGCTCAACCTCTGTGCCAGTGATATTGATGCACTAATCAGTTGAGGTTGTTGCTTTCCATTGAATCAAGCCCTGGCTCTGCTACCTGCTAGGGATGCTACCTTGCAGATACCCAAATATGAGACCTATTCTTGATTTGGTTCTAGGAATCAGTTGGGTTGGTGGCCATTGTATCAAGCCTTCCTGCTACATAATGGATTCCTGCCCAAGCTGCTCTGGTGCTGTGGCTAAATGGGCAATAGAATTCCCTGGGCTTATGGTGTCAATCTTCCTTCCCTGGACACAGGAGCAGAGGCAGCTCAGGAGTATATGGCTGTCATCCTAACAGTTTATATAAGCTGGTTTTTCTCAAAGTCTGATCTCAGCACCCCTGGGGATCGCTCGGGACCCTCTCAGGGCTGTGCAAATTGAAATAATTTGTCAGGCAATGTTGAAAAATAATACAACATTAAATTCCCATCAAACACTTGTGAGACATAATAACAGCAAATGTATCCATTTTCATTTAAATTCTGTAAATATTGATAAACACAACCCATACAAACAAACAAAAACCTCTTTTGCTGCCGTCCATAATTTTTTTTTAAGTAGAAAGGAGTCCTAAAAGTTTTAAGAGTCGCATTGAAATTTGAAGGAAGACGCAAAGCATTTTAACAAGGGAAGGAAATTGGTTCAGTTCCCTTTCTGCCAATATTCTTGGTATAACATTATAAAAAAAAATATGCCTTTCCACGAGAACACAAACTACAGACCTCTTAGCACGGTAGTATTTATATTTGCTGTTTATATTTGCAGGTTTATTTAATCTCATTCATGGGGTTATTGCCAAAGTTGGAGGGGCTGCTACCCGCTGCCAAAGTACACAGATTACTTAGATCAGAGAGAGAAAAAACCAATTGTAAACAAATGTTATAAGTTCCATCATTCCATATCTGTATTCCAGGAGCCAGACAGAAACGTTTCATTGTCAAATTGTTCCCTCCCACCTCCTGCAGGCATCAATAGTCCTCCTGATATATTGATTTCGACATGTCATCAATCTTTAAATTTATCTTCTGTGTTCACATAATACTTGTAGCCAATTTGAATGGGAAACAACCTCCTGGGGAAAGTTACTTCTTATTTCTGAAGCTTGGAATTTTCTTCCAACAGGGTCAGGTCCATCATTGTCAGTATATATTGTTGGTATAATTTTAAGATCATGCAAGCATAGGTTAGAAAATTATGGGTTTCTACTTTCTTAATTTCCATTTTTAGAGCTGCCAACTACCAATATGACAACAGCGGGATATATTTCCAGCATCTCAACCTTCCCTACTGAAAGTACACAGAGAAATCCAAATAGGTATGTTGGATATACGAGGAGCAAGTCAACAGGAGTTGTCAGAACTTAAGGATATAAGGCAGGGGGTCTTAAACTTTTTACCACCACATCTCCCTAGGGCAGGGGTGTCAAACTCGATTTCATTGAGGGCTGCATCAGGGTTGTGTTTGACCTCGAGGGGGGGAGCAGGATTGTGGCCAAGTGGTGTGGCCAGCTCAACATCACTCATGTTGGGAGCTCTGTGGTGGCTCAAGCACCTTTCAGCGAAAACTGACTCCTGAGCTCCATTTTCGGCTGCGACAGCTTCCTGAAATCTTCTGCCAGTGAAAATGGAGCTTGGGAGGGCTGCCCATGGCCCTCCAGAACTCTGTTTTCGCTGGCAGAAGTACTGTAGGACGGTCCTTTGCTGTTTCAAGGGCAGCCCCGCAGGCCAGATCTAAGCACCCTGCAGCCTGGATCCGGCCCCCAGGCCTTGAGTTTGATACCCCTGTCCTAGAGTGTAATCTTAAAGTACACACCTTCCCTAAAAATCCAAACACCCAAAATAAATGCAAATGAACAGTGAAAACCATGTAATGAAATCTAGGTAAAGATGTATTTACTATAACAACGTACAACTAAATGGTGCTTTACACCTTCCCTGGACTCTGTCTGTATCTCCTCAAAAACGGGAGGGAAATTGGGAAAGTCTAATCTAAGGGCATATTTACTTACTTATCGTTTCAGATGCCCCTACCCTATGCAGATGACAACTGAACTTTAAGCTTTCTTTAAAAAGTGCATGTGGACTGATACACTTTCCCAAAAGCTTGCAAAATATTTAGCCCAGACAGCAGGTGGCTCTCATCTCCCATTGAAAAAAATTCCTCTTCTGTTGACCCTCCCACCTTTCTGTTCCAAGTGACCAGTCACTTTGCTTCTGCTGGCCAGATCACCCATACATCCTTTTTTATGTATATAATATGCAGATATGTAGAAAAAGTAGGCTCCTTGGTGCTCTCTGAGGTTGGCTGTTTTCCTGCAGATGTTTCATTACCCAAACCCCATCAGTGCTGATGAAGTTATCCAGTTTGGGTAACGAAACATCTGCAAGAAAACAATCAACTTCAGAGAGCACCAAGGACCCTTCATTTTAACTCTGAGCTGCAAATGTTCACCTCTATCTGTAAAATAATGTATTTAAACAAAGTACAATTAAATTAAATACACAGTGTTAATTTATATACACAAAGATATATACACAAAGCATATTAATATGCATAAATGCCAGTACAACAACTCCTTTCAAAATTAAACATGCATTCCTAGCTGGCAGTTTTAGAGTCAGTTTGATCTTGTGGTTAAGCCTACCAGGCTAATAAGTGGGGGACCATGAGTTCAAGTCCCACCTTAGCCATGAAAGCCAGCTCGGTGACTGGGGGCAGACTCCCTCAGACCAACCTACCTTACAGGTTTGTGGGGAAAATAGGAGGGGAGCAATGTGTTGGGTATATTCGCCAGCTTGAGTTATTTATAAAAACAATAAAGGTGGGATGTAAATAATAAATAAGTAAATAAATTTCCACTCTAAATACTTCTAGATGTTTACTTTTTTCAAAACTGCTAAGATAGCTCTGGAGTTAAGGATTTTGGCTAGGAAGAGGCTGGTGATTTCAAACCCAGCAAGAACATATCATATAAACACATACGCTAATTTCATTCCTTCCGCTGGCTAGCTAGTTTTTCATAGCTAGCTGAGGGCTTTTTTTAAAAAAGGATGTGAAAGTTTGCACCAGTCTCTCTTTACTCTGGAGACTGAGGGAATGGTGTAACCTTCCACTGTTAACTAGAGAAAGATAGCTAGCTACTGCAAGGGGAAAAAATAGTAATTAAAAAAATTCTCTGGGGTTTTATACTGTAAACCACTTACACGAGGCAAAAAGCTTTTAGCTACTGCATGGTTTTAGCAAAGGTGAAAAAGCTTTTAGATAGCAAACTATTGCTCAAGTATTTCGGCCCCTGTGAGTTTCTAGCAGTGGTGAAATCTAAATTTCTTTCTTGCGGGTTCTGTTGGCGTGGCTTGGTGGGTGTGGCTTGGTGGTGGGGTCATGTGACTGGGTGGGCGTGGTTACGTGACTGGGGGATCAAAAGACAGAAACTCACTAACAATGTCCTGCTGGAGCAGGGTTGGACTAGATGACCTCCAGGTCCCTTCCAGCCCTGGATTATCTTCGGAAGCTGCGTCTAGTGCCAGGTTTGTAGTCCTTCCTTTCTCTCCTTTCCCTCCCTCCCTCCCTCCTTTCTTTCTTTCTTTCTCTCTCTCTCTCTCTCATGAATCCACCACCCCATTTTTTGCCTAGCAGGCTTCAGCTTTTTTACCTTTTAAAAAATTCTTTTAAAAGTTAAAAAAAAAAGCCTCTGATAATCAGGCACCTCAGCTGGGATCATCAGAGCCTTGATTTAACTCTTTAAAAGCATTTTTTAAATAACCTCTTCGGCCGAAGGGCTTGTAAAAAAAAAGGCTTTTAAAAGTAAAAAAAAAGAAAGAAGGCTCTGACGATCGCATGGCTCAGCTGGGCATGGGGGAGGGGAGGGATTTTTGCTACCGGTTCTCCAAACCACCTGCCGCCATTGCTACCGGATCAGCTGATCCAGTCTGAACCGGGAGCATTTCACCCCTGGTTTCTAAGGTTAGTGGAATCAAAACAGAGAACGCAAAGCAGCATAAGAGAAACAGATCGTTTTTAAACTGTGGCAGGAAAACAGAGTTCAGTTTTGCAATGGGAGGGAAGTTAATAAAGGGTGTGGTGTCTGCTCTCAGAAAAGGGTTGCTGTCCTGTTCTAACGTATAAGGCATGACTTCTGTTTGTGGTTTCCAACATGTTTGAGATATGTGATCTGTGACTAGATCCAGCCTGTGCAAAAAATGATGAAGTACCAAGCACCAAGTAGTACATATGGACGTTTTCATACTGAACCAGAGCTGGGTTTCAGCAGGTTCTAACCAGTTCTGAAGAACCGGTAGCAGAAATGTTGAGTAGTTTGGAGAACCTGTAGTGGAAATTCTGATTGGCCCACCCCCATCTATTCTCTGCCTCCCGAGTCCCAGCTGATCAGGAGGAAATGGGGATTTTGCAGTATCCTTCCCCTGCCACGCCCACCAAGCCACACCCACCAAGCCATGCCACGCCCACCAAGCCACACCCACAGAACCGGTAGTAAAAAAATTTGAACCCCACCACTGTACTGAACCTCTATTTCAACATTCCCCCCCACCCTATTTTAAATTGGCTGTCTATATGGAGGACATCTGCAGGGCAAGAAAAACTGGCTGTGTAAGGATTAGAAATAAAACACATATGGATTTTTCACAGCAAGGGATTAACTTTTAGTATATCAGTGGAAGTAGGGACAAAATGAACATTTCTGTTTAGAATTAAGAGACTTCATTTGTAGAAAGTCTCTGTATAATCCTTCTGTGGAGGATTGCTGTGAGGTAGAAGTTCCCAAATACCATCCAGTCTGAATGAATCTAGTTTATTCATTTAAATAACACCCAGAGCTATATGGCAAACAACCAGAAGGAAACATAATCCAGCAATCTAACTTGATTTTCTGATATCTGTCCCACCAGTGACCTTGATCTCATCATAATGTTACCCGTGGTTCTTGGGTTACTGATGCTAATTTTAGGTGGAACTACACTGTTGATGTGGAAGCTAAAGAAGAAAAAAGGTGAGAAATTTGCCAAAAGCATTTGCATCTTGATTGTTTCGTTCCTTAAATCAGGAGTCATTTAAGACACCATGTCTGGTGTCTGGGGAGACATATTTTTTAAAAAATGACATTATCAAGAATTTTACATAAAGATTTATCTTTAAAAAAAGGAAAGAAAAAAGTGCAAGAAAAAAGAAAGAAAAGACACAAGCTATTAAATACAACCAATTTTTCTTCAATAAATTATAATTTTATAATCCCTTCTCCTTCTTAGATGTTATACACATCTCTCATTTAATCCACATCTTTGAATCCATAAACTATCATATCATTTTTGTTTGCTTTCAGCAAAAATCCATATAAGCAGAGGTGAAATGCTCCCAGTTCGGACCGGATTGGCCGATCTGGTAGCAATGGCAGTAGGTGGTTCAGAGAACCAGTAGCAAAAATCCCTGCCCCTCCACCCCACTCATGCCCACTCAATCGCCCGGTCGCCCGCTTGCCGCTTCTTTTAAAGAAATGTTCTCTACATGGGACTCCCCTTGAAGGGCACCCGGATTCTTCAGTTAGTTCAGAATGCGGCTGCACGGGTGATAGAGGGAGCCCCTCGTGGCTCCCATGTGACATCTCTCCTGCGCAGACTGCACTGGCTGCCTGTGGCCTTCCGGGTGCGCTTCAAGGTTTTGGTAACGATCTTCAAAGCGCTCCATGGCATAGGGCCGGGCTATTTACGGGACCGTCTGCTGCTACCGAATACCTCTCACCGACCCGTGCGCTCTCACAGAGAGGGACTCCTCAGGGTGCCATCGGCCAGGCAGTGCCATCTGGCGACACCCAGGGGAAGGGCCTTCTCTGTGGGGGCTCCCACCCTCTGGAACGAGCTTCCCCCAGGACTTCGTCAACTTCCTGACCTCCGAACCTTTTGCCGCGAGCTTAAAACTCATCTATTCATCTGCGCAGGACTGGACTAGATTTTAAATTTAAATTGGTTTTAATGGGTTTTATTATGTATATTGTCATTTTTAATTATTTGGCTATTTGGAATAAGTTTTTTAATTGATGTTTTATTTTGTATTTATATGTACTTTTTTATCTGCCTGTGAACCGCCCTGAGTCCCTAGGGAGATAGGGCGGTATAAAAATACGATTAATAAATAAATAAATAAATAATGCTTTTAAGGTGCAATCGTCAGAGTCTTTTTTTTTACTTTTAAAAGCAGTCTTTTACAACCTATTCGGCCGAATAGGTTTTTTAAAAAATGCTTTTAAAAGTAAAAAAAAAGATTGTGCACCACAGCTGATCATCCAACCACCCACCCCATGCGCTGTTCTACTTACCCTACGCCTCCTTTTGGCATGCACTGCATGCACCCACGTGCGCACCTCGCATTTGGTTGTGGTACACACTGCGCATGTGTGTGCCCAGCAAATGGTAGTAAACTGGTTCAGATTTCACCACTGGATATAAGGTTTCCAGACTTTCAGAAAAGTTTTTGTTGTTTTTTCTCTCTGGCCAAATAGATCGACTTTGCCATCTCAGCAAATTCTAACATTTTTGCTATCCATCCCTCCACTGTGGGAAATTTCACTGTTCTTTCATCATTGAACTTACAATAATTTTGCTGCAGTTACTATATACAAAATCAATCTGCCATGAATCTTTTCTAATTTCTTGTCCATAACTCCCAATGAAAGAGTTCTGGTGTCTTCATAATATTTATCTTTAAAATTCTTTGCCTCTTTTATGAATTTGAATGAATGAAGGAAGGAATTGTTTTTCTGATCCCTGTTTCTAATTACAGAAAACCAGGAATCTGAGTAACAGCTGCCTAACTCCATAATTTGAAAAAAATGTAATTTTCCTGAGAGAAAAATCTAATTTTTAAAAAAGTTGGCTAGATCATAAAAATTAACTTGGCCAAAGGAAGGAAATGATAACCATACAACTAACATTTTTTTTCAAAGCTGCTGCTTTGAACGTTGCAGCAATGCCCTAATGCTATTTTATTGTTGTTGTTTTTTCCAGTTACCAAAAACTCTAAGGGTCCTCTTCCATCTACGGTAAGCAATTTCCAAAAAATTGCAGGCATACATCCAAGAGCATTGACTTTAATAAGAGGACAGGAGTTGACCTGGAACATATTTATGGAGGATCACTTTTTAAAGTCATGGCCCAACTCATAAAATTGATATAAGACATTCCATCTTATTCAATGTACATAGCTGGATCAATGACACCGGCAGAAACCAGATCTGAACCATTTCGTCAAATAATAAGGTTGGAAAGCTCTGAGGTGTCAGCTAATCCAGCATTTCCCAAACAAATGCGTTTCAGATTTTCTGGAACTCAAGCTCCCAGAATTCTTAGTAGCATAGCTATGTTAGCAGGTAAGTGTGTGTATTTTTGGCTAAATACACCTGGAAGGCTTGAGAAGAATAATTTTAATTTAGAAGATGGAAGAGATTAGATATCTAGGAACTTAAATTCTTTTAACGAAGGAAATCACTAGGCCTTTGGGTCACATTCCACGATGACAAAGCCTTTCCAAAACAGAATTTACAGAGTCATAAACCTGAGTGTCAAGGCACAGTTACAAAATGAGAAAAGATAAGTTCATGAATTTATCATGAAGTTTATCAATAAATCTTGGATTCACTTCTGAGTCATAAAAAACTATTTACAGTCTTGGGTCTCAGTTTCTACATTTACAGCATTTATTATGATATGATTGTGGTATCATCCTGTTATATAGCCAGGGAAGGTAATGTCAGCCTAATGATGTTCCAGCTGGTACTATAAGGTAAGAGAAGTACCAGGCAAACCAAATTAAGTAGCAACATGTTTTCCTTTAATTTAGGTTTCTCCTTCATCTGATCAAGCCACAGACGGCACAGAAGTGGCGTATACAACTGTGATACCAACTCGGTCTTTTGCTTCTAAGTCTCAGGTGCTTTTTGTTATTCAACTTTGTTAATGCTTTTAATTCTTATCTATTACATTTGCAATAGTGTTTATTTTAAAGGTGTGTGTGTGTGTGTGTGTGTGTGTGTGTGTGTGTGTGTGTGTATAGTGGATTTTTTCTATTGAAGCAACCTGGTCTACCCAAATATGGGAGGGAACATACTGCTTCCCTTTCGCCTTTCAGCCCCAATCCAGGAACCTTTGCAGGCAGTCGCTTTCATGGCAAACTATTTTGTGTTAAATTTATATTTACTGACAAAGTCTCCCTTTATTTCTTTGTCAAAACCCAAGCTATTGGTGAATTCGTCCTGGGAAAAGAAGCCTGGGAAACTTTCACCCAACCATTTTCAACCAATTCCGACTCCTAGTCTGACAATGGGCCTCTCAAAACTCATATCTGTATATGGAATGCAAAATCAGTCTTAATTGTTCCAGGTCTACAAAATGTTTACAGAGTTTAAAGGACATATGAAACATCAAAGACAACCTTCCTTTGACCAGATGTAAAAGTAGATAAAATATTAAGGGCCATTAATTCTGTAATTCTGGATTTCCTTAAAGTTGTATCCATGTGATTCTCAAACCACAGTGTTGTCCTACTATTGGAATTTCCCCTTCTCCCTGGGGGAGAGCTTCTTAAAAGTGAATCTCTGCACCACAATTGGCTGGCATATCTAGATTTTCTAGCGTGCTACTAATAGGTAAAGGTTCCCCGTTCAGTAATATGGGAAGGTGCTCATTTCCGTTTCTTGGCTGAGGGAGCCAGCATTGTCTAAAGTCATTTTCAGTGGTCATGTGACTAAGCATGGCTATATGCCAATGGCACATGGAATGCTGTTACCTTCCCACTGAAGTGGTTATCTATTCGCATTTGCATGCTTTCAAATTGCTAGGTGGACAGGAGCTGATGTGCAAATTATGTAAATTGAATGCAGTTTCATCAGAGTTTGGCAGTTCTGACCATTCCACGCTTTCCTGTTCATCATCTGAATTTCCAACATAGAGCCTCTGGGCACCATTTTGCCTTCAAATACCTCATTTGGTTCTTTATTTGGATTTGAGCTCATCTACTCTAAGTTACGCTGAGGCTGGCATGAGAACAACTTCAACAGATTATTTCCTGGTAGATGGGCCTTTCTGAATGGCAATATCAACATCAATTATGGCAGCTACTTTGGAGACCGCCCATAACATATTTCCAAAATTCCACATTTACTTGAAAGACCTGAAGCCAGGAGATACTGTGAGGTAGATGTCTTGCCAGTGGGGAAATAGATATTTCCAAGGCTCCGTAAACCACAGCGTTTCAATAATAGAGAACTGTCTTACTGTGGTTTGAGGTTCACTATTCTCGAGACAAAAATAAATGGACTTGAACATTGCCAATGACCTAGAGATTAAAACTGTGGAAAGGCCTTGCATGGAGGCATTCTCAGAGAAAAAGGTCCCCCGTTGCTAGGATTTGATCTCAAGTAACTTCCTTGAATATGTACAAAAATATAATGGAAGGGTAATGGAGTGGGGTGCTTAGAGTTATGACTTCTAAATGTGTAATTGGAAGAAGATATCCTATTCTGGAAGAACCTCCCTCACTATCTAACACAGTGAAAACATTAAAACGTAAAATCTTACAGAACAGGTGTTTATGACTGGCTTTACAGAACCTATTAATCTGAAGTGTAGTTGCATAATTCATGTTATTATGTGTTGTATGAATCTAGCCAGACATGTAAATCCTAGCTGCTTGACCTTAACCTGGTCAACGATAGTTAAGGAAAAAGCCTGTTGGCAAACCACAGATATGCATTTTTCTGACCCCTTTTCAAATATTTTTGATCACTCTAGTATCTAGTAACACGTGCTATATGTTAACCTTCTAGGTTTCTGAAAAGACAGAAAAGGTTGATTATGCGTCCTTCAGATTTTCTACCTTAAATGACCAACCTATCTACGCTAACACATGAAAAGAAGACAATCAAGCTACTCCTGAGAAGTTCTCATTATAGGAACTGGGGGGAAAAAAGGATTCAGAACCTCTCTGTCCTCCTGTTCCAGATGCTCCAATAGAAGACTGCAACCCTTCGGCATCACTTACATTACTGCAGAGAGGCGATAAAATAAAGCCCATCCTTTTGACCTAAGTGGAATGGCAGTCCAGAGCCATCTTCAGTGACTTTTAGTGTTAAGCCAAAGTCTCCTGGACTACAACGTCCACAATTCCCCAGTCAAGCCACCCTTGGGTTTGTGTAATATGTTTTGTTGGTCAACCCTTTGGAAATCCCCTGGTTTTGCTCCTCCCCCTGGATTGTTAATCTTGCCAATAGCCCCAGGATTTATTCAAGTGCACCGACTATTTAAATCCAGCTGAGTACCTAAGCGATACTATCTATAAAATCTAATAAATAAAAATCTAATAAATAAAAATACTGCAGGTAAAGATTAGTATCTGAGTAACCTGGCAGGTAAACATCCTTGCTTAGGTCTTTTTTTTCCCCCATCAGTTGTAGCGGACGGAAATAAAAGCTATAGATTTCTTCTACTGGTTCTGCTGTGAGGCCAGCAGTATTTGGTTCTTGTTCTTATTTCAGCGGATTGCTGAGTTCCTTCCAACCAACCAAGAGGATATGTGCTATAAGGCAAAATGTCTGCACCAAAAGCTGTAAAAGTGGTTAGTAGAAAGTTAGTGGGTCTTTTGGCCCAGGAGGCTTAAAGGTCCCTTTCCCCCCCCCTCTCCCTGTGGGGAGAAATCCACAGAAAGGGACTGGCTCTTGGGAACAGGCTCATAAAATCATCTGCTACAATGTCCTACCTGTCAATGACTACTTCAGTTTCAACCACAACAATACACGAGCACAAAGTAGATACAAACTTAAAGTGAACCACTCCAAACTCGATTTCAGAAAATATGACTTCAGTAACAGAGTTGGTAATGCCTGGAATGCACTACCAGACTCTGTGGTCTCATCCCAAAACCCCAAAAACTTTAACCTAAGACTCGCTACTGTTGACCTCATCCCATTCCTAAGAGGTCTGTAAGGGGCGTGCATAAGAGCACCAGCATGCCTACCATTCCTGTCCTAATATTCCCTTTAATTGTATTCCCTTTATGTATTCAATTCATGCTTATACTTATATATATTATCTAATAAGTACTCGACAAAATAATAATAATAATAATAATAATAATAAAAAACAGGCAGCGGAAAAGTTTCCCCAAGGCGAGAAGACAAGAGTGGCTTTGTTATCATAAAGAGGAGTGCGAATGAAATGCCCATGAGAAGAACTAATCCAAAACCCTTAAAGACGAAGAGCCTGGAACCAGCATGAGAAGGCTGGGCATGTGAGGGCATGAGCTCCTACAGCTTTCTGAAGAAGAGTTAGAATCTCACTTTTCCAGAAAGTCTTTTAGGGTTTAGCAGCTTAGAGTAGTCTTTGTCAACCTCAGATACTTTAAGATGTTTGGACTTCAACTAGCCATTATTGTTTATACTGTACTTTGTAGTGCTTAAAGGATTAATATGGCAGGGAAAAGGCTTTTAATGCTATACAGGTAGTCCTCAACTTACAGCAGTTCATTTGGTGACCATTCAAAGTTACAATGGCACTAAAAAGTGACATGACCATTTTTCACAGTTACGACCTTTGCAGTATCCCCATGATCATGTGATCAAAATTCAGATGCTTGGCACTGACGGTTGCTGGGTCCCAAGGTCATGTGATCACTTTTTGTGAAGCAAAGTTAATGAGGAAATCAGATTCATTTAACAACCAGGTAACTAATTTATCAATGGCAGTGATTCACCTAACAACTGTGGTAAGAAAGGTCATAAAATGGGGCTAAACTCACTTAAAAAATGCCTCACTTAAGAACAGAAATTTTAGGCTCAATTGTGGTAGTAAGTTGAGAACTACCTGTATTTCCTAAACATCAAGCAACACCATTAATTTTCAGAAATATTGAGGAAATACTTATACACAGAGGGCAGGAGTTTTCCTCCAGAAAAGTTTAGAACCTCGGCCTGAGTCACCAATAAACCTAATAATTTGGCCCAGATACATGCTCTCACCAAGATTAATGTTAGTATCAAAACTTATATCTTGCACTTAGGCAAGAAAAGCCAAAAATACAGATATAGACTGGGTGAAACCAGACTCAATAGCAATAACTGTGAGAGGGATCTTGGAGTTTTAGTGGACAACCAATTAAATGTGAGCCAACAGTGTGCAGCAGCAGCCAAAAAAGCCAATGCAATCCTAAATTGCATTAACAGAGAGATACAATCAAGATCAAATGAGGTACTAATACCACTCTATAAAGCCTTAGTAAGACCACACATAGAATACTGCATCCAGTTTTGGTCAGCACACTATAAAAATGATGTTGAGACTCTAGAAAGAGTGCAAACAAGAGCAACAAAGATGATTAAGGGACTGGAGGCTAAAACATATGAAGAATGGTTACAGGAACGGGACATGGCTAATCTAGTGAAGAGAAGCACCAGGGGAGACATGATAGCAGTGTCCCAATATTTGAGGGGCTGTCACAGAGATGAGGGGATCAACCTATTTTCCAAAACACCTGGAGGCCAGACAAGGAATAATGGATGGAGAGTGATCAAGGAAAGATTCAACCTAGAAATAAGGAGAAATTTTCTGACAGTGAGAACAATCAACCAACGGAACAGCTTGCCTTCAGAAGTTGTGGGAGCTTCATCACTGGAAGCTTTCAAGAAGACACTGGACCTGTCAGAAATGGTGCAGGGTCTCCTGCTTGGGTGGGTGGGTGGACTAGATGACCTACAACGTCCCTTCCAATTCTTTTAATCTGCTAATCTGATATGGGTTTAGCAACCCTTGCAGTTCCACAGAACAGAAATGGTGACTGGACACATATCAACCATTAGTGTAATTACATTAAGTGGATTAGCTGTGTTCTTTGCACCTTCTTCTGCTGTGATAGCAAAAGCAAAGGATTCACTGACTGAGCTGGTTCCAGGTGTTGCCTCATCTAAAACCCACAATGAGTTTCTGCCTCTTGAATTAATCACTAATAGAGACTGTCTGTTCTCAGATGCTGTATGTTGACTAGCCGGAGAACAAAGCAGGGCTTTAGCTAAAGCCTGAACATGGCAGGGACTCATATGCATTCCCAGCTTCTGATGCAAATCAGAAATTGTCCTCTATTTGTTTTGGAAATTAAATTCCTGTCGCTGGCTAGCCAGCAGAACTAGAGGTTGTGTTCAGCTGGAAGGAGAGCCAAAATCTCAGGACAGAAGTTCTTCTCTGGAGACATTCATTTCAGCAAGCGGTTGCTATTAGAGATGACATGGAGAGCACTTGCCTATAAAGTGGCCAAGATTAGGGCACAACTGAGCAGGTTGATATCATTTCTGGTTTGATGCCAAATCACTGTTACTGGATGATTCAATTCACCCTGATTAAGCTTCCCAGTGTTCACAGAGATGGGAAATAGATCTCCAGCAGCTTCCATCCACTTTAAGACTAGGGAGATGTCCAACCGTGTTACATTGTCATGGTTGACCACCAACAACAGAAACAGTCTAGTTGCTTGCTGTTATTGGAAATATTAGAAGAGAAGAATCTCATGGCCTATCTTTCTCAGATTCAGTAAGAGCTCTGAAAAAGGTCTTTTCAAGCTCCATTTAAAGCAAACACACTTTCTCTAATGTTTGTCTAGCTAGCAGCAAGTTTTCTCTCCACTTTTTCATCTAAATCATTAATAAAGGTCTAGAATAGGGATGTGTTGGCCTAGCGGTTCAGACACTGGGCTTGTCGACTGGAAGGATGGCTGTTTGAGGCCCAAGCACCACTTTATAAGGTGAGTTCCTGTCCTTGCCCCAGCTCCTGCCAACCTAGCGATTTTGAAAGCATGCAATTGCAAGTAGATAAATAAGTACCACTTTGGTGGGAAAGTAACAGTGTTCCATGTGCCTCAATGTGTAGCAGTAGTAGGATTCAAATCCCATTGCTACCGGTTCGCTCGTGGACATGGGTGCACGCTTGTGCGATGCTTCTGCGCATGTGCAGAGACATCTGGGTGGGTGGGTGGAGTCTCATGCCGCTGCCACTACCAGTTCACCCGATCCAGGGCGAACCAGTAGCAACCCACCACTGGTGTATAGTCATGCCGGCCACATGACCACAGAAGCATCTTCAGATAACATTGGCTCTCTCACTAAGAAATTAAGATAAACATTGACCTCTAAAGTCAGACATGACTGGACAGGGGAAACATTTACCTTTACCATTTTTAGAAGAATACAGGACCCTTGTGGTGTCCCATCTGATTCCTGTCTCTATTTGAACACTGGATAGAGTCATTTAAGAGCAAACACACAAGAGATATTTGGACAATGAGGAATAGTCTTGAAAGCCTAGGCAAGTCTTCCATTCTTATTAACACCTCTTTGCAGAGTATGTCTTTTGAATGCTTTGTACAGCTTTACTCATCACAACTTTCCAAATGAATACTGTTTGTACAGTTGGAAGAGACCTAACAGGTCTAATCTCTTACTTCGTGCACTAAATCTTGGGATGCAATCCTCAGTTAAAAAACTGAAATTAACAGTCCTTGCATTGGAGAAAGTTACATACAAAAATACACAGAGAAGGGGGGAAAATTGCATACCAGAGTTAGTGCAGCTTTAACTTGAAAATAAGCCAATGAATGGATTTAAAAATCAAATATTTATGAAACTGACCGGTATTACTCTATTAGAACTGGGCAGGGTTCCAAATATAGCGTAAAATGTGATCCAGAGTATATGTGGCCATGTATAGAGCACCTCTGAGGAACATCTTAAATCAGACATTTCTTTTCCTGAGATTGTATGGCAGACATGGAGGGCAGCTGATGAGTTCCTGGGAAAACTGGGGTGGGTTGCTTGCAAGGTTCTCCTACCGGCCCCACTGCATGCTCACCTGCATTCTGTTCATAGGTTACTCTTTGATTCCAAATATCTGCACAGTCTGGTAGGAAATGGGTGGGTTGGATAATCCTATTACAAGCCAAGTGCACTCAGAATGTCTTTCCTGAAAATTGGAGTCAGGGAGTTGCCTGGTTATTTGAACTGCTGTCCGTTTTAAAAGGTAGCAGTCAGTTTTGACATGCATATTGTTACATGTTGTCTGCCATTCCATTTTTCAAGGCAGAATTCCTCCGCCCTCAAAATAGCCGGGAAACTTGAGCATCCTGTAATCTGATCCTTAGTTACGCAATACTGATTTTTAGATATAGATATAAAATTTAGAGACCACCCATCATGCTCACAGAATAACTCTTGTGTCGTTTGATTGGCTCATACAGGACGACTCTCCTACAAAAGGAAACTGCTATACATTATTAATTCTACTAAGCTTTTCCAATATGACTTTACGGCTTACGCTTTCCTTACAGGATATTCACTCCCTTTTCCTTCGGGGATCTATAGGAAGGCTAATTTGCAATCTGATGGAGGCCTTTCCCTATTTTCCACTTAGCCAAGGTTAGCTATTAATCTATTTCAATGTACCTGTGGGGAAGTACTGTTACCTCAGAATAACTGACAAAATGCAAAAAGGCAACTGAATCACTGTCCAATCAGAAGAATCAGTTGGTTTCCAGTGGTGGTATTCAGCTGGTTCCAGGGGTGAAATCTAAATTTTTTCCCTACCGGCTCTGTAGGCGTGGCTTAATTGGTGGGTGTGGCTTGGTGGTCAGGTGACTGAATGGGCATGGTCAATAATAATAAATAATAAAAATAATAAAGTATATAAAACTTGGGAGGCACCGGTCTACCTTCTTTAAAAATAGAGGCCCCGGTCTACCAATTGCGTTTTACTGAGAGGCACTGGATTACCAAGTGCCTTTTTTTGGCAGGCACCGGTCTACCTTCTTTAAAAATAGAGGCACCGGTCTACTAGCTGCCTACAGCGCTGATCAGCTGTGGTGCTGCCCTTTGAAGTGCCGCAGCAGTCACTTAAGGCCGTTTGAAGCTATATCACTACCGAGCGCTTCAGGGACAGAGAAGAGGAACAGCGAGGCGTGGGCAGTGGGGGAGGCAGGGATTTTTGCTACCGGTTCTCCGAACTACCTGCTCCCATCGCTACCGGATCGCGCGAACCGGGAGCATTTCACCCCTGGCCGGTTCTCTCCAGTTTCGGGTGAACAGGTAGCGGTGGCTGCGGGAGGCTCCGCCCATCATGTCCCATTTTTGATGCTCTGCGGATGCTCAGGAGATCCTACGCATGTGGAAAGGTGGAGTCTGCGCTCACATTTGCGAACTGGTAGCGAAGGTAAGTGAATATCCCACCTGAATAGGACACTTGACTGCCAGAATAAAATGGAACTTAATATAGGCTCACTGTTGTAAAATATGTCACAATGCAGCTTGATATCGTTCATCTCCCTGTTTATTTATTTATTTATTTATTGTTTAAATTTATATACCGCCCTGTCTCCCAAAGGACTCAGGGCGGTTTACAGGCATTTAAAAAACAGGTAAATACAATCTAAAAACAGTTAAAAAACTTATTCTAAAAGCCTAAATTAAAAATATGAAAATAAAACCCAATTTAAAAACCGTAAATTAAAATCTAGCTCAGTCCCGCGCAATTAAATAAGTATGTTTTAAGCTCGCGGCGGAAGGTCCGAAGGTCCGGAAGCTGACGAAGTCCTGGGGGTAGTTCGTTCCAGAGGGTGGGAGCCCCCACAGAGAAGGCCCTTCCTGGGCGCCGCCAGACGACATTGCCTCGCTGACGGCACCCTGAGGAGTCCCTCTCTGTGAGGCGCATGGGTCGGTGAGAGGTATTCGGTAGCAGTAGGCGGTCCCGTAGATAACCCGGCCCTATGCCATGGAGCGCTTTAAAGGTGGTCACCAAAACCTTGAAGCGCACCCGGGAGGCCACAGGGAGCCAGTGCAGTCTGCGCAGGGTGGGGGGTATGCGGGGGCCACGAGGGCTCCTCTACCACCCGCAGCCGCATTCTGGACTAACTGTAGCCTCCGGATGCCCTTCAAGGGGAGCCCCATGTAGAGAGCATTGCAGTAATCCAGGCGAGACGTCACGAGTGCGTGAGTGACCGTGCATAGGGCATCCCGGTCCAGAAAGGGGCGCAACTGGCGCACCAGGCAAACCTGGTAGAACGCTCTCCTGGAGACGGCCGTCAAATGATCTTCTAGAGACAGCCGTTCATCCAGGAGGACGCCTAAGTTGCGCACCCTCTCCATCGGGGCCAATGACTCGCCACCGATGGTCAGCCGCGGATTTAGCTGACTGTACCGGGATGCCGGCATCCACAGCCACTCTGTCTTGGAGGGATTGAGCTTGAGCCTGTTTCTCCCCATCCAGACCCGTACGGCCTCCAGACACCGGGACAGCACTTCGATAGCTTCGTTGGGGTGGTCCGGCGTGGAAAAGTACAGCTGGGTGTCATCCGCATACAGCTGGTCCCCCACGCCGAAACCACTGATGATCTCACCCAGCGGCTTCATATAGATGTTGAACAGAAGGGGCGAGAGGATCGACCCCTGCGGCACCCCACAAGTGAGGCGCCTCGGGGCCGACCTCTGCCCCCCTGTCAACACCGACTGCGACCGGTCGGAGAGATAGGAGGAGGACCACCGATAAACGGTGCCTCCCACTCCCAATCCCTCCAACCGGCGCAGCAGGATACCATGGTCGATGGTATCGAAAGCCGCTGAGAGGTCTAATAGGACCAGGGCAGAGGAACAACCCCTATCCCTGGCCCTCCAGAGATCATCCACCAACGCGACCAAAGCCGTCTCCGTGCTGTAACCGGGCCGAAAACCGGACTGGAACGGGTCTAGATAGACAGTTTCATCCAGGTGTAAGGGAAACTGATATGCCACCATACTCTCTACAACCTTCGCCGCGAAGCGAAGGTTGGAGACCGGACGATAATTACCTAAAACAGCCGGGTCCAGCGAAGGCTTCTTAAGGAGGGCCTCACCACCGCCTCTTTCAAGGCGGCCGGAAAGACACCTCCACCAAAGAAGCAGTCGTAATCGCCTGAGCCAGCCTCGTGTCACCTCCTGAGTGGCCAGCACCAGCCAGGAGGCACGGGTCCAGTAAACACGTGGTGGCATTCAACCTACCCAACAACCTGTCCATGTCCTCGGAGCCACAGGGTCAAACTCATCCCAGACAATGTCACCAAGACCACCTCGGCGCCTCACCTGAGTCACCGCAATTTTGGTCCAACCCATCCCGAAGCTGAACGATTTTATCGTATAGATAACAGTTAAACTCCTCAGCACGTCCCTGCAGCGGGTCATCTCGCTCCCCCTGGTGAAGGAGGGAACGAGTCACCCAAAACAGGGCGGCTGGGCGGTTATCTGCCGACGCAATGAGGGAGGAGGCGTAGCAACGCCTCGCTTCCCTCAATGCCACTAGGTAAGTCGTAGTATAGGACTTCACTAGTGTCCGATCAGCCTCTGAACGGCTAGACCTCCAAGAGCTCTCTAGGCGTCTTCTCCGGCGCTTCATCCCTCTCAGCTCCTCGGAGAACCAAGGAGCCGGTTGGGACCTGCGCCGGGTCAGAGGCCGCAAAGGCACAACACGATCTAAGGCCCCCGCCGCGGCCCGTTCCCAGGCCGCAACCAGTTCCTCAGACGTGCCGTGAGCCAGACCCTCAGGGAATGGCCCAAGCCCCGTCCGGAACCTCTCTGGGTCCATCAGGCGCCTGGGACGGAACCAACGCATCGGCTCCGTCTCCCTGCGGTGTTGAATGGCGGTCAGAAAGTCCAGGCGAAGGAGAGAGTGATCTGACCATGACAAAGGTTCGATGACTATTTCCTTTAAGTCCAGATCTCTCAACCACTGACCAGAGACAAAATCAGATCGAGTGTACCACCCCCAGTGTGGGTAGGGCCATCAACTACTTGAGTCAGGTCCAAGGCCGTCATGGAAGCCGTGAACTCCCGAGCTGCTGTCGATGACGAGCCGGAAGATGGCAAGTTAAAGTCCCCCATGACTAGAAGTCTGGGGGTCTCAACTGCCACCCCAGCAAGCACCTCCAGGAGCTCGGGCAGGGCAGCTGTCACGTAGCAAGGAGCCAGGTACGCGACCAGCAAGCCCATCTGACATCTATGGCCCCACTTCACAAGGAGGGATTCACACCCGGCAATCTGAGGTACAGTGGTCTCCCTCGGCTCCAGACTCTCTCTAATCACAACCGCCACCCCCCCACCCCTACCCTGGGCTCTCGGCTGATGGAATGCACGGAAACCTGGTGGGCACATCTGTACCAGGGGCACGCCCCCTTCTGCGCCCAACCAGGTCTCCGTAATGCCTATAAAGTCTGCAGCACCCCCCTGAATAAGATCATAGATTAGGGGGGCCTTATTGGCCACGGACCGTGCATTACACAACATCAGCCGAAGGCCCAGGCTCTGAGGGTCTTGACCATCCGGGGAACGGGAGAAGTCTGGGGGCCCGGGGCGCGCGATCGCCTGCAAGCATCGAGCGCGCGCCCCCTTAACACGATCCGAGCCCCCGCTTCCGCCAAATCTGCCCCTCCCCCATACCGTGCAAATAGCACCACCCTCCACCAATGGAACCTGAACTCCCCCCGAAGCCCTCGGACCTATTAACTCACCGCCACGAGCATGCGCAGGAACTGATACCCCACCCGGCGGGGTTCCCCAACACCGTCCTACCCCTCCCACCCCTTAAAAATGCCCTATCTAAAAAACCCCAAAGGCTCTTCCTCTTCGCATGCCACCTCTGTGGATCCCAAGATCCGTCATTGAGGCCGGCCCTTGGTAATAAAACGGGCCATTCCTGCGAGGCGGGGGCACCTCGCAGGCGCAAGAGTTCCTGTACCGAATAACATAGGTGAATCGTGAGAATAATATTTCGCTAGGGGATAGCAGTCGCCGGGAGATGATAATTGTCCAGGATGGCAAGGTATTAGTCCATAGTTCTTCTTCACATGGATACCCATCGTCCGATGGTGGCTGATATATGTTGATAAATAGGCTAAAGATGGAAAGATGGAAAAAATAGCCCAGTCCTAAAATCCATGGGGAAAACGAGGTGGGTGGGTGGGTCTTCTATCACCCTCGGCAGTGTCTACAGCTGTTCTTGGGTACGTCCTCCGGCAGATCTCAGATTGGTCTCCAAGTCCCTTCCACCATAGTTCCAAAGAACAGTCCTGGCCAAAGATCCCAAAAGGCCATGTAAGTGCAGATGACAGTGCACCAATAATAGTGGAAGAAACCGGCCCACAAAGGCCGGGACACCTCCAATAATCACCATGCCAATTCCCTCCATTAAGATGGTTCAAAGATGAAGATCCTCCAGGCAAGCCCCACATTCAAAGTTAGTCCAAAGGCCTGGCCGCTCCTCAGATTCAGAGTTAGTCCAAAGGCCTGGCCACTCCTCAGATCCAGGGCCTTTCCCAGAAACCGGGCCAGGCACCTCTGAGGAGGGCCGGTAAGATGTAATAGGCCGTAGATCCCAAATATGGCATAAGTGGGGTAGAAACCTCCTCAGAGCACCTCCATGCAGGGAAGGCAGTGGGAAAGCCGGTAAACTCTCAACCCCCTTCATCCCGAAAAGACCAGGCTGGGGGGAGGTAAACATACCCGAGGTAGTCCAGTGCTCAGCAATCACAGCAGTCACAGTCCACAGGCCATGATGGGCCGACAAGCCTATGATCCGTGGCAGCGGCCTCACCTCGCACCACGCACACAGGGAATGGCCGCCGTTTGCCACTCTCCCTCACCCGGCCTCGTTCTCGGCAGCCGTGGCACCGGAAAGGCCCGCAGACCTCTCCAACGGCTGCCGAGAAGCTGATAAAACAGGCCGGGGGGTATAGGCGGCTCGGCTAGCCGTCTGGACGATGCCATCCCGCGTCGATCATCCCGTTGGCGGCTCCGTTCACCTAGCGAGCCGCCATCTTGCGCATAAAATGATAATATCCCTTACCTGGATTTATATTCTCAATGAAATGTTCTAAAATTAGCTTTCACATTGGATAGGTTGAATAGGATAGGGAAAAGGAAAGAATAACCATTCTGGAATGTTCATTAACTCTGATCTGGCTATGTTTCCCTACAATAGTTCTTTTATTTTTGTGCAAGTTTTTTGCTGGGGGTGGGGAGAGGGTGGCTTCTAATTCTGAAGTTGGTTGTATTTAGTTATGCCAACTATTCCCCCAGTTTTTCCCTTATTTACTTCTTTCTCTGCTATGCTAGATAAAGTATTACAGTGCTTGTATCAATTAGAAGTATGCCAGTACTAAAATCTTTCACATATTTCTCTTTAAGCTTGTCTAAAGAACTCAAAGCAAGATTTGTACTGTTAACCAACTTTCCACTTTAATTGGACTATATGCAGATCAAATTTGTTTAACATCTAATCATAGGTTTTCCTTATTCTTCCATAAGGAACTCTAGAATAGGGGTCACCAACCTTTCGGACCTCAGGGACCACTAAATTCATAATTTTAAATCCCGTGGACCACTAATATGATTTTTTTAAAAAAGATAAATAATATTTAGTGCAATATAAAAAATGCAAATAATTTTTCTGCGGACCACCATAATTTTCTCGCAGACCACCAGTGGTCGACAGACCACCAGTTGGTGACCACTGCTCTAGAAGTAATTTAGAAACAATGTCAGATCTATGTAATTCCCAAGCATTAGCTCTGCTTGAAAGTTATGTCATTTCCCCCCCGCCCCCTTAGTTCAGTGCTAATTTATCTACAATTAGGGCCTTTTCTTTTGTAATACTTTTAATTATACAGTTTGTGGATCTTTTATTTTGCTATTGGTGAGAATGCTTGCCTCACCCCACCATTTAATTCTCAGTTTTCAGCCACAGGTCTTCTAAGAGGAATGGTGATATGGCAGCTTTAAGACCACTCTCCAGAGCAACTGCTCGTGCTCTCCCTCTCCCTCCCTCCCTCCTTCTCTCTCTCTCTCCTAATATGATAGAGCAGTGCAACTGTACAATCAACAAAGAATGGAAAGAGGTAGTGCATTGTGCCAAAGCAGTGGTGGGTTTCTACCGGTTCGCCCTAGTTCGGGCGAACTGGTAGTGGCAGCGGTGGGAGGCTTTGCCCACCTGCCCGGACATCATCACGGACGCTCTGTGCATGTGCAGAAGCGCCACGTGCAAGCGAAGCAAGTGCGCACAAGCGCGCTCACAGTTCCAATCTGGTAGCGAAGGTAGGTGGAACCCACTACTGGTGCCAAAGGCAACTAACAGCCTGTCATTGGTTTTCAGGGTGAAATATTTAAGCCACACTAATTTAAGTCAAAACGACTTTCCTGTTCCTTTTTCCCTGAGCGGGTAACCGAGACTGTCGGCCTCAATCCAAATTTGAGGATTTATGCAAAAGTAAGCAAGCTCTTATTGTCAGCTTTGTGAGGTAGTACAGACAAGAAGCACCCCCAGATGAACTAATTCTACTTTATTATAAGGTTACATTGTTTCTAAATCTTGCCAATCTGAAAGTAAATTTCTCCACCCATTCCCTTCACATCCCAAGAAAGTTGGGAGGGTCCCTTTGAAGATGTTTGCTATGCTCACATCCCTCCTGTTTTTATAAGCTGCCTCTTATCTAATCATTCTCCTGCTGTAGCTTTCCCCCCATACCTCAAGGTCCTTCTCACATACCATTGCATGATAACATGGGTTTCACTTCACTGGATTGTTGTTGCTTTCCACCTTTCCAACAAAATGGCTTCATTTTATTAAATTGAAAGGCTCCAGCAATGTTTTATTTGACCCAGAGATTAAAACCAAATGGCTAAAAAAAGTGGTACATTTATTTCTTGCTCTATCCTAACACAAATGAAATAATTTGCTTTGTTTATTGGAGAGCTGTTCTAATGTTCATTTAAGTCTTTGGGTTCTGCATTCTATAGTTTTTCAGACATGGACCCGAAGAAGTTTTGCATACAATGACGGATCCTCCATGAGTAGAACAGGGGTGAAATCCAGGTTCTGACAGGTTCTGGAGAACTGGGAGCGGAAATTTTGAGTAGTTCTGAGAACCAGCAAATACCACCTCTGGCTGGCCCCAGAGTGGGGTGGGAGTGGAGATTTTGCAGTATCCTTCCCCCAGGAGTGGGGAGGGAATGGGGATTTTGCAGTATCCTTCCCCTGCCATGCCCACTAAGCCACGCCCACCAAGCCACGCCCACAGAACTGGCAGTAAAAAAAAATCCACTGGAGTAGAACTACATCCAGTGACCCTATAGTCCTATTAAACACCCCTGTCCACCAAAATATATACAATTGGTCAGGAGTCTCTGTAGGGAATTTTATTTGTTTATTTGTTTTAGAACTTTTATCCTGACTTCATTATTTTTTTATAAATAATTTGAGGCAGCAAACATACCTAATGAGATGAAGCTTTATATGCCAGCAGTGCCTTGTATGAAAGGTTATGTTTTTGATTTTGTTTATTATTTTATTTTACATAGGTCTATTGATCTCCCAGAAGATCAATCAAGTTGATTGAACTACTTAATGAAAGGGATCAGAAATGTTTGGAACTCCCCAGTCCTGTCCCACAACATGTTAGGGATGGTAAGTGGTGGCAATTTGTCTTGCTTGAAGGTGATATCGGGTGGACGAGAAAATGAAACAGCGGATCTCACCAACTGCAGCCTGCAAATGTCCCTCATTGAACTGTTAGAACAGAGGTGGGGAACTATGGTCCCTTTATGACTTGTGGACTTCAGTTCCCAGAACTCCTGCGCCAGCATAGGTTTCTGGGAGTTGAAGTCCATAAGTCATAAAAGGCAGTGGTGGAATTCAATTTTTTTTACTACCAGTTCTGTGGGCGTGGCTTGGTGGGTGTGGTATGGCTTGTTGGGCGTGGCTTGTTGGGCATGGCAGGGGAAGGATATTGCAAAATCCCCATTCCCTTCCCACTCCTGGGGGAAGGGATACTGCAAAATCTCCATTCCCACCCCACTCTGGGGCCAGCCAGAGGTGGTATTTGCTGGTTCTCCATACTACTCAAAATTTCTGCTACCGGTTCTCCAGAACCTGTCAGAACCTGCTGGATTTCACCCCTGATAAAAGGGCCTTCATTCCCCACCCTGCTTCAGAAGAAAACCACTCCCTGGCCTAGTGGCTGAAGCATAATAAAGTCTGGCAGTAGGGAAAGTGGAAATTACACTGAAATATTTTTCTGCTGATTTGGAAATGAAGGAATGCATATTAGCAAAGCTGTGAAAAAAATACTCAAAGAACTGGGTGCATTTCGAGATGTGTAAGCCCCCAGCAGCTGAGGATGAAAGATTGCCACTTGGTCAGAGACGCAAATCTGTATCCCTTCATTACCTTCAATCGGTATATTTGAGAAGAAGAAAAAGATCAAAGAAATGGAATATATACATTCTTTCACTGTAACCTCTCATTGTTCAGGGAAGTGGACTACATATCGCAGGGTCTTAGTTCCTACCAATATCCCAGTGATTGATATTTGATTGATTTATATTTTATGTCCCTACTACAGGCCATAAAAATCAGGTCATTGCGTCTTGCAGGATTGTGTTGCTGTCATTGCAGGATAAAGGAAAAATGTTCCTGTGCAATTTCAATATTATTTATACAAGGCTATCAGATATAGGCTACAAACATCCAAAGGGGGAAAAAAAAACCCTTTACTTCTTAAATTCCATTGAACAATAGTCATTCCATTTTCTACAGCCTAGATCAATCTTTGAACTTGCAGCTCAACAATAATTTTTCCTTTAAAAAGAAGTGAAGATAGTAACACAAAGGTTTTGGGCATTCTACAAATTTCCATCTGTGAGGGTGATGGACAGTTTTTAAAAAATTGATCAATAAATCATACAATGCTAACTCAGAAAGAAAATTTAAATAATTTTACCTTTTTATTTCTTAAAATAGTAAGGATGGTGGAGATGGGGAAAAACAGATCAGTAAGGAGGCTTCACTTACTGATATTAACCAGTGCCTAGCAATTCTCTCATTTACTACGTTTATTGAATTGAATGGATTTGAGACTGACTTCATCTTAAGCTGCCCAGGGAAAAGCAAATCCATATTCTGTAAAGTCCAACCCAAAACTATAATAACAGCAGGAAAAAGATCACCTATATCAATATCACGGAGCAGAATCCTAAAACTGAAAAGAATTTTAAAAAATGCTAGGGCAATTTTACTTTTGTAAACTTCTCACCAAATGTCAAAAGCACACGAGGATTTGAGATTGACAAGTTTGTTGGGAGAAGAAATGAGAAAACTGTGAAGCATCACAATTGGACAGGAGAGACTCTAATAAACAGTCTCTCAGTGTAGAAGACGATCCTTCTCATAACTCTTTCAGCCTCTGGTTTTTTGCTCTCACAATAACTACCGGCAGATAAATCAAATCAATAAATTGTTGTACATCCCCAAACTATCCATAAAGCTCTTACACAAGCCACTGCCTTTAAAATGTGCTAGACTACAATTTCCAATTCCCAATGACCAATAACCATGCTGGGAAAGGATGAATTTGCTATCTGATGCATGACTTCCTCTCTCCCATTAACCTCACTAAGATACTATATCTTCTTTCTATCATCTATCTATCTATTTATCTATCCTATCTTATCTAGCTATCTAGCTATCTATACCATTCTAGCTATCTAGCTAATCTATCATCTAGCTTTCTCATAGAATGGCAGATTAAAAATAATTAATCATAGAACCATAGGCTTGGAAGAACATCAGAAGTCAATAAGCCAAATTCTTTTTCAGTGCAGGATCTGTTGAAGATTTTTTAAATAAGATTTTTAAAACCTACCTTCAGTATGTTTTATAAATAACTCACAGGCACAATACCTAGTACTCCTTCTTTCTCCTATTTTTTTGAGATGAGCTGGGCTGAGAGAGTGACTGGCTCAAAATCACGCAGCCAGCCTGCATTCCTAGGGTAGGACTAGCACTCCCTGTCCCAACAGTGCCTTAACTAGTAGACCAAACTGACTCTTTTAGAAACTGGATCTTTTATATCTTTTTAGAAGACAGATAACTAGCTCTGTTAGAAAACTTCCAGTGAAGGGGAACAGGCCACATTGTGAGGCAACCTGTTGAATGGTTCATCAGGAAATTCTTCCTAATTTTTACCTGAATTTATATGTTTGTATTTAAAATTCTGCCAAGTTTTTCACATGGATTGTCAGAATCTATGAAATTATGCATTTCATCCAGCCACATCACAAACAGCTAATGTAAAGCTTATGATTAAACGTTTATAATGAAAGGTGTTTCTAAATTTTGTCAGCTTTCAGGTGAAATATGCTCTGTGGAGAAATTATGGCTGGGAGTCAAAGCTTCACCATCAGCCAAGATGATACAGGTTTCACTCAAGGAAATTTTGAAAGGCAGCTAAGGCCAAATATTTGTTAAGCACAAAATGTGTAATTCTCAGAAATTCATCCATCCCCAATTTGAAATCCCCTATGTCCTGCCAAATGGGGCACCAGTTGTTGCCAGCAAGGAAAGAGTTAGTTAGTTACCCGCCACAAACATTCTCCTAGAAATTTTATATATATATGTGTGTGTGTGTGTGTGTGTGTGTGTGTGTGTGTGTGTGATGTGTGTGTATGTAGGATTCACTAATTAAGGACTGTGTATTTGTATTTCTATCACTTCTTAAGGGCCTCTGCTTCTTCCCTTTCTGATGTACCTTAATTGGCTGAGGAGTATGCTTACATCTTAATAGCCAGGAATGCTGAGATATACTAAGTTGTAAAACATTCATATCCCTTCTATGTTCAGTTCTATGATTTATTTTTGTCATTTGTCAAGCTGTGGGAGGCATAAACAATAGCAAGACAGCAACAGATATAGGTTTGGCACACCTGGCTGTGATCCATAAGCATCTTGCTTTCTGCCAATTTGGAAGACATCTCTTAAAACCAACAAAAGATAAAACCATGTGGCATTAGGAGTTTGGCAAATGGCTTACAGATTTATGGAAAAGGATTCCAAGTGAAGTCAGCCTATAGTGTTACTGCAACACTGTGGAAGTGTTTCCCACCTGACCATCCTCTTGTTTGCCTGTAATGGTTGTAAATGCTCAGGCTCCACCTTCCACTTCTTCACCTGCTTCTTCTATCTTCTCTTTACTGCCTTTTCTCCTACAGACTCCTATACGCTCTGTATTAGCTTTCCCTTCCCTGGGAGTCTACAAAATGAGACCATCTCCTCTCCGTTTCTGAGACTCTAAACTTTTACGGCCCTTTGGGAAAAGAGATGAGGAAGCGGGGGTAGAAAGTGTTTCTGCTTGGCTGCAGCTGCTTTTATAAAGTGCAGACAGCAACCCCAGCTTTATTTCCTCACACTATCTCACTTTTTAAAGCCTGAACTTTCTCTTCCTTGAACTAATATGTGCCCCTTGGGGAGATGTAGAGACACAAGATGGCCACTAGAAGCTCTGAAAGCAAGAAGAAGATCAGATTGGAACATTAGTATAAAACTTTCCCTAATCTTACTGCTTTCAAATGTATGAAATTCTGTTCCCAGGATTGTCAGCAATTGACATGCCGGACAATTCTGGGACTTGAAGTTCATATAAAAATTTGAGAAATTGGGCAGGATATTTTGTGTGCATAGTTCAGTCCAAATATCAAATTCCTGGTATGTCTTCATTATTTTTTTTTAAATTACAAGTAATTCATGACAACTTCCATGTTATATTGATTTTGGTTCAAAATATCACTTATTCATACATTCATTTACTCAAATTTGCTTTGCTCACCATAAATCAAAAGACTGCATTAGATTGAGAACTAGATTGAGATCCTCTGAATTAGATCCCCAGTAACATAGCTCTCAATTTATTTTCTTAACTCTGAAATTATGACAATTTTCAGAGTTCATAAACAGCAGAACTGTGACTGCAGAGATGTTTCCCATCAGTTGTTAACTTTCAGCATGCTGTAGCATAGTTTATTCATAAACTTTGGACTGTCTGTAGAAGTGTACTTGCTAATGAAGTGTTTTTAAGTATTTTATCTGTTTTTTTAAATGTATAAACTTTCAAAATTAAGAGCAATGGTGGTGCAGTGGTTAGAATGCAGTATTGCAAACAAACTCTGCCCATTTCCAGGAGTTCGATCCTGACCAGCTCGACTCAGCCTTCTATCCTTCCAAGGTTGATAAAATGAGGATCCAGATTGTTGGTGACAATATGCTGACATTTGTAAACCACTTAGAAAGGGCTGTCAAGCACTATGAAGTAGCATATAAGTCTAAGTACTGTTGCTAAGTGTTATTGCTAAAATGGGATAGTTTTGTCTGATAGCAAGATAAAAACTAAAGGTGCTATAGAATATGGCCATCTAGAGAAAAATCTAGAAATATGAAGAACTAAAACCTTTGGTTTTAAAAAGAGCAGCTAGATGGGCTGAATTCAATCATTCGTTGCCTGAAAATGATGGGAGTTCTGATCCAAGTCATCAGTTCATGTGAAGGATATGAATTTGAATTTTAAGAAGGCTGCTCTAGTGACATCATTTCAAACCAGGAACCTTACAAATTAACTGGGAGACAAAGTGATTCTTATTATCTATCCCAACCTACTCTTTCCATATAGATAAATTTCATCCATATGGATCTACAAGTTGTCCATGTGATAACAACTAGTACAAAGTAGATATCTGTGAAGATTCTCAGTCATCATCCAGGTAGTGGTTGTTTCAAAAGTGCACAGGTTGTTTTCGAGAGGCAACTAGGCTTTCTTTGTTTTTTTTCTTGAAGACGTTTCACTTCCCATCCAAGAAGCTTTCTTTGGTTCTGACTGAATGGTGGGGAATGGAAAGATTCTGCGACGAATATAAATCTTTCCATTCCCCACCATTCAGTCAAAACTGAAGAAGCTTCTTGGATGAGAAGTGAAACAACTTCAAGGAAAAACAAAAGAAAGTCTAGTTTTCTTTTGAAAAAGCACCTTTGGGACAAAGTAGGTCTCAGCTGAACAAGTACAGGGAGTTAGCATGAACAAAGCCTTACTTTAAAAGACAGAACTTTTAGAATGATTGGAATACACTGTTTGAGGATTACAATATGGTACCATAACCAGGGAAGCAATGGATCTACAAAATACAGGGATAATAATAGAAACAAAACTGCATTTATTGGTTTACTTCAAATAGGGAATGTACCATAAATGGGTACGATGGGTTTCCTGTTTCTATTCCTGTTCCCAAGCATGGTGTTCCTGAGCTTCCTCAGTCTCTAACTATACATATTGATTGGGAAGATCTGCATGAAGATTCTGTTCATTATACTGCATAATGATATATTTTAAAAAATACAATACCTTGGTTAGTATAGCAAATTTGGGGATTTGTAGATATAAAGCCAGCATGTATGGCCTCGATTTCCGCTCTGTATTTAAAACTCCCATTTGGCTGCTCTTCTGCTTAAAAATTTATACTACAGAATTAAAACTGCCATAATATGATTAATGATGGCTTTCCATAAAAGGCTTTAATTACAGAATGGAACAATATATCTCACTTGGAAAGTTTCCCCAAAAAAAATCACATTAGATTCCATTCGCAAAGACATCCTGACATCCTATTTTTCTTTACATTTAATCTCTTCCTTTGTATTTGCTTCCCAAATTGTCCACATTAGAATTGGGAAATAAACAAAGGCCTAATGGTTATCCAACAGCTGTGTTGTGTTTACAATACAGTAGATCCAAAACAGAACTATTCTTCATGATTTGGTGACAAAATGAATGGGTTGGTTTTTGGTTTTTTGTTTGTTTTTGTTTTTGCAAAGCTGTTCTTTATGGAATTCTATAAATAAAACTAAAACCTGGCATGAATATCCCATCAAACTCAGCGCTCATGCTCACTATCTAGGACTTGCAAACACTGCATATATTTACATTCACAGTTAAGAGTTCTCTTAGATAATATTGTGCCGCTATCTTACACAACTCAACAGCAACAGACTAAGATTACTTAGAAGAGGCTCAACAATACTAATTTAGGAAAACAAGAACATGCAGGTTTATATTAGAATTTCTTGCATGAAAACAACAGAGAAATTAAACTACCATGACTGAGTTCAAGTTGATGAGGTTAGTTAGTCTCAACTTCCTTTCCTTCCTTTTAAGTTAAAAGGAAAGGTATAATTGCAATTAACACAATTTCTTTTAGCAATACTGATCTCATCCTCTCTCTTTCCTCTTAAACTATACTTAAGGAGACCTGCAAATTCTTGGAAGCCAAGTGTTTATTGGTCCCGTACAACCAACTTGCAAAGTATCATATGTACAGTATAATAAATAAAAATCCCTTTAAACTGACTTATCAGCATTTACTAATCCCCTCTTTTCAAAAGTGCCACTTACTTATGTCTAGAATATTATCCCATTTCCATCTCTATGTTCTCTCCCGCCCCCAATCCCAGATATACCTTATGCAGTACATACCTTATGCAGTATATCTTCATTATAGTAATTGGTATTTTGGATACCAAACTCATTGGCACCCAGCTCCGAGTAAGCGTAAGGGCACCCAGCCCCACTCTGATATCCCCAGTAAGTCTCCATTCCTTTTTTTTTTTTTTTTTTTTTGAGATGAATTTTCTTGCGTCAGACTCAGTACCAAAAGCAAACGGCTCCGGGCCAAACCACAATGCAGCAAGCAAGTACAGCTCGAGCCTGCTACATTTCCCTCCTAATCCGGGAAAGGAAAAAGTGGAAATGAAACAAAGGTAAAAACAAAAACGGCGGGTGGTTTGGGAGGCAAGGTCGCAAAGTGCTAAAGAAACAAGTAGCCCCGGAGCTTCGGTAAGGTTCGAAAGATCGCAGAGCCCGGAGCGCTTTCAGCACCAAGGTTAGCTCCCGCGTCAAGATCCGGAAAGTCAAAGCAGCGGGCCCGCAAAGTCCGAACGCATCGTAACCCTTCCAGCACCCTTCATATAGCACCGATCTGCAGCACTAATAGCACAGCATCCGAGGTAAACTGCGGAAAGAGAGAGAGAGAGAGAGAGGGAGGGAGGGAGGGGGAGAGAGAGAGAGAATGAGAGAGAGAAGTACACTGCAGTTAAGCTTTTGGCGCTGTCCCTTTAATTTTCTAAACTTGAATAAACATTGAGTCTTTCCCTCTTACATCACACTGCCCCTTGGGACTGTGTGTTCTGGCACTACCAACAACTTTCTAATCTAACACTGCGGATTTCAAGGTAACTCAAAGGGATATGAAGAGCTGTTAGAACGTTCAACTGTAGGGTTTCTTCTCCCCCCACCCCATGCCCCCTGTAGAATTAGGTAAAAGTAATCGGATCCTACGTCTAACCAAGCAGTTAAACACGCGTGTTTCTTCCATATAAAAAGCACAATATGTACTTCTGGATTGCTGATGTATGGCCAGGAGACCTGACTGCATTGGTTATGCAATCAGGATGTGTGACAGTGAAAAGGCAGGTGTATTGTACTTACAAATGCTGTGGGAAAATATCAGAAGCCACTTCTTCGTATCTTTTTTTTCTTTTCCATTTGTCTTCAACTTTTTATCTCTCTTTTTGCCTCTTCTTTGATTTTTTTCCTTTCCTTTTTCTTCCTTACTTTATATTAGTTTGCATTAGTTTTTATTTTCTTGTTCCTTGTCAACTTTAAGACTTGTGGACTTCAACTCCCAGAACTGAAGCAAAGCCGGCTGAGGAATTCTGGGAGTTGAAGTCCACAAGTCTTAAAGTTGACAAGGTTGGAGACCCCTGTCCTAGAACACTCTACATGGAATATGGCTGGGGGTGGAACCACCTATATCTTGTTACCTCCATACATCCCAGGAGATCACACAGAGTGGGCAATGGGCATTCTCTGGGCCTCTTTCTTGAAGCAGTGGCATCTAATGGGACTTAGGAGATGTCCATTCTCTGTTATTGTGCCTGCCCTTTAAAAAGCAAACCCACCCCCACCGCCCGCCCTGAGGTTGAGGTGGCCCCAAACTTATTACACTTCTGAAGATCTGGCTTTTTTTTTTTTTTTTTTTGCTGTGCATTAGAGCAATATAGCAGATGGACCAGGGGTGAAATGCTCCCGGTTCGGACCAGATCGCCCGATCCAGTAGTGATGGCGGCAGGTGGTTCGGAGAACCGGTAGCAAAAATCCCTGCTCCCCCTGCCCCAGCTGAGCGGCGTGAGCATCAGAGGTTTTATTTTTTATTTTTTACTTTTAAAAGCATTTTTTCTTCGGCTGAAAAAATGCTTTTAAAAGTTTTTTAAAAAGCCTCTGAAAAAAGCACGGCTCAGCTGGGATTGTCAGAACCCTTTAAAAGCATTTTTTCTACCGAAGAGGTTGTAAAAAAAAGCTTTTAAAAGGTTCCTCTGGCGATCCCAGTTGAGTTGCCTGATTGCCAGAACCTTTTAAAAGCATTTTTTACAACTTTTCGGCCAAAGAGGTTATTAAAAAATGCTTTTAAAAGGTTCTGGTGATCAAGCAACTCAGCTGGGATTGTCAGAACCCTTTAAAAGCTTTTTTTCCTCTCGCGATCCCAGCTGAGTTGCCTGATCATCACAGGCTTTTAAAAGCATTTTTTACAACCTCTTCGGCCAAAGAGCTTGTAAAAAAATGCTTTTAAAAGTAAAAAAAAAAAGTTGGCCACACCCAACCAGTCACATTACCCCCCCCCCAAGCCATGCCCACAGAACCGGTAGTAACAAATTTTACATTTCACCCCTGAGATGGACCCATTCTACTGTGAGAAGGAGAGTTTCCTTTACACAGTGGAACTGGAAAACTTGCCATGGCCAATCCACCATGCTAACTCACCGTGGGACAACTCACCATGGGACAATTCAACAATTCAATTTAACTATTTAAAATAATTAAAATGGGTTTTTTTAAATTTTTGTCATTAACATTTTATTTTATCCTTCCTTTTGCAGCCTTTCTTTAATGATTCTATTCCACCATTTCTTCAATATTAGTGTAACTCTTGTCCCATGATGAGTTGGCCTGGGTGAGCTGGCCATCATGGTGAATTGGTGTAGACCAGGGGTCTCTAACCTTGGCAACTTTAAGCCTGGCAGACTTCAACTCCCAGAATTTCCCAGCCAGCAAAGCTGGCTGAGGAATTCTGGGAGTTGAAGTCCGCCAGGCTTAAAGTTGCCAAGGTTAGAGACCCCTGGTGTAGACCCTTCTGAAGAACTGCCTTTTTTCCCCCCTATGCATTGGAGCAATATTGAAGATGAACTCATCCTATTGTGAGAGGGAGAGTTTCACAGCCCCAGCTATATTTTGATTATGTTCTGTTACATTTATGTTGCATTTATTTTTGCTTTATTGTTTTAACATTTTTTTCTTGACGCACTCCACCAAGAATCACCAATAGCAAGTAAGACAATCTTATACAATAAATAAATAAACAAATACCTAAAATATTTAGTAGGTGAATGTTTGTTCTATTCTGTTCTCATTTATTTGCCTGGTGTGAATCAGTTGACTGAACCTGGGGAGGGTGAAGTCTGGAGGATACCAGCTTGGGGAACATATGTATTGAGCTGTAGCCTCTGTCATTATAGCAGTATTTAAGAGGTTTCTCTAACATGACAGCATGACATTATCATGGGGTTGTTCTCTACCTATGTTTGTTTTTTAAGCATGTCTGTATCTTGCATGACTTAACACATTAACTGATTGCTCTGGAAAGTCGTTCAAATGCATGAAAATTTAATATGTGCTGTAGCCATCAGATGATGGACATGCAGGCAGGAATCGGCCCTAAGGTCCCATCACATAAGAATGTTGCAAGAAAGAGTAAAAAGCTGGGGGGGGGGGCGGATCCCTTGGCCAGTAACATCATGGGAGAGACATTTTTTGATATAGAAGTTTAGGCTGCCCTTAGCACCTTGGCGCAGTTTAACCACATTTCAGTACTTCTTGATTATGTGATTACTTGCGTGTATGTGTGTGTGTGTGTGTGCGCACGCACAAGCATATGTATATACAGTACATACATTCATTCACAAGATCTGGAAAACTCATTACCTTCATTTAATGTAACTTTGTCTTAAAAGTTGAAGAAGATCATCTCCGATGTTGGATTTCAGAAATGTAACATTTATAGAGGCAGAAATCCCCCATGTGGGATTTTCTCTCATTCTGAATCTGCAGGCATCTAGTTTCTCAGTGAGAAGATTTCATGAATGCATTATTGCATGTAAATTAATAAAGCTCCCTGCTCCTCTATATCTATGGGTAGACTTATTAGATTATTTTGGGTGAGTTGTCCGTTTTTTAAATAATTCAGTTTTCAGATTTCTAATAGGTTTATCGCAAAAGTATTTTTTTTCTTCCAAAATCTGGGAAATAACAATAATACTTTTTAGTGTTTTCGCATCTTTATCAAATTTCAGTCTCTGGAAGTTTATAGTTTTAAGTTCTTCCTGAATCCCAGATATGCCAGGTTCCAGACTCATAAATCTACTGTACAGCCCAAGTGTTTAGGTACTGAGGGTGTCCTTGGAGGGGTCTCTGACCTTGGTTGGTTTTTTGGCAGATGTTTCATTATCCAACTTGGTAACATCATCCGTACTAGCAGCGCATCACTAGCACTGAGATGTTATCTAGTTCTGGCAATGAAACATCTGCAAGAAAACAACCAAGCTCAGAGAGCACCAAGGACCCCTCATTTCAACCCTGAGCTACAAATATTCTTTATTATTTAGATAGTGACTGGAATTTCATCATTAATTCAAAGCTAATTAGTTCTTCTCATTTCATCTCCAATTAATATAGTTCCATCTCGTCTGGCAGAGTCTGGGGAAGCTGCCATTGCTCCCTATTCACAATTTCAATCAAGGGCACAAACTTGTCTATTATCCACTTTCATCTCCACTCTTTCATCTCTCTGGAGTGGAGGTCTTCACACAAGTTGGTTGAGGGGGAACAATCTTCATTTTACCAGGCATATCATTAAAATAACACTATATCTTAGTTGTTGCTATGAGTGTTTGGGCATAAATCATTCACCACTAGACTATTTATATGAGCAATTACATCCACAGGCTTGGAGTGAGGTAAAGAAATACAACTGCTCAAGCGGACATCCAGTTGGAAATCTGGGTGCAAAAATCTAGCATAAGAGATCACTTTGTGGGGGAGATGGGCGGCATAAACATTTAGTAAATAAACAAAGAGATACTGTGTGTATGAAGGAACAGGCAGAGGAAGAATCCGCAGTTGACGATGCAGCAGGAGGAAACAGAGCAAGCAAAGGAGAGATCTGATAGTGGGGGGGCGGAGAGCCGCAGCTTTTGAAACAAGAGTTACTTTCCCTCTTCCTAGCCACAGCCTCACTCCAACCCCCAGCCAGTGGGGAAATTCAATTTTTTTTTACTACCGGTTCTGTGGGTGTGGTTTGGTGGGTGTGGCAGGGGAAGGATACTGCAAAATCTCCATTCCCTCCCCATTCCTGGAGAAAGGATTTTTTAAAATTTATTTATTTACATTTATATCCCGCCCTTCTCCGAAGACTCAGGACGGCTTACAGTGTGTAAGGCAATAGTCTCATTCTATTTGTATATTTACAAAGTCAACTTATTGCCCCCCCCAACAATCTGGGTCCTCATTTTACCTACCTTATAAAGGATGGAAGGCTGAGTCAACCTTGGGCCTGGTGGGATTCGAGCCTGCAGTAATTGCAGGCTACTGTGTTTTAATAACAGGCTATCTTACAGCCTGAGCCACCATAGCCCATATTGCAAAATCTCCATTCCCATCCCACTCTGGGGTCAGCCAGAGGTGGTATTTTCCGGTTCTCCGAACTACTCAAAATTTCTGCTTCTAGTTTTCCAGAACCTGTCAGAACCTGCTGGATTTCACTCCTACCCATGGCAACAAGCAATAAGCTTAAATGAAAGTGCTGAAACAAACTACATGAATCAAAGAGAAAAGAGGTGAAATACAGGAAAGACTGAAAAAATGTTTGGAGTTGTCTGTGCAGAATTCTATATCTACAGTTTATTAAGGCAAGGTCACTTTATTTGTTGCAAATGTCTAGGTTTTGTTTTGTTTTTAACCCCAAAGCTGAGTGGCTTTTTAGAGAGGTTCCTGTCCCTTTTCCCCATCACTTCCTCAATGATGCACTACACTGTTACAATGATAATGTCATGTTTTATGTTTATAGTTTCTGTTTGATGTCCTGATTACTTTTTACAGGAAAGTAAATTTAATTAATAAGTCAAGTCAAGTAAAATTTAATTAAGAACCGTGGTGGTGCAGCTGTTAGAATGCAGTACTGCAGGCTACTTCTGCTAACTGCTGGCTGCCAGCAGTTCGGCAGTTCGAGTCTCACCAAGTCAGTGTTGACTTAGCCAGGGGTGCTATTCAGCAGGTTCGGACAGGTTCTGGAGAACCGGTAGTAGAAATTTTGAGTAGTTTGGAGAACCGGCAAATACCACCTCTGGCTGGCCCCTGAGTGGGGTGGGAATGGAGATTTTGCAATATCCTTCCCCCTGGAGTGGGGAGGGAATGGAGATTTTGCAGTATCCTTCCCTTCCACAGCCACCAAGCCACACCCACAGAACCGGTAGTAAAAAAAAATTGAATTCCACCACTGGACTCAGCCTTCCATCTTTCTGAGGATGAGGACTCAGATTGTTGGGGGCAATATGCTGACTCTGTAAACCGCTTAGAGAGGGCTGTAAAGCACTGGGAAGCGGTGTATAAGTCTAAGTGCTTGGTACCTAATACCAAGTTCTGCAACTTGGTTTTGAAACTACCCTTGATGTTACCATTTATTATTGTTAACTTTTGCTGCATGTCTGCCACCAAGTGACCCTTCAAGAAACATATGATCAACTGCTCTGGCCGTTTAAATCCCAATAAGCAAAGTCTCCTGCTGTCTCCTTTAGTGCTTTGTAGAAAAACAGCCACCAATCTCCATCTTAACAAAATGCTCCTTGGATGTTCTTGACTAATTTTCTTTTACCTTTAAGTGCAGAAGTAGAATCTGTGCCGATTCCATATATCTGCATAATCCTCTTGTCCCCCTAGAATGCTAAACTGTGCAAAGTAATTGGGTGATTATGGAAACGAACTAACTGAAGTTTGGTCAGATAAACTAAACAAGCATCATGTGGATTGCTTGGTCACTCTTGCTCGAGAGATGAAAAAAAGCAAGCAAGCAAGGGATGCTTCGTGTTATAAATCCCAACCCCAAAGCATTTAATTAGTTAATTGAATTTCCTGGCAAGCGGCAGGGTTCCTTTGGCGTCAATGAGAGACCGTAGCGAGGGCAAAGGCTACAGAAGCAGGAGAAGGTGTGTTAAATGGCTCTTTAGCAGACATTAGTTCTGGGCTATTTCCAGGCTTCAACCACATGGTGAAATGAGTCCATGGTGCTTCATTCATTTTAAGATGGTTACACCGATGTAATAAAAAGTAATTGCTTACTTTATTGCCCACTCCTGTATACTTATTGTTGGGGGTTTCCTAAACTGCATTTCCACTCTATAATGATCATGGTGCATTTTGAACATCTTTGCATCTCTTATTCATCTTTTTTGGGGGACATTTGCATCATTTGGATAAGCAGGGATTGTTGGTTCCCCTCCCCCCCGTTTTATGGAGTCTAAACTTTCAAGCAGTGTTTCCTTATTTATTTTAGCCTGAAAACAGAAAAAAAAAACCCATTAATAATACATTCAACAAATGATGTAAGTAAGAAAACATCTTGCGTTGAAGATTTCTGGTGCATTTGTGCTGTAAATTATCACAGAGACAATTCAGTCGTCCCATTTCTAGTAACTTTCAGTGAATATGTAAAACCGATTTAGGTTAAATCTGATGGCTCCAAAGGACTATCCAATCTGATAAGCAGCCCAAGCCTTCAAGCTCAGATTCCCCCAGTAACCTTTGCTCAAGGTGTTAATCTTTTAAAGATGTAAATCAGCGACCCACCCCAACTTTATGAACACCAGGGACCGGTTCTGTGGAGAAAGGTTTTTCCACTGACCAGAGGAGGTGTGATTTTCTGTGCTGCCTGCATCCCGTGGATGGGGCTTCACTTGTTTGCGTGGCCTGTTTCCTGGCATGCTGCAGACCAGTGTCAGATCCCTGATGTAGAGGTCTTGTCCCAATGAATTCTAGCAAACTCATAGCCAGAGATTATTATTTTAGATATATGATCCCAGGTTTGGCTTATGGTCATTCACTCACACACTCATATAGCCCTGGTCAACAATCACAGTCGAGGCACTTGCGACCGAACACTGGAGCACAACAAGTTCTTTGGAATACAAAGAGCCAGTGAATTTCAAATAACAGCAAAATAGTATATATTTGCTCTTTTTCACAACTGCACGCACTTTCATCCACACTCATGTCCTTCTAGACTAGGCTGGCAGGCACTAGCCAGAGTTTGGGCCCAGTTTGTAACTTTGAATAGTCACGAGTGCTTTTAATTTGAAGATTACTTGTAAACTGGATTAGCAGTGCTGGCGAGAGAGGTGGGGAAAGGTGCCCAGATTGATTAAAAATAGATTTCCAGTGTTTTGATTCTACGATGGAAGCCCCCCCCCTCCTTTTTTTTTCTTTTTAGCATGCCAGGATGTTGCATGGATACCCCAAAGGCTCACTTGTAAATATCGCCAGCTTGGACATTGTGGTCTTAACACAATCTACCAAATTGAAAAAGGTTGGTGTATACCTTTAAAAAATAACAATAATGCCAATGTCATCCGATGCATACAGAGATGTTTAAGTAGTTTTATAAATATATGAATAACAGGAGAGGAAATAGATGTGTGCAAAGCTTTGTACTTGGAGCATAATGAAATGTGTTAATTGTGCACCCAAAGACAAATGCATTCTAATAAGGTTATTACAAAGTATTATTGTGCTTCATGCGGTTGGAGAGCTTTAATGAGCCCATAGATACCTTTTCCTTTGGATTATTTACAGAAACACTGATCCTCAATGTCCTCAGCCAGCAAACACCTCTGTCTCTCCAAAAGGACTTGCTTCCATAGCACATCTTAATTAAGGTTTGGGTGAGCGCTGCCTATGTTTGCATTATGCATGACTACAGACCAGGGATGAAATGCTACCGGTTCTGACCGGTTCGACAGAACCGGTAGCGGCGGATGGTTCGGAGAACCAGTAGTGGCAGCAGCACGAGGTTCCACCCATCCGCCGGGTCGTTATTACATCCTGGTTTTAACCAGGAAGTAACCTTTTTTTACCCTCTGCGCATGCACAGAGGGTCCAAAATCACATGTGATGGACGCGCGCAGAGCGCACACTTCCAAACAGGCAGGGAAGATTTCACCCCTGCTACAGACCCATTCTTTTAAAGTCTTTGTTACCGTTTAGGTTGGAAATGCCTCTCCATTCTCCAATGCCGTTCAATATGCATGAAAGGCCTTCATCTACTTGCAGTGAACCATGTCCCAAATGTGGATGCCTGGCAAGCAAATCTTTTTTTTTTCTGTTGCGTCTTCATTGTGTTGTCTTCATCTTATCCCAGCCCCTTGAGCGAGCCAGCCTTAAGTCACCCTTAGCTGTACCACTAACCAATATAGCCTGTTCTCTGTTATTCACACACTCCGAAAGACTTCAAATATTTGAGCTTTGTCTCTTGAATATTTAGTAGTTGAAATATTCTGTGTGGGCCTGTAAGTGCCATCCAGAGAATAGATATCTAATATGAGCCATAATTAATGAAGCAGGATTTTCAACTGGAATAGAAAAAAAATGTACAGGTAGTTCTTGACTTACAGCAGTTTGTTTAGTGACCGTTCAAAGTTATAACAGCACTGAAAAAAAGTGACTTAAGACCATTTTTCACACTAAAGTCCAGTTCCTTTTGAAAAAGCACTTTTGGGACAACCTTGACCGGGATGACTGAGAATCTCCATAGACATCTTGATCTACGCCCTACTGCCCCCTTGTGATCAGTGGGAGCTAAAGAGTCTGTATCATTGAATTTGGACATCTAAGGGAAGGAAGTCAGGCGACTACAGCAACTTAAATCAGAGGTAGTAGAGGTAAATATGGATTAGCTATGCGGACAGCATATTTGATGCCAGTATAGTTTTTGGCCACTTGGATGAATTGTGCTATGAATAGGTAATAGGGGAAGGTATGAGAGAATGTGAAAAGAGGAAAAGAACCACCAGCTTGCTCTTATTTCAAACCAACTACCACAGAGACAGACAGAAACCAGATCAGGTCTCTGGGTGATCAGATGGGGCTGGATGCCCTCATGAAGAGATGTCCACATTTATTTGTATATGAAGATCTGTCTTATTTTTTTTAAAGACCAAACCTAATACTGCACATGTTTATGCTCTCTCTGCTCTGCTCCTCCCCCACCTGTCATCTCACCCATCTCTTTGCAATGAAGAGCTGCTCTCCAACACTGTCACAAAAATGCATCCATGAATGTGCATTTGTATGGAAGAAAATGTCCTTGATCTCTTTCCAGATTTCTTATATGACAGTCCAACTGCATCTCCCCGAAGCAATGCTCTTAGGAGCACTGACCCAAATAGTTCTTTGCTTTCTATTTCCAGCATGGGCAGGAATTTCAACAACTTGCAAAAGGGTTGGCCATTCCCTTCCTTTCCCTTCCTCTTCTAAAGAAGAGTCTTTACCAAAGAGAGGGTGAGGAAAGGTCACAAGACATGATCTCTGGTGGTGTGTGTATACATTCTTTAGCTAATGTTGAGTGGGACTTAGCAATAACTGTAGGGTGGGAGAAGGCATTTGTAGCTGCTTTAAAGGTACAGGAAGAGTTCCCAAGCCCTGAGATACAGCCAAGATCACATTCACACAGCAATAACTCACAGAATAGCTTGTTTGGGAGAGAGAATAGCAAAGGATCAGGATCATTCCTAAAGTATGTAGCATGGAAGATTTATTCAAATCTATACACAAGAATCTAATCAATTAACAGCACTAAATTAGCATTAGATAAGGGTCAACAAAATTTTGGGGGGGGCTGGACTTTGATCTCTTGTGGCAACACAAGGACTCTAAACTGATGACACATTTAACTCTGACCTCCAGCTCTGCCTGCTTTTTTCCTATAGGAAGGGATGGCAAACAACATGATCAGGGAAGCAAGGATATGATATCGAGCACTTATAGGCATGCAAGCATACTGAAATTCACCTGCTTGATGAAGCTAGAGATGCCTGTGATGACAAAAAGCAAATCTGACGAACCTCTTCTGAAGGTAATGTTTTAACTGAAAGAAAGCCAAGGATTTGTTCAGGAGAATTTTCTCGGGGATACATTTGAATTGACCAGGAAACATTGCACTGAAGTACAATTGGTTGGTTTATTGACAGTGCTGGAGGCAAAGATAGGCTTAAAGAGGGAAGAGGTCACAGTCCTTCTTTATACATTTATGCAAGTTAGAGCACATCGTGATGGATCAGCAGCAAGGCATTTGATTAGATAAAGACAACCGCAAATATTTGAATATACATCTGCCTAATGAAGTCAGTGAGCCAACGGAGTGTATTTTGAAGTGGTAAGACAGGACTACCGGGGCAGTAGAGCAGTGGTGGGTTGCTCCCGGTTCGGTCCGGTTCTTGCGAACCGGTATTAAAACCGGGGGTAGGGTCTGCCCACCCACCCAGATGACATCATAGACAATCTGCACATGCACAGAAGCTCAACGTGTATGTGCACAAAGTGAGGGAGCGTGTACGATCCCGTTACAAACCAGTAGTAAAGGTAAGTAAAACCCACCCCTGCAGTAGAGGATTGAAAGAGCAAGGGGGCAATATTCCAGAAAGGTACTTTTTCTATTCCGAGGATGAGTTTGCAGTTTCTACTTTACCGATATGACAATTTGGGGATTAATAATCATGTGTTTTCTTTTTAAAAAAATTAAGCAAGATCTGATCTCTTCCTCTGGTGAAACATAGTTATTTCAACAGACTACCAGAAGCACAAAAAAAAAAAAATCTCCAAGGTTTGTGGTTGAGATGAAAATGAAAGAAGATTCTGGAAACAACTTAGAAAGAGAAGCAACATTTTTGTAAAAAAAAAATCTTACTTAAACAAGAACAATGAATCTTTTATATGGCTTGATTTGGACTCTATTCCATGGTGAGAACTATTGGGGCTGGGGAGTAGTTTAGATTTGGGTTCAGCTACCTGCAACAAAGATATATAAATGTTGGACAATTTAGCCAATGATGTGGAGCACAGTTTCTCTCTGGTCCTTTTGGCAGATGACAAAATTGTGAAAGGACGGCAGAAATACAAATATAGAACATTACAATCTAGGGACACCCATTTATGCTTCACAGTCGAGTTGCAATAGAGAAATTACAATACGAGATAAAACGTATTAGAAGCTTTTGACTACAATTACATCAAGGAATTCAGGTAGGGCTGGGGGATGTTTTAGTCAACTGATCTGATGGCAGCTGGTTTCAGAATACATTGAAAAATTGGTGGGTAAGCAATATACCAGTTTTCTTTCCTTCCTTCCTTCCTCCTTCCTTCCTTCCTTCCTTCCTTCCTTCCTTCCTTCCTTCCTTCCTTCCTTCCTTTCTTCCTTTCTTTCTTTCACAGATGAACGCATGTTGGATAACCATTTGTCTGAAAATGTTGTATAACCATTTCTCTGAAATGGTGTAGGGTTTCCAGCCTGGGCAGGGGGTTGGACTAGAAGACCTCCAAGGTCCCTTCCAACTCTGTTGTTGTTGTTGTTGTTGTTATTGTTGTTGTTGTTGTTGTTGTTATTATTATTATTATTATTATTATTATTATTATTATTATTATTATTATTATTAACACCATTCTAAGTAAGTAATATAGATCCATTCTTTCTCAAACATTTTTGTGTTGGGTCAAAGGCAATCATTTTATTTTGAATTGAAGTTGATGTTTCATATCCATGTTTCAATTTGTTATGTTTTCCTTAATCATCCTGTGTCTGGCAATCTTTTTCAGCCTATTTTCATACACCCTGAACGTCAAATCTGACATCATCAGGGATGTTTAAAAGGGGGGGAAAAGAAGCCTTGAAAAAGTCTGTGTAATAGGACAAAGAACAAATGAAGAGAAATCAAATGCTATAACAACTAAAGGTTAAGACTGTAAAAGGAAGAAATATAAAGCTGGCTTATTTGATCAAGGTTAAAATAAGATATATTGTTACTTCTGGCTATTCTTTTTGGATTTTCTGCTGATGAAAGGACTGAAAAAATGTTTTATGGATTTTATAGATAAGAGATGGGATACAGGATAAAGAGATTAATATTGGTAACCTAAGAGAGAATGAAGAGTTACTAAATTTGTTTAAACTTGCGATGAAAATTGGAAGTCGCTTCTTTATATATCTCTTTTCCCTTTACTATGCTCTTACTTTTTTATTTCTTCTTTTTCCCTTGCCCTTTTTAGTCTTTCTATTTTTTCTTTCTCTACATTTAGTTTATATTATATTTTATTATAATAATCCAAATTAATAAAAATCAACAAAAAAGTTTCTAGGAGAGTGGATTAGTGAAATGAGATTGAGCAAAGAAAGTCTCCGGCAGTATGAAAAGCAACACAGATTATCAGCCTTTCTCTAGTGAAAAATCCATTTGTTTAAAATAAACATATTGAAATGGTAATGCATTCACAGGAAAAATGTGCATTAACAAGCCTTCATTAGAGAGACTTACATAAAGAAGAAGGGCGGCACCAGCCCTGTGGAACGAGCTTCCTCCGGGATTACGACAACTCCCCGACCTCCGGACCTTCAGACGTGAACTGAAGACTCTATTATTTCAGCGTGCGGGACTAGCCTAAGAACAAAATGTTTTAGCTAAATTTTAATGTGGGTTTTACTGGTTTTTACTGTTTTAGTGATCAGGCTATTATAATATTTAGTTTTAACTGGGTTTTAATGTTTATTTATTATATTGTTTTTATATTGTTTTTAATATGCCTGTGAACCGCCCTGAGTCCTACGGGAGATGGTGCGGTATATAAGTTTGATAAATAAATAAATAAAATAAATAAGAAGAAGGACAAACTGCTCCATTCCAATGTCAAAACAGAAGAAGGGCTTAGAAGAGATCCCACAGGGCTGGGCACATTCTTGAAAACTTCCTACACTTCATTCCTTCTTCTTTTCCAAGCTTTCCTTTTGCCCCATGCCCCTCTCTCACTTTCCTGACCCGATTTTCTGGGCTGCCTGTGAAATCTCCTTCTCTAAAGAAGTTTCATTCACTCTTGAAATAAGATGTTAATATTTGTCCTGCTCATTTTTGGGGGGGGGGTTGTTGTTTTTTTGTTGTTGTTGTTTTGCCTTCTTGATGATTGCTACACATCTTTTTTTTCCCCCAAACAGATGCTAACATCTAAGAACACCACTTGCTGAAAAGGGATTGCAGGCAGGCACTCAGTTCAGGCACTAGGGAGGCTGATTCATTTTGTCGACTGCTGCATTTCAAATTGAGGGAAATCCATGATGGACTCTCTTTAAGAAAAGTGATTATATAAATCAGCTTTGACTAACATGGTGTTCTTCAGACATCTGGGACCAAATTTAATAGTTCACAAGCCTTCTTAACTTGGGGATAACTGAAGATGAACCTTTCTGAAGAGCAATCTGTTTAGGGAAGATGAGTAAATTCTTTCCTCTTTATCCAATTAATTTCATGCAATGCTACAGAGACTTAAGTGGAACTCTGGATGCAGTGTATCGTTCTGGGGTCTGTGTTATTTTTCTTCCTCTTTTTAGTAAAAATGGTTGTAACTGTTTTTCAGTTTGCTGGATGCTGGAGACTCTTAAATTAGGGCCTTATCCCTATGGGGGCTCAGCGACTATCTGCTGCAAATATAGAAAAGGGGATGAAGAAGCTGTCAAGTATTGGTGCAAAGAAGAACGATTTAGATTCTGTTCTCGTAACCGTACCATCCGAACAACCGGATCAGAGAAAGAGGTGAAGCAGAATGGCATGTCCATCAAAGACAACCACGTACTTCGTGAATTCAGGGTGGTCATGGAGAACCTCACTCACAACGATGCTGGGACTTACCTATGTGGGGTGGAGAGAAAATATGACACCTGGCAGCCGGTGGAACTAATCGTTATTGCAGGTATCCTTTTGCTGTAGTTATTATTTTAGGAAGAGAGCCATCATGCAACCGTAGGAGGACAACGCTCTGTTGTTTCTAGCCAAACACTAGAACTATATACAGGTAGTCCTTGACTTACAATCATTGTTTTAGTGACCATTCCAAACGACAACGGCACTGAAAAAAGTCACTTATGACCGTTTTTCAAATTTATTACCTTCGCGGCATCTCCATGGTCACGTGATCAAAATTCAACTGGCATGTGTTTATGCAGGCTGCAAGTGTCCCAGGGTCATGCAATCACTTTTTGCAACCTTCTGACAAGCAAAGTCAATGGGCAAGCGCGATTCCCTGAACAACCGTGTTAGTAACCCTACAACTGTAACGATGCATTTAACAACTGTGGCAAGAAAGGTCATAAAATGGGGCAAAGCTCACTTAACTAATGTCTCGCTTCTTAGCCACAGAAATTTTGGGCTCCATTGCTGTCCTAAGTTGAGGATTCCTTGTTGTGATTATTGGTTTTGCTTAGATTTCAGAGAATTACAGTTTCCATTTTAAATGACACCTGTTTAGCCTCTTAAGTTTGTAGAAATAATGTAAAGATGTACAAGAGCCATGGGGTATTAAGATGCATTAAGATGTATTAAGAGTCGTGGTGGCACAGTGGTTAGAATGCAGTACTGCAGGGCTAACTCACTGCTCACTTCAGAATAGAATAGAATAGAATTTTTATTGGCCAAGTGTGATTGGACACACAAGGAATTTGTCTTGGTGCATATGCTCTCAGTGTACATAAAAGAAAAGATACGTTCATCAAGGTACAACATTTACAACACAATTGATGATCAATATAGCAATATAAATCATAAGGATTGCCAGCAACAAGTTATAGTCATACAGTCATAAGTGGAAAGAGATTGGTGATGGGAACTATGAAACGATTAATAGTAGTGCAGATTCAGTAAATAGTCTGACAGTGTTGAGGGAATTCAGGAGTTCAATTCTGAACGGCTCAAGGTTGACTCAGCCTTCCATCCTTCCAAGGTCGGTAAAATGAGGACCAGGTTGTTGGGGGCAATAGGCTGACTCTGTAAACCACTTAGAGAGGGTTGTAAAAGCACTGTGAAGTGGTATATAAGCCTAAGTGCTATTGCTAATGCTATAAACAGTGTCTCACGTCATCCCAGATGCTGCTACTTCTGGAAACTGCATTTAGGTGTATAGCCTGTCATTCATCAGTATAATTAAAGCATGTACAGTCTTCTGGAAAAGCAATTTGGCTAGAAATAATATCCCAACACAATTATCCTTCAAAGGTATATTTTTGATAAAATGAAAGGCTGGAGTGAATTGCCAAGGTCCTATTAGTTGCTGTCTCTACCTACTGTGCAGAGCAAAGGCATAATGTACTTCTCCAGGTTGACTTGCCTCCCTACCGGTTATCTGCTACTTGAGTGAGCACAGGAGATTTCTCTGCAGGCACCTACCATAGCAGCCCCACAACATATTGACTTGAGGGTCCTCAACACAATTCCATGGGGCAGCCAATTGAAAGATGAGGGTGATACCACTGCACCAGGGTAAGAAGAGGATAGGAAAGCAAATCCAGCAGGAGGAAGTTGCACAAGACAAAATGACAGATCTTTTCTTGCCTCATTGTATAGATCCCCCACCCACCTCAAATGTTCTTGGAGCCTTTCTGCCCCTAACTTATAACTGAGGAGCTTTTACATGCTTAAACAAAGGTAATTCCTCACTGTTTGTATTCTCTTCAATATATGGCCTGGTTTATCATGCAAGACTTGCTTTTATAACACTGAGAGGCAAGGTTTTGTTCTAACAATTTTGTGGAGAGAATTGCTTTAATGTATGTTTTTTGCTCTTTCGAATGGGACATTTGTAAATGAATAGTAATGTGTAATATAATACACATAAATATTTTAAATTAGTAGACCACTGGCTGGGTATTTTCAAAGCTGCAGCCACGATGCACAATACAATGCTTGTGATTTTCATAGATTTGGCCACAGATAGAGAGTACATCATGCTTGAACTCACGGATCACTGTGTCCTATATTTCTTAAACTGCATGTTTTAAACAGCAGTCTTTATTATTATCATAATAATATTTGAAACAAACTAAGTCCAGTTTGATGCCTCTTTTTATAACTACATAAATCAGGAAAAGTGGGTGCATTCATTTTTATCTCCTATATTAGTATTTGACAAAAGATGTTATTATCTACAGATGATGTTTCCACACCTACATCTAGAAACAAAGACAATAAAACAGTAGAACCAAGTGAACCTCCGTTATCTCCTGAAAGGTATTCTAATTTCTTGCTTATATTTGATATTCCAAGGAAAATTCCAAATAGTTTACCAGTAGATCAGTGGTGGGTTTCAAAATTTTTTACTACCGGTTCTGTGGGTGTGACTTGATGGGCATGGCATGGCTTTGTGGGCATGGCTTTGTGGGCGTGGCTTGGTGGGTGTGGCGGGGAAGAATACTGCAAAATCCCCATTCCCTACCCAATCCAGGGGAAGGTTGCTGCAAAATCCCCATTTCCTCCCAATCAGCTGGGACTCGGGAGGCAGAGAATAGATGGGGGCGGGGCCAGTCAGAATTTTTACTACCGGTTCTCCGAACTACTCAAAATTTCCGCTACCGGTTCTCCAGAACTGGTCATAACCTGCTGAAACCCACCTCTGCAGTAGATACTTCTTAAATAAAACAGGATGCCAAACGATACTGTAGTTAGCAGCAATCTGATTACCTCTGGACAATCTGGACATCATAACTAAAAGCAGTCTAGAATGGTAGGGCTATAGGCAGTGGTGGGATTCAGCCGGTTCGCACCGGTTCGGGAGAACCATTTGTTAACTTTCTGAGCAGTTCGGCGAACCTCTTGTTGGAAGAAATCTCCTTCCAACAGCCTTTTGTTTTTCCCACTTTACAGAGCTAATCCTGTCAGGAAGGCAGGAAGGAAACATTCTGGTGTGCCTCTGTGTGGTTTCTAGCCTAATCCTGTTTATCATTAAGTGTTTTCAGAAACTGCTTCTCCAGTTAAGCCTTGTTATATTGTAACAGCCCTTAATGATTCTTGGCAGTATGCCCAGACTAGCTGGAGCCACATCTTTGGAGTTTGTTGGTTGGTTGGTTGGTTGTTGTTGTTAAATTATTTGAATCCCACCACTGGATATAAGGTCTCCTGCTTGAGCAAGGGGTTGGACTGGAAGACCTCCAAGGTCCTTTCCAACCCTATTATTCTACGTTCTAGAGCATGGGTGTCAAACTCGCAGCATTACGTTGCTGTCATGTGACATATTGTGATGTTTTCCCTTTGTGGAGATGGGTGAGTGGTGTCTACGCGTGACACATCCGGCCCGCAAGCCGTCAGATTTACACGTCTATTCTAGAGCATGCAGCACAGAAAACATGCCTAAGCTACATTAAGGAAAAAGCCATTTTCTGGCTGGAATTCCATAGGTAGTATGTTCTGCTAAAAGGATTCTTGTATCAACCAAAAACATTGTACCTCTAGATGGTGGAATATAAACTAAAGACCCCATCCATTTTTCTAAGGTAATAGAAACTGTCCACCATTTTATTATTAGTTTTTCAGACACCTCTTTGATTTCACTTTCCATTTGAAGATTAGCCTGACTTCCTTGCTGGGTTGAAGGGGTAAGATAGACTAGGCCAGTGTTGGTGAACCTTTTTGGCACCGAGTGCCGAAATGGGAGCGTGCATGCACATGGGGGAGCACCAGAAGCCAGAAGAGCAATTCCCCGGCCAGTGCATGCTGAGCTTCCGATTTCTGACACCTGTGCCAGTCACCTGGTCTTCCGGTTTCTGGCATGCATGCGCACAGGAAGACCAGCTGGCCAGCCTGCACGCGCGTGCCAGAAACTAGAAGCTCAGCCGGAAGTGGCATGCAGAGCCATCTCTCCAGGCATGCCAGCCATCACCCGTTGCTCTTCTGGCTTCCGGCGCTCCCAGTGTGTGAACACCAGTTGGCCGTTGCCCATGTGCACGCCGGAACCCGGAAGAGCAATTGGCGATGGCTGGCGTGCCTGGAAAGATGGCTTGCCTGCCACTTCCGGAATGCATGCCGTAGGTTCTCCATCACTGGACTAGGCCCATCGCATGGTTATTTGAGAACTGATATGAACGGCCCATGGTAATTCTGTGGAGGTGTTTGCTCCATTTGAATAGGGGTTTTACATCTTCTTGGATATATCAGACAAATCTACCCTCCCCCAAATATGCTTGTCTATAATGCTTATAACCTAAAATTATTGTATAATTTTAATTTTCCCTGTTGTAATAGATGTTTGTAATGCTTTCTGGATTTGTTTCCTAGCTTCATGCTCCGTTACTTCTCCATTTTGGCTCAGTGGTTCCTGACATTTACAAACAAACACTTGATTTTTCTCTGTTAGGCACCTTTTCTTTTGTGACATTTTGTATTCACTTCATATTATTTATTATTTATTTATTATTTATTTGGCTTTAACCAAAAACTGTCTACCACTGACCTCACTCCATTCCTAAGAGGTCTGTAAGGGGCGTGCATAAGAGCACCAGCATGCCTACCGTTCCTGTCCTATTGTTTCCTTTCTTTATATTCAATTAATTTAGTTATTACATACTCATGCTTATATATATGCTTATATATTGTATAGTTATTTCATGCTTATGCTTATATATACTGTGTGACAAAATAAATAAAAAATAAAAATAAATTAGAATATGCACGTGTGTGTGCACACATACAAATGCACACATATATATATATGGATACATAGAGATAGATAGATGGATAGATAGATAGATAGATAGATAGATAGATAGATAGATAGATAGATAGATAGATAGATAGATAGATAGATAGATGTGTGAGAGAGAGATAAGAGAGAGATAAGAGAGAGGGGGAGAGAGAGAGAGGGAGATGAGGGAGATAGAAGGGGGGTAAAGTTAGAATAGATATAATCACAATACTCAGGGCACTTCACAGTCCATAAATACAAATAAAATAGCACCATTCATCCCCATGAAATTCCAGAATGCTACCTTATAACATTGTAATCAAGCTCAAAAATAAACGCTGAACTTAAAAATAAAATTAAAAATCACCACCAACCAAGTAGCCAAGTAGATTCTAAACACCCAATAAAATAAAACGTGCCACCATATTCCTGAAAATTAATAGACTAAGGACCATTTGGTGGCAAGCTATTTTTATCAGCCACTATAACAGCCTAACTCTGGGTTCTCCCTCTACCCCTTGTGGATGGATGTGAAACATCTTTTTCATAGTTAAACACACATTTCTGTTTGAAGAAAAGGATACCCTAAGTAACTAAGAGTTAAAACATGTGAACTTCCTAGGTCAACACCAGCACTTTGAATAATGTTTAGAAACCTATTTGCAGACAATGCAGTCCCCAAAGAACAAGTATACTCTGCTGAAGCAGCTCTCAAATGTCAAAATAAGGGCAGCTGCATTTTCCACCAGCTAAAGTTTTTGTATAGCTTTCTTAAGCAGCTCCAAATAGAATGCAGTAGTCCAACCTCAAAGTGATGAGGACACCACTAAGGCCTCTGGTCCAGAATGAACCACAAGTGGCACAGTAGTTTAAGCTGGGCAAACCCGGACCGTAATATAAATCTGGTCATCAAACAGTAGCCATGACTCCAGGGAATCCCCAAGTTGTCCACAAACCTCAAGGATAGTGCATCCTTATCCAGAGTCAGCATAGATGTTTCCAAGGAACCTACTGATTTCTGGACTAACTCCATATTGCCCAGATTTTGTTTTATCCCAGCCAGTTCCTCACAGCCTTCAATCACTAGGAGAAGACCTCCAGAGCATCTCCAGTGTGACTTGGGCTATCGATCTATAAAAGGGTATCAGCAACGTATCAATGATGCCTCACCCCGAACCAATGGGGTGGATTTTTAGATGTAATTGTCTTCCAGCATTGATACACAAAGATAGACCAGGAGCATTCCTGCCGACTATCTCAGATTTCCAGAATTTAACAAGGTTTGTGGTAGAACTGCCTGCCAAATCATTAAAGTGATCCTCAAGCTCTGCCCAAAATCAACTAGATCTATAAGTCAGCTGAGATGGACCATGAAATAGAACCTCCATCCTCACAGAGGCCAAAGATGTCAACATGTCATAGGTGGAAAAGTGAATGATCTCACTTTGCAAAGGACAAATCATAATGTCCTATATTTTCAGCTCACATAATAGCTGCTCTGACCAGATGCAATTTATGTCCATCTGTACAAGTTGATGGATTAGATCCATTGACAAGAACTACTTTATTCCCCTTTCCTCCTTTTATCTTCACTCTCTAAGAAAGATTCTTCCTGCTCTGGAGGCAGGATTGTTTTTCAGTATCTTACCTAGTAAACAAAATCTGACTTCTAGGACCAGTCAACCTGTCTGCACCATGATTCTTAGCTCTTCTTTAGAGCTATTTCCACAACCACTTAGGTGACATGAATTTGATGGTGGGACACGTAGCACAATTTCTAATCATGGTCATAAATTATAAGCAGAGCTATATAAAAGGAGATGTTTCTTTACATAGTCTGAGTTAAGACACGAATGTCCTGTAAAAACAAAAAAATAATATTTTGAGTACAGGAAAATAATCCTACTCCTGGACAGAAAATATACACAGCAAAAATAATGGTCGATAATGGTGAAGCAAATATGGGAACTCATTTGTTCTATTTGTACTAAAAGAGCAATGTAAATTAAAAGTGAAATAAATGAGTGGCTTATCTATACTTGTCATAATGAAGAACAATTTAAAATAAAATGTTGGAACTTTTCTCTGTTTAGAAATCTTGATTTTATCCTGCTCATCTTGAAAATACCCATCTTTTTAACTATGCTGGCTGCTATACTTTGGGTGCATATATGGTACAAGAGAGGAAAACACCCCAGTGTCCAAATTTCAGAGTCAGAAGGAGCAAAAGGATAACTAATGACTTCATTTCATTCAATTGCATCATTAACTTCCAGATTTTCCAGGTATGTCAGGACAATTTGCTACTTGTTTGAGGGCAGAGCAGACAAATGCATTTTGTGCCTCTCCAGTGCTGAGATCCAATTTTGTGTAAGAAAGCTTACCTAGATTCTTAAGATTGGATAAGTTCTTCATAAATATGGGTTGTTATTCTAAATTGAGTCAGATCAGATTTCCCAGAAATGTTATCATATCAGCCACAGCACAAACACAAGATAATTCTTTTGCCAACCATGTGTACCTATTATAGTCATTTGCGAAATCTTTTATATTGACCTATTAAAATGTTTTAAGCTACCTAGAATGTTTACTGCCACCAAACTGTCAAACTGTCTGACTCCGACATTATTTCCTACATAATAATAATACATACCAGGGGTGAAATGCTCCCGGTTCAGACCAGATCGGCTGATCCAGTAGCAATGGCAGCGGGTGGTTGAGAGACCCAGTACCAAAAATCCGGGGGGGCCCCGCCCATGCCCACCTAATCGCCTGGTTGCCCGCTTCCCTGCTTGCTGCTTCTTTTAAAAAATGCTTCTAAAAGTTTTTTTTTAAAAAAGCTCGGGTGATCACAGCTGAGCCGCTCGATCGTCAGAACCTTTTTTTTACTTTTAAAAGCATTTTTTTTACAACATATTCGGCAGAAGAGGTTGTAAAAAAATGATTTTAAAAGTAAAAAAAAAGATCACGCACCACAGCTGATCACTCCCCCCCACACCCCCCACGCTGTTCTACTTACCCCATGCCTCCTTTTGGCATGCACTGCGAACCAGTTCAGTAATAAACTGTTTCAGATTTCACTACTGATACATACTCTAAAAACAAGCCAGTAGTCATTAATAGCCCAAGCATTCACAAACATTTATACAATTGCAGATTTTTTTTTTCATGATCAAAAATAGCTCTTGAAATGGAGGTCATAGAAATATCAAGATAATAAGGACTAAAGACAATTATTTGGATGTGATTTCTTTAATAAATAATATTTTTGTTGCTTTCTAGTAGCTGTCTCTTTCTCACCTTGGAGAGGATCAAGAACCTGACCTGCTGATTTCATACCAAGAAGTTTCATGAGTGCTCTAATAATGATGGCTGTGGCCAGGATCTTCCCAACTACCTTACAAAAGACCAGAAGAGAAGAAGAAAAACTTTGGTTAATTTACATCATTCAATGGTAAATCAGCAACACAAACCAGAGAAAATACATAGCTGAGGTTGAAACCTTCACTCTTCTTTGTCTATGCTTATGCTTAGCCTTCTTATCGCCCTCTTTCATCTCCTGGACATACTTTACATGGTCTGTAGCTCAAAGGTGCTTTTTCAAAAGGCAACTGGGCTGTTTTTTCCCTTGAGGAAGAAAATGTTTCACTTCTCATCCAGGAAGCTTCATCAGTTCTGAGTGGATGGTGAGGGGGGAATGGAAGAATTATCAGAACTAATCCTTCTAGGAACTAATTTCCTCCACCACCACCACCCCAATATCCAGCCCAAACTGATGAAGCTTCTTGGATGGGAAGCAAAACATCTTTTTTCTTCCTCAAGGAAAAAAAATATATAGTCCAGTTGCCTTTTGAAAAAGCCCATTTGAGACAGCCATAACCTGGATGACCTGAAATCTCCATAGACATGGACTGTAGCTGCCTTCTCAATAACTGAACTACAATTCCCAGCATCCATCACCATCACCATTCATCATTTAGCTAGGGATGCTTATATAAGTAAATGTATTACATTTTCAACCTCCAAGGTCTACCAGCAGGATTTATTAGGTCAGATGAATTCTTAAATCTATTCCCAATAGTTACAATTGCTGAAACATTTGCTTTCTGATTTAATACAGGAGAGAAAAACAATTTAGGGTCCACAGAGCCATCTAGGCAAGGTTGAGGAGAGCCGTGGTAGTCCATGGTAGCCCAAAATCTGATATGGTAACTGTTGCATATAGGGACGTGGTGGCTTAGTGGGTAAGACACTGAGCTTGTCGATCGAAAGATTGGCAGTTCAGCGGTTCGAATCCCTAGTGCCGCGTAACGGGGTGAGCTCCCGTTACTTGTCCCAGCTTCTGCCAACCTAGCAGTTTGAAAGCACGTAAAAAATGCAAGTAGAAAAATAGGGACCACCTTTGGTGGGAAGGTAACAGCATTCCGTGCGCCTTTGGCGTTGAGTCATGCCGGCCACATGACCACGGCGATGTCTTCGGACAGCGCTGGCTCTTCGGCTTTGAAACGGAGATGAGCACCTCCCCCTAGAGTCGGGAACAAGTAGCACATATGTGTAAAGGGAACCTTTACCTTTACCTTTACTGTTGCATATGTTTATGTGAACTACAGCTGCCTGATGAGCTACAGCAGATGAAATGAGCTGTGTCTCACGAAAGCTTGTGGCACTTAATAAAATGTGTTTGCCTATCAGGGTCCTGACAGAGCCATTTAGTGATAGAAAAAAACACGTATCTACATTTGTAACAGAAAGTTCTTTAAATAAATTTGGCTTTGCTGTTTTTTTGTTTTTTGTTTAAATAATAAGTGTATTTATATCTGGAAATATCCTTGCTATCTACTGACCATATATCATTGTGCACCAATACAGCAATTGTTGTCCCTATCTTTGCCAACTTTTGCAGTTGTTTCAAGAGAAAGAGATTAGCACTATAGGTAGAAAGTGGGGGGGGGGGTGAGTGACAACACAATGGAACTGCTGTTCTTGCTTACTCCTGGGCTACTCTTGCCAGATAAGAACAATCAATATAGCTCATTGCATCCTAGGCTCCATTTCCCATACAGTCTAAATAAATATATGTAAATATATGTATTCTGTACAGTAGATGTCAGAATCCTAATGTGTGTTGAAGATGACAGATAATCTAAAAAAATTGTCAGTAGAAGACATAAATGGCAGTAATAACAATGGTAGTAGTGCAAATGAATTGTAACGTCATCACCATCATCATCATGGGATATTTACCAGTAAATTGCAAGTTCAGTCTTTTCCAAACTAATTCCCTCCAAATGTCTATGGAGAGTCTCGGTCATCTAGGTCTTGGTTGTCCCAAAGGTGTTTTTTCAAGAGGCAACTGGACTTTCTGGTTTTTCTTTTTTTGTTTGAAGACATTTTGTTTCTCATGCAAGAAGCTCCAAGCTCCAAGACTTTCGCTTGGAGAAACGAAAGTCTTCAAAGAACAAAATAGAATAGAATAGAATAGAATAGAATAGAATAGAATAGAATAGAATAGAATAGAATAGAATAGAATAGAATAGAATAGAATAGAATAACAGAGTTAGAAGGGACCTTGGAGGTCTTCTAATCCAATCCCCTGCTTAGGCAGGAAACCCTACACCATTTCAGACAAAGAAAAACCAGGAAGTCCAGTTGCCTCTTGAAAAAGCACTTTTGGGGTACCCTCCAAATGTTTTGGACTAAAGTTCCTACAAACATTCCCAAGAAAATTGCAGGGACCTGTCCAGACAGTCAGCCAGAGTCAAAACTATTAAAACTATTAAAAAGAGCATAGACAAAGTGACAAAGTATCACTGCAATCATACCATCCATAAATGTACATATGTAATCTACTGATTACATCAGATAATGTTGAGCTTTCTGGAAACATCAGAAACATTTGTTTTCACAAACTCTAAACCTGAGCACTGGCCCCAGTGGGTTTCACGCTGAATGTTATGAGGTGTTTCCAGCTGATAGATTTTTTTTTCACTGGATCGTTTGGAAATGAGTGGCTAGGAAGATGACAAGATGGCAAGATTGAGCTGTTCGAATGAACCAGGTTTAGGCCATTTTCTTTGATGATAACATCATCACTCACGAATCAATCCATTTTTCCCCTGTACTAGATTGATATTTCTAGTGAGCTCACTAACCTCAGAAGTCAATAGAATTTGTCAGCAGTTATTTCGCAAATAACGATTCCAACGATACTTTTGGCTCTTTTCTGCACACCTCAATTCCAACACAACCTGCTCAAAAAGTCTCCAGAGATAATCACACCGCTTTCTCAATGGCAGCACTCATATCAATTCCTGCCCCTCAAAAATAGTTGATAGTTTGTGCTTGCAGAGCAATGAACCAGAAGGTTGGATTTGTCCTGACATACTAATGGTGGGTTAAAGGTTGAATTGAATTTGCTGGACAAGTAGTCTTTTGAGGTGAAACAAATCTCACCAAATACTTGCTAAATCTCTAATGCAGAATGGCTAGCTGGGGAATTCTGGGAGTTGAAATCCACAAGTCTTATAGTTGCCAAGATTGGACACCCCTGCTCTACTAGGAGTGCTATGCTTAGTTGTTGATAGCACCTTACCGCTAATCACTGACATTTGTGTGTGTGCATATGTATGGTATGTTCTCGATCAGCTCATACAAATCTAGGTTTGAGCAACTTGTGGGTTGCACACATCCTTCCCTACCTTCAAATTTTGATTCCAGAATACCTTGAGTCTGTCAGAGTCTGTCAAATATCAGATGGCTTCAAGGATGACCTATAAAATGGCCCCACCCTTGCAACTCACCTCTGAAAAATGAACTAAAAATGGGTAGCTCTGTCTTTGGCTCCTAAAATGTCTCCTACCTAGACTGAAAATATTTCCTGTCCACAAACTATATTATAGTTACAATAGTCTAAAATACTGTTTCTCAATCTTTTGGAATCCGTGTCACCTTTTAATAAACATATTATGCCCTCTTCAAAACTGTCTCCTTCAATAATTTATCACAAAATGTTAAAATGAATGATATATTGTAACTAAAAACATTTGTAAATTTTAAAAAAATGCTTCAAATTTACATCAAATTTACACTATGTCTTAGAACCGAGATGGTGAACCTATGGCACTCATTACCACACAGAGCCCTCTCTGCAGACACACCAGCCATCGCCCCAGCCCAGCTCCACTGCGCATGCACATGCGTCTCCTGCCAGCCAGCTGGTCTTAGAGTCTCTGCTGCACATGCACGGGGGCAGGGCGCATGCCGGATGCATGTACTTGCATGGGGGGTGCAGGTTGGTGTAGGAGGCTTTCCAGGCCCAAAACAGCACACGGAGGTGGGGGGGCTGCTCCATTTTGGGTCTGGAAAGCCTCCTGCACCAACCTGGAAGCCAAAAGAGGGCACAGGGGGGCTGGGTGCAGGCGTGGGGGTCCTCATGCACAGGGATGCATGCCTATGCATGGGTCGCATGCGGTGTGTGTGTGTGTTCACATTGCATATTGGGGGTTCTGGCATGCGCACGTACATTCACACATGCATGTGCACGCTTTGGACACTTGGCACCAAAAAGGTTAATCATCACCGTCCTAGAATTTTCAAAATGTGGATTTGTAAGGGACCACAAGAAATACCTCAATGACCTCTCTGCAGTGTCCCACCCAAAAAACAATTAAGCTCTTTTTAAAAGGTGGTTGTCAAGGCTCTTTTTAAAATCGCCTAGTGATAGAGAAACCACAACTTCCATAGGTTGAGTTTTTCACTGTTATACAGATCTCACAACCTAGCAAATGCCACACTCCCTCTGTACAAGTGCCTGCCTGGTGGAAACAGCAATCCCTCAGAGTGGCAAATGGCCTTGACGCTATTGGGGCTACCCCTGAAGTGCACTCGGAGACTCCAGCTAGTCCAGAATGCAGCTGCGCGGGTGATTGAGGGAGCACCACGTTGCTCCCGAGTAACACCACTCCTGCGCAGTCTGCACTGGCTACCTGTGGTCTTCCAGGTGTGCTTCAAGGTTTTGGTTACCACCTTTAAAGCGCTCCATGGCTTAGGGCCCGGGTACTTACGGGACCGCCTGCTGTTACCACATGCCTCCCACCGACCCGTGCGCTCTCACAGAGAGGGTCTTCTCAGGGTGCTGTCCGCCAAGCAGTGTCGGCTGGCGGCCCCCAGGGGAAGGGCCTTCTCTGTGGGAGCACCTACTCTCTGGAACGAACTTCCCCCTGGTTTACGCCAATTGCCTGACCTTCGGACCTTTCGCCGGGAACTGAAAACTTATTTATTTATCCAAGCGGGACTGGCCTGATTTTTAAATTTTTCAATTTTAAATTTTTCAATTTTAATATTTTATTGGGTATTTTTATATGGTCAATTGGACGGTTTTAATTTCAGCCTTTATTGAATAAGTTTTTTAATTGTTATTTTAGTGTGTATATTAATTGTTTTAATGTAGGCTGTACACCGCCCTGAGTCCTTCGGGAGAAGGGCGGTATAAAAGTTTAATTAAATAAATAAATAAAATAAATAAATTGGACTTGGGTAGGACTGTGAAAACCTGTCTATTTCTCCAGGTGTTCGAAGCCAAGGGGTTAACTGGTGGCACAGTGGTTAGAATGTAATATTGCAGGAAAAATTCTGCCCACAGCTTGCAGTTCGATGCTGATGGGGCTCAAAGCTGACTTAGCCTACCATCCTTCCAAGAAGGACCCAGATTGTTTAGGGGCAACATAAAAAATAATACAACATTGTAAATCACCCAGAGAATGCCATAAGGCACTATGGGGCAGTATGTAAATCTAAATGCTATTGCTATTAAGCCAGCCCTATAGTAGGGGATGATGTGTTTAATGAATGGAAGATGTCATTACTTGGGTAATTGCCATGGGTAATTTCTATAAATGTTGGGTCTTAAATCTTTGTACATCACCCAAAGTCACTATTGTGAGATGGGTGGTCATATAAATTATTTAAATACATAAATAAAATGAAATCTTCAGCCATGACATCTAAGACATATTACTTGAATTGTGTAGCTGCCTAGGTAAAGTTCAATTCTTTTTTTTCCCCCTCAAGGGCATTTTCAAGAACCATATATTTGAAAGTTTCATCAGCAAGAGAAAATAAACATGTTTAACCCCAACTTGCTGTATCCATAGTTGATGTTGACTAGAGATATTTGAACTATGCTATGATGAGCAATGATAGTGATGTTTTTGTCCTGAAGCTTCGGATTCAGATGTTCTAGGAGTTTTATATATCTGCCAAACATAACAATCTCATCTGAAAGCTACTATTTTTTTTAAAGCTTCACATAGTCTTTTTTTCCATATTATTCTAAAAATAGGATAACTTCCTTCAGCTCACAAATCCATTCAAGCATATTTCCCTTTGACAGTCATTGAAACTAATGTGGAACAGAAACATTTTATGAACAGTACGCAGTACACAAACGAACAACAGTAAATAATACACTGTTTTTCATGTAATTAACTAACTTGATAATGAGATTGAAGTCTTTTTCTTGCCTGCTGGGAAGAGCTTTGCAAACAGGTGCGTGGTTAGTTACACATTAAATCTCCATAACATGTGACGATTTCCTTCCCCTTCCCCCACAAAATCCTGGTTATGAATCCAGCATTAATAAACTATTTATCAGTTCAATCCCCAACCCATTTATTTTGTTTCTGATTGTTTGGACAAAAGCTCCAAAGGTATCCCTTTCAATAATTGCTTTCAAGGCTCAGGAAAGCAGAATTTCTTCTTTCATTTTTATCTAACTATACAGCATGCCTCGTATGAACAAGTAGTGGAGCACCAATAAATGATTCATCGCAACTAATTGCAAAAAGAGAAATGATATAACATCCTCCAAATTTTTGATTCCATTTTGAATTGGAATTCTCTAGAATTCTTTCTCAACTTCCCGTCAGAGAGCTATGTTGATGGCACTCAGTGTTCCTCATCCCAGTTCAAAAATTGGTCACGTACCATTTTTCAAGAACATGGCCTCCCAAGGAGCCTCCATTTCATTGCCAGGCTACTGCTGATTCAAGAAGTTCCGGCTTGAAAATACATTTTCCTAGGACAATGGGTAGACTTCCTATGTTGCAGAAAAGTTGTCTTCAGATATTGGTGGCCAATTGACTGGCTGTAGGAGTGCCCCTCCCCATCCAGTTGTTAAATTATGTGGCTATTTAGCTGCTGGAAACAAAAGAACCTCACCCAGCAGGTTTTGATGCTTCACGTTATTAAAATGAAATGACCTGTGTTGAAAATGACCAGCAGCAGAAGTTGCCCCCAAGGAGGGAATAAGTATGAAGTGTGGGATGGAAGAATTATGGCACACATTTTCCAGGCATTTTTTGGCAATAGTTTGGCTTTTTTTTCCTGTCAAGCAAAGAAACAGATTGAGTCAGTCAATAGTTGGAGTTCTCCCTTGAGGCATGAAGAACCAGGCTGAAGTGATCCTACCTCTGACCCATTATACAAAGATCTACCTGTCTTGAGAAGGCTGAAATGCTGGGAAAGGTGAAGTGGGGAGGGGAGAAGAGAACAATCAGTAGTAAAGTTGATGGACACAGTTATATTGTTAAAGGATGCCCTGTTGTAAGACCTAAAGGACAAGGACTGATTATCATGGGGAAGAAATCTATGTGATTGCTAAGAGTTGACATTCACTTAATAGTAGATAATCAGTCAATCAATCAAGCACTCAAACACTAAGCAATCCACAGTCAGTGGTGGGATTCAGCCAGTTCGCACCACTTCGGGAGAACCGGTTGTTAACTTTCTGAGTAGTTTGGTGAACTGGTTGTTGGAAGAAATCATTAGGGCAGAGAACCGGTTGTTAAATTATTTGAATCCCACCACTGTCCACAATTAACCACGACTCTCATATACATACTCAGATAGAGGTAGCCCTCAATTTACGACCACAATTGAGCCCAAAATTTATGTTGCTAAGTGAGAAATTTGTTAAGTGAGTTTTGCCCCATTTTATGACTTTTCTTGCCACATTTGTTAAAGTGAACACTGCAGTTACTAAATTAGTAACACCGTTGTTAAGTGACTCTGGCTACCCCATGGACTTTGCTTGTCAGAAGGTCACAAAAGGCGATCACATGACCCTAGAGCACTGCAGCACTGCAGCCTTCATAAATATAAACCTGTTGTCAAGTTGTCAAGCATCATCCAAATGTAAATCACATGACCAGGGGGAGTGAGTTCATAAGTGTGAAAAATGGTCATAAGCCACCATTCTAACTTTGCATCAAAGGCGGGTTTCAGCAGGTTCTGACCAGTTCTGGAGAACCGGTAGCGGAAATTTTGAGTAGTTCAGAGAACTGGTAGTAAAAATTCTGACTGGCCCCGCCCCCATCTATTCTCTGCCTCCCAAGTCCCAGCTGATTGAGAGGAAATGGGGATTTTGCAGTAACCTTCCCCTGGAGTGGGGTGGGAATGGAGATTTTACAGTATCCTTCCCCTGCCACACCCACAGAACTGGTAGTAAAAAATTTTGAAACCCACCACTGCTTTGCATGGTCACTAAGCAAATGGTTGTAAGTCGAAGACTACCTGTACCTAGAAATGTTGTGGGGTTTTTTTAGTAGCTGATAGCAGCACCCTGAGATAGTATAACGTACTTTCCCATAGGAAAGGGGAACTGCTGTTCAGTAAGCAAGAAGGAGACTGGTGGTGACATCAGGAGGAAAAAAAGAAGGACAAAGGTAAAACGACGGGCAGACAGAGACAAACCTGGACATTGCTGGCTGTTGAAACTTTGTTCTTGGTCTAAGAAGAGGCTGGGACAGGATTCCAAGAAGCGGAACAGGCTGAATGTGGACAAGAGCACTAAAGAAAATGTGTAACCTTCTGGAGGAAACTCTAGCATGTGCAGATGGTCTTTGTGGTGGGGAGACAGAAAAGAATGGGGAAGTGCACATCCTAACAGATGTGAGAGATCAACTGCCACCCAGAGAGATATGGTGGGGGGAAGCCAAGTAGGATAAATATCCTATACCAGGGCTTGGCAACCTTAAACACTCAAAGAGCCATTTAGACCTGTTTCCCACAGAAAAGAAAACACTGGGAGCCACAAAACCCTTTTGACATCTAAAATGAAGATAACACTGCATACATCATTTTTTGCTATGTATTAAAAAACTTATTTATCCATGGTTGGCGTACTGGGGGTCGAAAAGCTCAATAAATTGTGTGCCGGCGGATGTCACACATTGGTGGTGAAGCATATTTTGAGTGACAGGGAGCCGCAGCAGAGGGATGAAGGAGCCACATGTGGCTCCAGAGCCGCAGGTTGCTGACCCCTCTCCTATACTTATCTTTAAGTGGGGAGTAGAAATTGAAGTAACAGTACTCATACAGTCTTTATCTAACACTCTAGACTACCAACGTAACAAGGTAGAGTTCACTAGATGCAAGAAGTCTTACTTTGCTGGTAGAGAAAGAATTCATTCTCAAATGCCTGGGCACTCACTTCTAATTCAACCTGCAGCTGTTGGATTTATTGCGGGTGTTATCTGGGCCAGGAGGAGGAATTTGTAAAGAAATACTGCCTAGAAATGAAACAAAATGCTTGTGTTGCTTTGCTTGCTGAATAAAAAGAGGACAACACACAGGTGCTTCCTGATATGCTGCGTCTTAAATTATAATCCTAGAACTCACACAAGCCTGACATGTAGAGTTTTAATAAATGTACTGTGACTATAAAAGCTGAAGTTCAAAAAGGTAGATGTATATTCATTTTCCATCTCTTTGGAAGGTCTCCAAGGAACACTTTCTTTCCAATTCATGTATGCAATTCTGTTTGGATTGTTATAATTAATTTTATTTATTTTCATTTTTGACATGTGTCCCACAATGAATTCAGAGGAAAATTTAATGTTCATTGTCTCTTTTTTTCTCCACACAATTGGCATTTGTGACATTGATCAATAGGAAATTAAATTCTGCTTTCTGGGCAGGAAAAACTATGAAGATTTGGCTTGCCCAATAGGTGGTTGCCACATTCTCCAACATGCTTTGGATGCAATAATCTTTGTCAAAGACAATTTAAGAAAAAGAAATCCTTCCAACCAAGTATTGAGAAATAAATATGGAAGTTCCTTGTGTTTTTTATGATGATGTATGGCTGGCCCCTTTTCATATTTGTCAGTGACTGTTTCCCAGAGAGTTCTCTTCTACTTATTAAAATGGTAGAAATGCAGGGAAGTTGGAGAGTTGATGGCTGTCCCATGTAAATTTATATTTTCACTTTAAGGCATAGGATCAGTCTTTCTTAACCTTAGCAACTTTAAGATGTGTGGACCAGGAGTGGATTTCAAAACCCGTCGCTACTGGTTCATTTGTGCACGCGCGTGATGCTTTTGCACATGCGCAGAAGCTTCTGCACATGTGCAGAAGCGTCCGGGTGGGTGGGCGGAGCCTCCCGCCGCTGCTGCTACCGGTTCACCGGATCCAAGGCGAACTGGTAGCAACCCACCACTGGTGTGGACCACCTCTCAGAACTTCCCAGACAGCCTTGCTAATTTGCTAAGATTAAGAAATATAGAATAGAATAGAATAGAATAGAATAGAATAGAATAGAATAGAATAGAATAGAATAGAATAGAATAGAATAGAATAGAATTTTATTGGCCAACTGTGATTGGACACACAAGGAATTTGTCTTGGTGCATAGGCTCTCAGTGTACATAAAAGAAAAGATACGTTCATCAAGGTACAACATTTACAACACAACTGATGGTCAATATATCAATATAAATCATAAGGATTGCCAACAACAAGTTATAGTCATACAGTCATAAGTGGAAAGAGATTGGTGATGGGAACTATGAGACGATTAATAGTAGTGCAGATTCAGTAAATAGTTTGACAGTGTTGATGGAATTATTTGTTTAGCAAAGTGATGGCCTTCGGGAAAAAACTGTTCTTGTGTCTAGTTGTTCTGGTGTGCAGTGGTCTATAGCGTCGTTTTGAGGGTAGGAGTTGAAACAGTTTATGTCCAGGATGCGAGGGGTCTGTAAATATTTTCATGGCCCTCTTCTTGATTTGTGCACTATACAGGTCCTCAATGGAAGGCAGGTTGGTAGCAATTATTTTTTCTGCAGTTCTAATTATCCTCTGAAGTCTGTGTTTTCTTGTTAGGTTGCAGAACCGAACCAGACAGTTATAGAGGTGCAAATGACAGACTCAATAATTCCTCTGTAGAACTGAATCAGCAGCTCCTTGGGCAGTTTGAGCTTACTGAGTTGGCGCAGAAAGAACATTCTTTGTTGTCCTTTTTTAATGATGTTTTTGATGTTAGCTGTCCATTTGAGATCTTGCGATATGATAGAACCTAGAAATTTGAAGGTTTCTACTGTTGATACTGTTTTGTCTAGTATTGTGCGAGATGGAAGTATGGAAGGGTTTCTCCTAAAGTCTACCACCATTTCTACGGTTTTGAGTGTGTTCAGTTCTAGATTGTTTTGGTTGCACCACAAGGCTAGTCGTTCGACCTCTCGTCTATATGCGGATTCGTCATTGTCTCGAATGAGACCAATCACTGTTGTGTCATCTGCGAACTTCAGTAGCTTAACAGATGGATCATTGGAGATGCAGTCATTGGTATACAGAGAGAAGAGAAGTGGGGAGAGCACACAGCCTTGGGGGGGCCCTGTGCTAATTGTACAGGTATTTGATGTGATCTTGCTTAGCTTCACCTGCTGCTTCCTGTTTGTTAGGAAGCTTGTGATCCACTTACAAGTCTGTTCCGGTACCTGTAGCTGGTTTAGCTTAGTTAGAAGAATGTCTGGAATGATGGTATTGAATGCTGAACTAAAGTCTACAAAAAGGACCCTTGCATAAGTCTTTGGAGACTCAAGATGTTGTAGGATGTAGTGCAGAGCCATATTAACAGCATCATCTGTTGATCTATTTGCTCGGTGTGCAAATTGCAAAGGGTCTAACAGCAGATCCGTGATGGTTTTCAAGTAGGAAAGCACTAGCCTTTCAAAGGTTTTCATGACTACAGATGTTAAAGCAACTGGTCTGTAGTCATTCAGTTCCTTGATGGTGGGCTTCTTCGGCACTGGGATGATGGTAGAGTGTTTGAAGCAGGAAGGAACATAACACATCTCAAGTGATTTATTGAAAATATGGGTGAAGATGGGGGCCAATTGGTCAGCACAGACTTTTAAGCAAGAAGGAGTTATCTTGTCTGGGCCTGGAGCTTTTCCTGGCTTTTGTCTGTGAAATAGGTCCTGCACTTCCTTTTCTGTGATCACTAGGGGTTGTGAACCCAATGAAATGGGGTCAGTTGTAGGAGGCTTGGCTGTTGTTAGTGTGTCTGAGATGGGGGTTGTGGAGATAGGTGGCTGTAGTTTCCTTTCAAACCAGCAGTAAAACTCATTCAGGTCATCTGCCAGTTGTTGATTACCTTCAGCCTGGGAAGGAGGTTTGCCATAGCCGGTGATATTTTTAAGAGTTTTCCACATGTTTGCTGGTTCATTTGCTGAAAACTGATTCTTTAGCTTTTCAGAGTAGCTTCTTTTTTTTTTTTTAATAAATAAAAAATTCTTTTTTTTATTTTTAAATAAATAAATAAATAAATAAATAAGAAACACTGGCATAGGTCAACATGTCCTCTCTATACATGATTAGCATTAAAATTGGGGTTTTGGAGAAGCTTTTCAAACTTGGAACTTCAACTCCCAGAATTTCAAGCTCAGCCATTCTATCTGGGAAATTCTGGGTATTCACGTCCATCCCTTTGGAAGCTGAGAAAGGCTGTTTTGAAATTCCCTGTTATTTGTTATCATTTCTTGCTGCAGCAGCTTTTTCTCTAGCCCCATAGATCAAAAAAGAAATTTTATCTGGCTACTAAGCAGCCAGACCTAATCTCTGCAGCCAACAGCAAAATCTATTGCCAGTCCTGTTTCTACAGAGTGAATACTGTGATTCGTTTTAGCTTTCTTAACTCTCTCCTAGAAATACTACTTTCTTTTTCCTCACTTTCCAACTTGACAATATCATTGAACCTAACAGCTCCAATGCTTGAAAGTCAAATTAAAGTGCAACTAGCTGTCTCAGAGAACTATCCACCATACAAAGCTGGCACAGATGGGAAAAAACAGCAAATATTTCTGCAAATAGAGGTAATGTTAAATTTAAGATGACATTCTTCTCTATGAAGAAGACTAGCAGAACATTTTTTTAAAATCTACTTCTCAGATATAGATAGTCCTCAACTTACAACCAGTTGCTCAGCAATTACAGGTAGTCCTCGACTTACAACCATTTATGTTGCTAAATGAGAAATTTGTTAAGTAAATTTTACCCCATTTTATGACGTTGCCACACTTGTTAAGTGAATCACTGCAGAGGATAAATTAATAACCCGATTGTTAAGTGAATCTGGATTTCCCACTGACTTTGCTCGTCAGAAGGTCACAAAAGAGGATCACATGACCCTGGGACACTCCAACTGTCATAAGTATGAACCAGTTGCCAAGCATTTGAATTTTGATCACGTGACCACTGAGATGCTGCAATGGTTGTTAAGTGTGAAAAATGGTCACAAGTCACTTTTTTCAGTGCTGTTGTAATTTTGAACAGTCACTAAACAAACTGTTGCAAGTTGAGGACTACCTGTATTCAAAGTTACAATGGACCCTCCAAGAGCTACTTACAACTTGGTAGGAAGTTTTGGCACCCTCACAGTCACATACATACAATTCGGGCTGATTCATCCTTATGACTGACCACAGGGACACCTCTCTTCCCTCCATCCCGTCTCTTAGGTTCCCCTTAGGGGAGGAGCAGTCTTGGGCCTGCTTCCCCCCACCCAGCTCCCCATCCCCACCCCCACCCCACCCCCATCTAAAAAACACCCACATATCTTTTCTAGAGTTCCAGAACTCCAGAGATCACATTGGAGAAAGATAGTAAGTTGTTACATCTCTAAACATTCCTAGGCCTTATAGCACCATCCCAGAAGCGAGAACCATTTTCAGATGTATCTCATACTTTTCTTTGAGCAAGAAATTCTCAAAATCAAAACTTTACATTTTGATACATTGCAACCTTTCGTTGTTTATTTGTCTCTTACTTCCAGGGCTCATTTTTCTGAGACACAGGTTGTCTTTGCTTAACAATCAGTCACTTAACAACCATTCCAAGTTACAATGGACTCAAAAAAAGTTACATATGACCTGTTCTCAAAGTTATGACTGCTTCCCCACACACGTACACACACAGTCAGAAGAATGCATTTGGGCACCTGGAAACTAGTTCACATTTAGAAGTTGCAGTATCCCATGATCATGTGACCACAATTTACAACATTTTCCCACATTTTCTGGCAGAAAATACCCATTGGGTATAATAGATTCACTTAAGACTACATGGTTCAGTTAACAGTCATAGTGACATCAGTGGTGGGTTGCTCCCAGTTCTATTCCGGTTCTTGTGCACCGGTAATAAAAGTGGCAGGAGGCTCTACCCGCCCGGACATCACAATGGATGATCTGCGCATGCACAGAAGCACGCACATGAGCAAAGCGAGCTCCAGTTGCGATCTGGTAGTAAAGGTAAGTAGAACCAACCCCTGGGTGACATGTTTAGTGACCATCATAAAAAGCATTGTAAAATCAAGTCAGGTCATGTGATGAGGCACTTAATGAGAAATCATGAATTACAACCCAAATTCTGGGCTCAATTGTGCTCATAAATTGAGGATTATCTGTACCAAGGGAAAATACAAATAGGTTAAGGGATGGGCCAAGAGAGCAGCCTCAGCTGGCTGACTGAAACCCTGCCTCCTTTTTTACATGCATCTTCAGAAGCAAGACTTCAATAAATACGATCATGTCTGTCCTTTTTATGACTATCTTCCTTAGAGAAATGTTGATCTGTTTTGAGTCAATTACCTACTACTTTCCACTCCTCTTCCCTTTTTCCATTTGAATCGAGCATGCACAGACTATAATAATTTATCTCTGCATCTGCCAGAAAAAGGCAACAATTCCTTGCTTGCGTGCTTTAGCCTCAGTAAAAGCAGCCAGAGTTCTTCCTGATTAAGCATGCAAAAGCATGAAAAAATGCCACATCTTTGTGGTTGAATAAATTATTACCAGAAGGGACCCACACCACGCCAGAATGATGGAAAGGTAAAACCAGTGGGTGCGGGAAAGATTTATTAACCAACTGGTTTCTCAATTCCCAACCATGTTTTAAATATAAATCTTGTTCCTTGGAGGAAAATGATGTAACATATATTATTATTTTTTTAAAAAAATCTATATTTTGATTGCAGTCTCACCCTATTTACTCCAGGGAAATTGGAGTTATTCAACAGTGACACAGTTATTAGAAAAAACAGGGGGGAAATCCATTCAAGGCTATTTGTCACAGAAAAACATTCCTCTGCTCCCTACCCACTTCACATACACACACTTTGTGAATATGCTCAGTTGTGAAATCAATCTCTTTACTGTGTATAAACTAGAGGGCATTGCATTCAGCCGGGGAAAAAAAACTGGTTCTGCAATTGGTATAGATGCTGCCAGTGCCACTGCTGGCAATGGGAAAATATAACAAAATAAGTGACCATTTGTTAAGCATTGCAATATTCTGAAAATGTAGAACACCAGATGGAATATGACATCTGTCTAATCAAGCCTATCATCAACTTAAAGACTCGGCTTAGGAATTATCTGTTCATGACAATGTGAGGTCACAGCTGCCAGTTCTTTAGCTGGTATTGGCCTTCATATGCATTGAGTTCTTTCCAAGACCTAGGATGAATTGATGCAGTGTGGATACCCAGTAGTGTGGCTTTTTGCAATTGACAGATGGAAATTTTGTCAATGAGCAGATTTTATAAGTGCCATCCAAGATGTTTTTTTATGGTACCCAGTGTGCCAATAACCACTGGGACCACCATGGCTGGTTTATACCATAATCTTTCCACTTTTATTTTAAGTTGTTGGTACTTTCTGATCTTCTCCAATTCTTGGTCATCTACTCTACTGTCCCCTTGTGTTCCCACATAGATTATCCTAACTTTTTTTTTCAACCACTGTTCAATTTGGTATGTTATGAGCCAAGACATTATCAGTTTGTGCTTGGAAATCCCACAGAAGGAATACCGACAACTTCATGTGTCCAAAGCAAGAATGAATGCACATGTAAGGACGGCTATTGGACTGCAAGTGAAATATTGGAATGGAATGGAATGGATCGGAATGGAATGGAGCGAAGTGGAGCAAAGCGGAACGGAGCAGAACACAGCAGAGCAGAGTAGAATAATGGAATGGAATGGAATGGAACGGAGTGGACTGGACTGGACTGGAATGGACTGGATGAGACAAAACGACACTAGAAAAATGGAATGGAATGTGGAATGGAATGGAATGGAACGTAATGGAACAGAGCAGAGCAGAGCAGAGCAGAGCAGAGCAGAGCAGAATAATGGAATGGAATGGAATGGAATGGAATGGAATGGAATGAAATGGGCTAGATGAGACGAGACTAGAAGAATGGAATAGAATAGAACAGAACAGAACAGAATAGAATGCCTTATTGGCCAAGTGTGATTGGATACACAAGCAATTCGTCTCTAGTGCATAAGTTCTCCATGTACAAGCAAAACAACAAAGTAATAACAATCATACTAACTGAGTATTAATAATCATAATAATGATACCACTAAGAGAAGGCAGTGGAATAGGTGAGGAGGATAATAGTAATACAGCCAAATTACATGGGTAAATAGTCATTACTACTAATGAAGTCATTGCAAGGATGTCATAAAACAAAAAAGTGCAGGACAGTATTCTGTTTCAGCTAATACCAGCAAGACCACTTGTTAAAAAGGAGACCAGATAGGCAACGGCTGTACCTGAGATTCTCAAATTGCTGCACCTCTCATCCCAGGCCCAATTTTTGTGGCTGGAGATGACACTTTGGCAGAGATTCCCATCATTTTGTGGCAGGGAATGAATGAAAATTGTAATGGAAGTCCTAAATTAGAGTTTCAATTTACAAAAAGGAACACCACCCAGATATGTGACCTGCTCCCATCATGGTGGCTCTCATTCTCTTTTTAAAATGTCAGATACATCCTTCATCCCTAGATTAAGTTCATAATGACTAGACTCCTTCTTACAAGTGAATATGTCCAAACTGGCAGAAGAAAAATGATGAGGATCAATTGAAAGGGAAGGAGAGAGAGTGGGGAATCAGATGAGTAAGAAGCTCCTAAGCATCTCAAACTTTTTTTTAACGGGGGGGGGGGTGGTCTTTTAAAAAAAAGATGTCCATTTTGATGGGCAACAGAACTATGTTTCTAGTTCTAGGCACAGTTAATTCCAGTGGAAATTTAGTTTAGCAGATGTTTCTTACTGCCTAAACCTCTTTTTTTATCTGCCTAATTTTTCCTGCTGATTTCTGTCCATTGCAGCCATTTCAGGAAAACATTTTCAATCTACCAGACATGAGAGAGCAAAAAAATGTAATCATTCCATGTTATTAAGCAGTCTTAGCATTCATTTTTCAAATGTTTCATCGTATTAGACAGTTAGCTTGTCTTTAACAACAAACAGTATGTAATTAATTGTTCAGATCTCTGCTTCCCTTGTCTGATCTGGAGTTTGGTCCATTCATAGTTCAGTCCTGTGAAAGTCTATTCAGTCTTTTTTCAATCGTGCTTATCACCAAATAAGTATGCATAAGCTGTAATTAGAGTCTCTGAATGTTCTTTCACTTAGAAGAACTGATTATGGACTTCTTGTCTTGGAAACTTTAAAATAAACTTACATTTATAACCCTAAGTTCCAAGTGTGTTTATTTCATTTTAGGTTCCCGTTATTGAAAGATGGGGGTGAATTCTGCAGAAATGGGAATTTATTTTAAAAATCTGGATTCTACTTAATTCAAAATAATTTGGAAAACAGAATCTATCACATCTTAGGTTTTTTGATCAAAGGTGATCAAACTTTCAGTTAGGTGAATATGAATTCATTTCCCACTGCTTGGCACTTTCAAAACAAGAGAAAATGCCAGCCGCGCATTCTTTTCTTTTCTGAATAATGCTCTAGAGCTCAGTAGCCTTCTAGAAGAGGTCATCAATTCTGCTGCCTGACTTCTAGATTCTGAGAATTTTTCTAAAAGAAGCTCCAAGATAAATTACTATCCAAAGGGAGAGAGAATTTGAAAATACTAGGGGGATTTTGTCATGCTGACATTTTCCCATTATGAAGACATGAAAATGTGGACAGTCAGCAGGTCACTTTCAATAACAAAAGAATAGTCCACATTTTCATGTCTCAGAAGTAAAGGCTGTTGCAGTGGGGAAGTTCTACATTTTGCAATATGGAATTGCATGAAAATCAGTATTAAGATATTGTAGTGAATCACCAGTCTTAACTTTGTCAAGATTTAAAATGTAGGGTATTTTTATTATTGAGACAACATGTTATATTGATGACAGCAAACTGTTTGTCATCTAGCCATGTTGTAAGCATGCCAGTAAAACTCATGCTGCTTCTCTCTTATGTTGGGACGGTGAAGCAAAATAGCACGTCTGGATTCCCATTCAATGGCCAAAGTGAAGTTTCCACTAGTGGCTTAGGACACCATTGCCTAACAGTGGACTTTCAGCTAACATCTCTTTGGTCACTGGATTTCTAAAACTAGTTCCATTCTCTGCTCCTTGCAAAATATTGAAGAGGTCCAGCAAATAAAGATAATATTACTGACTAGAGCACATGCTATAATGCTGTGGGATTTCACAGGATTGTTGAAGTTTATCCCAAAGCTAATTAAGCAATAGATTCTTGCAAGTGACCAAAAATCTTTGGGGAAATTGATTGTGGTAAGTCAGAGAAATGAAAGCCAGGAGGACAGGATGCCCTGAAATACTTTCCAACCAGACCCCTTTCCTTCTTGAATTAATTTTTAAAAATATGTTTTCAATTAAAAACAAAGGAGGTATTTGGTAGACAAAAAGCAAGCATCGGCCTCTAACATTTTTATTTTAAAGAATGCTTCTTTATCCCAGCCAAAACCATCAGCATCCATAGTGAGATTCCCACTATGCTCCAGACAGCAGCTTCTAGAGTCATCTAACCATCATTGGGCCAACAGAGAAATATTGAGAAAGGGCTGGGTAACCTCTAGCTCAGGGGTGTCAGATTCGATTTCATTGAGAGCTACATCAGGGTTGTGTTTGACCTAGGAGGGCCAGGGAATATGGAGCGTGGCTGGGGCATGGCCGTGGCTGGCATGGCCATGGTGAGTGTGGCATGGGACTCATGTCAGGGGCAATTGTGGTGGTCAAATGCTAAGGCAGGATTTCCCTGAGACCCTCCCTCACTCTCATTATAATCTCCTTCCTTCCTTCCTTCCTTCCTCCCTCCCTCTCTCCCGCTAATTTCTTCTTCCTTTCCCTCTTTTCTTATTTTTCCTTTCTTGCTCTCTTCCCATCTTTCCTTTTTTCCCCCTTTGTCTTTCCTCTTTCTCTTTCTCCTTTTCTGTCCCTTCTTGCATCCTCAAATGCAAAAGGGGAAACATTTCTCCTTTTGTTTTGTTTTTAGTTTGTTTTGATAGCCCTCTGCTAGCAAAAACAGAGTTTGGGGTGCGTGCAGAGGGCTGCAGGAGACCGTTGGAGCCAAAACGGGCGCAGCCGTTTTCACCAGCAGGCCAGTCCTTTGTTGTTTCCTGGCCGCCCCATGGGCCAGATCTAGCACCCCATGGGCCGAATCCAGCCCACATGCCTTGAGTATGACACCCTAGTCTAGCTAGACTATGCTATTATGTCACTAGTGGATAAGTGGCTTTAAAAATATAAGCGCTATGGCAATTCATTGCTGTGTTTAGAAGAGCCTACAAAATAAAAATAAAAGCTAAACTACAATAGTAGAGAACAATTGAGGTGAGTGGTAGCCAAAGAAGGTGGCATGAACAACATCAACACTTTAGCTTTGGGGAAATGGATCTGTCAGAATTAGCCAGGTTTCCGTGCATTTCATCAGCCGAGAGCCCAGGGTAGGGGTGGGGGGGTGGCGGTTGTGATTAGAGAGAGTCTGGAGCCGAGGGAGACCACTGTACCTCAGATTGTCGGGTGTGAATCCCTCCTTGTGAAGTGGGGCCATAGATGTCAGATGGGCTTGCTGGTCGCGTACCTGGCTCCTTGCTACGTGACAGCTGCCCTGCCCGAGCTCCTGGAGGTGCTTGCTGGGGTGGCAGTTGAAACCCCCAGACTTTTAGTCATGGGGGACTTTAACTTGCCTTCTTCCGGCTCGTCATCGACAGCAGCTCGGGAGTTCATGGCTTCCATGACGGCCTTAGACCTGACGCAAGTAGTTGATGGCCCTACCCACACCGGGGGTGGTACACTCGATTTGATTTTTGTCTCTGGTCAGTGGTTGAGATCTGGACTTAAAGGAAATAGTCACGAACCTTTGTCATGGTCAGATCACTCTCCTTCGCCTAGACTTTCTGACCGCCACCCAACACCGCAGGGAGCGTTGGTTCCGTCCCAGGCGCCTGATGGACCCGGAGAGGTTCCGGACGGAGCTTGGGCCATTCCTGAGGGTCTGGCTCACGGCACGTCTGAGGAACTTGTTGCGGCCTGGGAGCGGGCGCGGCGGGGCCTTAGATCGTGTCGTTGCGCGCCTCTGACCCGCGCAGGTCCCAACCGCCCCTGGTTCTCCGAGGAGCTGAGGGGGATGAAGCGCCGGAGAAGACGCCTAGAGAGTTCCTGGAGGTCTAGCCGTTCAGAGGCTGATCGGACACTAGTGAAGTCCTATACAAGGACTTACCTAGTGGCATTGAGGAAGCGGCGTTGCTACGCCTCCTCCCTCATTGCGTCGGCAGATAACCGCCCAGCCGCCCTGTTCCGGGTGACTGCCCTTCTTCACCAGGGGCGGGATGACCGCTGCAGGGGCGTGCTGAGGAGTTTAACGGTTATCTATCGATAAAATCGTTCAGCTCGGGACGGGTTGGACCAAGATTGCAGTGACTCAGGTGAGGCGTCCGAGGGTGGTCTTGGTGACATTGTCTGGGATGAGTTTGACCCTGTGGCTCCGAGGACATGGACAGGTTGTTGAGTAGACTGAATGCCACCACGTGTTTACTGGACCCGTGCCCTCCTGGCTGGTGCTGGCCACTCAGGAGGTGACACGAGGCTGGCTCCAGGCGATTACGATCGCTTTTTTGGTGGAGGGTGTCTTCCGCCGCCTTGAAAGAGGCGGTGGTGAGACCCTCCTTAAGAAGCCTTCCTGGACCCGCTGTTTTAGGTAATTATCGTCCAGTCTCCAACCCGCCGCGGCGAAGGTTGTAGAGAGTATGGTGGCATATCAGTTTCTGCACCTGGATGAAACCATCTATCTAGACCTGCCCAGTCCGGTTTCGGCCCGGTTACAGCACAGAGACGGCTTTGGTCGCGTTGGTGGATGATCTCTGAGGGCCAGGGATAGGGGTTGTTCCTCTGCCCTGGTCCTATTAGACCTCTCAGCGGCTTTCGATACCATCGACCATGGTATCCTGCTGCGCCGGCTGGAGGGATTGGGAGTGGAGGCACCGCTTATCGGTGGTTCTCCTCCTATCTCTCGACCGTCGCAGTCGGTGTTGACAGGGGGCAGAGGTCGCACCCGAGGCGCCTCACTTGTGGGTGCCGCAGGGGTCGATCCTCTCGCCTTCTGTTTAACATCTACATGAAGCCGCTGGGTGAGATCATCAGTGGTTTCGCGTGAGGTATCAGCTGTATGCGGATGACACCCAGCTGTACTTTCCACCGGACCACCCCAACGGCTTATCAAGTGCTGTCCCGTGTCTGGAGGCTGTACGGGTCTGGATGGGGAGAAACAGGCTCAAGCTCAATCCTCCAAGACAGAGTGGCTGTGGATGCCGCATCCCGCACAGTCAGCTAAATCGGGCTGACCATCGGTGGCGAGTCATTGGCCCCGATGGAGGGGTGCGAACTTAGGCGCCCTCCTGGATGAACGGCTGTCTTTGGAAGATCATTTGACGGCCGCTCCAGGAGAGCGTTTACCAGGTTCGCCTGGTGCGCCAGTTGCGCCTTTCTGGACCGGGATGCCCTGTGCACAGTCACCCACGCACTCGTGACGCCCGCCTGGATTACTGCAATGCTCTCACATGGGGCTCCTTGAAGGGCATCCGGAGGCTGCAGTTAGTCCAGAATGCGGCTGCGCGGGTGATAGAGGAGCCCTCGTGGCTCCCGTGATAACACCTATCCTGCGCAGACTGCACTGGCTGCCTGGGCCTTCCGGGTGCGCTTCAAGGTTTTGGTGACCACCTTTAAAGCGCCCATGGCATAGGGCCGGGTTATCACGGGACCGCCTGCTGCTACCGAATACCTCTCACCGACCCGCGCCTCACAGAGAGGGACCTCAGGGTGCCGTCAGCGAGGCAATGTTGCCTGGCGACGCCCAGGAAGGGCCTTCTCTGTGGGGGCTCCCACCCTCTGGAATGAACTGCCCCCAGGACTTCGTCAGCTTCCGGACCTTCGGACCTTCCGCCGCGAGCTTAAAACATATCTATTTAATTGCGCAGGACTGAGTTAGATTTTAGTTTATGGGTTTTATCTTGGGTTTTAATTTTTATATTTTTAATTAAGGCTTTTGAATAAGTTTTTTAATTGTTTTTAGAATTGTATTTATTGTATTTCTTGCTTTTAAATGCCTGTAAACCGCCCTGAGTCCTTTGGGAGATAGGGCGGTATATAAATATAAACAATAATAATAATAATAATAATAATTGAAAGATGGGGGTGAATTCTGCAGAAATGGGAATTTATTTTAAAAATCTGGATTCTACTTAATTCAAAATAATTTGGAAAACAGAATCTATCACATCTTAGGTTTTTTGATCAAAGGTGATCAAACTTTCAGTTAGGTGAATATGAATTCATTTCCCACTGCTTGGCACTTTCAAAACAAGAGAAAATCCCAGCCGCGCATTCTTTTCTTTTCTGAATAATGCTCTAGAGCTCAGTAGCCTTCTAGAAGAGGTCATCAATTCTGCTGCCTGACTTCTAGATTCTGAGAATTTTTCTAAAAGAAGCTCCAAGATAAATTACTATCCAAAGGGGAGAGAGGGGAATTTGGAAAATACTAGGGGGATTTTGTCATGCTGACATTTTCCCATTATGAAGACATGAAAATGTGGACAGTCAGCAGGTCACTTTCAATAACAAGAGAATAGTCCACATTTTCATGTCTCAGAAGTAAAGGCTGTTGCAGTGGGGAAGTTCTACATTTTGCAATATGGAATTGCATGAAAATCAGTATTAAGATATTGTAGTGAATCACCAGTCTTAACTTTGTCAAGATTTAAAATGTAGGGTAATTTTTACTTTTACTGGCATGCTTACAACATGGCTAGATGACAAACAGTTTGCTTACTTTCCAACTCATGCTGCTTCTCTCTTATGTTGGGACGGTGAAGCAAAATAGCACGTCTGGGTTCCCATTCAATGGCCAAAGTGAAGTTTCCACTAGTGGCTTAGGACACCATTGCCTAACAGTGGACTTTCAGCTAACATCTCTTTGGTCACTGGATTTCTAAAACTAGTTCCATTCTCTGCTCCTTGCAAAATATTGAAGAGGTCCAGCAAATAAAGATAATATTACTGACTAGAGCACATGCTATAATGCTGTGGGATTTCACAGGATTGTTGAAGTTTATCCCAAAGCTAATTAAGCAATAGATTCTTGCAAGTGACCAAAAATCTTTGGGGAAATTGATTGTGGTAAGTCAGAGAAATGAAACCCAGGAGGACAGGATGCCCTGAAGTACTTTCCAACCAGACCCCTTTCCTTCTTGACTTAATTTTTAAAAATATGTTTTCAATTAAAAACAAGGGAGGTATTTGGTAGACAAAAAGCAAGCATCGGCCTCTAACATTTTTATTTTAAAGAATGCTTCTTTATCCCAGCTAAAACCATCAGCATCCATAGTGAGATTCCCACTATGCTCCAGAAAGCAGCTTCTAGAGTCATCTAACCATCATTGGGCCAACAGAGAAATATTGAGAAAGGGCTGGGTAACCTCTAGCTCAGGGGTGTCAGATTCGATTTCATTGAGGGCCACATCAGGGTTGTGTTTGACCTAGGAGGGCCAGGGAATATGGAGTGTGGCTGGGGCATGGCCGTGGCTGGCATGGCCATGGTGGGTATGGCATGGGACTCATGTCAGGGGCAATTGTGGTGGTCAAATGCTAAGGCAGGATTTCCCTGAGACCCTCCCTCACTCTCATTATAATCTCCTTCCTTCCTTCCTTCCTTCCTCCCTCCCTCCTTTCCTCCCTCCCTCCCGCTAATTTCTTCTTCCTTTCCCTCTTTTCTTATTTTTCCTTTCTTGCTCTCTTCCCATCTTTCCTTTTTTTCCCCTTTGTCTTTCTTCTTTCCCTTTCTCCTTTTCTGTCCCTTCTTGCATCCTCAAATGCAAAAGGGGAAACATTTCTCCTTTTGTTTTGTTTTTAGTTTGTTTTGATAGCCCTCTGCTAGCAAAAACAGAGTTTGGGGCTGCGTGCAGCAGAGGGCTGCAGGAGACCGTTGGAGCCAAAAACGGGGCGCAGCTCCGTTTTCACCAGCAGGCCAGTCCTTTGCTGTTTCCTGGCCGGCCCCATGGGCCAGATCTAAGCACCCCATGGGCCGAATCCAGCCCACATGCCTTGAGTATGACACCCCTAGTCTAGCTAGACTATGCTATTATGTCACTAGTGGATAAGTGGCTTTAAAATATAAGCGCTATGGCAATTCATTGCTGTGTTTAGAAGAGCCTACAAAAATAAAAATAAAAAGCTAAACTACAATAGTAGAGAACAATTGGAGGTGAGTGGTAGCCAAAGAAGGTGGCATGAACAACATCAACACTTTAGCTTTGGGGAAATGGATCTGTCAGAATTAGCCTGGCATGACCTATGACCACCATTTCATGATTCAATAAGGTTCTTCTGGCAACCAACTTGTAAAGGAGCCCATAGCTTGCTCTTCAAATTCTCAGTAATCTCAGAACAAGCTTGAAACATTTGCCTATTGCAAGATGGGTGCACTATCTTTAATAAATTTTTGCTGTCAGAAACTGTTAAAATTCATGACCATTGTCTTCAGGACAAATATTAACATTAACTCTACCAAACAAAGTTTCAAGCCCCTTGAATTAAGGTGTCCAGCGGATACAATTTTTTTTTTTTCATTTCATTTGCGCATGTCCAAGATGGCGTCGCGCCGCTGACTGAGAGATGCGGCGGCGAGCCTCCTGGACGTTTCTGGATGGGGGGGGGCCCCTTTGAGACCTTGGGTCCCCCCGCCCGGGTGGATGAGTGTCTCTCAGCCCGGGGGTGTTGAGGTGGGTTTGGGGCGGCCCGGGCGGCCCAGGGCGTCTCCCATCGCGCGGCGGCGTTCCATTTCGGCCGCGGCGGCGGCCTGATCCGCCTTGTCCGCCTGGTCCGCCGCCCGTCGGTCCGCCCGCCTGGTCCGGCGGCTTGGCAGCCGAGGAGTGATGCCGGCGTGACGGCGCGGCGCCGGGCGGCGGTGTTGTGGCGGCGGGCGGCGGCAGGCAGCAGGTTTTAGGCCGGCTTGGGGACCTTGAGATCTTGGGTCCCCCGGGCCTCGGGAGCGTGACCAGAGTGTTCTCTGGTGGCGTTTCCGGTGGCGCCTCTTCCGACGGGCGGCGGCGGCCTGGCCTGGCCTGGCCTGGCCTGGCCTGGCCTGGCCTGGCCTGGCGGTGGCCTGGCCTGGTTCGGTGGCCTGGCGCGGCGTTGGCGGGCGTTGGCGGCTTGAGCCAGGGGTGGGGACCCTGTGGAGATCTTGGGTCCCCACTTTGGGTGAGAACGCCCCAGCCTGGAGAGTAAGGAGGACTCTGACGGCCTCGTCGGGGCCACCTAGAGCGTTTCTGTTCCGGGCGGTGCCCTGGCTTGGTAGGTGGCGCCGGCGCTGACGGCCCTGACATTGGCCTGACGGTGTTGACGGCCCTGACATCGGGTCGTGGATGAAGATGACCCGGACGTTGGCAGTGGAGTTTCCCAGGTGGAGCCGAGATGGAGCCCATGGAGTCCGTGAAATTGAGGACTCGCTTTCTCCCCCGACCACCCTTGGACTGTCCATAGAACATCATCGAGCCTCAGTTTGCTACCATCGGCAGCCAAATTGGGCTGCAATTTCCGAGATTCAATGGACGGGGGTGAGCCGTTGCGGTGCTGAGTGATTGTATAAGGCGGTGACTATTTCATCTACTGCCCGAGACTGAGACTGAGACTGAGATGGATTTCACCGACTTTTCCCACCCGGAGATATCCTGACCAACCAGGATGGGTCTGCTTGCCGTGTTTTCATCATGCGGACATTTTCAGCGCGGACCTTCTTGCCCTTTAGATTCCCCTCTCAGGTCTGGCCTCACGTTATCGAGGGCCTATCTTGAGGACGGGTTTTGGAACCCCGAGAGATGGCATGCCAAGAATAGGAGACTTAGGGGATTTTTAATTAATTGTTTTAACCGATTTTTTAAGGGGAGTTTTAATGGGACTTTTACGGGGAGGGTGGAAATCGACGGGCTTGGGTTGGTGGGGGAGGAGGGTGGGGTGGAGGTTAGGCGGATGAGGGGGTAGCCCGTCGGGAGGGAAACCAGTTCCAGCGCCCCGATCCTGACTTCTCCTGCTCTCGGATGGTCAAGACCCTCAGAGCCTGGGCCTTCGCCTGATGTTATGCAACGACGGTCCGTGGGACACAAGGCCCCTAATACATGATCTGATACAGGGGTGCCACGGATATTATAGGCGCACGGAGACCTGGTTGGGCACTGAAGGGTGTGCCCTGGTCGAGATGCATTCCATCAGGCCCAGGGTAGGGGAGGAGGTGGCGTTGCTATTAAAGAGAGTCTAGAGCCGAGGAGACCACTGTACCTCAGATTGCGGTGTGAATCCTCTTTGTGAGATGGGGTCATAGATGTCAGATGGGCTTGCTGGTCGCACCTGGCTCCTTGCTGCGTGACAGCTGCCCTGCCCGAGCTCCTGGAGGTGCTTGCCGGGTGGCAGTGAGACCCCAGACTTTTAGTCATGGGGGACTTTAACTTGCCATCTGCCGGCTCGTCGTCGACGGTAGCTCGGGAGTTCCTGGCCTCCATGACGGCCTTGGACCTGACTCAAGTAGTGGATGGCCCACAGGCACACTGGACCTAATTTTTGTCTCTGGTCAGTGGTTGAGAGATCTGGACTTAAAGGAAATAGTCACTGAACCTTTGTCATGGTCAGATCACTCTCTTCTTCGCCTGGACTTTCTGACTGCTACCCAACACCGCAGGGAGACGGAACCATTACGGTGGTACCGTCCCAGGCGCCTGATGGACCCAGAGAGGTTTCGGACGGAGCTTGGGCCACTTCCTGAGGGTCTGGCTCACGGCACGGCAGAGGAACTAGCTGCAGCCTGGGAACGGGCTGCGGCTGGGTCTGACCCGCGCAGATCCCAACCGCTCCTTGGTTCTCCGAGGAGCTGAGGGGATGAAACGCCGGAGAACACGCCTAGAGAGTTCCTGGAGGTCCAGCCGTTCAGAGGCTGATCGGACACTAGTTAGATCCTATACCAGGACCTACCTAGTGGCACTGAGGGAAGCGAGGCGTTCCACGCCTCCTCCTCATTGCGCCGGCAGATAACCGCCCAGCTGCCCTGTTTGGTGACCCGCCCTCCTTCACCAGGGGAGCGGGATGACCCGCTATGGGACGTGTTGAGGAGTTTAACGGTTATCTATACGATAAAATCGCTCAGCTTAGGGACGGTCTGGACCAAAATTGTGGCGATTCAGACGGGATATCTGAGGCGGTCTTGGTGATGTTGTGTGGGATGAGTTTGACCCTGTGACTCCGAGGACATGGACAGGTTGCTGGGTAGATTGAATGCCACCACGCAGTTTACTGGACCCGTGCCCCTCCTGGCTGGTGCTGGCCACTCAGGAGGTGACACGAGGCTGGCTCCAGGGATTACGAGTGCTTCCTTGTTGGAGGAGTCTTCCGCCACCTTGAAAGAGGCGGTGGTGAGGCCTCCTCAAGAAGCCTTCCTGACCCGGCTGTTTTAGGTAATTATCGCCGGTCTCCAACCCGCTCATGCGGCGAAGGTTGTAGAGAGTATGGCATATCAGTTTCCTGCACCTGGAGGAAACTGTCTATCTGGACCCGTTCAGTCCGGCTTCCGACCGGTTACAGCACTGAGACGGCTTTGGTCGCGTTGGTGGATGATCTCTGGAGGGCCAGGGATAGGGTTATTCCTCTGCCCTGGTCCTATTAGACCTCTCAGCGGCTTTTGATACCATCGACCATGGTATCCTGCTGCGCCGGTTGGAGGGGAGGGAGGCACCGTTTATCGGTGGTTCTCCTCCTATCTCTCCGACCGGTCGCAGACGGTGTTGACGGGCAGAGGTCACCCCGCGCCTCACTTGTGGGTGCCGCAGGGTCATTCTTCCGCCTTCTGTTCAACATCTATATGAAGCCGCTGGGTGAGATCATCAGTGGCTTCGTGTGAGGTACCAGCTGTACGCTGATGACACCCAGCTGTACTTTCCACACCGGCCACCCCAATGAAGCTATCAAGTGCTGTCCCGGTGTCTGGAAGCCGTACGGGTCTGGATGGGGAGAAACAGGCTCAAGCTCAATCCTCCAAGACGGAGTGGCTGTGGATGCCGGCATCCCGGTACAGTCAGCTGAGTCCGCGGCTGACTGTCGGGAGCGAGTCATTGGCCCGATGGAAAGGGTGCGTAATTTGGGCGTTCTCCTGGATGCACGGCTGTCTTTTGAAGATCATTTGACGGCCGCTCCAGGAGAGCTTTCCACCAGGTCCGCCTGGTGCGCCAGTTGCGCCTTTCTAGACCGGGATGCCTTGTGCACAGTCACTCACGCCTTGTGACGCCTCGCCTGGACTACTGCAATGCTCTCTACATGGGGCTCCCTTGAAGGGCATCCGGAGGCTGCAGTTGGTCCAGAATGCAGCTGCGCTGGTGATAGAGGGAGCCCTCGTGGCTCCCGAGTGACACCTATCTCAGGCTGCACTGGCTACCTGTGGCCTTCGGGTGCGCTTCAAGGTGTTGGTGAACGCCTTTAAAGCGCTCCATGGCATAGGGCCGGGTTACTTACGGGACCGCCTGCTGCTACCGAATACCTCTCACCGACCGTGCGCTCTCACAGAGAGGGACTCCTCAGGGTGCCGTCGGGCGCGACAGTGTCGTCTGGCGACACCCAGGAAGGGCCTTCTCTGTGGGGCTCCGCCTCTGGAATGAGCTCCCCCCAGGACTTCGTCAACTTCCGGACCTCCGAACCTTTCGCCGCGAGCTCAAAACTTACTTATTTATCTGCGCTGGACTGGGTTAGTTTTTTAAGTTATGGGTTTTTAATGGTGATTTTATAGTTTAGGGTTTTACATCGGTTGTTTGACCGTTTTTAGTTTTAAATTGGCCGGTTAAATATTTCATTTTAAATGTATTTTAAATTTATTGTGTACCTATGTGTTTTAATAAGGCTGTACACCGCCCTGAGTCCTTCGGGAGAAGGGCGGTCTAGAAATCTAATTAATAAATAAATAAATAAATAAATACAACACCTATCCTCACTACTCACTAAGAAGTAAACTATACTGCCATCTTCCCATCATCTAATCAATTGCAAACATATTAATATTTGGCACATATTTATTTTACAAAATTTAAGTTCTTTTAATTAAACATGCTGAAAAATACGTATTCATGCTGCTCTGCATTGATGCTGGCTGAATTCCATTTAAATATTTTTTTGCATTTAAAAAAAAATCGGGTTTTGATTAAGAAGCTTCTTATTCCATGCTGGTTATTTCAGAAATGCAGCAGCAGCGACCCAGCCATAGCAACAGAGATGTTCCCAGCCAAGCCCTCTATTTGGAATGGCAAAAAAGGCTAACTGTTAACAATCCCAAGGAAACACAAAAGGTGCCACTCAATGCACTACCATGTTTTTCATCCAGTGAGTCCTTAAGACCAGGGGCCTCAAAATTTAGCAGCTCTCAGACTTGTGGACCTCAACAAGCAAAATATCCCAGCCAGCATGGTTGGCTGAGGAAGTCCTGGAGCTAACATCCACAAAGTCTTAAAGTCACCAAATTTGGAGATTTCCCTGCTCAAGACCCTAGTTCTATTTTCTTTCACAATACCAATGAAGAAGAAAAATAGTAGATCTCAAAAGAAACCAGCATGGATGCATAAAGAACTATCTGACAAATTGAAAGACAAAAAGGACAAATATAAAAAGTGGAAAGAGGGGCAAATAACTAAGGCAGAATATCAGCAAATAGCCCGAGCCTGTAAAGATGAAGTGAGGAAAGCTAAGGCTCACAATGAACAAAGGCTAGCGACAAAAGTAAAAAATAACAAAAAAAGCTTCTTCCAACATGTTAAAAACAAGAAAAAAGTCAAGGAAACAATTGGCCCATTGCTGGGAGAAAGTGGCAAGAAGATGACAAGCAACAGGTAGCAGATCTACTTAACTCATATTTTGCATCTGTCTTTACACAAAAGGAAAACACAATCCAACCTATCAAAAACAGCACTACAAAAAACAGATTAGAAACACAAGTTAAAATAGGGAAGAAAATGGTAAGTGAACACCTGTCTACCCTAGACGAGTTCAAATCACCAGGATTACACCCCAAGGTTCTGAAGGAACTGACAGACGTGATCTCAGAACCACTGAACTATATCTTTCAAAGATCCTGGAGCACAGGGGAGCTGCCAGAGGACTGGAAAAGAGCTGATGTAGTTCCCATCTTCAAAAAAGAAAAAAACAGATCCAGGAAACTACAGACCTATCAGTCTGACCTCAATACCGGGGAAGATTCTGGAAAAGATAATCAAGCAACGAATCACCGAACACCTAGAAGCAAACAAAGTAATAACCAAAAGCCAACATGGGTTTGTCAAAAACAGATCATGCCAGACTAATCTTATCGCATTCTTTGACAAAATGACAAAATTAGTAGACCAGAGGAATGCTGTCGATATAATTTACTTGGACTTCAGTAAAGCATTTGATAAAGTAGACCATAACCTACTACTAGATAAAGTAGAAAAATGTGGGTTAGACAGCACCACCACCAGATGGATTCGTAATTGGCTGACCAACCGCACTCAACGTGTAGTCCTCAATGGAACTACATCCACATGGAGGGAAGTATGCAGTGGAGTACCCCAAGGCTCTGTTTTAGGCCCAGTACTCTTCAACATCTTCATCAATGACTTGGACGAGGGATAGATGGGGAACTCATCAAATTTGCAGATGACACCAAGCTGGCAGGAATAGCCAACACTCCAGAAGATAGGCTCAAGTTACAGAAAGATCTTGACAGACTTGAACATTGGGCTATCTAACAAAATGAAATTCAACAGTGAAAAAGTAAGGTTCTACATTTAGGCCAAAAACAAAATGCACCAGTACCGTATATGTGGTACCTTGCTCAATAGTAGTACCTGTGAGAGGGATCTTGGAGTCCTAGTGGATAACCATTTAGATATGAGCCAGCAGTGTGCAGCAGCTGTTAAAAAGCCAACACAGTTCTGGGCTGCATAAACAGAGGATAGAATCAAGATCACGTGAAGTGTTAGTACCACTTTATAATGCCTTGGTAAGGCCACACTTGGAATATTGCATCCAGTTTTGGTCGCCACGATGTAAAAAGATGTTGAGACTCTAGAAAGAGTGCAGAGAAGAGCAACAAAGATGATTAGGGACTGGAGGATAAAACATATGAAGAACGGTTGCAGGAACTGGGTATGTCTAGTTTAACAAAAGAAGGACTAGGGAGACATGATAGCTGTGTTCCAATATCTCAGGGGCTGCCACAAAGAAGAGGAGTCGGGCTGTTCTCCAAAGCACCTGAGGGTAGAACAAGAAGCAATGGGTGGAAACTGATCAAAGAAAGAAGCAACTTAGAACTAAGGAGAAATTTCCTGACAGTTAGAACAATTAATAAGTGGAACGACTTGCCTTCAGAAGTTGTGAATGCTCCAACACTGGAAATTTTTAAGAAAATGTTGGATAACCATCTGACTGAGATGGTGTAGGGTTTCCTGCCTGGGCAGGGGGTTGGACTAGAAGGCCTCCAAGGTCCCTTCCAACTCTGATGTTATGTTATGTTATGTTATGTTATGTTATGTTATGTTATGTTATGTTATGTTATGTTATGTTATGTTATGTTATGTTATGTTATGTTATGTTATGTTATGTTATGTTATGTTATGTTATGTTATGTTATGTTATGTTATGTTATGTTATGTTATGTTATGTTATGTTATGATCCCCTTTTTCTTTCAGCCAGTAACCATTCCTGTCAATGTAAATATCCCTATTTACATCCTCATGAACTGGAATAGGCATAGCAACAGGTCAGACAATGGGGGACTATTTGGTAACTGAAACATAGTATTTGTTGTATGGGACCATAAGGGACAGTTTGAACTTGAGGGCACTAGCTTCTCCCTCCTCCATTTTGCCACTTCCATTTGCTTGCCTCCTTTTGCTGGCCTGCATTTTGTGCTGTGTTTGTACTTGCTATATCCCTTCTCTACAACGTGGAAAAACCTACAAGGGTATTGTATACATGCCTTATATGTGTTATTATGTATATAAAGAACTTTTGAATCCTGTTGAATTGTCCGATTGTGTGTGCTGCAACAAACTCTGACAATTCCTCTCATGGAAGATAGCCCTTTGCTAATAGTCAAAGAAAGCAGGCTCAACAACTCACTATAGCCAGGGGGGGAAATGTAGTTCTGCATTTGCTGGGGCAATTAGTGGTCAGAAATAGTACCAATTTGCAAGAAATAAAAATATTTAAACACAAAGGCGATGTTTGCCATCGTGTGGATTGGAAGCTCAGTCTTCCTAAATGCAGCCTTTCTTCCTATGCATTTTTATCTATATCAAATAATCTGCTGACCTGAATTTCAGCTTCTCCGGAATTCAAAACTCTCTCTTGTTCAAAGCAAAAGCTTTCTTCTGATTTTTTTTGTGTTATGGAACAAAATTTGAAAAGGGTTTCTGGTCAAAAGTAGAGCTGATGCACCTTCAGGGCTCTTTCCTAGTTAGATTTCATTTCCTGCCTGGGCAACAGTTTCAGCAGAATTGACCCTGGTGATTTGCTTGAGGTGACAGCAGCAAGATAGATGTAACTTGGAATTACATTAACCACATGGCAATGCAGAGCCAACAGTCTGCAGGAAAACTGGCTGCACAGAGAGAACCTCAAACAGATGGCCTGAACATTTGGCATTTACTGAACCTCCCACAAATGCAAATGGTACCCTGAACCCACCTGTCAAAGACAGACCCTACATTTTGTCTGTTCTGCTCACTGGAAACCCAGAGGCAATGTTTTAATCCACCACTTGGGTCTGCATGCCAAAAAAGATCATTTCATTGGATTATAAAAGAGTGGACCATCAACTCTTTCTGAATTTCTGAGTGTCGGTCAAGTATCTCCAAGGCTTTGCTAGATTCCCTGGAAAAAAAAAGGAGGCAGAGGTTAGAAGGGAGAAAAAGAAAAGCAGGAAAAACAAAAATAGAAAAGAAGTTGTCAACAAAACTCCCTTATGAGATACATATTTCAGAAACATTAAGAATGTTTGATTACATCCATTGCAGTGTTTGCTTGCTGACTTGGTATCTTCACTGGGAAATTTGATGTTTCTGAACTATAACTTTTGACTTCCCTTACGGCACAGTCCCCATAGGACAGATTTGGACCTCATCCACTTAAGTCTTCAGACTCACTGAGTAGTTTCATAGATTGTCCAAAAGCATGATTAAGCACTCAGCATCTTGCACAATTCCCTGCACACACACCCCTCCAGCTGAGATGTCTAATCCTACCCCAGTGCAGATGCAAATGCAGCATGCTTGACAAAGAGCACAGCCAAATGGTTGGATTAAAAATATAGTTCACCAATATGTTGGTGTAAATTTTGTTATCTTACTGCCCAACCATATTTTGCCACCCTACTGGAAGGATGCTGAGGAAGGACATTGTCTTTACAGTTCTAATATGGGGCAGGTTAACAGTATTGATTAATGGATTGTCCTGCTTCAATACCCCCTCCCATTGAACATCACCTACAAGGGGGAACAACAATCACTCATCACTTTGCCTTATATGGGCTGGGGCTGCAACTTGGGAAGATGCGGAGTTTGGAGAGTTAGCTATGTCCATGAGTTAGCCCTCCCCCTGGCAAATCAGATACCAGGTTTCCCAATAAAGCAGGAAAATGTGGCAGCATAAGTTGTGGAGAGGGCTCTTTATCTGCCAGATCACTGATCCCATATATCAAGAAATAACAAATAAATAACAATCTTTCCCTGCTTCTCCTGCTGCCCCTTCAAGCCCTGACATTCAGCTAGACTGATCTGGGCAGGGAACAGTGGCAGGGAGAAGCAGAGAGTGTCTATCAGGTACCTAGGAAACAGCAGAAAGGCACAAGGTAGGTAGGGTAGTGAAGCAAGCATGATCTGCTTCGTTGATCCATTACTATTTTGAAAGAGAGGTAAATCATGCCATGGTGCTTTTGAGTATGGGTTTAATCTTAGTGCAGGGGTGTCATACTCAATTTCATTTAGGGCCGCATCAGGATTGTGTTTAACCTCGGTGGCCGGGGAGGGCTGGAGGGGGATAGCCATGGTGGGCATGACACAGGACTCATGTCGCGGGCACCTGTGCTGGCCAAGTGCTAAGACAGGACTTCCCTGAGATCTTCTCTTACTCTCATTATAATCTCTCTCCTTCCTTCCTTCCTTCCTTCCTTCCTTCCTTCCTTCCTTCCTTCCTTCCCTCTTCATTCTCCTTTCTTCTTCCTTCCCCTCTTTCCTTATTTTTCTTCCCTTGCTCTCTTCCCATCTTTTCTTTGTCTTACCTCTTTCCCTTTTTCAATTTCTGTCCCTTCTTGCACGCTCAAATGCAAATGGTGAAACATTTCTCCTTTTGTTTTGTTTTTAGTTCATTTTGATAGCCCTGTGCCAGCAAAAATGAAGCTCGGGGGCACACACGCCACTCCACCGAGCTCCGTTTTCACTGGCAGAGGCACCATAGGCTGGTCCTTTGCTGTTTCCAGGCCAGCCCCATGGGCATCCCGTGGGTCTTGAGTTTGACACTCCCTGGTTTAGTGCATTTCAGAACAGCAGTGAACCCATGCTTAAAGCAGAATAATTGCTGAGGAATAGTCTCTCCTCACAGTGCAGCACCTCACAACTGCTTCACATCTACCACCACAACTTATGCTATTTTGAAACACAAGTTTATGGGTTTAGGGCAGAGCTAGAATTATTTGCATGAGAATCTGGAAAAGGCAGCTTTTTACTTGTTAGACCTTTGATCAAGTGAGCAAGCGACTATTCTCTACTCAGCAGATTCCCCCCATCCTACGCAATCAGAAGCCTGGCAGATAAGATTAATAATATGTATTCATATTTAATATTTAATATTAGTCCTCATTCTCTTGCTTTACTGTGCAGCAACCACAAGGGAACTGTTATTCAGGCTGATCTTGTGTGGGAATTATTTTTTATCCTGATAAAATGTCTAGCAATTAACAAAATAAAGAACAAATTTGATTGCCTCTCCTCCAAAAGAGGCAAGCTGGCAGCCCTTCCTATCAAAAAAAAAAAAAAAAGGAATAGGAAATGAACAGGAATTTTTTTTCATCATAAATTTTTTATAGATATATACCATATTTTTCGCAGTATAAGATGCTCCGGAGTATAAGACGCACTTTAGTTTTGGGGAGGAAAATAAGAAAAAAAAATTCTGCCTCTGCCTACCAGCATCCATCAATATTCATCTGGCTAGCGTCCTTAGCAAACAGCCTGGTCAGCTGATTAGCCTCCTGGAATACCCCAAATCAGCTGTTCCCAGAGGTGAACTTTAGCAACAGGTTCGCTGGTTGTGAGCGTGCCTACATTGGGGCAGATACGCAGCTTCAAAAATGTAGCTGATCGCCACAGGGTGCTCCAGTGAGTACGGCAGGTGAAGTGTGGAAGTGGTCCAACAAGGCAGCAGCTGTTCTGGGTTGCCATTTTGGCCTCTGCGCCTTGCTTTTTCACCCTCCAAAAGCTCTGTTTGAGAGGCTGAGTTTGTACCCTCCAAAAGCTCAGTTTGAGAGGACGCGTGGAGGCCGAAGGGTGGGAGCTGGTGGGTGGGGCTACATTCGGTGTATAAGATGCACCCAAATTTTCACCCTCTTTTAGGGGGGAAAAAGTGTGTCTTATACTCTGAAAAATACGGTAGATTTCTCATCTAAAGGCATGGTATTCAAGTGGAATTCTTGCATTTTTAACCTTCCTCTTCATAAACGCTATAAACCGGATCCTAGTTTCTTTCTCCTCAAATTAATTGTTAATTGAGAGTGTCTCCAGAGTCACTCGGGATAGTGAGTTGGGCAGCATATAAATTTAATTTAAAAATTAAATAAATAAAATGTTTCCAGACTAGATTGCCAGGAATGGAGCCTGTCATCCGTGTCTGTGAGGCAGTAATGAGGCTCAGATACCTGGTGGGTTCTCTAGGAGAATCTGGTTTGAAACCACTTGATCTTTCACTGTTCAAATCATAACAGCCTTTAGTGCTTCTTTCAAATTGGAACAGCTAAAGATAAAAACTGCCTCACTTGAGGGATGGGGAGGAGATCCAGCCAATATCAGTCTCCGTATGAAAAAATAGTTACCAGGACATGTTCAGTGCAGGACTCATATCAGGGTGAGCCCCAAAGTTCCTTTTTGTTTCTCAGATAAGAATTTGTTTAGAGTTGGAAATATGATTCTATACCTTTGCTCTACAGTAACAGCTTCTCTTAATGTGCATAATACCTGCCCAGAATTCCTCCTCCTTGTTTCTTCTTCTTAAGGCTCTTCCTCACATTTACGTTATCAATTCCCAGAGTGGAAAAGGCTCTGATAACCTGTAATGGGAAATATCCAAATACTTACCAACCAAAATGATAGCCAGCCCTCTTAAATCTCCCCGGAGTGTTCTTCTACTGACCTGGATACGAACTGCTTCACTGGTGTCCAGTTCTAACATTTCCAACAAGGCAGAGAACACATTTGTGTGGCGGATACCAAGAACACCCTAGTAAAAAACAAAGCGGGGGGAGGGACTTTATGGATTGCATCTAACTAGCCAAATATCTCCCAACAGACATTTCTTTGCAGATTCTCAGACAATGCCCCGATCTGTTCCAGAGAATTCAGAGGCCCTCAGCAGTAGGTCTGAAGGAACATCCAGTGCTGGGAGGGAGAAGAAGATGGAAAACTTTTCTGTATAACCAGAAGCCCACATCCCTCCCTAATTTCTCCGGTAAGACCCCTTTTTTGCAATTGCAGAATGATAGTTTGAAGCTAACAGGCTAGGCAGAAACTAAGACTTACTAAGGTAATCACCGCCTGCTTCCGGATCACATCATTCTCATCCTTTAGCTGCCTGTGGAAGGGGAAGGAATATTTAAGTGAAATAGAAAAAGACATTTTCTCCATTGCCTTGATATTTAATAAAAGAGACCGACAGGCATTCCAGTAGACCATTCTTTGAAAGAACCCTTGCTAAAGATCCATTCTCAAAAAGGGAAGCTTTTCTGCTCTATACAGGTAGTCCTTGTATCCTTACAACCACAATTGAGGCCAAAATTTCTGTTCGCTAAGTGAGACATTTGTTGAGTGAAATTTGCCCCATTTTACGACCTTTCTTGCCACAGCTGTTAAGGGAATCGCTGCAGCTGTTAAGTTAGCGACATGTTGCTAAGTGAATACGGCTTCCCCATTGACTTTGCTTGACAGAAGGTGGCAAAAGGTGATCAATCACATGACCCCGTGACACTGCAACTGTCATAAATATGGACCAGTTGTGAAGCATCTGGATTTTGATCACATGGTCATGGGGATGCTGCAATGGTTGTAAGTGTGAAAAATGGTCAAAGGTCACTTTTTTCAGTGCCGTTGCAACTTTGAATGATCACTAAACAAACTGTTGTAAGTTGAGGAGCACCTGTATTTCACAGCCTATCCAGTTAGATGACAAATCCTAAAGAATAGCCCAATTCTGAGTGGTCAGTGTGGGCAGCAAGCCAGATGAGTCTACATAGGAGAAGCTGAAACTAAGCGGCTTCTCAGAAGCTTTAGTAAACATGGCTGGACATAAACACACGTCGATGCTTTTGTTGGATTCGATACATTGGAGATGAATCAGGATTGTCCTCATTTAATTTTGTACCAGCATTATGATTCTGACTCCATTCTAGGGTTGGATAGGATCAGTGGTGGGTTTCATAAATTTTTGCTACTGGTTCTGTGGGCGTGGCTTGGTGGGCATGGCAGGAGAAGGATACTGTAAAATCTTCATTCCCACCCCATTCCAGGGGAAGGTTACTGCAAAATCCCCATTTCCTCCCGATCAGCTGGGACTTGGGAGACAGAGAATAGATGAGGGTGGTGAAGCCAGTCAGAATTTTTACTACTGGTTCTCCGAACTATTCAAAATTTCTGTTACTGGTTCTCCAGAACTGGTTAGAACCTGCTGAAATCCACCTCTGGATAGTCTTCCGTCCTTGCCTTATCCATCCTCAGTCTCTCTCTCTCTCTCTCTCTCTCTCTCTCTCTCTGTGTATGTGTGTGTGTGTGTTTGTGTGTGTGTGTGTTTGTGTATGTATTACTTTGCTTATCTGGGTCAGCAAGAACTGTTCTACTATCAGATGCTATTTTATAGAACTTTGGAATTTGTGCCTCACCTCAACCTCTTCTGTCAGTATAAGATTATAAATAGACTCAATTGCAGAATCTCTATAGTTATGAAACAATTGTTTATGAGTAAGATTCACTGAAGGTAGTGAAAGTTATTTTTAGTAAACCTACGTAAGACCTACATAAGAGTATAGCTATAGGATTCCTTATTTATTTGGACTAGTAGAAACTATTATCTGTTAACCTTTCCTGCGGTGCTAGTCCCCTGTATTCATGCCTCAGAGTTATAATACAAACCCACCCAAGCAGGCCTGAGTCTTGCTACTGATAGAAAGAATCCCACTGGATCTTTTATGTTGGTAATTCCTAACTACAGCCTCTTCCTACAGTACAGAGAGAGAGAGAGAGAGATCCTGAGGGCAGGATTATAACAAGTATCTTCTGATTTTATCACTTTTGCTGTGTGTGATTTTCTTCATCGCTTTTTCATTAACTACACAAACACACACACACACACCCAATACTGATCAAGCTTCTCTGTGCCATATTTCATCAGACTCTCTAAAAAAAAATAATCACCTGCGCACAAATGAGGATTTTGCAACCTTCAGAATGTGGTCTCTCATGTATAAAAGGATAAATACAACAATGATTACTCTGAAATATAATTATGTGAATGAAGCTCATAGGTTTCTCATAATGCTGCTGCCATAAACAAATATTGTTTCTTAATGGGTTTCTCGTATGAGCTGAAGGGGGGTGGGGAATGGAGCACAGTAGGATAACTTCCACAAGGGATCTTTGGATTGTTTCCAGATCAACGCTGCACCAGCCCATTCCTTTGCTTCTCTTTGGCAGGTGAATTGTGAATTATTTCTGGACAAAAGCCACACTTCCCAAATCACACTAAACTCAGCTTCCCCCTTGAGATACTGAAGGGTATTGTGAGGGTTCTTTTCTCTTCAAGAACTGGACTCTCGCAAAGTCACCATACTTAAAACCCAGTTTCAAAGTTACAGCCACTGCAGTGTCCCTATGGCTATTCAATCTTATGACCGACCACATCAGCCCCACCCCCCACTTTTCTCCCCTTACCCATTCCATGGGGTTTTGGATCACAGAGTTTGAGCTGCCATCTTGATTTTTTATAAAAACATTCTCTCTCTCTCTCTCTTTCTCTTCCTCCCCACTTTCTCTCTCACACACACTGGCAAATGCCCCTGCCAAGCACAGGTGTCCAACCTGTACTAAATTATGCAGGAGGATTGTTGGAATTTTTTGCACTCTGATTTGTCAGTTCGGGAGAGAACACTGTTTGGCTTGCCTGTTCTCAGTGTTTCAAGATTGGCAGCAGCTAAAATGACCATGGGTCATTTTCAAGTCACTTGAAAGAGAGAGTTTTACCTTTGTATGCCACTTACCTCTCCACTATTTCCCAAACTCGCATTTTCATTTTGAGTTCTTCAATGGCCAAAGCAATTTTCTGCCTGACTATCTGAATGATGGATGAAAGAAACAAGTGAAGGGCTTAGGTGGAAAGAAGGGGGCACTGAATATTTGAGCAAAATGATCCAGCATGACTCAATGACTGAATTCTCCTAATGTGGGATGGAGTCCTATCAGAATTGCAAACCTTCTGGCCTTAATAGAGGGACAACTGTTGAGTTGGAGAAATTGTTCTTTTTGTGGGCTAGAACCTCAGGCCTCAACCCAAGGATTACTTCCCAATTAGCTGATGAGCTCCTTTCATAATGCTTCCCCACGTAGGGATACATTTATGATAAGCTTTTTATGCTTCTCTATGGGAAGACCCAGCTATCTGGAAAAGGCCTTTATGCTGGGAAAGGTGGATAGAAATAGAAGAATAGGACAACTGACAGCAAGATGGATGGGCTCAGTTAGAGTGGTGATGGGCGCACCATTGAAGGACTTGAAAAAAACAGGTTAGGGATAGATCATCATAGAGAAAATCTGCCTATGTGATTGCTAAGAGTCAAAAATTATTTGATAGCACATAATCAATAAAAAATCAATATTATCCATGGCTTAGAGCAGGGGTGTCAAACTCGTAGTGTCATGGCAGCATCACGTGACGTATCATGACTTTTTCCCCCTTCACTAAACTGGGTGTGGATGTGGCCAGCGCAAGATGCATCCGGCCCATTGGCCACAAGTTTGACAGCTCTGGCTTAGGGTGTACCACCTGAAATGTATAAACTGCATTCTTGGGTAGCACAACAGCATTGAAATATAACCATGGACAGAAAGACAGATATATATTCCCATTCAAGGACAGCTTTTCCATCTCCATATTGACCAGGGTTTTCAATTCCCAGAATTGAATACAATACAATAAACAGCTTCTGAAGTTGGGAAACATGAGAGCTGAAGTTCTGGTAAATTTGGGAAGGCTGCTATTTTAATTACTTCCATGAAAGGTCCAGGATAAAAAAAAACGTGCCTATTTCTTTTCAAATCACATAGCTATAAAGACCTCATAATTAAGGTACAACGTGAACCTTATCTGTGAAGACCTGTTAGAACAGAAATGAAAGCAGCAGCTGGATAGTGAGAGGATTGATCTGCAGCAGAACATGAAAGAGAGCGACAGCTTCTACCTGTGCCAATCTTCCTCCCAGACACATTTGTCTTTCTGTACTCAATAGATTCGACAGAAAATATGAATCAGAAAATATGCATAAGATCTTCCATGGAAGCTCCCTGGCCTGTAGGCAATAGCAATCTGGGAGTTTTTGCTATGTCATATTCATAACTTTCCACCTCCTTTCTTCCTATAAAACTGTTATGCTTTTCTCTATATCAGCTGTACATCATTATACTCCCTCCTCTCCTCCTCCTCCTCCTCCTCAGTAGCAGCAGCAACAGCAGCAGCAACTTTTAACTTCCATGCTTAATCTTGCTCACCATCTTCCCCCTGATTTTGATCTCCATCTGACTCTGAGCATAGCTCAGTCTTGACCAACTCAAGGAATAAATTTAATAGAATAGAATATTTATTTATTTATTTATTTATTTATTTACATTTATATCCCGCCCTTCTCTGAAGACTCAGGGCGGCTTACAGTGTGTAAGGCAATAGTCTCATTCTATTTGTATATTTACAAAGTCAACTTATTGCCCCCCCAACAATCTGGGTCCTCATTTTACCTACCTTATAAAGGATGGAAGGCTGAGTCAACCTTGGGCCTGGTGGGACTAGAACCTGCAGTAATTGTAATTAAAACTGTGTTTTAATAACAGGCTATCTTACAGCCTGAGCCACCACGGCCACCATTGAAGGACTAGAGCTAGAAGGGACCTTGAAGGTCTTCTAGTCCAGCCCCCTGCTCAAGCAGGAGACCCTATACCATCTCAGACAAGTGACTGTCCAGTCTCTTCTTAAAAACCTCCAGTGATGGAGCGCCCACGACTTCTGAAGGCAAGCCGTTCCAATGGTTAATTGTCCTCATTGTTAGGAAGTTTCTCCTTAATTCCAGGTTGCTTCTTTCCTTGATTAGTTTCCAGCCATTGTTTCTTGTTCTACCCCCTGGTGCTTTGGAGAATAATTTGACCCCCTCTTCTTTGTGGAAGCCCCTCAAATACTGGAACACTGCTATCATGTCACCCCTAATATGCTGAGCTATTTCTGTGAGTGGTTATCAGCATGAGACAGGCATACTGTTATCAAACAGTACCGCAAGTTGATTGGAGGGCCTGGACCTGAACCTTCTCAGGAACCATTTCTATGTCTGGCTTAGCACAAGGAGATCTACTTATAAGACTAGATGGTCGGCACCAATCACCCAGTGGAACCTCTGACAGACTTACCTTTCCCTTGATTGATAAAGGGTGTCCACTGTACAGAGTAAATGTAGTAGAAAGAAAAGTGTTAAGGGACAGAGGGAGAGGACCTCTGATCTCAATTGAGTCCTAAGGGAAAAATAATGAGACTCAATAATGAACCATCACAATTTGATGATATAGTGCATGGGTGTCGAACTCATGGTGTCACATTGCCGTCACATGATGTTTTGCTATGTTTTTTCCCTTTGTGGAGCTGGGGTGGGTGTGGCCTGCACGTAATGCATCAAGCCCGTGGCCTGCCTGTTTGACAGCCCTGAATAGTGGTTATAAAGTTAGACCAGGACCAGAAAGGCCCATGTCCATGTCTGCTTTCAGGCATGGAACCTCTCGGGGTTAATTTGAGCTGAATACTCAGAGTTGCTTCTTGCAAAATGGATGACCATACACATATGATCAATCAATCAATCCTTTCTCAGCTCTCACCCACCCCCAAATCTGGTTATTGTGTGAAAAACTGAAGAAGACAATACGATGTACATCACTTTGAGCAATAGAGGAAACCCAATATATCAATCAATCAATCAATCAATCAGATAAATAAATAGGTAGGTAGGTACAGATGTCTTCACTCTTACCAGAAAAGGCTCATCAGATACTTTCTTGAGCAGCACAATAAAAACATCCTCCTCTAGTCCCTCCTGTTGGATTATTTCAAGGCCTATGGTGGTCAACAAGTCTGTGGCATCAGCACGATGCTGGATGGAAAGAGAAAACAGGAATGTGAACTACTCAGCTAGTAATGGGATTTGGATTTCAGCACAAGGTTTCTTCAGCTTGGTCCTTATTAAACTATTTTACATTAAGCAGAATGGCTGTTACCTATTATCCACTGTTGTTCATGCACCAAATATATGAATATTTACATGAGAGACATTTAGAAGGAATGACTATATATATAGTCACTCACTAAATCCAGACTTATTAATTAAGTCTGCAGAAAGACTATAAACTTTATTCTTTTTCCACTTTTCTTAGACCACAGTTCTTTTTTAATTATTTTATTTGTACACTACCCAGAGTCACTCTGTGAGATAGGTGGTCGGTTTCGAAAAATGACATATACATTGATATATTAGATAGAAGCCATTGATTCATGCATTTATTTCAATAATGCTATAATATTCTAGGGAAGATGTTTTAAGCTTTCTCTTTTCTGATTTTATCAAATAATATATCCATCTAAATTTCTTTATTAATGTACTTAGTTCCTACCAAAAAGTTTATAGCAGTGTTCTTCAATCTGGTAAGCATCCAAATATATTGAAGGAGATTTCATTCTCCAACATAGTTGGGGGAGGTAAGAGAAAAATGAGCATAAAAAGACCTGGACCTAAATTTTGTCTGAGCCAAGACTGCCCTGTTTAGCAGCATTCAGAAGGGAAGCTGTGTTAGTCTCTTACTGAAAAATCAGTGGGTAGAACACTGTATTATCCAATACTCTGTCTATGGATTAAGTTTTTGAAACCTTATGCTGAATAAAGTACTATAAGATCTTTATTTCTATTATTCTAGCTCAGTGGTTCTCAACCTTAATAGTGCTGCGACCCCTTTAATACAATTCCCCATGATGTGGCGACCCCAACCACAGAAGGGGAAAAAAAGCGGCAAACTGTTTTTTTGAATTTATCATGCCTGAAGCCGTATTGGCTAGCGATCTGAACTGCTTGCGATTGCCTTGAGGACGGAGGCATTAAAGCGGAGACTCCTCCCCTATTAAGTTTATCGTGCCTGAAGCCAGATTAGGCTAGCGATTGGGAGTAATTGCAGCTGGCTTGAAAGGGAGACATCAGAGCAAAGATTTCTCTCTTTTTTAATTCATTGCGCCTGAAGCCGAATTCGGCTAGTGATTTGAAGAGCCTGCAGCTGACTTGTGGAGTCAACCATTGGAGCGCGATTCTTCGACTTGCAAGTATACTTCCCATATTTCCGATGGTTTTATTTTATTTATTTATTTATTTTGTCACAACATCATACAAAAAGATTATATAGTATATACACATATAAACATATATAGGAAGAAGAAAAGAAAAACAATAGGACAGGAACGGTAGGCACGTTTGTGCGCTGGCGACCCCTGGCAAATCGTCATTCGACCCCCCAACAGGGTCGCGACCCACAGGTTGAGAACCGCTGTTCTAGCTAATGTCTAAAGCAAAACTTGAACTGAGCATAGATTCCCAGTGGTGATAAAGTCAGACTCCATGCAGTTTTTGAGGCCTCTCCTGTCCCACCCTGTCCGACTTTGCAACTTATCCGCAAGCTTTTGATTCTTAACTATAGAATACTGGTTTTGAGAATAGCTATTTTAATGCTTACAACATCACCTGAATTGTTATCTGGACAAAAGATGGAATTACAATGAATCAATGGATGAAAAATCAAAAGAGGTAAATGCATTATTAAAGTATATATACCAAAGCCAGAAAGTTAACCAAAAATCTTAAGCAGCCAAATCAGGAAAGTGAGCAGTAGGAGAAAGATCTATAGACCAGCACATCAGCTGGAAATTAAATTAAACAAGTTAACCAAAAATTAAATAATGGCTCAAATACTGGCTCAGATCTCTTACCTTGTACACAGGGGAGCGTTCCAAATGGTCTAAGACTTTCCGGATAATGATAGCATTCATTACGCCCATGTGCTTTACCAGCATAATCAAAGCCTACAGAAAGGAGATGTGGATGGAGTAACCCAGGTTCAGAAGGAAAAGGAGAAAATCAATTTAAGCTGAACCCACAGAGGCCTGTCTAGATTCAAGGCACTAAGGAAAAACATGGAAAGCCTCAGGCTACCCAAGTTAAGCTTTGAACTCTTAATGTGATAGTTTATTGCTAGCTACTTGTCCAACAACACCTGAAAAAAACCTCAAGAAAAGAAGATTTCAAAATTTCTTTTGTTTTTTTTAAAAAAACTGCTTGAGTCTTTGCATAAGAGCTTTCCAATATGACCAAGTTAAAAGGCTACACACCAGACCTTGAGCCAAGAATTCATAGTCAAGCAGTTTTAGGACTTAGATTTAGAATGCTTCAAAATGAGTTCTAAGTTTAGAACTCTTCTTAAAGAGTGCTAAATCCATATTTAAAAGCAGCCCAAATAACAGCTGATATGAACGGAAGAGGAATAGGATTTTATCAAGTGGTAGAATGCTCTCGCTCACTTGCTCACTCACTCTCTTGCTCTCTCCCTCCCTTCCTCCCTCTCTTTTTCTCTCACACACAAGCACACACTCACTCTTACTCCACTGGACAGTCATCGCTCACCAACACTATTTGGGCTGACCCAGGGCTCCAAATCATAGAATGTCCAGGTGACTTGGCTGCTATATGTTGAGAGTCCAGTTTCAAAGATCCAGATTCTCCCATAGTTCAAAGAAGAATGGCCTTAATGGATAGTGTTTGAGGAAATGGTGTACTTACTCCATTCTATAGCAGCCAATAAGTATCAGGCTGATACTATCCCTTAAAACTCATGGAAGATCTGCCAGGACCTGTTGCCTCCTTGAGGAGGACAATAATACTTAATACTGAAACAGCCAGGGATTACTTTAATTATGAGTTTGGCAACACATAAAGGCAACCTCATGAGGAAAGAGCAGAAAAACAAGGCTCCTCAAATATGTTTGTACCACAGTTAGGTACAGGTGGGGAAAGGCCAATGGCAATATATTTTTACTTCATAAGTACCCATCATTCTGCAGCTGAAAAATGGTCATCTCAAACCTTTCTTTTGTCTTTAGCTTTTTCTTTATTTCTTTATTTTTTATTTATTTATTTCGTCACAACAATATATGTAGGTATCATACAAAAAGATTATATAGTATATAAACACATATTTGAGTAAATATTAGGAGTTATAAGCATATATATATATATATATATATGTATATATATATATGTATATATATATATATATATATATATATATATATATATATATATATATATATATATATATATATATATATATATATATATATGAAGAAAAGAAAAACAATAGGACAGGAACGGTAGGCACTTTTGTGCGCTTATTCACGCCCCTTATGGTCCTCTTAGGAATGGGGTGAGGTCAATAGTAGAAAGTTTTTGGTTAAAGCTTTTAGGATTATGAGAAGAGACCACAGAGTCAGGTAAAGTATTCCAAGCACTGATGATTCCGTTACAGAAGTCATATTTTCTGCAATCTAGATTAAAGCGGTTGACATTAAGTTTAAATCTATTAGTTGCTCTAGTATTATTGCAATTAAAGCTGAAGTAGTCTTTAACAGTAAGGACATTACAATAGATGGTTCTGTGAGTTAAACTGAGATCTTGTCGAAGGCGATGGAGTTCCAAGCTTTCTAAGCCTAGGATTTCAAGTCTGGTGGGATAAGGTATTTTATTGTTTTCAGAGGAATGGAGAACTCTTCTTGTAAAATATTTCTGAGTTTTTTAAAAAAAAAACAGGTTTGTGATGCAAGTTTGCAGCATAGAATACATTAATGCTAAGTCTGTTCTTCTAACATAACAGACCTCAATCCAATTTTCCATTCCATCTTCTGCAGCTTTTTTCTTCCTTGGAGATCCAATAATTCATTTCCTAAGGTCTTGTTTAATTTGGTATGGCTCAAAGTTTCCATTCACCATTGGGTGGAGCCACAGAGCAGATACACAGTCAGATATTCTTTGTATAGCTTTGTGTATTTGTAGCATTTTTCTCTTACTCACCAAGGTTTGTGTTAGAAAAGGGGCTGTCAAGTGGAAAAGGAAACCCAAGCTCTCCATGAACAATGAAGATAATTTTTAAAAATCTATTTCTAAACAGAAGTATCATTAATCCTAAGAGAGCTTTCTTTTTTGATTAAAATCAGAATTCAGATCAAATCTAATTCTCTTTTCCTTTTCCTGGGCAAATGTTTCTGAGGTACCCTAGAAACCCTTTGAGAAGATAGAAATGCAGCTTCAATCTCTGCATCCACATGTGGCTTCCCCACCTGAAACCTCTTCTTCCTCTCTACATGGGTCAAAAACATGAACATTGTCTCTTGGGCAATTGGATCGGACTTGTCCAGGTACCCTAAGCAAAGAGCTGCATTGAAGGTGATGCTGTCCAAGGGTTCCTCCAAATTCACCAAGCGTTTCAGATTTCGAATTAAACTGGACCGAGCCCCAATGCAATAATACTGTGAAGAGAAAGGAGATGAATTAGTTTAGCTACAGCAGTGTTATCCTAAGTAGCATTCCAGAAAGGAAATGGTTGCCCAGAGCTTGGGACAGCATTTGCCTACCAATAGTATTATACATTCTGATATGTTACCTCAAAGGAGGGTGTTCTTGACCATGCTTGTAAAGCAACTTTCAAAGCAGCCAGTGTGTCTTCTCTCCGATTTAGGCTTGCCACTTTCAGGTGTCGAATTAGCACTTTCATTACACAAGTCTCTAGGCAACCTACTCCAGAGAATGGAGAAGTAATGAGACCAAGGAAAGCAAAACAAAAATACACAAACAAAAACACCTTCATTGAAAATTCATCAGCAATCACAGAAAAATACACTGATGTAGTCTAGGAGCAAATAGTGGTGTGTGTGTGTGTGTTTTCTAAATCTTCTCCAGAAGCTTATGTATGTAATGGATGACATCTAGCATTGTCCTCAGGTTTGTTTGTTTTTGGGTGTTTTTTTTGAAACACAGGAGTTCTGAGCTACAGCCCTTTCTCATCATTTCAGCAAGAGTTTTCACTGTGAGGCTAGGAGAACTATGGTCAGACAGCAAAGAGCCAGAGGCCAGACACATCCATTACAATTACACTTTTACTGACAAAGGCTAGCAGCCTCAGCCTCCAGGATACAGCTCTTTGATAAACTAGTTCGTTATTATAACTAATGAAGTGTTATATACTAGAAAAGTTGTAATAGATCAGAAAACCAGCAACTGCTATCAATGAGACTCAAGTCACATAATGTAGCAGGACCTCAAGGTTCTTGTGACTTCTATCCTTGAAGTTTACCTTACTGGGCAATGTAATGGAGCCTAATCATATGTACAGTTCCTTATATGTATGGCCCACTGTTTGCACTTAGGTTCACTGCCAGCTGTGTACAGCTGTTGCCTGCCTTAAATTTCAACCCAGGGACCATATGAAAATACATGGCTCAACATACAACTTTGTTTCTCCACAAGGTTTGATTCTAACAATAGAATTAAAACCCAGAAAGCTAACTAATTCACAATGCTAAAACTGCTCATTAGTTCCTTTCTTGGAAACAGAAACCAATTTTAGCCTTGATTTTAAAAATGTGTGCTCTAGGATCGTATACTAAATACCAGGCTGCACAACATTTACGGTTGTCTGCCTCTGATAAAATTAACAAGAATCATATATACATCACATGCTCTGCCACAGAAAATCATGACGGCTAAATCCGCACCCTTTCCATGAGCACAAATACAGAACATTGGCCTGAGGCACATTCCTACGTGAGTATTAAGTTCTCCATACAACCCTTTCAAAACATCTGAGCACTTAGATTTGTTCTTCCTTCCAGCATTGCCATCCTTGTCTTTCTTTCAAACTCAAAAATTCTTCTTTGACCAGCCATCAGATTTTTCTACTCATTCACCAAACATTTTGCAAAGAAGGTTTTAAGATTTCTAAGTTTCAATCCACAAGGAGGATGTGTCTGTTGTAGTGACACCTGTCACTGTCATTTGATAGGACTATCATTAAGTGTTGTACCTTAGGATTCTTGATGAACGTATCTTTTCTTTTATGCACACTGCGAGCTTATGCACCAAGACAAATTCCTTGTGTGTCCAATCACACTTGGCCAATAAAAAATTCTATTCTATTCTATTCTATTCTATTTTATTTGGAGTGGGGTATTGCTCTTTTATTAATATTTTTATCTTTTGCCTGAAACAGCAGAGTGACTTCCTATTTCACCTACCTTTTCCCCACTCCACAACCGCATCTACTTTTTAAAAACTTTTGTCCATATTTTGTCTATTTTCCCCTCAATTAGATCACTGTGCTCTGAGAAGTGGCATTAAACCACCTGTGAAAGACAGCTCTCTTTTCATTCAAGGATGCCTGCTAGGCAGCAATCACTTTTGGGGGCGGGGGAATGTCAGTCCAGAGAATACTTCTGCCATGAAAAAGATCCAATAAAAATTATGCCTGGGCTGCCTCTTAGCTTAAAGCCCTGTTTTCCCATTTCTTACCATATGAGTGATCACACAATCAGTAAAGTATCCTTCCTCAATCCAAAGGCAGGAGCAGCCATCACATTCCAGAGGGCTGATTTAAATCTGCTTCAATGTTTGTGTTCATCACCACTCCACCACCATGCACGACTAACTGTATTTTCAATGCTAAAGTAATTCGCCTGGCTTAATGCATGACACAAAGCAGCTAACTGCAATGAGCGTCATTTAGAATGAGGTCCTATTTTAAAGAAACAATATGGCAAAGTCCCAGGATTACAAAGACCATCAGAGAAATTGTTGTCCAGTTGAACAATCTAAAATCGGCAGCCCCAACCATTGTAATGCCTTTCCACTGGAAGTCTCTATGTCCATAATTTGAGAAGAAAAGTCACTCACCAAGCAAAGCCAGAGATCGAGCTGCCTCATACTGCAAAGGGGTATCGTCACATTCTTGAACCTGAGAACATAAATATTGATAAAAGACTAAAAAGAAATCCTGCATAAACACAACAAAGAACTGGGCTGCAGCCCAACTAAGACTACTGTGTAGTATAAGAACAGAAGAAGTGCACAAGAGGCAAATACCTATCAGTACTGTTATGTATTCATGTTTGTACCTTTAAATATTTGAGCGGGAAATCAGCACGTTGCTGATTGGACGAAGCCTCCAGTAGAACTGTATAAAAGGAGAGGTTTTTCCCCCAGCCCGTTGCTGGGTTCACCCTATATTAAAGAGCTGTTGTCACTACCCTGGTCTCCAGCCTCGTTACTTCCAGAACTTAACATTGGCGACGAAGGTGGGATCTCGAGGCTAAGGAGAACCAGAACCGAGCTGAAGCACAATAGACCCGAACCCAGCAAACTCAGGGCAGAAAAGCGGAGATGGCCAGTTACACTCCGCCCGCACCGTTTGACCCGGCTAAGGAGAAATGGGGAACATATATGACCCGTTTCGAAAGCTTTCTAGAAGCCAACGAACTGCAAGGAGTTCCAGATAACCGAAAAAGGGCTTATTTCTTAAGCCACTGTGGTCCGGAGGTCATTGATATCGCAGAAGCCCTGGCAGAGCCAACGCCGTTGCAGTCGGTGTCGTGGCCAACTCTACAGACTTTACTAAAAAACCACTTCGCACCAACGCCGTCCAAATACGTGCGGCGGTTTGAATTCGGAGAGCGAAGGCAGATGGAGGCGAATCCGCCGGTGACTACATGGCCGCCCTAAGAAAAGCGTCCAAGGACTGCGGATACGCGACCTGGGCGAGGTGCTCCTCGAGCAACTCATCCGAGGTCAAAGACATCCGTTTGCGGCGGCGGCTGCTAGCAAAGAGCAACCTAACGCTGGCCACCGCTCTGGGCGAAGCCAGAGCACATGAAATGTCCACCCAAGCGGCGGAGACACTGCAAGCCTGTCCCACAAAGGCGGCGCGAAGGCAACTCCGGTGCACCAGGAGGAGGTTCAGACCGAATCCGGCGGTGAAGATGAGGAAGGGTCTGCCGAACCGAGAAAGCGACAAAGGGGACCGAGATGAATCACGGAAGCTGCGGGGTCAACACCAGCGCCAACGCTGCAAGTTTAAGGACGCGACATGTCGGCGGTGTGGGAAGAAAGGGCACCTAGCTCAAGTTTGTCGAGCGGCCCAACCTTCCGAAAATTCAAATCGGCCAATCAGGCGCGGAATCGGCAAGGCGACCGCGATTGGCTCAAACAAAAAGGCGCGGATTCAACCAAACAACTGTGGTCATAGGCGCGCCTCGACCAAAGTGGAGAAGAAGATCTTCACCAAGCCAAAAATAGAGGAGTACGGTGCCGGCTTGAAGTAGACACGGGATCAGCGATCACCATCATGTCCTGGGACACTTTGGCGAAGTCACTGCCGTCGTCGCGGCGCCACCTGCAAGCACAACGGCTACGAGTCCACGACTACCAGGGAATCGCATCCCTGTTCGAGGACCACCTCCGTCCGAGTCGAGTACGGTCCACACAAGAAGACCCTGCCCATCACGATCGTCGAAGGAACTCTGCCCAGTCTGTTGGGACTAGACTGGTTTCGTGCCCTGGGCATGGGAGTGACTGGCATCTACAGAAGTGACTGTAACCTGAAAGACATTCTCTTTAACGAGTTCGAAGATGTCTTCAAGGACTGCCTGGGCAAGTACAAGGGACCCCTATTTCCTTCAACTTAGACCCCAGGTAGCCCCATTAGGCTTAAGGCGAGGAGAGTCCTTTGCCCTAAAACCAAAAATCGATAAGGAGCTGGACAAGCTCATAAATCAGGGATTTTGGTGCCAGTCGATCACGCAAAGTGGGAGGCGCCAATCGTCACCCCAATAAAACCGGACGGGTCAATTAGAATTTGCGCTGACTACAAGGCGGCGCTTAACAAAGCCTTACAGAAAAGCGCTTACCGGTTCCGTGGTGCAACCCTTATTCCACTCTTTGGGGCAAGGGCAAGTCTTTGCAAAGTTAGCCTTGGCCCAAGTCTACCAACAACTGCCAGTAGACGCCCGCACAGCCGAAGCCCAAACGATTGTAACGCACAGGGGGGCCTTCAAGTGCACCGATTGCAATTTGGGGTTAGTGTGGCACCAGGGCTGTTCCAAAACCTAATGGAACGACTACTGCAGGGGCTCCCAGGGTAGTTCCCTACTTGATGATGTCCTAATTTCAGGGAAAACATGGAGGAATTGGGGAGGCGGTTAAGAAAGGTTTGGGCATTTTCCGGACAGCCGGATTAAAAGTCAAGGCAAACAAATGCCAGATAGGGGTCGAATCCGTCGATTTCTTGGGCTACGGATAGACAAGAAAGGAATTCACCCACTGAGAGCAAGGTTAAGGCAATTAGGAAGGCTCCAGCGCCCAAAAACAAAGCAGAGCTGCAGGCATTCCTGGGATTGGTGAATTTTTACGCGGTCTTTTTAAAGAACAAAGCAACCGTTGCGGAACCGCTGCATAGACTCTTAGGGAAAAATACTGTTTGGTCTTGGGGAAAGTCGGAAAATAGGGCTTTTGAAGCAGTAAAGAACCTGCTCTCAAGTGATAGCCTGCTCATCCAATATCACAACTCATTACCCCTAGTGCTGGTTTGCGATGCCTCCCCTTATGGGGTGGGGCTGTACTCAGCCATAGACTTCAAACGGCACAGAAGTCCCTATAGCTTTTTACTCTAGAACGATGTCCTCCCCAGAGAGAAACTACAGCCAATTAGATAAAGAAGCACTAGCCATTGTGTCAGGGGTTAAAAAATTCCACGAATATGTCTTTGGGCGGAATTTTGAAATCGTGACTGACCACAGACCGCTACTAGGGATACTGGCTGGCGACCGCCCAACGCCTGTGGCACTTTCGCCACGACTGACCCGATGGACTATATTCTTAGCCGCTTATTACAAGCTGCAGCATCGACCAGGAAAAGAAGTGGGGCATGCAGACGCGTTAAGCCGATGCCCACTACCAGGGCGACCGAAGACCCCACTCCGGGACGCCCATCCTACTTATTGACTCTTTGGACTCTGGCCCAGTCACATCGAAGGAAGTGGCTCGGGCATCATACCGGGACATTGTGTTAAGGACTGTACTCGGTTGGGTACAGAGAGGGTGGCCCGCTGCGCGGGGCGAAAGGTGCAAATAATTTGTTAAAAAACGAGATGAGCTCTCGGCTCAAGGGGGGTGCCTGTTATGGGGTGATCGTGTAATAATTCCTGATAAATTAAGGGAAAGGTATTGGACCTCCTCCACGAGGTCACCCAGGGATCGTAAGGATGAAGGGTTAGCTAGAAGCTATGTGTGGTGGCCACTCATGGACGCAGAGATTGCTGAGAGGGTAGGGAAATGCCAGGCTTGCCAAGAGTCCAGACCTCTACCCCCAACGGCCCCAGTCAGGGAATGGGAAAAGCCCCAAGGGCCCTGGTCAAGAATCCACATTGATTTTGCTGGCCCCTTCCACGGCCAAACGTTCCTAGTGGTTGTTGATGCATTCTCTAAATGGTTGGAGATCATACTCATGAAATCCACTACGGCCGAAGCAGTAATCGCAGCCCTCCGCCACCTATTTGCAACTCACGGGTTGCCGGACACTCTGGTGTCCGACAATGGGCCTCAATTCACGGCAGCCCAGTTTGAAGAATACCTGGCAGAGGAGGGCATCCGACATGCCCTCTCTGCGCCTTTCCACCCTGCGTCGAATGGCCTTGCAGGGCGTTCCGTCCGGAGCGCTAAGGAGGCATTGTCCAGGCTCAAGCCAGGTGACTGGCAAACAAAGATAGACTTTTTCTGGCCGTCAGCACAGAACCCCAAGCACGGTCCCCGGAAAAAGCCCAGCCGAATTACTAATGGGACGGAAACTCCGATGCCCACTTGACCGTTTGAATCCCCATTACACACCAGAGGGTTACAAGGGGGAACTAGAAAAGACAAGGGAAATGAGCATAGGCGACCGGGTGTGGGCCCGAAACTATGGGGACGGCCCTAGTTGGTTCGCAGGACAAATAATAAAGATAACCGGCCCAAAATCGTACGTGGTAGAGCTACCAGACAACCGAGTGTGGGCGCCACATAGATCAGATAAGGAAGCGAATAACTGATCAAACCGAACCAAATGAAACAGATCATGACCAATACCAATTTGAATTCACAGCTGACAATGACCCGGGGGAGGCGCAAGACTTAGCTGAGGTCCCAGAGTTCCAGCGACGCCATCAGGTTCCCGAGGGAAACAGCAGGGACAGTTTCAAAAATAATCCAAGGCCGGGTGGCCAAGAAAAAGAGTCGGCCAATAATCCGGAGCCCGTTGGCTCAGAGAAAGAGCTGGGAGGAGAAAACAGCCCCTCCGACCAGCTCAAAACACCACCCAGAACTGAACCGCGCAGGTCAGAAAGAACTAGGAGACGCCCAGGTTATTTGCGTGACTACGTCGAAAAATAACATGTAAATAAATATGTAAATAGAGGCAAAGTGTTTTCTGGGAGGGGAGGAGTGTTATGTATTCATGTTTGTACCTTTAAATATTTGAGCGGGAAATCAGCACGTTGCTGATTGGACGAAGCCTCCAGTAGAACTGTATAAAAGGAGAGGTTTTTCCCCCAGCCCGTTGCTGGGTTCACCCTATATTAAAGAGCTGTTGTCACTACCCTGGTCTCCAGCCTCGTTACTTCCAGAACTTAACAAGTACCTCAAGACATTTTATATTTTCGATATAAAACCAACCTTTCCTGGGCTTTTGGAGTTGTAATCTAAGAGCAAAGCACCTACAGAGCTGGTCCTTGTTTAGCAACCACAGTTGGGACCAGCAAATAAAATAAATAAAATAAATAAATTCACTTGTTAAGTGAAGCAGTTGCTAAGTAAAACTGCAGTTGTGTTTATGATCTTACTTCAGCTTTCCTTTGCTTTACAAACCTAGAAAGATGGTAAATGCAAGGACTAGTCGCAAAGTTATTTTTCCATCACCATCATAACTGCAAACGGTTTCTACATAAAGCAGTCGATAAACGAGGACTACCTATTCCAAATATAGCAATTGGTGAGATCCTTAATAATTCCCTTTATATGACCCTGTAATCCTTTAATTCAGGGTAGAGTTGAGGAGATTGGCTACAGCTGAGCATTTACTGGTTGGATGCCCTTCCTGACGCCACATAGAGCTTAGAGCAAATATTTTTTTCTTTGCGACCAAGGAGAAAAATACCTGCCACTACCTAGGATTGAACTCTCAACCTTCTGAATTTCAGGCAAGTATCTTCACCGCTAGGCCACTACTTGGTGTGTGGCAAGAGGTGTGATCTTTAATATGGCTAAAAATTTCCAATAATGCCTCTGGGCTCGATGTCGAGACCCAGAGGCATTATGGAAAATTAAGCTGGGTTCTGCAGTTCTTTTGTCTTATACTTTACTTCCTAGGTTTACACATTGTATGTGTGGAGAGGGATGGAGTTTTTTAAAAAAGAGGAAATTAAAATACGAAGGCAAGAAAGGTTGGAGAAAGTTGGGTTTGCTTTATTACTCTGAGCCTCATAGTGAGGTTTTGGAGGCAAATACCACATTTAATGATTTGGGGCAGGTTGTGGGTCACAGTATCTGGAAGTGAGCCAAACACATGATCTAGTTTTATTTGTAATTTCATTTTTAGTTAATTTAGGGTGTGTGTGTGTGATGTATGTTAAAACTGTGTTAACAGTATATATGTGTATATGTATGTATGTATGTATGTAGGCACGTACATATGTGTGTATATATTCCCCACCATAAAATGGCAGGAAACCAAACTCTAGTAGTGCAGCCATAATAAACAATAAACTTCAGGGCTCATTTGCTAAAACTTCAGAAACCCACAGAAATATTTCTTATCTGAAGAGATGTCAATGATCCATTTTTGTATTGTTCTCAAACTTTCTCCCAGAGCACTTTGAGACTCTCCTGTCACCCCTTTTGGATAGAAATTGAATTTTCTTCCTTAATAAATAAATCTCCCTATTTTGGGCCTTCCAATCAAATCAGTTATTCTTTGGTGGAATAAGTCAGGTATAGGTCAGCTGTATATCTAACCCCTAAGTTTTCAAACGGCCCAATAGCGCGCACATGCACACAGGAAGAAAAGAAAAGAAGACTTTGACCATGTGTTCAAAGGCCTGTTTCTTTTAATGCAAAAGGCCTCACTCACGTGATTCTTTTTATCCAATGTAAAAGTAATTAAAATTAGCTCTGGTTTTTATCTTCCAAGCAAAGGTCAGTAGAAAAGTGAATTTAGCCTAGAGGGTTTTTTGATTTACCAGCAAGCCTCAGGCCATTTGCTGGAATTAGGAAAGTAACTGTCAAACTCCTGGAAAAGGCTGGCCTTCAATTATCCTTCTGGTTCTGTAACATTGACAATCAAGGTCAGAAGAAGAAATGAGAGCTTATTAGACGACATCCATGCGATGATCTTTCTCTGTTTTTACTTTTTGCAATGCACTCTGAATACGTTCTGAAATCCAGAATCTTATTCAATTAATATTGAGAAACTAGTTCAGCAAAGCCAAGGTTTTATTTGAAATTATGTATGTTATTGCCTTTATTTCTCCTTTCTATATTTAAAGATAGGCCTATTGATTTCCTAAATGGGGTTTTCATTAAAATCTTCCCCACATGCATGATGAACAGTTTAAAGGGCAAACACAAACATAAGTATCTATTTTCAAACACAGTAATGTCAAAATGATGAAATGTTGTGTTGCCACAATACAAGTTCCAAGGTTTTGTACTTGCCCCTTCTTTGGAGGCACCTCCAGACATACAGTTTGTTAAATTCCATATTGTTCATTTTGGCTAGAAAAATCTAAGGCACTTTCTTTTTGAGTTTTGGAGGACTGAGTCAAAGAGAGAAGTCCTTGGCAGGAACACTTAGAATTCCCCAGTCAGATAGATGAGGGCATGTCGCTGGTAGCATCCTGTTGTAATGATCTATTTCTGCAGTGGAAGGGATCTACGAGTGAGGTATTAAACTACCACCCCCTCAGGACAGAATCTAAAAGGCGAAATCTGTATCTTGATAAAGGCCATAATAATGAGAAATGCTATGTTTGACCCTGTAATAGTCACACTGTTACATACATGCCAATTTACTGTGAAGGCCTTGCCATTATCGGTGTTTATGTCTGACAGTTGAGGACCCAACTAGATATTTTCAAAAATACGGAGCTGCCACTGTCCCTCCTTTCCTTCATCCTTCTCCACGGCGACCTGGGTCAAGAGCAAGACAAGGTGCTCTCTATGTCCTGCTCCACTAATGGACCTACTAACACTTCCTTGGGCTTCCTTGATGCCTAGCATGCTTCCAGCTTTTTCAACACATTTTAAAGCAGGGTTTTCAACCTTGGCAACTTTAAGATTAGTCAACCTTAACAGGCTGGCTAGGGAATTCTGGGAGTTGAAGTCCACAAGTCTTAAAGCTGCCATGGTTGGAAAGGCCTGTTTTAAAGATTTTTCTTATTTCAAAAAGATAAGAAATGGGAGCTTTGCATGCCTCAATCATCATCCTTTATTTCATGCCCTACTTCGAGGACCACTTACTGTAATGGAAGCATTTTTAGAAAATAAAAATATAACTTAGTATTCTACTTTGCTGGGATCTGACTATTCATAACAACTACAAAGTTAAAGTGGTTGGGAGCAACCTGATAGCTGGATTTCACAGTGAAGAGCACATTGGGGCATCCAGTTTGCCTTTTTGTAAATGGGTAGTTTGTGGTTGGCAACGGACATCATTCTGTGAATGGATAAGCCTCACTCCTCCCATTATGTTTTATGAGAGCATTGCAACATGGCCTCAGAGCTTGAAAAGTGCTGCTCATCACAAATACTAGAGAATCATGGATCAACAACACCGGACTACAGTTCCCATCGTTCCCAGCCATCAACCATACAAGTAAACAGTCCAAAGAAAGGAGGGAATGCAAGCTTAGGAAATGCTGAAATTCTCTAAAACTGCAAGAGGGGTCCACATACTTACGGTATTATAAAGTGCAGATATAACAGATTCATCACCAGTTCCAAGTTGTCCAAGAGCCTAGGAAGACCAGCCATAAAAGTTAGAAAAAGTTACATACTATAGCCTTGAAACATGGACATACAATGAGCCAATCAAAGGGCCCCTCCAACTGACTAAAGTGTGTGTGTGGGGGAATGCAATAAGTGCCTTTTTTTCCAAATCAGCTGCTATGCCTGGAGTAATAAAACTACCTGCCCCCCATTCTACACAAAAATGTAAGAACATCCCCAATTACATTACAATGCCTATAGCCATAATGGCGTGCCAGAGGTGGCAATCAGAGCCCTCTCTGCTGGCACATGTGCCATTTTCCCAGGTGAGTTCTCTGTGGCGTTTCTTTCGTGAGCTTCTGTTTCCCTGCAAATGACGAAACAGAAGCTCAAAAAAGAAAAAGATCTTACCTCTTGCCACACTGCCGGTGTTAGGATGCCCGGCCTCCCGCCAGCCAGCTGATCTTTGGGTCTCTGCTGCATATGTGCACATGTCCGTGCATGTCAGCATGCATATCCATGCATGTTCATGCATGCGTGTGCATGTCCTTGCATGCATGCATTTGTGCACGCGCACACACTTTTCAGTTTGGGCATGCGCGTGCAGTTGGAGCACTTGGTGTCTAAACGGTTTGCCATCACTGGCCTATAGAATGCATTTCTCTGTTCATTTGGAAAGAAATCTGAGTGATGGCTATAGGAAGAATCTAGCTGGCTACAGACGTACCATTCTTTTGGTTCTGTTCAGAAACCACTATATCTCAGTGAAATTGGAAGAATAGCATGCCATCAATGTTTTCTATTAAGCATTTTCCACAGTAATTCTAACTTGTTGCTTCAGTGACAAAAGTAGAGGACTAAATGTAGAGGATATTTAAAAAAACCAAGCAGTTTTTAATTGCTGCCATCTGCTTGCAACTCTTCCTGGGCGCATAGCAAATCCAGGCAGAGGACAGGAGTAAGTAACGCTGAAGAGAGCTGGATTCTCTTCCCCCTTTACCTCAGCAGTTTGGTTGTTGTTGTTGTGCCTTGAAACAAAAGTCCCCTCTCCCTAAAATTTTTAAATGAAAGTTATCTGGGGGTTACAGGGACAGCCCTGAATTCAGGAGCCAGGAGGTATGGAAAATTTCCAGTCAATGAGGAAAACAGACTTTTGAAGGTTCAATGCTGAACAACAACAACAACAATTGCTAGTTTTGCTGTTGACAGAATAACAGAATAATAAGGTTGGAAGGGACCTTGGAGGTCTTCTAGTCCAACCCCCTGCTGAAGCAGGAAGCTCTATGCCATTCCAGACAAATGGCAGTCCAATCTCATCTTAAAAACCTCCAGTGCTGGGAAACCCACAACTCACAGCTCACCCACAACTAACTAAGCTCTTGAATGCAGACAGTCGTGGGACCACAGAAATGGTTCCAAAGATGCTTCCAGGCTTTTCAAAAAGACAGCTGCTTCCAATTCCTACAGAAATTCAGCTCAGGCTAAGAGAAGGAAACTTCAAGGAGGGTTTTTTATTATTATTATTATTATTATTATTATTATTATTATTATTATTATTATTATTATTATTATTATTATTATTATTATGAGAGGGGGGAGGCCTTTAAACACACAAGTTTAAAGACTAATCTCCAAAAAGGCTATGAAAGGACTTATACTTAACTGACCTTGATTAGTCTGTATTTTTCTGTCTCTTCTGACAACAGACCTTCAGCACTCAATTTTATCCCTAATATGAACTGAACAGAGTACTCATCAAAGCAAGTTCCTACTGAACAAAAAAGAGCCTCCAGGGGAACAGAATGTGAGGTCAGCCTTTTTTTTTTCTTCCTTTTCTTTTTCTCTAATGCACTCACTTACATAACTTACAAATATCCCAAATTAAAAGAAGCAAGCATAAAAATAATGAGTGATTAATCAAGATTTGAGTGGGTGGAAATCTATAGCAGCTCATGCAAAACAAACATAGGCTGCAAATTATTATAATTTGATGGCACGACAGGTCATGTGTGATATAGCAAATAGCATTGTAAGCCTGAAAGCCATCAAACCACCTTGCTATAAATAAGTAAATTAGTATATAAAATGAATATTTAACAGAGCCTAATGTTTGTTCATTAATTATAATTATTAAACCTAAGCATAGCTCATAAAATCATCTGCTACAATGTCCTACCTGTCAATGGCTACTTCAGCTTCAACCACAACAATACACGAGCACACAATAGATACAAACTTAAGGTAAACCGCACCAAACTTGATTGCAGAAAATACGACTTCAACAACAGAGTGGTCAATGCCTGGAATGCACTACCTGACTCTGTGGTTTCATCCCAAAATCCCCAAAATTTTAACCTTAGACTGGCTACTGTTAACCTCACCCCATTCCTAAGAGGTCTGTAAGGGGCGTGCATAAGAGCACCAGGGTGCCTAAAATTCCTGTCCTAATGTTCCCTTTAATTGTATTCATTTTATGTATTCAATCTTACGTTTTCAATATATTATCTAATAGGTACTCGATAAATAAATAAATAAAAAATTGCAATTGTTTTTATGTCCAGTTTCAATACTTCATCTCTGAATTAGATGTCAGAAAGAAACAGAAATTGCAAGTTAAACTGTTCCCTTCCAGCAATGTTTCTACAATAAAATCAGCTGTTTAGAATTTGTAAAGGAAAAAAAATCTGTCATGTTCTTGCTGGATTCTAGAAAACAATCATTAAATGTATGAAAAGAGCAGACAGAGCTGGGGGCAGAGCTAAGGGCACCATCAGTTTAGAACCCTTGCATTCCCACAAGCATTCCAAATCCAACCCCTCCTGTAATTCTGTTGACCCTTATCTGGTGCCAATTAGCATCCAACTTTAGTCAACCATATTCTTATGTATAGGTTTGAATAAATTTTCTATGCTGCAGCCTTGTGAATGGTTCTGGTTCTTTGTTCCTAATATTAAGGTGCTTGACTTGATAGTCTCCTCGCCTCTGTTTTGTTTTATTTCATTCTTAGCCAAACCTGGCTAACACAAGTTATCTTAACCCTGTTTCTCTGTTCCAGGCGTGGACTCGTTTTCTTTCCCAACGGCCCTCTCGCCTATGAGCAAGAGAAGCCCATTCTGAGGTCAGTTCTGGATGCCTTTTTGCTGTTGAAGAAACAGCCACTCTGAACGCTTCCACAAGTTTCTCCTGCCAGCAATGAAAACCAGATAATAACCACGGAGAGCTCTGCCTGTCATTCATTTACTGTGCTGCACAAATCAAAGACATCCTGTTTAAAGTCTGAAGCTAAGGACCAACTAGGAAAATCATTGCCAGTGCAGCAAACATTGACTCTTTGCCCCATCTCCCAGAACTTGGGATTGGATTCCTATCTTTGATCACAGGGCTCTGCAAAGGCCAGATTTGTCTTTTTCCCACTGGGAGAGGGGAAATTCTTCAGGGATTGTTTCTAATTTAGGCTTTTCTTTGACCTTTAAAGATGCCTCCCTCCCATCCATGTGTTCTGACTGCATGGAGGAAACAGTGGAATCATGCCTACAGACTTTATACTTGCAGGCCTTGTCGCTTATCATATGAAACATCCAAAAGGAGGAAACTATATACACGTAGATTTTTCCAGGGGTGAAATCTACTTACCGGCTCGGAAGTGCTCATGCGCACACACATCACATACACACGCAGACCTTCTGCGCATGCACAAAAACTTCTGCACATGCACAGAAGGTAAAAAACACATTACTTCCTGGTTAAAATCAGGAAGTAATGGCACCCAGCCATCACTACCGGATCGCCGAACCACCGGCCACAATCGCTACCGGATCGTGAAATCTGGTCAGAACTGGGAGCATTTCTTGAGATTGTATTTTTCTTGAGATTGGAAGACCTGGGCTGTGCCTATCGTTGTACAAATGAACAGGAGTAAATCCTTGCCTCGGGGAATCATGCAACTGATTCTAGATGCAACATCTGAAGCAATCAGCAGGACTCAAATAAAATGGGGTGTTCATTTGGAAGAACCGAAATAATAATATGCAAACTCTCCTACCAATCTCTAGCAATAACTCTCATTGCACCAACTCTGAAAATCAGAATGTGCTGTAAATCAGGAAGGCTCCACAGTAAGCAAACCTGACTCTATGGGACAGGGAATGGTATAGGTGTAAACATACAGCCAATTGCAAAAATCATATGAAGATCCTATACAGGTAGTCCTTGACTTATGACTATTGTTGAGCCCAAAGTTTCTGTTGCTAAGTGAGACATGAGTTAAGTGAGCTTTGCCCCATTTTGCCACCTTTTTGCCACTTAAAAGAATCACTCCAATTGTTAAGTTAGTAAGTTAATGAATTGTTAAGTGAATTGGGTTTCCACATTGACTTTGCTTGTCATAAGGTCACAAAAGCTGTTATTATTATTATTTTATTATTATTATTATTATTATAACTGGGAGCATTTCTTGAGATTGGATTTTTCTTGAGATTGGAAGACCTGGGCTGTGCCTATCGTTGTACAAATGAACAGGAGTAAATCCTTGCCTCGGGGAATCATGCAACTGATTCTAGATGCAACATCTGAAGCAATCAGCAGGACTCAAATAAAATGGGGTGTTCATTTGGAAGAACCGAAATAATAATATGCAAACTCTCCTACCAATCTCTAGCAATAACTCTCATTGCACCAACTCTGAAAATCAGAATGTGCTGTAAATCAGGAAGGCTCCACAGTAAGCAAACCTGACTCTATGGGACAGGGAATGGTATAGGTGTAAACATACAGCCAATTGCAAAAATCATATGAAGATCCTATACAGGTAGTCCTTGACTTATGACTATTGTTGAGCCCAAAGTTTCTGTTGCTAAGTGAGACATGAGTTAAGTGAGCTTTGCCCCATTTTGCCACCTTTTTGCCACTTAAAAGAATCACTCCAATTGTTAAGTTAGTAAGTTAATGAATTGTTAAGTGAATTGGGTTTCCACATTGACTTTGCTTGTCATAAGGTCACAAAAGCTGTTCACAAGACCCCAGGACACTGCAACTGTCATAAATATGAATCCGTTGCCAAGCAATTTAATTTTGATCATGTGACCATGGAGATGCTGCAAGGTTCGTAAGTGTGGAAAATATAAGTCACAAGTCACTTTTTTCAGGGTCCATTCTAAACTAGACATGTCATATGGATCCGGATCTGGATCTGGCCTGCGATAGGCCCAGAGTTATCCCGTGGAGCCGTCCCGGAGATGGCAAGGGACCAGTCCATGCTGCCCAAGCCCTGGCCATGCTCACCCAGTCAGCCGCGACAACCAGGCCATGCCCCCCTCCATGCCCCCGAGGGCAAACAAAATCCTGATACGGTCCGCAATAGGATCGAGTTTGACACCCCTGCTCTAAACGGTCCCTAAATGAATTGTTATAAATCGAGGACTATCTGACTAGAACTACATAGAGAACACCCACAAATGACAGGAGGTCTAAAAGTAGCACCCCCTTACATTCTGCTCCCAGAACAAATATTTTTTTAATGATTAGAAATACATAGCTGAAATTCTGCAAGGTTATCAAATCTCATGGGATTGAGATAAATCAAGCACAAAAATAGTAACATCTTACATAAGAAGTTATTAGATTTCAGCATTCTTAAACAAGATCCCAGAAGGTATCAGGATGCTACAAGATGGAGGGCCATTGTTCAAGATCACCAGATAGCCTCCATGTGAAGACAATTTTTTTTAAAATGACCAGTTCCTAACCTACATCAAGTTTATGTTTCTTATTAATAGCTTTGGAACAAAGTCAGATTCCTAAAGGAAGAGGGAGGGCAGGCAGAAAGGAGGGAAGGTCAGTCAGTCTGCCAGAGCTTGGCTATAAAACTCTATACCACAAAATGCCAACAAAGATTAAGATCATTCTGCATTCATTTATTACCTTTTAGTGGCCCTTCTGGATTCTTGCATAGTTAGTTTCAAATAAATAACTTCTACGTTAACTAACGTGTTGAAGCCAGTGGGAGCGTGTGATTATATCTGTGTCTTATATATCTGGGGGATTTTTCGTATTTGAATCTTAAAACCACAATGTTTCTGTATGGAAAATAGTTCACTTCCAGCCAAGGGACTTCACAGCAGTTATGACTTCCAGGCATCTAGAAATTTTCCCTCTTAATAAAGATCGTATTAATGCTTTTTTTTTTACCTGAGCGGCATACAGTTGTTCAAGTTCCACAGGAGATGCCAAGGACTTTATGAGAACCTGCAATCAACCAACCAACCAACCAATCAATCAATCAAATGCAAATATTCTAAAAAGGAAAGGAGATGATTGTGAAAATCTCCAGACCATCCCGGAGCGGAGCAATTTTATCGTATAGATAACCACTAAACTCCTCGGCACGTCCCTGCAAAGGGTCATCCCGCACCTCCTGATGAAGGAGAGAGCGGGTCACCCGAAACAGGGCGGCTGGGCGGTTATCTGCCGACGCAATGAGGGTGGAAGCGTAGGAACGCCTTGCCTCCCTCATTGCCACTAGGTAGGTCCTAGAATATGAAGCAGTAACCCTTTCAGTAATAAGTGACTGGTTTAACTTAACAGAGGAAAGAATTTTGAATATAGAAGGTTATGACTTGTTATATGGATGGCATGCGTACTTATTTTATGGAAAAAAAGTGGATAGGGCTTTTAAGAATCATGTGTTGAGAAGTGCTCTTTTGCGGGTCTGGAATAAATATTCCTATAAATTAGATTACAAGATTCCTATATGGGCGAGCCCTAGACATGCAATAGAGAATATAAATATAGAACAGAAACAGGAAATGATTACATATAAAGAACTTTTGTATGCTGAAGGAGGTAGATTGCAATTAAAATCATTACAGGTATTAAATGAAGAAGGGAGGAATTATACTTGGTTTCAATATGGGCAAATAAGTGCTAGATGGAAAGAAGATCAAAAATTGGTATAATGCAAAGGGAGGAAAATTTAATAAAGCAAATTAGAAATCAGACCCAGGAGCATATAAAGAGATTGTATAATGTGTTGCTTGAAATAGATTCGGAAAAGGATTTGGTAAAGGATTGTATGATAAAATGGGCACAGAATATTCAGGAACCAATAATGTTGGAAACATGGGAGAAAATCTGGGTTAGAAATGTTAAGTTTACACAAGCACAGAATTTAAGGAAAATTTTTATAAGATGTTTTATAGATGGCATTTAGATCCCAAAAAATTATCATGTATGTATCCTAATATCCAAGCGAAATGTTGGAGGTGTGATTGTGATGATGCTACATATTTTCATATTTGGTGGACTTGCAAGAAAATTAAGGTCTTTTGGATAAGAATTTGGTGGATTATTCAAAATGTACTGAAGAAGAAGATAAAGTTCCTGCCACAATTTTTCCTTTTGGGAATTATAATGGATTGTACAGGGATTGAGACTAAATTGATTTTGAATTTAATAACAGCAGCAAGACTGTTGATTGGACAATACTGGAAGAAAGAAGAGGTACCTACAATAGAAGAATGGATACTGAAAGTCATTAATTTGGCTGAGATGGCTAAAATCTCAGCGTTTTTAACAGACAATACGCAGGAAAGATATTTAATTGAATGGAAAAAATGGATTGATTATCTACAAAACAGATATCAGATTAAGAAATATCAGATTGCCTTTGAATAATTAGAAAGTTATTTTATGTAATGGGGAGGGGGTTGGGAGATGAAAAGCTTTGGATGTGGTTATTTGGATTGGACTTTACCTTGTGATTGACCCGGGAAGCCGGGGGGTGGGGGAGGGAGGGGGGTGTTTTGTTTTGTTTTTGGGAGGGAGGGGGGAAAAAGGGGGGAAAATGTTTTTGTTTTTTTAAAACTCTTTCAATAAAAAAAAAAAAAAGAAAACCCAGGCTCTGAGGATCATGGCCGCCCACGGAACGGGTAGGGACTGAGGGGCCGGAGCACGTGATCGCTTTCAAACAGCGAAACACGTGCTCCCAACACTCGATACGCCCCCCCCTCCGCCATATCTGCCTCTCCCACTTACCGTACAGATTGAACGACCCTCTAATCCTGAAACGAACCCCTCCCCCTCTGCCTTCAGACCAGATGTCGTAATGCAGCGAACAAGCCTGGGGACTGGCTCCCTCCCCAACGGGTTTTCTCCCCCACCCGTCCTATCCCTCCCCCCCCTTAAAAAACCCTTATTTAAAAATCTATTTTAAAATCCCCAAAGGTTCTTCTTGGCCGCATGCCACCTCTCTGGGTCCCAAGACCCTTCATTAAGGTAGGCCCTCGATAATGTGGAGGGCCATTCTTGCGAGGCGGGGGAATCTCGCAAGCGAAAAAGTTTGAAAGGTGAATATCTCATAGAAAAAGGAGGTTAAAAGGTGGCATTGATCCTGATCAATGAAGATGGTAAATAAATAAAAATTATTTCAGCTTAATTGGGTCCATTTAGGGCCTGGTGCAAGATGGAAAAAAGATTCGACAATCGGTCATCCAGGCAAAAGTCCTGGCAATAGTCGAATAACAATAAATAGTCTGATAGATGACAATCACAGACCACTTCAAAGCATACAGGACCAAGATGACACGGACCACAGGACACTGCAACTGTCATAAATATGAATCCGTTGCCAAGCAATTTAATTTTGATCATGTGACCATGGAGATGCTGCAAGGTTCGTAAGTGTGGAAAATATAAGTCACAAGTCACTTTTTTCAGGGTCCATTCTAAACTAGACATGTCATATGGATCCGGATCTGGATCTGGCCTGCGATAGGCCCAGAGTTATCCCGTGGAGCCGTCCCGGAGATGGCAAGGGACCAGTCCATGCTGCCCCAGCCCTGGCCATGCTCACCCAGTCAGCCGCGACAACCAGGCCATGCCCCCCTCCATGCCCCCGAGGGCAGACAAAATCCTGATACGGTCTGCAATAGGATCGAGTTTGACACCCCTGCTCTAAACGGTCCCTAAATGAATTGTTATAAATCGAGGACTATCTGACTAGAACTACATAGAGAACACCCACAAATGACAGGAGGTCTAAAAGCAGCACCCCCTTACATTCTGCTCCCAGAACAAATATTTTTTTAATGATTAGAAATACATAGCTGAAATTCTGCAAGGTTATCAAATCTCATGGGATTGAGATAAATCAAGCACAAAAATAGTAACATCTTACATAAGAAGTTATTAGATTTCAGCATTCTTAAACAAGATCCCATAAGGTATCAGGATGCTACAAGATGGAGGGCCATTGTTCAAGATCACCAGATAGCCTCCATGTGAAGACAATTTTTTTAAAAATGACCAGTTCCTAACCTACATCAAGTTTATGTTTCTTATTAATAGCTTTGGAACAAAGTCAGATTCCTAAAGGAAGAGGGAGGGCAGGCAGAAAGGAGGGAAGGTCAGTCAGTCTGCCAGAGCTTGGCTATAAAACTCTATACCACAAAATGCCAACAAAGATTAAGATCATTCTGCATTCATTTATTACCTTTTAGTGGCCCTTCTGGATTCTTGCATAGTTAGTTTCAAATAAATAACTTCTACGTTAACTAACGTGTTGAAGCCAGTGGGAGCGTGTGATTATATCTGTGTCTTATATATCTGGGGGATTTTTCGTATTTGAATCTTAAAACCACAATGTTTCTGTATGGAAAATAGTTCACTTCCAGCCAAGGGACTTCACAGCAGTTATGACTTCCAGGCATCTAGAAATTTTCCCTCTTAATAAAGATCGTATTAATGCTTTTTTTTTACCTGAGCGGCATAGAGTTGTTCAAGTTCCACAGGAGATGCCAAGGACTTTATGAGAACCTGCAATCAATCAACCAACCAATCAATCAATCAATCAAATGCAAATATTCTAAAAAGGAAAGGAGATGATTGTGAAAATCTCCAATCCTGGCTATGTTATGAGAGAGAAAACCTCTACATTGTTCTTTTTCTAAGTTAAAAAGCTTCAAATTCTCTTTTCCAGAGGAACTCACAAGCTTTACTTTTCTGTCTCTGTTTGCATATGGCAACAATATGATAAATCTGCAACAGCTACCAGACCTTGGTTGTAAACAACCAGATCCTCATTTGATGGTAGCAAATATTGGTTTACATTTTACAGGCAGCTATATGAACAAATCCAAAATATAGAAGAAGAAAAAAAAGAAAAATTGCAGAAAGGACAAAAAATAATTACCGCAATGAGAATAAAGAGCGGGTCCTGCACATATGCGAATTTGCCATATACTGTATATACAGTATGCCAGATTATACTCTATTGCTATTGAGATAAGCCATAAAATCCATCCAAATTTCATAAAATTGTAGTTCCTGTCTCTGATGTCACATAAATTTAACTTTGCCTGTGTTTTTTTCCTGATCTAGCAAATCGAAAAGGCCTTGTTAACCCACAATTCAATTGCTATGTTATCTAAAGTTTTCCAGCATTGCATAATTATTATTTTTGGCTGCTACGATTAAATAAGTTCTTTATTTTTAAGCTTCTGATTTAGTCTTGTAAATAAGTGCAGTAAACTTAGCACTGAGGAGCATTCAATTCTTTGATTAGTAATAATATTTACAGTGTCTCGCCAAAGATTTGATGCCACAAGGGATATCACTTTAACACAGGACTACCAGAAACAAAAAATTGATCCTTTCTTTTTTGACCACCTCTCCAGCTTTTGGAAGAATAATTTTAATACACACTGTATGTGCCAATGTGAGTCAAATGCCAAAAATGTACAATCTTCAATGTGGTTCATTGAAGCTGAAGTGATTCTATCCAGTTTCCACCACTTTTGCTAATTAATCTCTTATAGGGGATTACCAACACCAGTTTCCCAAGCTTCCTTTAAACCAGGGGTGTCAATCTCAAGGCCCGTGGGCTGGTTCAGGCCCCATGGGATGCTTAGATCTGGTACATGGGGCCAGCCTGGAAACAGCAAAGTACCAGCCCATGGTGCCTCTGCCAGCGAAAACAGATGACACCCCCCCCAGCTCCATTTTCACTGGCAGAGGGCTGCAGGAGGCCATCACAGCCGAAAATGGGCGTGGGGGGGGCACACACACCCCAAGCTCTGTTTTTTGCTGGCAGAGGGCTATCAAAACAAACTAAAAACAAAACAAAAGGAGAAATGTTTCCCCATTTGCATTTGAGCATGCAAGAAGGGACAGGAAATGAGAAAGGGAAAGTGGAAAGACAAAAAAAAGAAGGAAGGATGGGAAAAGAGCAAGGAAGGAAAAATAAGAGGAGAAGGAAGAAGAAATGAGAATGAAGAAGGAAAGAAGGAAGGAAGGAAGGATAGATTATAATGAGAGTGAGGGAGACCCCCCCGCGACATGAGTGATGTCGATCTGGCCAAACCCACCATGGCCAAGCCCCCAGCCCATCCCCAGCCTTCTGAGGTCAAACACAACCCTGATGTGGCCCTCAATGAACACCAAGACTTTTCCCAACCTGATGTTCTTCACTTGTGATGGGTTGAAGCTAAATGCTATGGCCATATTAGCTGGGGATCATTTATCTTATGGCTTAACAAATGTGGAATGCCTCAGCTTGGAAAATATGGCCTATAGCAAGGGTGTCAAACTTGATTTCATTGAGGGCTGCATCAGGGTTGTGTTTGACCTTGGGGACCGGGGTGGGCATGGTCAGGGTGGGTATGGCTAGTTTGACATCACTCGTGTCAGGAGGGCGGGTTGTGGTGGCCCGAGTGCTCTGCCAGCAAAAACAGGCTCCCAAGCTCCATTTTTGGCTGTGAGGGCCTCCCACAGCCCTCCTGAGCTCTATTTTTGCTGACAGGGGCACCGTGAGCTGCTCCTTTGCTGTTTCCAGGGTGGCTCCACGGGCCAGATATAAGCAGGTCTTGAGTTTGACACCCCTTGCCTACAGTAAGGAAACCTAATATTCTTGAAAAATGCTTTACTATCACATTTTTTTTCTAACCTTGATCCTTTCTTGTTTAAACGTTTCATCCCAAATGTAAATCTCTTTTTTTTTAAGAACTGCTGACTTGATAAACTTGGAGAGGAAAAACTGAGACCTGAATGAAAAAAGAAGACATCATTAAAAAAAAAATTAAATAATTCCTGTGTCTTGTAAAGGTTGTTTTAAGGGGAGAATGTGTCCTAACAAATGGAAATTTAGCATATATCATTAAGCCATAGATCACTTGACTCTGTATTTTTCTTTGTTTTCTTTTAGGGAGGATCATTACATCATACAAAGATCTCTGCACAATCATCAGGCATCTTTAAAGTTGTATTTTAAAAGTTAAATTAATTAAATATAATTGTCTTTTTTATATAAGGTCTACAATTCTGCTAGACTGCTGAATCTTATGAATGTCACTTTTCTTCTGGAAATAGTTTGCGATTTCAGGTCAGAAGGTCAATGTCTTATGACAGTAACAGTCTAGGAAATATTGGCTATGTAGTCTTTCTTAATCACCAATCATTTAATGACCAGTTGAAGTTATGACGGACTTCAAAACTCATCCATAAAGTCGTGACTACTGTACGTATGGGTGCGCCTGACCGCGCACGCGCACACACACAGAGCGACGGCATTTTGGGTGCTTGGCTACTGGCTTGCATTTCCAAAGGTTGCAATGTCCCAAGGTCATGCGACCACACTTTGCTATATGCCAGAAAATGCGCATTGGATATGCTGAATATGCTTTAATAACCATGTGACTCACTGAACGACTGCAAGGAGTCACTTAATGACCATAGCAAAAACAATCATAAAATCAAGTCAGATCACATGTTGATCCACCTAATGACTACAACATACTACAACCACAATTCAAAGCTCAGTTGTGGCCATAAATTGAAGACCTCTGTAACGTTCTTTAAAATCATTTTGGAATGTTTACTAGAGACCACCTGCAGTATTCACATCGGCCACCAGAGATCTCTAGATCACAAGTAGAGAATCAGTGATTTAAAGATGGAATGGCAATTCCTGGGATTATTTCAGGCTATCTGGAATGGCCAAGAATTACCGACATTGCAGTCCCAAGACATTTGGGATAGATTGGGGATAGTTGCACAATAACTCTTTGTCCCAAGCCTCAGCTATATGGCCACATATGGCAGCAAAGAATTGGAGTTTTCAATATCTCTGTACTGCCACCTAGTGGTCTGTCTGGATTTTGCAGCCAAAGTCCATTCTAAAACATCAGAACTGGGAATGGAAAGCAATAATGTTGTTTCCTGAATAGTTAATAGCTGGGAGATTTGTATTCTCCACCAAAAGGTAATCTACCGGCATTTCATGAAACATATGTACCCAGGATAGCATATTCTAGTTAGGCACCAAGTTACCTAAAATCTGACTCTCAGCTATTACAATGTGGGCACAGCAGCCATCAGTGTTCTTATGTCTGGAGTCCCTCCCCCTTCATTTTTTCCTTTCCACAGCAGTTAATGGGAGAAAGCTTATTTTAATTAGGACTAAGAATGGAGTAATATTCCACAGCCAATGAAGTTAAGACCACCGTCTAAATGAATGTAGAACCTGACACAAATGCATTTCTCTCCATGCCATTTGAGTTTTTTCCATAATCCCAGACATATGATTCCATCTTAAACCACTTGGTTGCATTTCCACCACACAAAGAGAGCCACGTCATTCCCAAAAAAATTATACTCTGCCTGGGGAGAAAGCGTCCCGTTGTCAATTGAAGGGGCATTGAATAAATTAATCCTAACTGTAGTGTCCTTACCTTATCCTGACCTCTCATGTCCTGAAAGACAATAGAAGCGGTAATGAAAGTGCTCCATCAGCAGCATATGATATGATCTGCATGTGAGCAGCCCATTGTTATTCAAGACCGAGAGGTCCATTGAATACAAACATGGATGAAATCAGTGAAGTAGATCTCATTCAGGCAGATCAATCTGCATACTTGAAAAGATAGGTTATTAACTCCTGGAATGGGATAATAACCCGAGTTCTCTGGTTTTTCAAAAAATGGTCTCTGTAATACATTCTGTAGCACCACTCACTGGATTCTAGAGAAACACATGACTTCCAAATCAAAATTTGGGGCAAAAGTATATGTGTTTTGTATGCTGTACACTGCCCTGAGTCCTTCGGGAGAAGGGCGGTATAAAAATCTAATAAAATAAATAAATAAATAAATAAAATAAATAAAAATAAAAATGTGCCCCTTAGCCAAGCCATCTGGAAAAAGGGAATATATTAGTATCTGAAGCTGCTTTCCCCAACTGGACACTTTTTCAGAGGTAAAGGGATGCGGTGGCTCAGGGGCTAGGATGTTGAGCTTGTCGATCGAAAGGTCGGCAGCTCAGTGGTTCGAATCCCTAGTGCTGCTGTGTAACAGGGTGAGCTCCCGTTACTTGTCCCAGCTTCTGCCAACCTAGCAGTTTCGAAAGCACATAAAAAATGCAAGTAGAAAAAATAAGGACCACCTTTGGTGGGAAGGTTCCATGTGCCTTAGGCATTGAGTCATGCCGGCCACATGACCATGGAGACGTCTTCGGACAGCACTGGCTCTTCGGCTTTAAAACAGAGATGAGCACGGCCCTCTAGAGTCGGCAACGACTAGCACATATGTGCGAGGGGAACCTTTACCTTTACCTTAATGGGACTGGAATGCACCCACTATAGGTAGTCCTCAACTTATGACCACAACGGAGCCCAAAATTTCTGCTGCTAAGTGAAACATTTGTTAAGTGAATTTTGCCAATTTTTATGAGCTTTCTTGCCATGATTCTTAAATGAATCACTACAGTTGTTACATTAGTAACAGGGTTGCTAAGCAAATCTGGCTTCCACGTTGACTTCGCTTGTCAGAAATTTGCAAAAGGGGATCACATGACCCCAGGACACTGCAATTGTCACAAATATAAGTCAGTTACCAAGCGTCTGGATTTTGATCTCATGACCATGGGGTTGCTCAACGGTTGTCAGCGTGAAAAACAGTCATGTCACTTTTTCAATGCCATTGTAACTTTGAAAAGTCACTAAATGAACTGTTGTAAGTTGAGGACTATGTCCAGCCAGTCAGTTTAAAGCAGGGGTCTCCAACCTTGATCCCTTTAAGACTTGTGGACTTCAATTCCCAGAGTTCCTCAGCCAGCAAAGCTGGCTGAGGAACTCTGGGAGTTGCAGTCCACAAGTCTTAAAGGGACCAAGGTTGGAGACCCCTGCTTTAAAGGATAACTTTAATTTCCTCTTCAGATTAATTGTTTCTATCATTCAAAACAAAATATTTTCTGAAAGTTAGACACACTTCAAAAGACCAAAACATAATTCGTTGAAAATTATTTTGCTGTACCATCTGTTTGTTTGGGTAAAGGATACCATGATCCTAAGCAAGTGGTTAGCATACCAAAGGGTAACATCAGCCAAACACAATCAGTCCTTTTTTTTGCATTCCAGGTGGCAAATGTTAATTGATGCTATAAATATAACTTCTCCTGCCTGCCTGTTAGTAACAGAAGCTCAGTATTCATCCCTTACTTTTTCTTTATGGTCTTGGATTTTGCCCTTTGCATTTTCTTTAGATATGGGCATGGCTTCTTCAAGCTGGCCAGATCAGGTTGCTCTACAATGATCGGTGGGATGAGACCAGGATCAAACGAATAGAGTTTGGTTCTATATTTGAAAGGACTACATGGGTAAGTTTCAGGACAAATCTGGAGGGAGACAAAATCATAAAAATTGCATTGGGCACAAAAAATAGAGTTCATGTTGTCAAAAACATATTTTTTGTCCACTAAATGATATTGTTGTCCCAGTACTCCTAGACCACCGTGGCTGATTTCAGAAAAATGAGCTAGGCTGGATCTGGGTGGTTCTTGAATATGAAATTAGCAGTAAAATCTAGGGCTGCAAATCTAGATTGGAAGGTTAATTAACTAACAAGCAAAAAAACAAACTAGAAAGCAATGGTAAAGTGCATCCATATTACTGCCAAGAAAATTTCATGGACATATCTATGGAGTCATCAGAAGAACTCTCCTCAAAGGAAAAGTTACCTTTGTTTTAAAGACTGGTTATTTGTCTCAGAATCCTTATACCAAAATTCTCATCCAGACTTAATAACTTACATTTCTTTATTTTCATTTAAGTCAGTAAGTGCAATGCCCCTCCCTACTGATGGAGTTCTGGAAATAATTTATGAATTGCTTGGGTTTGTTGTTTCATGAATTGCAACTGTACTTTTCTCAGAAGGGCAATGCCAAGCGTGATTGGTGGGGAAATGCAGGATAAAGTTAATGAGAGCCTACACCAAGATGTTGCTCTTGGTTGTGAATGGCCAAGCTCATCTAGATAATTTTAGATCAGCAGTTGGTAGAAGGTAGATTGGAATTTAACACCAGATCCCTGGAGGATCTGCAGAAGGTCTGGAAGGATTGCTAGCTCCCAATCATTTAATAGGAGCAATTTCTTCAATCTTATTTTATTACACAATTAATATAATCCTTGCTCTAAGCAATTTACAAACGTCCATTTTAAAATGCACAGTAACAAAACTTAAAGCAATTAAAGCCAATTAATTTAAAACAATTAAAACAAGTTCCATTAAAATGCAACATGAATTTTTCTTCTTAAATTAGGCTGCCCTAATCAAGAAAGCTTGTCAAACAAAATGAAGAATGGGTTTTTGAAAGTCTTGAAAACATTTGTTTGGTAACAAAGTGAATTCTTATATTTGGGTGATGTTTGTGGGTATTTTCCCTGCACCCCCAAACTACTTTTGAGCCCATGTCTGTAGTTAGCAAAACCTGAACCTAGTAACAAAGTTAGCTGACTTTAAAAATTCCAAGTCTATCTCACTTACACACACCCATATGGGATGTGACAATTATTCCAAACTGACTTTTTAATTATGACACACCCACAGACAAATCTTAACAGACTGAGGCTTCTACTATCTGCACCTATAAATGTTCTTTGAACTATTAATAGCAATAGTAATAACATTTAGACTTATATACTGCCCCACAGTGGTTTACAGCAGTCTCTGGGCAGTTTACAATCTCAGCATATTGACCCCAAAAATCTGGGTCCTCATTTACTGACCTTAGAAGGATGGAAGGCTGAATCAATCTTGAACCAGTCAAGGATCAAACTCCTGGCTATGGGCAGAGTTCGGCTGCAATGCTACATTCTGACCACTGTGCAACCAGGACTCCTATTAAGCAGGAGTTGTCTTCCCCCTCTCTCTTACACATAATATCTGGGCTATGTTGCCTTTTACACCTCTGGGATTCATCTCCCTCCCACCTCGGGACCCACCTCCTCAGTACATTCCATCACACCTATTAAACTATCATTCATGCAGAACTCAGGAGTCCTGCAGAGTGAACAGTGATCCACTCCTGAACTTTTCTCCTGGGATGCTTCCAGATGTAGGATTAATGTACAACCACCCAACTTCTTTCAGAGAATGTTTTATGTGCTTCTCTTTGTTTCCTTCCCAGGATCTACTTCTAATTTTACACTGAAAATCTAGTAAGGCAGAAAAGAAAGATTTGTACCAGGAGGTCCTCCTATATACAAACCATATTTGTTATAAGATACAAAGTGTAAAGTCTTATGTGGAAAGTACAATTGTGGTATATATTAGGAGATTTCACAACTAACAAGCACAAGTCACGTACCTGGTGGAAAGAGTCCCTTGGTGTTTTGATTTGAGCCTTTCTGGCCACTGTAAAGAGTGAAACACAGGGGATGGAGAAACTAAATGGAATGGAATGGAATGGAATGCAATACAATACAATACAATACAATACAATACAATACAATACAATACAATACAATACAATACAATACAATACAATACAATACAATACAATTCTTTATTGGCCAAGTGTGATTGGACACACAAGGATTTTTTCTTGGTGCATATGCTCTCAGTGTACATAAAAGAAAAGATACATTTGTTAAGAATCATAACGTACAACATTTAATGATAGCCATAGGGTACAAATAAGCAATCAAATCATACTAGGAAACAATCAATATAAATTGTAAGGATACAGCAACAAGTTACAGTCATACAGTCATAAGTGGAAGGAGATGGGTGATGGGAACAATGAGAAGATTAATAGCATATATTTAGTAAAAATGGCTCTACTTATTCATTTGTTTACATATTGCATATACAGGTAGTCCTCAACTTATAACAGTTCATTTAGTGATTGTTCAAAGTTACAATGGCCCTGAAAAAAAGTGACTTACAACCGTTTTTCACAGTTATGACTGTTACAGCATCCCCATGATCACGTGATCAAGATTCAGATGCTTGGTAACTGGTTCATATCTACTTATGACCATTGCTGTGTCCCAAGGACATGTGATCCCTTTTTGTGAGCGTCTGACAAACAAAGTCAATGGGGAAGCCAGATTCATTTAAGAAGTATGTCACTAATGTAACAACTGCAATGATTCACTTAATAACTGTGGCAAGAAAGGTCATAAAATGGGGCAAAATTCACATTAACAAATGTTTCACTTAGCAACAGAAATGTTGGGCTCAGTTGTGGTCATAAGTCAAGGACTACCGGTATAGAGCTCTTCTCTCATTTCATTCCCACAACAACAACTCATCAAGAGATAGGGACTATCCTAAAAGTCACCCAGTGATATCTGTTGCAAGCAGGACTTGAACTGGGTCTCCCCGCTCCCAGTCTGAGACAGTGATCATTATGCTGCCTTGGTTTAGCGACCAAATACAATTCCATTAATTGGAACTATCTTTTTTTTTTAACCAAATGCGATGCATCTGTGCATTTTTTAAAAAAAAAGTTCATTAAAATAAGAAAAACTTACATGAAAGAAAGCACATGAAAAATAAGAGGCACAACTCACAAGGTATATAATGCCTTGTTTTAAATACTGTCTTAAAGCAATAAAATAAAATAAAAATAAAAGCAATAAAAAACAGGGGATTTGTTCCTCCTGTCCTCTGATTTCTATTTTGTAATATTGTTTGTTTATAGTATTTCAACATTTCTCTAAGAGCTAAAGGAGATAGATGTGGTCCACCCTCCCTGCTACTTGATTTCATCCTGATAACAACTCCATGCAGGCTAGGCTGAAAGATAGTCAATTAATAAACATGATAGTTGAAAATCTGAATGGTGGTGTATCTCTAGTCCTAATTCAATATTTCGATCATTGCACTACAAACTGCTGGGTCCCCAAAGTGATAAGCATGTGATTAAAAATCTTTCTTGGCTGTAAATTTCTTTGAATTTATCTTTGAGCCAATAGGTACAGGAGTCAAGAGTGTTAAATCTAATTAGTAGCCACCAGAACTTAAAATCAAAGATAAGGAAGATACCTTAACAGTCACTCAGTTATGGCAGGAGCATATCCTGGCAACATCTTATTTCTACTATGCTGCCAAAACATTCTCTTCACCACAGTCAATGAGCGAGAGATTAGCAGTTCACCTTTAGTTGTACAGGGTTCCGAGTGGTGTTTTCCACTTTTAGCTGATAGCATCCAGCGAATCCCAGAAGGGGAGCAAAATCTATTATGCTTTGCACTTACCTGTTAGGCCAAAGGCAATCTCAGGTGACCAGTAATGAGTGGGATTGGAGTGATGTTTATTGCCACATCAGATTCATGTGGGCATTATAATTCTTCCCTTTAGTTCCTGCTCAGCCTCGTTGGCTGCCACTCTTCTCTTGTTTCACTGAAGTGAGTGCTGCACTAGAGAGCTATCAGAATTGTTCAATAGCACTAAACTGTTCAGCTGACAGTACTGTCAGTACCTTTAGGTGATGGCCATAATAGTTTAGCTCAAGGCTAAAACAGAATAAGAGACGGATGAAGAGAGAACCCTACTTCCCATTGATGCTCGAAGAACAAAGGAATTGGAAGTTGGCATTTGTTTTTTATTATTAAAAAAAGAAATGGAAGGGAAGAAATACCCTAAATCAATGGTGAAATCCTCCACGGGTTGCCACTAGTTCATTGTCTGCGCCTGCACGGTGAGCACCAAACATGCGCTTCACGCAGAAAAAGGAGCCATTTGAAGGTAAGTAGAACAGCGAGGGGGGGAAACAGCTGTTCCACGTGATTTGGATTCGCTAGAAAGCAGGATTTCCTTCTTTCTAGCAAATATAAATCTCGCGGCACAGCTGATTGTCGGAAATACCAATTCCCATGAACTAGTAGCTTTTTTTTTTTACTACCGGTTCGCCTGAACCGGTGTGAACCAGTAGCATTTCACCCCTGCCCTAAATAAAAGTATATAACTCCACTTCTTTACATTCAGTATTATAATGCGGCAGCTTCCAACCTTTTGGGTACCAGGATTGATTCCGTGGAGAGAGGTTTATCCACGCTCCGAAGGGGGCATGGTTTGTTGCTGCCTGCACCCCTTGGATGTGGCTTTGCTTGTTTCCGTGGCCCTGTTTCTGGCATGCCACGGACCAGTGCCAGTCCACGGACCTGGGGTTGGTGATCCCCGCTGTAATATATTTCCATTGTCCCTTTTTATTAGCATGAAGCTAGCTGGTTAACTTTGGGGCCAGTCACTTTCTCTCAGCTCTAGGAAGGAGGCAAGGGCAAATCACTTCTTAAAAACCTTGCCAAAAAAACTGCAGGGACTTCTCTAAGAATCCATCACAACTGAACAGAAGGGGAAAAATATGTATGCATGTGGAAATATATTCTACACGTATTCAATGGATAAGCTCAACAACAATTCATATTACAGCAAACGATGCCATTGGCTTGAATACTAACTTACCCTCATCTTCTGGCCTCTCTATCATGGGACTCCATAATAACTTTGGAGGTGGTTTGGCGCTATAGGGTGCCTCTGGTATCAACTTTGACCCACCCATCCTTTGTATTGCAAATCTTCACTTTAATCAAGGTATCACTTCAGTGATTGTCGGATAAAATAAGGTGCACCAGAAGTCTAGTGTTTTTTAAGGACTATTTTCCCCCCTCATGAATTGGGAGTGGGTGAATGATGTCACAAACCAGTACTATTACTATGTTTTCATTGTACATATGCCCAAAGTGATGGCAACTGTAATCTAAGTATTTCTGGATTATATATTTATTGAATTTATTTCTGTCTGGCTTGGTGGAAGGAGATGTCAGTTAGTCTGATAGAGAAAATCTCTGCAATATTTGACGCTATCAACCCATTTGATAATAATATGAATGTATCGCCAATCCATCTGGACACTGGTAGTTGCAATCTTTCTCAAGAGTAGGTTTCGGAAATTGATGCTGGGAGGCTACAGATGGACATCGTTCCCTATTGATTAAAATATTTCACAAAGTTCCATAAATCAAATCCCTTCTCATCTTTAAACCCGCCCCCGCCCCTTTCAATCTTATTTCACAGGATTTAATTTTTTGTTCCAGTGATCATCCTTGAATCTTTTGTAATTTCTCAGGGCTAACAGATTGCCTACACAGTACTGTAATTCCTCAGTCCTCTCAGATGAAATAAAAATAGGTTAAATTGCCCAAAAAAGGAGGACATCATAGGGATATAGTGGTGCCATGCCAAGGCTGGGTTGGCATAATAGCTGCACCTGGAGAATTCTCTGTGTGAGTTGTTTGGACTGGCCCGTGTTTGTATCTTTGTGGACTTGCTTTCCTGTTGTCTTCTCATGATCCTCTGATTTATGTTTCTAATATCCATCATTTTTAATTTTTTAAATTTGTTCTTAATAATCATGGTAAAAAAAATCCCCAGAAGTACAGCTATACATTTTCAAAAGAAATGAGGTTTCATTAACGGTACATCTAAAATCTCACTGCTTTATTATGGTGAATGTTACTTTAGAAATTGGTCAAGTCAAAAAGTGGAATAAGCAACCTTACATCTGTGTACTTCTGTCTCTCTATGTGTGCGTTTTTTAATGACAACACTAAAAGTAATATAACAATCTTTATTTCAGTCACAGACCAGCAAAAAAAGTCATAAAGTTACACAAACAGACAAGAGCAACCATTCCAGCAACTGAAATTTAATATTACTACCATAACACTGTAAACATTACAGTTATAAGTTTTGTACTGATGCTAATGCAAGCAATAAAATACAAGCTGGGATAATATTAAAAATTGTTGTAATAACCATTAATAAACTCCATATCTAAAGCTAATTAAAAATTGGTATTTATTTAGTACTGATTTGTAAAATGTAAATATCTATTCAATGTTATTTCAGAATTTACAAAATTCGCTTAATCAGCTTCTGGTGAGCCGTATAAACTACAGCACTTTGTACGATGTTATAGAGGGATTATAATCCATCAGCCGCATCAGCATGCTCTGGCAGTCTTGTCAATATCAGAGAGATCAAACTATTACACGTCTCTATGTAGAAGACATTGAAGGACGTGCTTAGCAGTCTCAAGCTGGCCTGTCCTTGGGGGCATGGCTGTTCCATATATGGGATCATCTCATTACCTGTCCTCTGCAACCACAGAAGAGAAAGCATTCAAATGCATCAATATTACAGCCTCTGTGCCTTTGAAACATTCAATTGCCAGAAGTATGCCACTTGAACTACTATGTAATTCCAATTTTCAGTGACCACTTTAGGTACCCTACCTGCAGTTGTTCATAATTCAGAAGTTTACAGAACGTTTACAGGAGAACAGAGTTGGAAGTGACCTTGTAGGTCATCCAGTCCAACCCCCTGCTCAAGCAGGAGGGCCTGTGCCATTTCTGACAAGTGGCTGTCTAGTCTCTTCTTGAAGCCTCCAGTGATGAAGCACCCACAACTTCTGAAGGCAAGCTTTTCCATTGGTTGATTGCTCTCACTATCAGGAAATTCCTCCTTATTTCTAGGTTGAATCTCTCCTTGATCGGTTTCCATCCATTGTTCCCTGTCTGGCCTTCAGGTGCTTTGGAAAATAGGTTTCCACCCCTCTTCTCTGTGACAGCCCCTCAAATATTCGATCACTGCTATCATGTCACCCCTGGTCCTTCTCTTCACTAGACCAGCCATGCCCAGTTCTTCAGCATAGCACAAGCTTATTCAAATGGTAACTCAGCAGGGTCTATGACAATTCACTGTGGCCACCTCACCACAGCCAACTTTCCATGGCCAACTCACTGCAGGACAAGAGTTACACTGAAATCAAAGAAATGGTGGAATAGAATCATTAAAGAAATGATGCAAAAGGAGGGACAAAATGAAATATGAACGACAAAAATTAAAATTTTTAATTTATTTTAAATAATTAAATTGAATTGATAAATTGTCCTGTGATGAGTTGTCCATGGAGAGGTGGCCACAGTGAGTTGGCTCTGGCATGTTGTCCCATTCTGATCTCATTCTGATCTCCCATTGGTCTCTTCTTCCACAAAGATTGCAAACCACCTCCAACAGCAAGAAAATGAGACCGTTTTTGCTAGCATTTAATCATAGCTGCTCATACCTTAGCCTTTAGTTTCACCTCAGGACACAGGACTAATGACAGACATGTCTCAAGACCTAATGCATTGACCTTAAAAATGCAGCCTGAACACTTTTTAGGGATTTGACATTCGAGAAGGATCCTAACTCCCCTTACAGTATCCATGCCAATATGTCGACTTGAAATAGCCCAAGAGCTGGTAGGAGATAATTGCTACCTTTTGATCTTTGAAATGGAACGATAGTATTTGTAGGGAACGTAGTTGCTTGTGCCTTCCTGCCACCGGAAGAATGAAATATCCTCTGCTTGCATTATTTGAAGCATGTTATCTAACTATATGAGCTGGTAAAGTTCATACTTTTGTTTTTATATATAATTCAACTTCTCATTGTAGAACAGCACCAGGGTTCTCAAGGGTCTTCTAAGTCCAATAGAGATTCTGGAAAAATAACTGCTTCATCTGCATATAGCAAGATGTCAACCAGTCTAAATTATTTAAATAATTAATAACATTATATATGTGTGTGTGTGTATGTTTGTGTGTGTGTGTGTGTGTGTGTTTTCTGAGGTTTTCGCGGGTTTTTGTATGTAGGTCTTTGGTTATTCAGGTTTTCTCCCGTGTAAAATTGGAAGTGTCTTGGCGACATTTCAACAAAATCACATTTGTCATCTTCAGGCTGGGTGTTTATAGCTTCGTGCTTCTAGGAGAAATGTGTGTTCGCAGCTGTTTCTTCCTTTTAACTGCTAGTGGGGGTTTGAACTGATTGGTTGGGAGCTTGGCTGTATTTTGATTGGGTGGAGGTGTGTTCTGATTGGTTGGGGGTTTGGCTGTGCTCTGATTGGATGGTGGGGTTGGCTTTGCTCTGATTGGATGGGGGTGTGTTCTGTTTGGGGGAGGCTTGGTTGTGCTCAGGTTGGTCTGAGTTGCAGGGGGATTTGAGTTGGTGAGCTGTATTGCTGTTTGGCTTCGTGGTCGTGGTCGTGCTACATCTTCATGGTGGGTGTCCGTCTGCTGCATGTATGGATTGGAGGGGTTTGAAATGGCTAATGATGCAGCTGCGGTCTGGCTTCTAGTCCATGGTCGTGCTTCATCATCGGTGTGGGTTTGAGTTTGCTTTCCGCGTGGATGTGTGGTGGTGACATGCTGTGTGGCACTCGTGAGTGTGGGTCTTGCATCATTCTTCATGTTAGGGACTCGTTTGTCGATAAGGGCGGATTTCCAAATGGCTGGTAGGTGGGAGGTATCATCTCGTTTATTCATGCTGTGTGGGCATCTTTCTATCGCGATGGCTTCTCTGATTATTCTGTTGTTAAAGTGTTCAGTTTTGGCGATAGTTCTGGTATTTTTAAAGTCAATTTTATGTCCTGTGGCTTTAAGGTGTTGGACCAGGGAAGAAGTTGGTTCCTCTTTTTTGACTGAGTTCTTATGTTCTTCAATGCATGCACTTATTCTTCTGTTGGTTTGTCCGATGTATGTGGTGCTGCAGGTGGTGCATGGGATTTCATATACACCTTGATTTTCTACTCAATTTTGTCTTTGGGGTTTTTTTACGGTATATACCGTAAAATAACACTCCTCCTGTATTTTTTTTTATCTTTTATCCTTGTTTTTATCTGTTTGTCATTTGATTTTAATTCTGTTTTAACTATATATTTTATATGATTTTATTACTTTTAATCTATAAACCACCCAGAGTCAATTAGATCAGGGGTCTCCAACCTTGGCAACTTTAAGGCTTGTGGATTTCACAAGTCTTAAAGTTGCCAAGGTTGGAGACCCCTGACTTAAGATAGTGAGATGGGTGGTGTCTAAATTTGATAAATAAATGAAATAAAACAGTTCAATAATAACTGAGTCAGAATGCAGCCCTAGTTCAATCTCTTTCAGGTACTAACAGCAGTTGTTTAGTGTCCCTGAGAGTTGTTTCTATACCTTCAATAAGGTATTTGCATATAAAATTCACAAATAGCAGGTGTCAGTTAAGCTCAAAACTTATTGCAATGTATAGAATCCAATGCTGCCTTAAAATATATAAAGGCTGCCTACATAAAATGATATTCCTCTGCCAGAAGATTGTCCTGCCAGGTCCAGTCCTTCAGTTTCCAGAATAGGCGACTAGGGTAATGTGTTAGGGTTCCAAGTAATAATCCCATAGCAAACAAAACTTCAATAAGAGATTCCTCAAAGAACAATTTTATTGGATATATCATATTGGCACAGTGAGTCGGTGAAAACCGACTCTGAAGGTTCCCACGGTTTTCACCTAATTAAAAGTTTTTCCCCTTCCCCAAACAATCAGTCACATCGTCCAATCAGGTTGCCATCCTGTTGCCTGGTAACATCATTTCTCTTCTCTCCGACCATGTGTGAGAATGTCCTTGGTTCCCAGGAGAAAGTATTTTGTTTTGGCTACAAAACCCCAGCTATCTCTATCGCCCCCTCCCTATCCCTCAGCTCCAGTGTGGCAACACTGAAGCTTCAAAATGGCTTCGGTCAGGTCAGCTTCAGGGTTGACATAATGTTTACTACTAGACTTAATCATGGTATTAAGAAATTTATATTTAGCAGAATCACTCCTCTATCTTTTTTTAAAGATAGGGATTACAATCCTCCATGACCATACTAATTGACAATAATTAAGAAAAAAAACACCATACATTTTTCCATAGTTTTCTCAAGGGGTATTAAGTCATTTCCTGGAACTTTTCTCAAACTCAATTGAGCAATTACATTTTTTTTATCTCTATGATCATTACTAGGACTGGTCTGGAAGCAATTTTTGGAATCTAAGCAGAATACCTTTCAAATTCTTTGTATTATTAACAAGAATTCCTACATTTTTTTCTCAGATGAGCAATTTTATACAGAGTCTTCAACTTATGACCACAGGTGAGCCCAACATTTCATTGCTAACCAAGACAGTTGTTTAAGTGAATTTTGCCCTATTTTACGACCTTTCTTGCCACAGCTGTTAAGTGAATCACTACAGTTACAGTAACACAGTTAAGTTAGTAATACGGTTGCTAAGTGAATCTGACTTCCCCATTGACTTTGCTTGTCAGAAGGTAAAAAAAAGTTGATCACATGATCTTGGGACACTGGAACCATCATAAATACATAGCAGTTGCCAAGTGTCTAAATTTTGATCATGTGAACATGGGGATGCTGCAATGGTCGTAAGTATGAAACACAGTCACTTTTTTAGTGCCATGGTCACTAAACAAAAGGCTGAACGTTGAGGACTACCTGTACTGGATTTAATTGTATTACAGTTCATATTTCAATATGTTTTTGCAGTATCAATGTACAAAAGGAGTAAAAAAGAGAAGTCTTGGAATGACTTACTGACTATAAAGGGGATCCTGAGTACAAAAATAATATTAAGTAATCTTGATTGGTGGGCCAAGGGATGAGGGAAGCAAGAGTTTTGAAATGCTCCCTAGAACAGAGAAACTGACAATATTCATTTTAAAAAGATAGAACAAAATGTTTCAAGAATGACACACATATCTTTCACAAAATCTTCTGACACCTTGCAATACCTGTAAGTCAGCTTCACAGATCACCATAATGTGTGTTGAGAGGCCCTTTCCCATCAGATGTATTGCCTTCCTCAATAGCTCTCTCTTACTTCTCTTTTGAGGACAATATTATGATATGTAAAATCACAACTTTGTTTTTATTACAATTCCACAGGTTTATCCAATTCATAAGGGCCTCTTTTCAATTTCAGATAAATGTATGTTTGATCATATGAATTCACACACAAAAAAACAACAAAATAACATCTGGATTTTATATGTTTTCTCATTTTTGCTCTTTGTAGACTAATGTGCTGTACAAATGGAACAAGCATAGAGGTGTTCTGTGGGGTTTTTTTTTGTTTTCGTTTCCTTCTGTAACTTTGATTGTAACATTGTAGAAATCTTTAACAGATTAACAGAGTTGGAAGGTGTTTACAAGCCTGAAAACCTAGAGAAGTTTGTAATTGGATACGCCTGACCATTTTCTAAGTGGTTTCGTCTTCACTAACACATGAGACTGGACAATTCATGGCTCCAGTTATGAGTTCAACAGCAGATAACCTCAGCAGAAAAACTTCCTTCCTTCCTTCCTTCTCCCTCCCTCCCTCCCTCCCTCCCTCTTGTACCTTGCTAAGGACAAGAAAATAACTTTTTTCTGTGTTCTAAGTGAGAACAGCATCACAGCCAGAATGGCGCTTTGGGAAAGGGCCTCTATCTGAGCTTTGGAAGATTAGATAAGAGGCCTCCTGTGTTATAGTCTGCCTCTACATCCCTGCTTTAAGTGAAATCGGTGTGTGTGTGATGTGTGTATAGATCACACATACATACATATTCATATTAGTAGCCATATTTTGGGGACTGTTTCTATTATAATACAGTTGTCAAATTTCCTTATGCCACAACCATACTTGAAGATTGGAAATGATGTCCAGATATGAAAAATGGAGTACAACACTCCCTAAACCCACTTTATATCTAAGATTAATTTTAAAGAAGAGCATAGAGTACAAGGACGTCCTGACCCTGAAGAAGAGGAAGCTATCGAAATCTTTCTTGTTTGTCAAAAAATAGATGAGAGGCTCACATCATCTTATCATTTGTCATCTTTAAGATATCTGCCACTATTCCTTGCTGCAGAGAGATGTTCACTTAAATCTGATAATCATGTGGGACGTGGATGTTAAAATTCAGTACAGTATAGGACTGTATCCTCTATAGCAGTTATGAGTTATGTGCGCCTCTCTTGTTAGCTTGACAGCAGCATTCCAGAAGAATAGATTCCAAAACTGCACAGAAAACCTACTGACAATACAAGAGTTACAGGAAGGCAATTTAATGTATACTAAGTACGCATTGCATTTAAATTTGCTGGAGGCAAACACTATACTCACAACTACTTGCCAATAAAAAAAAAATCATGATGTACAGCTGGACACAGGAAGTTATTTTTAAGAGAAGTGGAAGTATCTTTCTATGAGGATGAACATAAGGACGTAATAGAAGTAGTTCTCCTTCCTTCAAGCTACCTTTCGGTCCTCTAGATGTCCTGGGCTAAGGTGAATATCTGTCTCCAGTCAGCCTGACTACTGATGCTATTGGTACATAGCACCTAATAATAGTCTTGCCACCCATTGTTCACATGCATCTGATGCTAGTGTCAGCAGCTGACAAAGAGCTGGAACAATGGGTTGGAACCTGTTTTAATAAGGGATGAATGATTTAAAGGAACAGTTGCCTTCTAGAGTTGGTGTACAATCTAGGCCAACCTTCTTCAACCAGGATGCTTCTTGATCTGGTTGACTCCAGCATTCCATTTTCAGGCAGATTTCCCATTTTCTCACACATTTCAAGGGCAGCAATTTGAGGAAAGTTTCTTGATGCTCAAACCCAACCAACCAATTTACAATGAGCAAAATGATGAGGATACATGTATTTTAAGCCTGAATCATAATATCATGGGAATTATAATTTAAAACATCTGGAGGGTATATGATTGAAAAACATAAATTTAGGCCTTTTTTCATAAAACAATAGAGAAAGAATTCACTCTGTTTTCCTTGCTATTCTGTGCAACTGGATCATGGCCTTCAATCTTCTTGATGATTATCACTTGTATTATGCTGCCAATTTTTGAAGCAATTACAGCAATAATGTTGTAAGTAGGTCCTCATTAGACAAAGCATGTAACTTAGTCTATGATTTCATATTATTTATCTGGAAAAAGTCAGTGCATTCAGAAAATTTATGACAAATGACAACACTGAACTGCAATTTCCTGATTCAGATCTTAGTATCATCATCTCTTGCATCTCTACAGTATTTGCAGCTAATGTCTTATTCCTAAATTCTTCCTCTGTGACTTGAAATTTTGGTTTAAAAAAAGCTTGTGAAGGATCTGAATCCAAATAATAGCAAATCCTAGATTATAACCCAAATTAACACTGAACTCAACAGAACATTTCAACATTTCCTCAGAGAGTTCTTAAAGGCTTCAGATCATTCCCTCTGAAAACCTTAGTGAACTGTGACTGACATTAAGTAACCTTGTTAATTCATAATCCACAGTTCATTAATTCATAATGTGTAATTAATTAATTATTGACTTCTCAATTCATAATGTGTCATTTGTAAGAAGACTTACAATTTGCACATTTATGGCATTTATTTAACAAGACACAGTTCAAGATGAGGCGTTTTTACCCAGTCTACCAAGTACATCCTTTTGGTCTGCAACTTTACAAAACCTCTTCAAATGTATAGAGTCTATTCTTGTGACATGTGGCACTTGTGTCTGCAATAGATACATTTATTCTGCAGGACAAGGCTGATGTGATTGAATGCTGTTCCATTAAAGAAAGGCTGCATTTCTGTAAAATTTGATGGGAAAGTTTTAATTTATTTTTCTCCCTGACAAATACCCATTTGTGTACATAATTTTATGTGAGGAGTATAGTGGGTTGGTCAGTATAGAGGACCAATTCAGTAATGTGAGCCTCTATCTGGTATCTGAAGTAGTAAACTTCAAATGTGCATTTACAGCTTGATTAGGCCACCATCAGTATCCAACAGCATGTGACACATACCACCTGATACCTGCATCTTAGACCTGTAGTTTATTCAGCAGCTATTTCCGAGAGTTACTCCTACTGGAATCCCTTACAGACAAACCAGTTTCCTTCAGCAGTGCCATCACAATAGTAGACTAATCAAGAAGGAATCCAGTTTAATTTTGTCAGAGGAAAATTTAAAGCCCGAAGAAGATTTGCACATACAGTTATCCTTGTTCAACAGTACAGCAAAGCCATTCTAAGAAAAGAGAAGTCTGTCACAGCAACCATGAAGCCCTAGGATCTCATTTGGTATCCAAATACAAGAAGCCATGAAGCTCTTGGAATCTTGTGATCAGAACTTTTTGGATTTTCAGATCCTTTTTCTTTCCTATCCTGTAGCTTGCTGGCCCTTTTGAAAAGAGAGTGAGAAATGCAAATGAAAAAAAATCAAAGGATTATCATTGTTCTTGCTGGAAGCCCCAGAAATAATTTATTATTCTCCCAAAGCAGGAAGTCCAATAAAACTAAATTAGAGGAACATAACTAGCATTTTCTTGTGTTTGAAGAAATAGATAACCAGTCAATCCAAGAATTTGTGTTAGATTTTTTTTCTCTCCTCCGTGTTGCTAAATTAACTATTCATCTTGGGGAAAGATTTGAGGCACCATTTAGGTAGGGAGGGAAGAGGAAGCCTTTAAGGAGGAACTTGGGCAAAAGATACTGTAACACAGAGATAGAAGAAAATGTGAGAAAGATAAAATCAAAATAACCTCATATTGACTTTGTTTAGTATAAGATGGGACAGAGAGACACTTTGACAGGCTTTCAAGGTTATATGATTGTATCCTACAACAATCAAGTACTATTGCTGAAATCCCTGCACTGTCTATTTTTTGACCTAGCTTATCTGAAGGGCTGACAGAAAAGAAAGATGAGAAATCGGGGTGGGAAGGAATGTAATCTATGAATTGGTGGCAACAAATATGGTTTGCAAGCACTAAAATACATGTAATCCTTGATTTACGACTGACCGCTTAGTGACTGTTGGAAGCTATGATGGACCCAAAACAAAGTACTTAGAACCCCCACTCACAGTCACGTGATTGCATTTCAAGTGCTTGGCAACCGGTCTGCATTTGCATCTGTTTGCATTGTCCTGCAGTCACGCGACTGAAATTTATGATACTTTTTGCTGGAAACCAATGTTTACTTCTGCTTTCCAGAAAAAAAATGTCCATTGTGGATTATGAATTTGTTTAATGACTGCAGATTTGCTTAACAACCACCACAGAAAAGTTGTAAAATCAGGTTGGTCATGTGATGACCTGTTTAATAACTAGCATGACTTACAACTGTAATTCTGGGCTCAATTACAGTCATAAGTGGAGGACTATCAGTAGTAGTTTCCCTCTTATTCAGACATAGTCCAAACGTAGCCCCAACATATATAAAATCTATGATAATGTGACCTGGTATCTTGGAGGAAAATGAAGAGACAATCAGTGACTAAGAACAAAGAGCACAGAGGTCAGCTCCCAGCAGGTCTGGCATGAGGGGCACGTTGTGGGTTCCATCAATCCTTTTTGTTTGGCTGGATCCGGGAAAGGAGCCTTTTCTGTAGTGGCACTTGCCCTCTGCAACATCATCCCCCACAAAGTGAGATTGGCCCCAACTCCATTAGCCTTCCGAGCAGGGGTGAAACCCAGCAAGTTCTAACAGGTTCTGGAGAACCAATAGTGCAAATTTTGAGTAGTTAGGAGAACCGGCAAATACCACCTCTGGGTGGCCCCAGTGGGGTGGGAATGGAGATTTTGTAATATCCTTCCTCTGCCATGCCCAGCAAGCCACGCCCATAGAACCAGTAGGGAAAAAATTTGAATTTCACCCCTGCTTCCGAGAGAAGTTCGTAATATTTAGTTCTGCCATCAAGCCTAGGGATCCCATAGAAGTATGGAGTCTGTTACATGGCTGCATTGTGAGCTTAGAATGCACTCTCTCCTCTGTCTTTTTGTTATTTTAGTTTTAAACTGTTTAAACTGTTTATGGACTTAATTATCTTATTTGGTTTTGCTTTTAATGGTGTGAAATCCAATAAAATCATTGGAGGGAAAAGAATCAGATGGAGACGGTTCACAGGTAATAATTAAATAAAAATCAATATGTTGATAATAAATTATTTATGATGCTACTGGAAAAAAAAGTGCAAAAATGTGGCCTGCCAGGTTTCCTTATGGCCCCATAGTAATATTGGAGTTTGGGGAAATTTTACAGGGCAAGAGGAGTGTCTTAACTCTTGCCAACAACTAGAGTCAATTGGATTGAGATAAGCAGCTATAGAAATGGAATATATTTTTAAAAATGCATCAGTTTCACCAGGGTGGATCCTACATGTTAAATGTTAAATTTAATTGATGACTTTTTCCTCTTTTTGTACACTATTTTTTCTTTTGTTGTTGTTAGGGTTGAATGTATGCTTTTGTTTTGTTTAATTTTGTTTGTTTCACTGTTTGCATTTTATTTTCTATGATAAAACAATAAATAATAAATAAAAATGCACCCATTTCACCCTAGGAAACTCCTGAAACTCGTTCCCTAAAGGGCCTGGTCCCTGTCATTTTTGGAATAAAGCCCTTCATAGACCACACAAAAAACTTGTGGGGACCCTGATATTCCTAATCTGAATCCTGCCTCCTCTAGGATGCAAAGCAGTTGACATGCTGTTTGCCCTGTCACCATTTTCTTCCTTCCAGTTTTGTTTTCATAATTAAAACAAATTGTATTAAGATACATTGACTTTGTAGGAGAGTGGTGTCAAATCTATGGTGGCAAAAAAAAAATATCAAAAGAAATCTAGTGGCATCTTTTCCAAGGTATTTTAATAAAAGGCAAGTGTTTTTTGAGAGCTGCAGGTAGGATTGAGTGACTCATACAAAGTTCCAATAGAAGAGAATATCTATAACTCAGGGTTTAATTGTGGGGTCCTTTGTGTTTTCTGAGTGTTGTTATTGGTTTGTAGATGTTTCATTACCTAATTAGGTAATAACGTAAGTGAAGATGAGTGTGGGGTTTGCTTCTTGTTTATATACAGTTGCTTGCCCATACAGTAGCATACCCTGAGTGGGGGTATGGTTTTCTCCTTGATAGTTTCTTGGTTAGGATATAGTTTTCTGCTTTGTTGTTTGCCTGGTGTTAATCCCTGCTTATCTGGGTGTTGGCTGCTGGAAATGTGTTCTGCTCTTTTTGTTTCTTATCTTTTGTATTGTCTCTTTTGAATGGTGTGTAAACATGATTTATTTCTATGTGGCTATTGATGACTGATTTGTCTAAATGTCAAGCTTCCAGGAACTGGAACAGGGAGCAAACTCCACACTCACTCATACTGAAGATGATCCAAAGTTATTGAGGGAAATTGTTATCTGAGTAGATATTTAAACCTAGATTTTTTTCAGTGTATGTTCAGTGTGTTCTTTTATACATCCAACAAAAATAAATTGCCAGAGGGTTGCTCAATCCATATTGCAAAACTCTGGAATACAAAGAACCACCTTGTAACAATGATAGAGAATATTCAATATTTTACAGCAATAGATCCCCAAATCAGCCATACAGACATTTCCACAAACAAATCCATACGTGAATAATATCAGAACTCTTGTACCTATTCTACTCACGTAGTATGTGAGCAGTTGGCAACTCGTATTGTCAAAACAACAACAATAAGATAAATTATATTGGTCCAAACAGCTTTACAAAAAAAAGAAGAAGCTCACAAGTGTTTAAAAAGTGACCCCTTCCTTTAATATTCCCATTCTTCTTTTTCTTCAAAAGATGTCAGAACGGCACGCTGCCAACCATTCGTGTAGATTTAAGCCGTGAAAAGAGTTCCCGCCAAGGTCACCCAGTGGATCTCTTGTCCCGATTCGTCCGGAACAAAAGTTACTCGTTACTCATAAACTACTACAAATGCCCGTTTCCTAGTTTTTATCCTGCCTCCAATGTTGTCCCCGTCGCTGATTCCTTTTGAATCCCACCTCACGTATAAGAAGAAAGGGCTGCTGCGGGATGTGGGCGACCTACCGCCGGCACAAAACGCCAAGCGAGGGGGGTGCGTGCGCGTGTGTATGGGAAGAGAACCTTCTTTGCAATTTAAAGGGGAGCAGGGCGAGAGCTCGCCCCCCTCATGCAATCCCCGCCGTATTGTAAAAGCTTAGATCAGCCCTATTGGCAAGGATAAAAGGAAAGGAGGAGGAGGAGCGGGGAGTTCATCAGATGTTCAAGCAACGAGTTCTTTTCTCCTCCGGGCTGCATAGGACACCCTCCGTCTCCCTTCCTCCCTCCCTCTATCTTTCCCCATCCTGGGATTTTACAAAGCTGGCCGAAGAAGACGCCCGCCTCGACCCCTAGCAACTTGTTCACAGCCAGCCGGGTGGCCATCGCCGGCCCCGCCCCTTTCTCACCCGCCCCGCGCGTGCTCGCGGCCGTCCGCGCCGTGCGTGCTCGCGCCCGCGGGTCTTGCAGGGTTCTCAACTCTGCCGCCCTCTTCCAGCGGGCTCTTTCCTTCGCTCTCCCTCCCACGCCCTCCCTCCTCCCGCTTTGCCCGCCGCCTGGAATGAAGATGGTGGCGAGCGTCCGAGTGCAGAAGCTGGTTCGCCGGTACAAGCTGGCGATCGCCACGGCGCTGGCCATTCTGCTCATCCAGGGCCTGGTGGTGTGGAGTTTCAGCAGCCTGGAGGAGGACGATCAGGGAGAGGTAAGGAAAGGGGGGCAAGGCAAAGGGAACCTGCATCGCGCCGGAGAGCTGCTATCCCCCCCGGCGGAGGACGGAGGTGGGGGGGGGAGAGGAAGAGGCTGGCGTCTCCCCCGGGAAAGTGGGGGCGCTGGAGGGTCGGGGCGGGATCGGTGCCAAGAGCAGCCCGGTGGACTTTCCAGTCTCTGGGGCTGGGGGAGCGGGAGATAGTGGCGGTGCATCGGGTCAGCCAAGCCTCGATGCACGGGGGTAATGGTGCTTTCCGGAGTGGAAAGGCGTCCGTCCGCTCTTTGGAGGCGTGAGACTGTTGATGCCTTCGGGTCAGGCGGTCGCTAGTGCGTGAAGAACTGAACGGGGTAGAAGTGATGGACGGGAGCGGAGTACTTTGCCACTGGAGAATCGCGCTGGGGAATTTGGGAGAGTGACCGAAAAGCAAGGGACCGCCTGGACGATCGAGTTATGGGGTTTGGGGGGGGTGGATGGCCTCGGGGACAATCCATGTAGTTTTGGGAGTATGGTAAAAGCAGAGCTGAATCTTGGCATTGGCCTTTGGGAAAAGAGCAACAACCCCCAAAAAAGAGAATAAGGATTGTCATACAGCGACCCAAACGGCCAGGCATTCGCGTACTGTTAGCTGTTTCTCTGAAGGAAGGACCGGGAGCTGTTTCCCAAAAACCTCAAGAGTCTTGTTGTGAAGTTAACTGCAATTGGAGCCTTGGAATTGAATGCAAACGGAGACGCTGGCTTGGTCTTGCGGATGGGAGACCGCGCTTCTTTGTGCTCCCTCCGAGAAAACTTGGTGTGGCAATCTAGACTAGAGGCACGTAATAGCGAGCAGTTGGCAGATTTCCCTACGGATCCTTCGGCAATTAAAAACGTGGGATTTGAAGTCCAGCTTCATTTTAATAAGAGTGCCCATAGGAAGAGCTCTCGGGTTTCTTTCGGAGCTAGAGATCTGAAGATTTGCTAAACGAAATGAAATGCAGAAGGGTGGAATGTGAGATGGTGTTGCATCAGGAGGGAATAAAAGGAATGCTAAGTGGTGTTAAATGAGCATTAAATACAGTACAGGGGGAAAAATGGAAAATATCTGGAAAATTGGCAGCCGCCTCTAATTTCAAGGGGGTTGCATTTCAGAAATCTCTCTGTGATGCTACTGTATTGTGAGCTATGTCTGTATATGGATTTTATTTTTGTAACCCTGTAGGATAACAAAGAATCTCTTTTGGCTTGGCTATTTCCACTGGGCATGGCAAAAATAATCTCACCCCAGGAGGTGAGCTGCTGCTAGATCTAGACAATAATCAAGCTACTGAGAGAGAGCAGGGCCTGGGTGGAGGAGGGAGGGAGGGAATATCCTGAGCTTCAGGACAGACACTTAACAACTTAGCCCTACTATTCACCATGTAGAAATATAGTAGTCTAGGGGAAATATCTCGAACAGGAGGAAAGTAAATGGAATGCAATTCATGCTAGGCCCTGGATAAAAAGATTGTGCCTTGTTCTATCTACATTACCATGTTTATTGTTCTTCACTAAGTTTTAAGGCTAAGGTTGGTTTGGCATTTTTCTTTCAATCACACTTAGGATGTATGTACCCAAGTGAGTCCTGAACATACATTATAAAATTCACAGCAAAGGTCAACGTAGCCACCTCAAGTTTACAGAAGTAAAAAGAAAAATAGTAATAACGTATACCGTTTTTTGTTTGTTTCATTGATTTAATAAATGTTTATGGGGGGAAAAACATCCTTGGACGTGAATTGAGAAGCTTCAACTTGGAAACACATAGAAATGTTCATTTTGTTACATATGAGAATTTGGAAATTTGGCCACGCTAAATCATTTCCCAATTTTCAACATGCCTTAATCTGAACAGATGTGTGTCTGTATGTATGTGCACATGTGTGCCTCTATAATTAGAATAATTATGGTTGGAGTTTAATCCTTGTAAAGACATTCAAGCACCTGAAAAATTCGAACTACCTGGTGCTGTGAAGTTCTCTTTTATTCGTTCATAATTTGTGTTTTTCAGAATTTGCACTTTTCCCCTGATTTTCTTACGGAATATCCACGTTATATATTGAGATACATGTACTGTTTTTTTGCAGACATATAAAATAGCCTGGTTGTTTGAGATGGACTTGATCCTTCTTATGCCTACCACAAAAATCGCTAACATGCCTCTGACATCACATGTAGCATGCTAATTATAAAGAGATATATATTTTGCTTTTCTGTTTGGAAAGTCAAAGGTATGCATTTTAAGAATGCATCCTCTAAAAGCCAAGGGAAAAGTCTCCAAACCTTTTTATCATAGTTGAGTGCTTTCCTGCTGGAGGTAGTCCTTGACTTACGACCATAACTGAAACTAGAATTTCTGTTGATACACCTGATTTTATGACTTTTTCGCCCATTGACTTCTCTTGTTGGAAGCTGGCTGAGAAAGTTGCAAATACCATCACCTGACCCCGGGATGCTGCAACAGTTTTAAATACATGCCAGTTGCCAAGCACCTGAATTTTGTTCATATGACAGTGGGGATGCTGCAATGGTCATAAGTGTGAGGACCAATAGTAAGCCACTTTTTTCACTACCTTTGTAACTTGGAACAGTCGCTAAAGGAATGGTTGTATGTTGAAGACTACCTATACTTGTCTTCAGATTCTGTGACCTTCAGAAGCACAATGTTTACCCAAAGTATTGCTTGGTCGTTAAATTATAACTGTCGTATAAAAAGAAGCAACAAGTATTGTTTCTTAATTAAATACAACCGAAGAAGGCATAGAAAATCAGACTTCTTGACATGAATTTCTGCCATTGTGACAGCCACCATCTTTATGGATCCAGTCTGGTAGCAATCAACAAAACTCTTACCTTTTGCTGCATTTACTACAAATTGCATGTCAACGGGCCAATCGCTTGGGATTATGAGTGTTGAAGTCTAGCACAACTGGAGAGCAAAAGCTGGACAAGGATCTTCCAATTAGAGAACAGGTTAAGTAGATTATACAAAAGGTAAATCAATCATATTGGTGGGGGCCTGTAAAAGTAGTCTTGGGGAATATATGCTTCACACTCTAGGTTTAATGAATTGACTTCTGACTAAATAATCATACTGTAAAGTTTCCCTAAAACTGTTATTGAAGAAGAACATGATAAAAAGAGACATTTAACCTGGCAACCTTTGGGCTAAAGTTTCATCAAAGCTAGCAAGCGTGGGTATAAGAGCTATGTTCGTAATATGCTAGCTTTCTCAATTCAATTCATCTAGTCTGCCTGAACCTTGGCGCTTCCCAAATATTAGAGAACTTTTTTATAAGTCCAATTTGATGCCTTGCCATCTGCTGTGCTAGAGGGCACTTTCAGCGTTCTACCAAAATAAGGAACACCTAAGGAACTGTTAAAATGGTTGGACAAATCCCTCTGTGGGAATTTTTTTATGGAACTTTTTTCACGTCTGCTACCTCTCCTTCTTAAATGTTCAGGAGCTTTCTGTGGTGTTTTTTTTTTCCTTTTAGTGGACCCTAATATCAACAACAAAATTACTTACTGTTGTGTTTCATCTTGTAGAACACTTCAGAATATTCTAAAGCAGCGTTTCTTAGACTTGGTAACTAAAAGTTGTATGGACTTAAAGTGCTGGCTTTAAGAGACCGGGAGACTGTGTGTTCTAGTTCCACCTTAGGTCTGAAAGCTCAGTGGATGACTTTAGGCCAGCCTATCTCACAGGGTTGTTGTGGGAAAATAGGAGGGGGAGGAGGAAGTATTGTGTGTGTATTCACTGCCTTCAGTTACTTATAAAGGCGGGAAACAAATAAAAAGTAAATAAACATTTTAGATTGTGGAATAGTTTATTTTAGTATAAATGAGGACCCAAATTGTTGGGGGCAATATGCTGACTCTGTAAACCGCTTAGAGAGGGGCTATAAAGCACTGTAAAGCGGTATATAAGTGCTATTGCTATTGCTATTTTTGTTATCTGAATGGGTGTCTTCTCAGTCAAGTAAAGACATAGAAGCCATCCTTCCTAAGATTTCTGATCACTTCATTGACCAGCCCAGTATTTTTTTTTAAAAAAAAGCAGTAGCTACATTATCATGCAGATTAAAACAGGCTAAAAAAAGAAAAGTCAGTATAGATTTAATCAAGCCAATATGGAACTATGATTCACAGTGCAAATGAAATAATTAATGCAAAATAAATGTATGTTTCTTTGCCAGGGTTATGTGAATAAATTAAAAGCTTATCTTTTATCTGCTTTGATTTTATCAGGTTTGCATAGGATGGTTCCTTAAGGGACTTCTGTCAAAAAATAAATTTCCAGCGTTGAGTTACTGCTTCTCTGAAAAATACCCATTAAGCCAATTACACGCCTAAGATGTAATTTTAGTCAATTGCAAGCAAGATAACCTATTGATTTGGGGGCTGTTGGATAGTAGTCGGGGAATTGATACTACAGCCCTAAGTGCATCTGCTCTTGAACTTAATGGAGTTTACTATTGTACTTGACAGAGGAGCGCAGCTTGAATTAACAGTGAAGCATTCAAAGGCTCTCCTAGTCATGTTCCAAACGCCAGTTGCCAGTTGAAACTGAACTCCAATTCATGGTTCCTTTATTTCAGGAGAAATCCCACTGATTGTATTATGAAGATTCTGGAGCGGTAGTCTTTGTGCATTTCGAATTGAAATATAAAAAAAGAAACCAGCCTTTCCCAACACACCTTTTATCTCTTCATGATATATGAAAAGCACCAATGGTTGCCTGCAGCTCTTATGTGACTTCCCTAAAGAGACAATTAGTTGCAAAGTGGGTTGCCTTAAATCACACCCTTAAAGCAACAGTTTGGGATTTTCTGTTTTCTTAAAACTCTTACTGCCCTTCCTGATTTCTTCAAGTTCTGCTGGAAGACAAAGGCTTTTGCTAAGTATAGTGATTGTGTGACATACTTTTAAGAGAAAAACTGGATGTCCTTGTGGGCTGTGTGGTTCAGGAATGGGAGTTCTGGGAGAGAGAAAAAGAAGGTAGGTAAAATGAGGACCCAGATTGTTGGGGGGGCAATAAGTTGACTTTGTAAATATACAAATAGAATGAGACTATTGCCTTATACACTGTAAGCCGCCCTGAGTCTTCGGAGAAGGGCGGGATATAAATGTAAAAAAAAAAAAAAAAAGACGAACTTTTTAAAACAATCCTTTAAAGCAGTGGAAGGCCGAAGGCTATATCTTGGGTGGGACCTCATCAATATCATGGGTGGGGCTGAGTTTCTTGAAGTTTTCTCTATTTTTATTTTAAAGCTCTTATGCTCTTGCTTTCATGTTTTCCTATTTCAATATACATATAATTATATATGTATAATTATATATACAACATAATTTCTGTTGCTAAGCGAGATACTTGTTAAGTGAATTTCGCCCCGTTTTATGACCTTTCTTGCCACAGTTATTAAGTGAATCACTTCAGTTTTTAAATTACTGACAGGGTTGTTAGGTAAACCTGGCTTCCCCATTGACTTTGCTTGTCAGATGGGCGCAAAGGGTGATCGCATGACCCCAGGCCACTAACCGTCATAAATATGAGTCAGTTGCCAAGTGTCTGAATTTTGACCATGTGACCATGAAGAGGCTGCCAACGGTCCTAAGAGTGAAAAATAGTCATAAGTCACTTTCTTCAGTGCCATTGTAACTTTGATTAAACAAATTGTTGTAAGTCGAGGACTACCTGTAGCAGGAAACTATGGCCAGCTTTCAGTAAAGCAGCAGGAGTGGCTAGCAGTCATGATGGAGGGGGCACGGAAGTTCAGGCACTACCTTTACCATCCCTGCTCCAGAATGTTGCATTTTGCATGGCTTAGGACCGGGATATTTACGAGACCGCCTTCTGCCACCTATAGCCTCCCAACGTCCTGTGCGCTCCCACAGAGTGGGCCTTCTCAGGGTGCCGTCGACCAAACAATGTCGGTTGGCGGCCCCCAGGGGGAGAGCCTTCTCTGTGGCAGCACCGGCCCTTTGGAACGAGTTGCCTCTGGGTTTACGCCAACTTCCCGACCTCCGGACCTTCAAGCGGGAATTGAAGATGTTACTATTTCTTCGGGCGGGACTAGCCTAAGTATATTTTAATGTGTATTTTAACTGTATTTTAAGGGGTCTTAAGTCGGTCTTTGACCGTTTTAGTTGATGGCCTTGTTAATATTTGTTTTTAAATTCTTTTAAATTTGCTATTTATTTGTTGTATTTTAAGATGGCTGTACACCGCCCTGAGTCCTTCGGGAGAAGGGCGGTATAAAAGTTTAATTATAAATAAATAAAATAAATAAATTTAACAAATATGTAAGAATCCAAATTTCATCATGATGGGTTGGGGGTGGGATGGTAAGGGATGGGATGATAAGAAGTATCTTTCGCCTAGATTAGGGCTGTCAAACTCACAGCCCGCGTGTTGGATGCATCATGTGCTGGCTACGGCCTCGCTCAGTTTAGTGAAAGGGGGGGAAAGCTGCAATATGTCACGTGATGCTGCCATGATGCCAGGAGTTTGACACCCGTGTCCTAGATTGTACAAGTTTGCAGCATTAAAAAAAAAGACATTGTTCATATAAAGGAGCTACTAGGAGGTGTATTATCTACAAAAAAACATAACTTCTAAGTCAGCGATACAGCATACCTGTGTATACATAGCTCCATTGTTGAAGCAAGAGGATGTTGTTTTAAAAAGCAAAATGAAATAGAATGTAAACAGGCTTCATTCTAAAGCATACATCCAGGAAATAAAGTCCTTTAAATTCATGTGGCACTTCAAAGTAAATATGGCTGCATTCCAGCTGTGGGGTCCTCAGATGCTTGAAGTATCTCTTGGTTGCACTGTTTGTTTTATTTCAAACATCCACGGAGAATTCAAATCAGAGAGATAAGAAAAACCTCTATGAATACTTTATGCTAATTTTATTTATATATACAATGTCTCCTGAAAGAAAATTAGAAAATTGCATTGACTTTACAACTTGAAATGTTGAACAGAGAGCATTCCAAAAAAGGAAGGGGGAGCAATTCAATCTTAACAGAATATCTCAACACATCTACATTGGTTGTATAAAAAAACAACAATTAAATGCTAATACAGGTAGTCCTCCACTTACAACAGTTCACTTAGTGACCGTTCAAAATTACAACGGCGCTGAAAAAAATGGCTTATGACTGTTTTTACACTAGTATTGCGGCATCCCCATGGTCATGTGATCAAAATTCAGAATGCTTGGCTACTGACTCATATTTACCATGGTGGCAGTGTCTCAAGGTCATTTTGCAACCTTCTGGCAAGCAACTACTGTGGTTCTCTTAAGAACTGTGGCAAGAAAGGACGTAAAATGGGGCAAAACTCACTTAACAAATGTCTCACAGCAACAGAATTTTGGGTTCAGTTGTGGTCGTAAGTCAAGGACTATCTGTACTTTGTTAGTTACTTTGGTTTATATATTCGAGGCAGACCTGGAATATTTGCTCCTGGTATCTCCAGACTATAGCACAGAAGGCAGCAGGAAGAAATTTTCCAAAGTGCTAAATTTACTAAGTATCGAAATTCTTCATAAATTTGTGTGTGCTGGACATAATATGCAGGGATAATCATGTAATGGGTGAAGAGTGTTGCTCTTCATTCTATACAATTTGAGTAAAAACTGTTTTCCCCCCAGAAAAGGATATATTTTTTTCAGACCCTTACATTTCGACTTAGAATTTGGATAACTTCTCATCCACTCTGTAACTCAACAAAAGCAGCTTATGTGCTGTTTCAGAACATAATCTGTGACTCGGAGAAGTCCCTTTTCCCTTATAGTCTTCATGGCTGAGGATAATAATTGCTAATACTTCAGAATCAGAAGCTTTGGGTTTTGGGGTAGCCAGGGTGTGGAACAGTCACAATTTGTACGCTTTATTTATTTTTCTCAGTATTTTGTAGTTGTGATGGGGGTGGGAATTGAAGCTTCAGAGAGACAAATGATGGCTAGGGTGAGAATTGACTTAATTATCTAAAGTGGAGTCTGTAGGTTGAAACTTCTTTTCAGGCACAGAAAGGAATAACCAGAGATGGGATTAACAGCCCTTTGATTGTTAGGTAGTGTGACATCTCTGTGGAAAGAAATGTAAATTCTAGAAGCCAGGCTTTCTGCATTTTTATTTTTTTTGTAAACTTTAGGTTTCAGTTAATATATGGTAGTAGCTGATCTTGGAATCTCTATTTCAGGACTGGATTGACCTGTGCTTCTTTTGTGCACATAACCTTCTTTTATACATGCTTTAGTTTCTCTTCTAGCAAACCCAAGTACATTTTATGTAGAATCCAGAAAGAAAACCCAAAATAATATCTGAATGAATCTATTGGTGGTTGTATTGGTTTTTCAAAGTATCCTTAAAGCCCAATCTCCTAAAAATTGTGGGTATGGTAGAAGACCCTGTACCCTTATTCGGTGGTATATGACTGTGCTTAGATCCCAGTTAAGAGTTCATTTAAAATAAAATGTGACATGGATCAAAAGACCATGGTATATATGCCCCAGTGTTGGCTACTTCATGATGGAACTTAATTTTCAGCTTCTTCTGTTTGTATACAAATAGGTCAACATAAGACTAGGGACAGAGGCAGGAGCATGGAAAGCCATGTTCGCAACAAGGGGATTGGGACAACGAATGAACTGGATAGAACATTACAGAGCAAAAGTAATTGCTACAAAAATTATTGCTTACTGGATTAGTCTAGAAGGCTTATGATGTGGAGTTCAAAGCCTCAGACACTACACATTGCATACCTCAAGTTCCTAGTTGTGCAAACAAAAGATTAAAAAAAAGGGGGGGTGCCTTTTTGATTATGAGCCAAAGAATGAAACAATAAAACATTGGTTTTCTTAGGAATATGGTATAAGCCATATTTTATTGGTTATGTTTTAAATTACCGTCATTCTCCTTGTCTCAGATACTAAACCCTCTTAGTCCCATCCCCTTTAGTCAAGTGAGTTCTGTATTTTAAAAAGTATCACCTTGTGTTATTGTATGCAAAAAGCTGGAAAAATAATGAAATAAGGGACCTACAGTGGAAGACTAAATTATAAAACTTCCTTGAACCTGCACAAATCGGGACGCTGACCAGTTTGGTTAGAGGAAAAATGATAAAAGGCTTTTTGGAAACACTAGAAACCTTACGTGGACTTTTGGTTGAAACAAGAGTAATCAAATTAATGATTTTGGGATTTAAAAGGACAAAGAGGTTAAGGGAAAGTTTAAGATAATATTTACTTGATAGACATGAGGACAAAAAGCATAATGTTTTTTTTCTTATTTCTCTATTTCTTATGTTGTTTGTTTTGATTGTTCTATATAGATATATTATTGTGTTGAAAATTTCTAAATTAATTTAAACAATCTCTTTTGACCCCTTTGGATGGTAAGCATCTTCCACAATCTCAGGTCTTCTACCAGAGGCCTAGGAGTTCGAGAGTTGTGCATATTATCTTAGCTGTTCCTAGCATTCTTCTGGACAGATAGCGATGTCATTCTTGGAATCTGTTGGCACTACTCCCTCAGCTTAGGAGTCACAGCCTCTAGTACTCCTACCATCACTGGGATCACTTTGATCTTTAATTTCAGATGCTGGTACTTCTCCAGTTTCTCATACTCCTTCCTGATGTAGTCACTTGGAACGGCTACATCTATCACCATTGCTCTTTCTGGTCCTTGAGTACTATTAATATCTGGTTGATGGTCAGGATCTGCCTGTCAGGATCATAGTTCTGTTATTCTCCATGATCTTCTGTGGCATCTTCCCTCTAAACCAGGAGTCTCCAACCTTGGCAACTTTAAGACTTGTGGACTTCAACTCCCAAAGCTGGCTGAGAAATTCTGGGAGTTGAAGTCCACAAGTCTTAAAGTTGCCAAGGTTGGAGACCCCTGAACTAAACATGCCCATACACTGTTCATATGAGCCTGTATGTAATTCCAGCTCAGTTGGATTGTACCACTCAGCGTATGCTGCTTCCGCCTGCATCTTACACCCCACCACTATGTGTTAGACAGTCTCAGTGGCCTCACTGCACAATCTTCACTACAGGTCCTATCTAGTGTGGTAGACCCCCTACTTTAATGGATCTGGCACTTAGTGCCTTTTCTTGTGCTGCTATGACTAGTGCCTCAGTGCTGCCTTTGAATCCAGCCCTTTTCAGCCACTGATAGAATTTCCCAATGTCTGCCACCTTAGCTACCTGTCGATGGTGTCTTCCATGCAGTGTTTTGTTTTGCTATGGTACTTCCTCTGCCTCTGCTTGATCTTCTCTTTGATCTTCTTCCCATGTCTGCTGCTGCCTCAGGCATTCTCTTGGCAGCTCATTTTTTGGTGCCATTTTACTGATCTGCACCTGGATGCTCTGGATTTCATTCAGAACAATGGCTTTGATACTCACTAGACCCCACCTGCTCTCTTTCTTGCTGGTGTATAGTCTCTGGGCATTGGACTTGGGATGAAAACCTCTGTACATTGCAAGGAGCTCCCAGATCTTCACATCAGCAGGCCTTCTTTGGCCAGATCACTATACTGATAGTCTGTCTGATGATTGACAGGGCATATGTGTTGATGGCATGGTTCTTCTTCCCACTGAGATGGCTCTCTGGGACCTGTGAAATTTTGGATGTTGTTATCTTCCTTGCCTCCTCCTCATGGTTTCCATGTCTGCTGTGTGGCCTGCTGGTAGTTCCACTTTATTATCTAACTACTAACTACTTTATTATCATCCAGCCACATCTGTAGTCTGAATGATGGTGTCCACACCATAGATTCATTTTAGGTGGATCAGCAAGTCAATGCTTAGCATACAGCTCACTGTCATTTATCTAGAGGAGGTGCTGATGGTAGTTCTACTCTTGAACTCGTATCCATATCTGGTCCTTGTATTTATGTGACTGGGGGGGGGGGCTATGCAGAACAACAGTGGGAACAGTGCATCACCTTGGTATACGCTGCATTTGATGGCTATTTATGCAATCTGTTTGGAGTTGACTTCTTGTGTTGTCTTCCACAATCCCATTGAGTTCTTGAGGAAGGTCCTAAGTGTCCTGCTGACTTTGTATGGTGCCGGGTATTCACAGATCCACATGTATGGCATTGAGCCATAGGCTGTCCTATAATCTATCCAGGTTTTGCTCAGATTGATCTGACTAGACCTTGACTCTTGCTGTATCTGTGAGTAGCTGATGTTTTGAGCCTCTGGTGTTTCCCCAATGTCATTCTGAGTCATGCTCATGTACCGTCCCATATGGCAGCTATGATGGCCAAGTAGGGCTTTCCATGTTGTGGGGAAACAGATTATTGGCTGGTAGTTAGAAGGTGATGTCCCTTGTGGGGGGTCTTTCATGATCAGCACTGTCCTTCCTTGTTTTAGAGTCTGCTGCTAGCAACTGGTTTGTCTGTGCTGCTAAGTATTCATGACTGCTGTTAATTTCTTTAGCCCATGAATGTCAAACTTAAGGTGTCACATTGCTGTCACATGATGTTTCACAATATTTTTCCCATTCACGGAGCTGGAGTGGGTGTGGCCTGTGTGTGACAATACTGTCCAGGCCAGGTGCTGTCCATCTCTTCATGTTCCTGACTCACCTTAGAGGTCTACTAATGCGATAGTGACTAGTTCCTGTTTTGGAGGATATGTATATAAGCATGTAAGTATCACCTTACGTTTTACCAAGAAATCTGTCTTTTAACAAATGGCCAAGTAAATCCACAGTCCACCTGTTCTTCAGGTATAGGAATTTGAGCTGTGACAGATGGTAAAGCAAAGCCATGAGAACCACCTGGGTAGAGGTATTAGCATTTTTCTCGCTGCCTGTCAAGATTGGAGGCTCTAGATGCCTTGAGGTTGTATGAGATGCTCTGTTCCTTTTGCTTTTGAAGAATGTGTGGCTACTGCCCCTTTGGTGTACTGGGCGGCGGTGAAGCAAAAAAACAAACAGGATTGTGGGGTGGGGGTGGGCATTTAATCTGGATTCTGGACACAGGCAGCGTCAACCCGGAAGTCTGCAGCACTCTATTTCCTTTTCTTTATGATTCAAGCAGAAGAGATCGCTTTGGCATTACTGTACGTAGCAATTAGGAGCCACAGAATTCCTTAACTGGCAGCCGGTAGCAGGTGTAAAACCTGGACGGATGTGTTTTTGCCACTCATGGTTCACATGAAGAGCTTCTGGGAAAACGATCAGCATGCAGCTGTGTTTGAAGGCACTATTTAGAAAGGCCAGCTTTAATGCTTAGCAGGGCACATGTGCAAGAGGAACAAGGAAGAACAGGAAACAGGTGTTTTTACAGCTGGTCTTTCCTTGTCTTGTCTCTTGTTGCCTTGCATTGAAGGCTGCTGTTGGAGAGTACTTTTCTTTGAAAAGAAGATGCCATGGATGGGCTTGATCACAGGAGGGCAGAGGAGAATACAGGAAAGCTTTCCTGTACCGGGGATTCAAATATTTAAATAAAACAGTTTTGTTTTAAGGTGAATTCATTCTGTGGAATTCATTCTTGCTTGCCCCAGGCTGAAAAAGGGAAGCTGAGTTCCTTACTTTCCAAAAGGATGGAAGTGTCACCTTCCTAGCAAGGATGCCTGTCAGGATGTGTGGATTTGAAAGGGGAGCAAGACTTCTGTTGTTTGCCTGCCTCCTCCTTTGGCTTTCACCTCCTGAGTGGAGAAAACAGGCTTGCAAATCCCTGAACAGATGGCTCCGGCTGGTGACTAATGAACTGTTATCTCTGCCTGTTCTAGCATCTCTCTGGGATGCACGTTTGAAGTAGAAACCTTGAGGAAGTTTTTGATCTTTGTTTGTGTTAAGCTTGTTTAGAAAACAGAACTGCTGGTTTTTTTTATAAAAAATAAAAATCCTCTGTATGACAAGGCTGATAGGTTTGATCACTGAAATGTTAAAAATATGGCAGGTGTGAAAATCAGAAAGGTGCAAACACTATGGGCTAGTTTGGCTTTTAGTGCATTGCTTTCAATAGATCAAAGTGCCGCTTTGTAGCACGTGCATCTCATTCGGTTGGCATTTATTTTCATCCTTCCATATTTTATCCTGGTAAGGATATGCTTTTCTGGAATCCGCAACCAATCTTGTTCAACAGTTGTAGAAATCAAACCATGAACAACACTGAGTGTCTGTCTGTCTGTCTGTCTGTCTGTCTGTCTGTCTGTCTGTCTATCTATCTATCTATCTATCTATCTATCTATCTATCATCTATCTACCTATCTGTGTTTCCTAAAAATAATATCGGGTTTTAT